>NW_027468664.1:20679233-20684233 GCF_046254945.1 Alosa pseudoharengus | reverse complement strand
CAAAAAAAGGCTCACACACACTTACACTCAGCTGTGTCGGCACACACGTATGATCACACATAGCTTTACATAGAGGCAATTATACATAAGCACACACACACACACACACATACACAACTTGCACACACTCAGTCAAGCACACCAAGGCCACACCAACAAACTCTAACCAGCTTGCATGAGGACAAAGTAAGGTTGTTCAACTGAAAGAGGGAAGGAAAGATGGTGACTGTGTGATTGGAGGCAACCCTGCCGGCTCCAATCCAGGCTCCATGCCAAGCCCTTCTCCCTAGCCCTCTGCATGAATCAATGACAATCACTTCCGCCTGTGTTCAGTTCATACCCTTCACCCGGCTGCCCAACTCAAGATGGGTTCTCCACACCTGCCTTTTCGGTTGTGAGGGGTAACTATGGCGACTAACGAGAGAGCGATAATTGGCACGTCTGGAGCTGCCCCTTGCTTGCTCTCTCTGGCATCTGTTACCGTGCTGCCCGTCTCTGAGCCTGTTATTAGTCATGCTGCCAAGCGGTGGTGGTGGAAGAGGTGGTCTCAACACGTTCCACGCTTCTCGCTCACCGCCTCTCTACTGTGCAAAGTAGCCCCGTCTGTCATCATTAACTAGGTGCAAAAGTATATTCCACAGAGATTCTGTGTGTATTTTTACACAGAAACGAGAAAAGTTAGATTTAAAAAGTTAATTTTCTTGCAGTTTAATCTGTGGAGATCTGAAGTGTTGTGGTTGAATATACCTGTAGCACATCATATATATAGCACACATAGAATATTCATTTGCTCTGCAGGTCCGTCTGGCCAAGAGGACATTGAAGCTCATTTCCAATGTCCCTAAAACACAGGCATGCAAATACAATCGCTAATCCAGCATAGACTTGTTTCTTTGGAATTGAGTAAACAACTGCATTTAAAACCTTTGTTTACAAGATTGCTTCACTTTTGAAACGATTTGGTAAAAGTTTAATGTACCAATTTAAGTTTAATTTCACTGCAAGTTATGCTCCTGCTGGAAGTCATAAGTCAATGAATCTTTACCAGACCCACTCCCAATTGTACTATTGTGAAGGTCTGGGTGTTCCCAGGATAGCACTAACGTCTAAAAATAACAAAAAGAGTTTCCCACCTCTTACCCACTATAACAACGTTACATATAGTAATAGTGTTCTAGGTGCACATCAGCAACTTCAAAGATGCAATTATCTCTACTGTAAATCCGTGCAAAATGCAACTTACAGCAAATATCACCTCACCATCTGCAAGCTGTTTGTGTCCTGACACTGTAAAAAAAATGCAATCTCTGTGGACAGCCCAGGCTCCAAAAACGGCAACAAAAACAACCTGGGCAAACATAGCCCATAAAAAAACATAACAAACTGTTCCAGCAAATCACAGACAAGATGCTCGTTTAGGAGAGTTTCAATTGCACGGGAGGGAAGGGGAAGAAGTAGCGAGCTAGCTCTCTGTTTTGTTTGAATGTCAACAGAAGTGACGTTATCCAGCATTGCTTAGAGCAACTTTAAAGTAAAACAACACATCATGTTGGTTTAAGATGAATGAAAAATGTGGTGGTGTTTTGTACTGTCACTTTGCAGTAGGTGGACTCCAAGGTGTTGCAGATAATAATGGGCTGAGTGGAGCAACAGTCACTTCCCAGCATCTTAAAGGGACACACTGGGAACACTGAAGAATAAGCTGCAGCATTTCTGATGTGAACAGAATCACAGAAGACAGAACACTGTAAACATCAGTTTGGAAACATTCCCTGCATAACTAATGATTAAATCATACTTAATGTTAATTGGATTTAGTATGCATTTGTATCCATGGTGACTGAAGATTGTATGTGCAATGTGCAATATGTGTTTTTGCTCTCTCTCTCTCTCTCTCTCTCTCGCTCACTCTTTCCGTCTTTGAACAGCCTATATATTGCAAGAGCATTCTCTGTACTCATGTTTTCTACCATGGGAATAAGATGCCTACAGACTGCTGGCTGATGTAAGGTGTCAGCAGGGGTCACCGGTAATGGTGGAGTTGTGAAAAGACAGATGGCTGACTTTGATGATGATCTTTTGATGTATGCTCGCTGGCAACGTTTCAGTTACTTCAGCTAATTTCAACTCAGTCATCAGCAACAACAGCCACAGCGGCAGCAGCAAAGAAAGCTACACAACAACTCATGAGAGAGAGAGAGAGACAGAGAGAGAGAGAGAGAGAGAGAGAGAGACGGACAGAGAGAGAAAACACAATCTAGTTTGCAGGCAATCAATCACTGTTTGACAGAACTGGCATCAGCTATGTTTTTTTCTCTTCCTAGCGCTTTTCATTCCTCAGCCTTTGGTTTGCTTCAGAAGTGAACGCTCAAAGAGAAAAAAAAACTTCAGCTTTGAACTCATTGGTCTTAGTCACGACTGTTTGGCTATTTAATTAAAAATCTCAAAAGCATGTAAGACTGTACCAAGGCCTACTTGGTGTTGCAGCAGAACAGACTGTTATTTCATGGTTAGCATTAGTGTTTTGGAATATTATGCAATACACATCAATTGGCACAAGGATACTTATTTCAAGGGTACGCAATATTGAAAGGGCCATGTACTGTAAAACCGTAACATGTAAAGCAACAAGTAATAACATTTTCTACATTTTGTAATTCCTTTTAACATATTGTGGTGGTTATTACAAAATGTGTGCATTGCCATTTCCTCTGATGTAATACTGTGGCACATCCACATGTAATACTGTGGCACATCTTGTAATGACCAATCAAACTCATATAAAATTCATATAATTGTTTGTCACAAAAAGTTTGTTTTATGCATTTTTATCACAAATCAAGATGGCTGAAAATCCATTTGAAAGATATATCAGTTGAATTTATTAGTGTATTTATCTGGTCAAAAACAAGGGGGTCCTATGGGGGCAAAGTCGCTCTATTCACCATTGGGCTCATTCTTCTCCTCTCAGTCTCCTCTATCCACATTAAAGGTTCAAATCCCAGTTCTAGAAAACACCATAGATATTAGAAAGCTAGATACCGCATTGTCTGTCGAGTTCTATTAGGTGGCATCGTAAAACGCGGCCGCCATATTGCTGGGGGCAGCACCTTTATTGTCTATGGGCAAGTATAAGTATGTTGCCAAATGAGGACTGCCATAAAAAGGTCAGCCTCGTGTGCTTAATGACACTGAGTTATACAGTTTCACTGAGGTGCTAATTGAAAGCATCTGTGGCAAAGGGAGAGGGGTTAAATTAGAAGTGTGAACTGTGGTGTTAAAAAGCACCCTTGTCAGCTGCTAAGACACACTTTTGTGCAGCTGTCCCAGCAAGATAAGACACAACTCCTTTCAACTTCAAAGCCCACATGTTAACCTTCAAAGATCAGCAATTTCCTCAACAGCTAAGCTTAATTTGCCTAGAGATACAAGCTTTTTTCCCCAAATATCAGCTGTTTGTGTTAGTTTGTGTGTGTGTGTGTGTGTGTTTTCCCAACTTGGTAAAACAAAGCATTTCTTCAGTGCATGCAACTAAGCACATTTATACAATGTGTTTGTTTGCCTCGGGTTGAACTCACCGGAGAGGACCTGTGAAAAAGACTCATGAAAAATTCTGCTCATCCTCTGAATAATGAAAGAGACTTCTCAACGTGCCACTCCACTCTACCTTCCAGTCAGGTTTATGTAATTAACAGCACCATTGTCATTTCATCCGTACACACACACACACACACACACACACACAAGGACACACACACACCCACACACACACACACAAGCACACAGACACACACACACACACACAAAATACTGCAAACACACAGAGAATGCTGAGTGGCATTCACCAACATTCAACATTTCATAGTGATGTGGGCTGCTTTTAGTGAGGTTTAAATCACACCAGGACACGTTAGCAACCTTGATGGGGAATATTTTCTCTACACGCCAGTGTGTGTGTGTGTGTGTGTGTGTGTGAGAGAGAGAGAGAGAGAGAGAGAGAGAGAGAGAGAGCACTTAGGCCTTTAAAGAAGTGGAGATTAAGGATCCTTGCTGCAGTCGAGTCAATGCCAAGTCCATCATTTAAAACAAGGCATGCCAGCAGCTGGCCCTGCCGTGGGTTTAAAGATGGCGCTGTCTCATTAGAGGCCAGTTAGAGAGGATGCAAATGAACTCAGGTCTGATGGCCGCACATTTATCATCTCGCGTAGCTTTTCATCATGCCACAGCTACTCCATAGATACTGACACTGTGAGCAATAGCAAATATAGAAACAATTATAAGGAAACACATAATTTGCTGCATTTTTCAAATATATGCATTACGCATGGTCACCAAGGATGAATTTATATCTGTACACACACATACATTTGGTTATTGCACACTAAATATGCATTTACGACTTACATATATTGTACATTTTGGTGGACAATAAACTGTTGCTGTATGTCCATTGCAAAGTGCTTTCTATCACAAAATGTATGACATTGGGTAGGCTTACGCATTCAAGACAAACGTGTCTGAAATTAAACAGTTCCTGTCGATGCTCACAATACCTCCAACAAGCATAATTGGCTCTTGAATAAGATACTGATTGTTATGTGCTATCTTTGCTAAAGAGATTCCTTCCAAACACGCCTTTGCATGCAAACCTAACAAGCCCTCCCTCCCAGTCTCATGCACTTGTCTTATCACAGTAACAAGATGTAGCGTTAAGACCAGGGGTTGAATTAGGCCGATGCAATCCGGTACTACGTACCACTATAAGATACAGTGGCGGTACACAATGCTGGATAGAGGGGAGAGCAGCTGCCTAAACCCACATTCAAAATCAGTCACGGTCGCCCTTTCAGCAAGAAAACACTGCTAACGTTGAGTCATTTGAAATAGCACGTTATCGCTGCTTCTACAGTAAGCCGTTTTGCATTGCTCCTGAACAGTCCATGGCGTGTTTTGATCCGTGCTGGATGGAGCCCTGTTGCCTTTCATTATTGCAAATTAAT
>NW_027468664.1:20649233-20671733 GCF_046254945.1 Alosa pseudoharengus | reverse complement strand
CACACACACACACACACACACACACACACACACACACACACACACACACACACACACACACGCGCCATAAATAGACCTTGACTACTTATCCCCACTTGCATCTGTGATGACACCCATTAAGGTGCCAATTTTGTGAACCAGCAGAAGAGTGGCTGATGAGAAGGCTGAAAGAATAAATAGGCCTCCTGTTGACCAATCTGCAACCACAGACAGAAAATAAGGTTCTACCTTTTAAGTGCACATCATGGGCGCAAGTGTACAAGTGCTCAAGTGTGAGTAATGGAAGACAGCTCTACTCAGACTCAGGCCCATCATGATTCTCATCCAGACCTCATCATCAGCTGGGCCACTCAGACGGTTCTGGCCCATCTGACGGACAAGGGCTCAGATGAGAGTAATGGCATGAACTGCTATCCCATCTCCCCCTTAGGATGCTTTAGGGGGTGGATAAGGACACATGTCTAGCTAGGCCACACAAGTGCACATGTGAAGGATAGACAAGACTGCTCAAACCGTCTGAGGCGAACCTCTTTTTTTTACTTTGTTTACATTTTCCATACACGTCTTCTAGTCAAATACGAAAAAATATGAAAAAAGATGTTTTCAAAAATCAAGGCTATCTGCAACATACTGTGCTCACAATGCTCACAAATGCTACTCTGTTGGTGATGTTTTTTGCCCACAAAACAAACAAGCAGTTGATGATTTCGCTTTTGATGGTAAATAGGCTTGGTTGTTGATTGGTCGCTGTGGGAAATCCCGTGCCTATAGCACAAATAATTCAACACCTCTCCTGGGTATATCTGAAATGACATTAGCTTGTCACAAATTGCCTGCTGTGGACAAATTCAGACAAAAACATGTGCACATAAAATGCTGTATTGTTTCTGCTCTACTAGGTCTCTGATCATGCACAGACTCCCTTGACACACAGTGTGCAGATATAAATTAAAGAAACTTCCAGATTTCCTTAATATCTGTCAACTTCAATATCCACTCTCCAAGACGCTTCCAAATCCTGACACAGCTCTGGTGCTTTATTAGAACCCATGGTCGAACATGCAAAAGTTTACCATTACCAAGCAACCACACCCCATGACAGCCCCACACCATTATTCTCTCTCTCTCTCACACAGAAAACACACAGGCAACACAAAATCAGTATACCTCACGTAGAGCCCCGTTGTGACAATATCTCAAATGATACAAACCAAAGATTCTAGAACAGAGCTCTGTTCTAGAATCTTTGATACAAACACATGGAAACAGAAACATTTACCAAACCTTTCTGTCCAACAAACTAACTGTCAAACTTTTGTGAGTCGTTTGAGTCAGACATGATGGGACTAAAAGCCATCCATTTAGCCATAAACACATTGGCAGTCATAAACTGCCATTACAGGCCATTCAAACCAAAGAGGAGAGAATGCTCTTATATCCTCTCAACACCACTGATCTCACCACACCGATCAATACTCCCCTCTTAACGGCAGAGGAGAGGAGAGCCGGAGAGAGTGAGAGAGAAACAGAGAGAGAGAGAAAGAGAAACAAAAAACAGCCATTACTGTAATTGAGTGGTTAAGAGGGCTATAAAGCCCAAAAGGTCATGAGTAAAAGCACAACAAAAACAAAACAAAGTAAAGGAAAAGGCAGGATGAAGGAGAGAGAGAAAAAAAAACCCTCCCTGTTTGCTACGGAGGCAGCAGCAGGCCTATGTCTCGTTGCCACTCTGTTATATGTGAGATGAGCAGGTTAACCGTTTCTCGCTGTGGAGAAAGCCCACATATCGCTGTAATATCATTTGATAATTCTAAGGCCATTAGTCGCCTCTGCATGTTAATACATTACCGGGCATTCCGAGGTCCATAATGTGTTGTTAATATGCTGACATTACCTATGTGCATCTTAATGCTCCAGTTATCTACACATAGCTTCAGCATGTAGCAATCACTTAAGTTAATTTCCTGGTGCCCAGAGAGTAATGCAGTTGACTTCAACATTAGTGTTATCCACATAGAGGCAGTGTAAAGGCCATGCATCACATGCTAATACACTTTAATGAAAGCCCTGGGCCCTGGGATGACATGCTGTGCTGACTCTCTGGGTGGAGATGTAGGGTTGCTGGGGTGAACTGTCTGTGGTGGTAAAGTGATTTTTTTTTTTTGAGCAAGCCAAAAAATGTTTTCTCATATATCAGTTCAAAGAGTTTAGCGTCAAGTCAACATCTGGACTGCGGATCCTTACTCTCCATATTTCTCCTTTTTTGACAGAGACCAGAGCAATCCAACCACTGAAGTAGCCATAAAGCCTCATTCTCATGCCACTGATGACAAAGGCTCAGCCTCAATAGCAGCGTGGCTCGCATTTAGCCAGCCCGCTTTGTATTTCCAGAGCTCACAAAGACTCATTCTCCCGATGGAAGACTCTGTCTCTCTCTCCCTATACGTAAGCCATGAATTGAGTGTGAAAATAAGCTGCTCCGCCCCTGTGCTCAGCCTTAGAAACCCCCAGAAGAGCTGGATCTCTGGCTGGCGCCTCTACGGGGAGAGGACTGTGTGCAGATTAGCTCTGCTCCGACTGAACATTTTAATTAGCGCACGGCCCCGTATCGGTCTCCTGAGTCCCCAGTGATTCAGCAGAGTCAGACTCTTGGTGCATTGTGGGCCGACAGGACAACATGTGGGAGTGCTGAGGTACGGCTAGTCGCTATTTCCTTTTTCCTCCAGAGAATGGTAACAAGTGACTGTGTGTGCGTACATGTGAAAGCCATTTCTTGTGTTTGCGTGTGTGTGTGTGTGTGTATGTTTCTGTTAGCATATGTGAGTCTGTGCATATGTATGTGTGTGTGTGTGTGTGTGTGTGTGCCCACACATTTGTGTTTCAGAGTGCGTGTGTGTGTGTGTGTGTGTGTGCGTGTGGGCGTTTCATCGACCCTCCCCTGCAGTCAGGTGTGCTCAGCAGTGCGCAGACGTACACGCCCCATCCCCTCGGGCCAGGGGAGTGGATGGTTATGGGTAGTGGACTGAGTCGGTGCTGTGCCACTGATCTCATCACAGAGCCACAGGTTCGCTCACGGCAAAGTCACCCTCCACTCCCCGCATCCCTAAGCGCCGCTGAGAGAGTACACTTTAACCAGCCTCTTCCTCTGTCTCTCTCTCTCTCTCTCTCTCTCCCGGCATGAACAGGATTAGATCGGTGACATCTTTGTTAAAGGTCACTGTAGGACATGATAGGCTTCATACTGAGGCTTCGGGAAGCAATAGAGATGTTGCTGTTTTTGATAAGTAATGGTCAGATATTGAAGTCTGAAAATATTTGTTACAACAACAACAAATGCAAATGCATTTAGCCTATCCGTGAATTAGTGAAACACACTCAGCACACACTAATCCCAGCGCAGTGAGCTGCCTGCAACAACAGCAGCACTCGGGGAGCAGTGAGGGGTCTTGAGCCTTGCTCAAGGGCACTTGAGCCGTGCCTACTGGTCGGGGTTCGAACCGGCAACCCTCCGGTTACAAGACCGAATCGCTAACCAGTAGGCCACGGCTGCCCCTTGGTTATACTAATGGTCTTAAAGGACTTAAATGGACTAAAGCACTTGAACTGTCATCTTGCATCAGAATCTTTGAGGAAATTGCATTGAGGCCAAGTTGAGTTAATGCACTGTGGCCCTTGGTTTAGGTATGAATACATTTCTCTGACCCTCCATAATGCTCTGCATTCAACCCTCATCTTTTTTAAATGGTCATATTTCCACTTCTGTCTTTCGAGATTCTGTTATTGTAATTCTAATAGCTTAAATCATATTCTAATAGTCATGCCAATCTTTTCCACGCTCTTCTTTCTAATAGACTGATAAGCTCTTTCCTAGCTGGATCTGCAATCCCTCTCTGAAGCACTTCAGCATGTGAATGAGGAGACTTGTGAATGAGGAGAGCCACGTGAGTAGCTTTTATAATGTTCCAGTCGTATTGAGTATGAGTGAGAACTAAACATTTGCTCTATTGCGCACAGTGGGTGGTAGATGATTCAATGTGAAGATTCAGTTGTGTTCGGTGCAAGTGCAAGTGCAACAGGAAATGAAGGGAAAAAAAAACTTTCTTCTGAATTGATGGAAGAGTTCCTCTTTGGATAAAAGCACCTTTTAAATCCCATTCACTTTACTTCACTTCACTAAAAGCTGGTGGAATCCATGCTGCTTAGAAATGCAAGGTGTGCTCCATGGCACAATAGGAAGTTTGTTGTGACCTTGGTGGCCACCACCACTCAACTCAACGGTAACTTGGCAACGACTTTCAAATCTTTTCAAAAGATCAAGAGAAGTCAGATCTGCTCTTGATTTCGAACTTCACATGGGTGATGGAAACCTTACACTGGATGTAGGCCATCATTGAAAGAGAAGAGAGGCAAGGAACCAGCCAAGTCAGCCAACGCAAATGCATGATGCTCCGACACACTACAGTGGAGGAAGATCCACATCTGAGGGCTGGGCATTCACCTTATTAGGCCCCACCCATTTCAACCGTTTTTTACATTTACATTTAGTAATTTAGCTGAATTTTATCCAAAGCGACTTACAAAATTAGGAATAACATTCAAGCTACACTGCAGATACAATTAGGTAAAAAAAATACTACTACAATAAAGAGTGCAGAAGTTTAAGTTCTAGTCAAAGTGTAGTTGAAAGAGACCCCAGCCGTGGCCCAACTGGCTGGGACACCTGCACCGTACGTTGGCGACCTGGGTTCGATTAAAAGGCATAAAAAGCCCAAAAAATACATAAAAAAAGTGTAGTCAAAAGAGACAGAAGTGGTAGAAGAAGGAGGAGGTGGAGGGAAGAAAAATTAAGTGTATGGGAAGTGTATGTGAGGTATGTTGGGCTGTTAGATGTGTAAGGAAAGGAGGTACTCTTAGAAGAGTTGAGTCTTCAAGAGCTTTTTGAAGATAGAGAGGGACGCCACTGCTCTGGTAGCACTTGGTAGGTCGTTCCACCAAAGAGGAATTACAAATGTCAAATGCCTTCTTTCTTGTTCTGGTCAACTAGTTCCGGTCAGTTATCTAGCTGCAAGCTTGTTCAAGATGGATAAAATTGCTATGGTAGGAGACCAAAGACTCAACTCAAGGAGCTCTCAGGGGACTTCACCACATCACCCAAGGGCCATGCCTAATATCTGATTGGTGAGATGACATGAGAAAATGGACTTAGGTAACATATAGGGGGTATTTTTAATTATGTTGCCATGTCAGTAGGCATAGATGGTTCAGCGATGAATAGTACCAGGCGCGCCTGCAGGTGTACGTCCGTACGCACTGTGCGTACCATCAGGCTACTCAACAAGAGAAAAGAGTGTGTTTTGGCCCACCATACCTTCCCAACTATGGACAGTATCCCATTAGCTGCATGCCATCAGGCTACAATTTACAATTTTCTATTGAAGTTAGTGAACACGTTATCAAAATTAACGCGCACACATTTTGTTTGAGCAGGAGAGAGAATACGCACGCAGGCACGCAACTAGGCTACTTGTTTTCTTTTACTCGGCTATCTATATTATCAGCACACAATGTTGAGATAATTCACTAACTCAATACTCATCATGGATATCACAAGTTTAAACAACGAAAACAGAAAGAATGGATGCAGCAAAGCTAGGAGTTATTCCAGATGGGCAAGAACAAGGTAGGCAATTGCTTGTCACAACGTTAGACTGCATTAGACAGCTGTTTAAAGCCAGACGTCACGGTAAGCTAGAACAAAACTAAAGGTAACTTTAGCCTGTAGGCCTATAGGGCTGTATCAAGTTGTCCAAATGAATAGGTCATTGAAGACGTTGTATTATTGCATGTGAATGTTGCTATGCTATGTAAACCGGGAAACGGACAAATATTGTCCACGCGTGATTTTTTACCATAGCATTAATTCCTGCAGGCGCCCCTGAATAGTACTGAAGCTTACCAATACCTACATGGCGGGAAGGTTGGCCATGTCCTTCTACATAAAGAAAACAACCTGGCCCAAGCCAAGCCAGCCCTCTGAGTCACTTGGCGTGGGTATTAGTTAAATTTTGCCTCTTCCAATTATTAAGACACCCTCGGACATCACATATTATCCTACTCATGTCTTTTTAGCTACCTTATTTCTCTGTAATATTGATCTTTTGCACTGGATCACTGGCTGAACCAACTGGACGTTCCAACACAAAATAAATAGAGATTGCACCCCCTTTTGTTACCATGGAAAATAAGATGAATTGGAGATATAATTGAGGGGTTGAAGGGAGAGAGGTGGAGGCTGGGAGGGTGGTAGGGCGCCCCTGACTCAAAGGTGATGCCTGGCGATGTGTGAGTGTGTGTAGGGAGTCGACAAATAGAAGATTCTTTCAATCCTTGTAACAGGATTAACCACTGTGGCATCTTCAAACATCACAGCACAATGCAAAAGGCTTCTGGGGGATTGTGTGTTGACATATATACACGCACATGCACACACACACACACACACACACACACACACACACACACACACACACACACACACACACACACACACACACACACACACACACACACACACACACACACACACACACACACACACAGACACACACACACATATACCCAACTCTCTCTCTCTCTCTCTCTCTCTCTAACACACACACACACAAACTACAGTCACACATTGCAGGCCTGCCAAAGCATTTCGTTATTTGATCTCATCAAACACAAACAAACACACACATACACTATCAACCATCACATATATCACATAATAACACTGAACCAGAGAAAACAATGTAGACGCTCAGATGTCTTACCTGCCATTGTCATATATTGAAGACATAAGGGGTGGAGGAAGAAGAGTGTTCCGTCAAATATATCCAGTTGATAGTGATCCACACCAGAGACATCCAAGAGGAGGAGAGAGAGAGAGAGAGAGAGAGAGAGAGAGAGGAGAGAGAGAGAGAAACATTAGTGCTCTGTACACCTTGACATGAATGAGAAACCTCATGTCCACTACACAGTACATTTCTATCACTCACTCGTTTATGTTAATGTTAAGTTGATTGTGTTGATGTTATGTTGATGTTGTGTTGATGTTATGTTGATGGTGTGTTGATGTTATGTTGATGTTGCGTTGATGTTACTGTAAGTTGATGTTATGTTGATGTTGCATATTTTGATGCTTAATGTGTGTATGTGTACTACTGTGTTGTATTTCTTCCATGGGTGGGGTGGCGTTTTTTTTTTTTTAGAGTTTTTCTTTATATTTCCATGTGCATCTGTGTGTGTGTGTGTGTGTGTGTGTGTGTGTGTGTGTGTGTGTGTGTGTGTGTGTCTTCTTCCAGTGGATGCATAAGCTTTGGTGGCATCACACTCGTCTAGTTCATAATTTGACAATGAAGCGTCACTGTGTGCATCCCAAGCACCTACAGCCAACCCGCTGAGGGAAATGTCAGCCATGACAACCTGTCTGCACCACACCAAAACAAGCCTGGGCAGAGACTGTCTCTCTTTTCATCTCCCCCCTCAGTACTCCTCCCATTCGCCCGTCCCTCGCTCACCTTTTACCTCTCCCTGTCTATGACTACCTCTCCCTTTCCTCCATCCTTTTGTGTATTTTCTCCCTCCCCAAACTCAATTTTTCACACACACACACACACACACACACACACACTATTTCCCATTCTTAGACCTGGACCCCTGGACACAACCCCCCACCCCCCACCCCCCCATTTTGAGCTCTGATAAACAGCGAGTGACATTTGTGCGGCGTGCTGGCATTTAGGCTGATGGGATTTATTGACATTTGTGATTCCTATGTGGCTTTCGCTGTTCGTTTGGGGGGGGTAGGTGATTCCTGTCAGTGCAACAGTTCCAGTGTTCTCTATAGGATGGTACATTTGCATGTACGTGTCTGTCTGTCTGTCTGTCTGTTTCTGTGTGTGTATGTGTGTGCCTCTGTGTGTGTGTGTGTGCATGTGTGTGTGTGTATGTGTGTGTGTGTGTGAGCCTGTCTGTGTGCAGATTTCAATATCTCTTAGCAAACAGATAATACCAAATGGAATAACATCACAACACATGCACCTTTACAATGCAAAGAGAATGATGAAGCCTATAGCAATTGCATATCCAACCTGTTGTTTACTACTGTGTCAAGTAAACATAAGGCCCCTACATCCACTAAGCTCCTCTGACACAATGAGTCTCGCAGAAATGAACAGCTTACAAGGACGAGGAGGGGGAGAAACTGACATCCTCCATTCAGAGATGAGAGCACCTGTGTGACAGACCCAATGATTTCATAACAGAGGCCGCGGTAATCCGACAACCATTTGGACAAACATCTCACATCCTGAACCCACACAAATCGAGATAGATAGCAAGTCACGACATGTACAGTTGCTCTGCTAACATTCCAGGCCCAAAAATCCCAAAGTTACAGTTTAAAGCAACACCAAAGAGTTTTTTGTACCTTAAAATAATGTTTCCAAAATCGTTTCAGTGGTTCATCAACTCGTAACAGGGTGAACGGCACTTCTGCATTCGCTTCGCGGCCCTCTATTGGCTATAACCGCACTATGTACGTTTGCCAGATCGAGTAGCGGATCTGTAGTTCGATGGAATGAGACATAAGAAACTACAAATTTTACTTGCATCTGATGTTGCAATACATGGTACTTTCATAAAATCATGCAACATATTCTACCTTGTCTTTGGACATTGTTATTTGCAAAGCCTGTGCTGGATAAACAAATAGCGTACGTGCGACAGAGGAAAAGTTCTTTGGTGTTGCTTTAAAAGGCAAGAAGAGACATAGGGCCCTAATTTAAATTGATTGGTAAATAGCAAAGTCAGGCAATGAGCAATGACTTTGAGCAATAACTTTGCCCTTTGCAAGTTAGAGCCCAATAAAGGCTAAACTACAGTAACACCTTGGCAAAGAAATGAGGTATCGGCCTACAGGAGCGATGACAGCAAGGCAGCTGGGAAGCTTAGCGCTGTGTGGCTACCTCCAATACAAAGCCTCAATAGACAAATGTCATCATTAAATAACATCCGTTGCTTGTCCAAGACATCTGTTCTTTTTGTCTCAGACATAATTACACAAAACAAGATACAGACAATAATTGGGGCATGTCAAAACAAAATGAGTCACATGTTAATTCTGACACATAATACTATGAAAGAAAATGGGTCAGGGAAATTACTAAAATCTATTTTTTTCTGATTTATTTTCATTTAATTGGATTGAATGTTTATTTGATAAGTCAGAGAGTGCAGTTTATGTGTATCTCTTCACATCATTTGCACAAAATAGCAATTAAGCACAATTCTCATAAATTGACCACATGGAATATGTACTGCATATGAGCTAACATCATTCTCACCACACATTACAATGGGTGGCTGGACATACTATCATTGTCCTTTACTAAAGGAATATACAATTTAACCATAATGACCATAATTGGTTCGCAATTCTCCGGGGCATGTACTATTTTGTTTCTCTTCCCACAGACTGTGTTATTATCAGAAGATATGGCTACTTAAGTGGCTTAAGTACAGAACCTTACATTAATATTTCACATTAGTCACATTCACACTATCTTTCTTGTTAACTTGCTCAGTCAGAGTAGGAGTCCACAACTTCCCCTGCATGAGCCATGCAGACTCAGTAATTGGCATGGATGCACATCAGAAACTGAGGTTCTGTAATTAGTCAAGAGAACCAGATCATGTTGACAGTTTAGAGAACATAGGCTAGGAGGAGAACAGAGACCCTTTTGCCTAGAACATCATTTTCATGATGGCTGTCAGACTCAAAAGGCAGTACAGCTGAAGCATTCAAAACAGTATTGTCTACAGGAGCTAGACGAACATTCTTTCAGGTAAAATTAACCTGATAATACGGATGCTGACAAAGTTCTTGCTCTCTGTAAATCTATTCGTAGTGTCTATTTACTGTACACCCCTGGTACTAATAGCCTTGGCCACACAGCTGAGCTATTCACACCCTGTGACATAACAACAAAAAGAAGTTGCTCATGTGCACAAAAAACATGGCGGACATTCGTTTTTTCGTCAGCAGAAAGTGAATTCTGAAAGGTTTCGGCACTAATATCTGTTAAAATTAAGTTTTAGATTGAAAAGTTTTGTTTTATTTTCATAATCTTCATTCAGTGAACACATACAACCATCAGTTTGTTATTTAACAGACATTTCGTGAATATGACGCTCAGGCCTAACAAAGGCCTGCAAACATTCTGTCAGTTGTAGAAGTAGATAGTGTAGTGGTCACAGACATGATTTAGTACGTGGGAGACCAGGGTTTGATTCCCGCATGATGTATTTTGCCAGAGTGAGTAGACACATGTACCAACGTCTCTGGAGAGAAGGCGCAATTTGAACAAGAAATCGGTTCTCAAACGGAAGTTTTGATTGCAACAATTAGCTAGTTTATGCAACAGGGTGTAAATAGCATACATTACTATACACTATGGTACGAATAGCATCTACTTCTAATTATAAACTGATGCAACAGCATACCTTATTCAGAGTGTCTATTACACAGCTGAGCTATATTGTAACAACAAAAATATGTTGCTTGTTTTTTTTTTATTACATTGTGTGATCAATATGCCAGAATAAATGCACAGGGGTGCAAATAGCATACACTGATATTTGTACCAGATGGGGTATTAATAGAACACATTGCTCTCTGCACCGGGGTATGAATAGCATACATTGATATTTGTACCAGACGGGGTATTAATAGAACACATTGCTGTGTGCACCGGGGTACGAATAGAATTCACTTCTAATTGCACCAGGGTACGAATAGCATACACTGTTAATTGTACCAGGGGTGCAAATAGCCTTACCCAAATCTATTTTGCTTCAGTTCACATCATGTAGCCTATTTATTTATAGATCTGCCACATCCACACCTTGTGAGAGTAAAAAAAGTATGGCTTAAACAAGGACATATTATTGAGGACATGAGCCATTTTCCAATTTCAAGTAGTCCAAACAATTAGCTAATTTTACTCTATTCGCTTACAGTACATGCGGAACAGGAAGACAGGAGGCCAGGAATACTGCGCTACACTCTGGGGGCATATCCGTTCCCATGTTCATGCCCCCAGACTGTAGCGCTGTAGAAGCCTGACTGTAGCTGTTGAGAATAGCAACTTAAGCTAGGTAAAACCGTTTGTTTTCGTTGTTTTTGTACCAATAGTACTCGGTAACCTAGATCTATGAAATAAATCACCGGATTTCTCTTTTAGCACTAACACTTGACACAACCAAAGGGGAAATGGAACTTGCTGTTGAAGTGAGGGTTTAAAGGGGGAGAAAGAGGGAGAGAGGGAGGGGGTCAGTGCAAGAGAGAGGGAGGAATGGAGGCACAGGAAAAGAAGAGAGACGGAGAGACAGGCTCAAGTCACAGGTCAGTGAACAGTATCCCTCGACGTACCCGGGTTGCCAGGGGAACCCCACAGACGGATGAGTCTCTCCTCATCGCCCTCTTACCACAAGTGCCAAGAGGGCACAGCCTGGCACATCTCCTGGCACCCGTCCCTGGCACTGACGACCAATTTGCCCCCATCCGTTCGCACCACTTGCCCTTCCAGAGGACGAATCACACCTTAAGGGCAAAAAGTTTTACTCACAAGAGAGAAAGTAAGAAAGAACAAGTGAGAGACAGAGAGAGAGAGGGAGAGAGAGAAAGAGAGAGAGAGAGAGAGAGAGAGAGAGAGAGGGAGAGAGAAATATGAAGTTCAGAGAAGGTGAAAATATAGTGGAAATTTTGAGGTTGGAAATACAGTTAGGAGAATTCCTGGAGGGCTACAGAGTTGCTGTAAGGCTCAATGAATGTAGAAACGGAATGGAAACCAGCTCAGAAAGAGAAGCACCTGTGGTGTGTTCCCGGTCACAACACCCCACAGGTGCTTGAAAAAAAATGCAAAAAGTTCCATTCTCAAATGACACAGTTCCTGGCGGCAATGAAGCTTGAATCTTGTAGCCGGAGAAACAGAACTTTTGAAAAGTTCAAAAGGTTTCAAACTTCCATTGACTTCATGTTAGTGTTCAACAAAGCCGGACAGTAACGGAGTACATTTACTTGAGTACAGTACTTGAGTACAATTTTGAGGGATCTGTACTTTACTCGAGTATCATTTTTGGGGAGTACTCATGACTTTACTCAAGTACATTTGAGAGCCAAGTATTGTACTCTTTGCTCCGCTACATTTCTATCCATAACCGTGAGTACCTGTTACTTCTTCTAAAAAAAAGGAAAGAAAAATCTCGGAAACCCTCAATTTGTTGTTTCCCTCTCAAAAGTGATTGGATTGTGCAGGCACCACTGATTGGGACAGCCTATCAGCAATCACCTTCAGCTTTCCGCCAAAGTCAACTCCATGGTCAGATTTAGATAACACACGAAACCATGGACGAAACAATGGATGAAGATGCAGCAGGTCCATCCCGGGACCAGCAGGTCCAAGTGGCTCCACCTCACCAGACTATTTTAATTTTAAGTTAATAATAGTTTTCGCTTCAAGTGTTTCAATTACAAAATAGTATTTTGTATTTGAAATACGGGTAACACTCCATAATAAGGTGCCATAATAAATAGCAAACTAGTAATTACCTAACCCTTTGTTAATATTTGTTAATTGTTACTAAAATATCTATTTGGCACAAGTTAATAGTTTTTTCATCATTAACTCAATATTAGTTGTTTGCATAAAATCTGTATGTTAATATTTTAACAAATCTATTAACTAATATTGTATTAATATTTGTTAATAGTTAACTAAATGTCTTTTTGGCACTAATTAACAGTTATTTCTTACATCATTTAAATGTTAACTGTTTATTTACAAACCATATACTAATATAAAAGTTAATGACATATTATTATTTATCTAGCTTTTCTGATTAGCTTTGTGGAGAATTTATGGAATTTATGGTTTATGGCTTTATGGTCTTGTGGGGTGTATAAGGCACCCTACTGCCAGTGGTTGGTTGTGTGAGAGTTTGCACACCTCTTCTTCCACTTCATCCTTATTGGATACCTTTGTGGTTGGCTGTCCTGTAATTGGTGACCCTGTCTAGTGTTTGAAAGTAGTGTACTCTTTGCCTTTGGAAGTACTATTTGGTTGCTGCTTGAATTTGGTGAAATTCAGGGGAGGGGTGTAACAGAGTTAGAAATATAGATTGGTGTTGTATGTCATTTTCGCCGTAATTAAGCAGCTTTTTTGAGATTGGTGTTTTGGAGCCCCCTTTGGAGAAACGGTATACTGCAGCTCTGCTGCGTTTTGTCCTTGCATTGTTGCCATAGCTGATCAAAAGCGGTATGCTTTGCATTGGGTAGGTTAACTGTACTATAAAGCACTCTCCACTTTGTTTTAATTTTGTAACTGTAAAATGTCCACCTGTATTACATTACTTTACATGTACTGTTAGGATTTGGTAGCAATTCTAGCAACTTAGAGTGCACACGAGTCTAACGTGACGTGACTAGCTGTAAACTCCGCTAGCAACTTTCCATGCATTCAGTGTAGTTTAGCTTAGTGCTCGTGGAAAGTACAATTCAGTATATCAGGAAATGAATGTACATTTAGTTTAGCATTATGTATATGCATTACCTCCGTATGGTCTACGTCTGTGAGTGTTTAGTGAGTCTCAGAATATTAATAAACTCGTTCTGTGCACCTGAATATTCCATGACGCACATCTCCCTTGCTAGCAGGGCTGACAGTGATGGTATAGGAATCATGCATGTAATATAGCCCATTCAACTACTTCTTTTTATTTTGCTTGTGCAGATGCTGTTTTATGTATGCCAGTGTCTGAAGGCATGTTTTGTTTGAACTTTTCCTAAAGGAATAAAAGTGATGAGCCAGTTTTGGTCTCAGTCACTTCACTGTCTGACTAATAGTTATATATTACTAATATATTAATAAAGCTTAACCAACTTTATTATAAGGGTCCCCCATACTGATAGTTATACATTACTAATATATTAATTAAGCTTAACCAACTTTATTATAAGGGTCCCCCATACTGATAGTTATATATTACTAATATATTACTTAAGCTCAACCAACTTTATTATAAGGGGCCCCACGCTTATAGCTATATACTACTAATATATTAATTAAGCTTAACCAACTTTATTGCAAGCGTTTCTGGCGCCGACAAGAGTGGCGGCATGTCAAGGTAGCTCCGTGTTTTTTTTCTTGAATTTCCCCTTCGGGATCAATAAAGTATCTATCTGTCTATCTATTGTAAGGGTCCTATGGGGAGTGGTTCATATTGGGATAGGCAGAAGCACAGTTTAATATCAATTAGTTAAAAAATAATAAGTCATTAACTTTTCTATTAACATATAGTTTGTAAATAAACATTTAACATTTAAATGATGTAAGAAATAACTGTTAATTAGTGCCAAAAATACATTTAGTTAACTATTAACACATATTAATAAAATATTAGTTAAAAGATTTGCTAAAACATTAACATACAGATTTTATGCAAACAACAAATATTTGATTGGTGATGAAAAAACTATGAAATTGTGCCAAATAGATATGTTAGTAACAATTAACAAAGGGTTAGGTAATTACTAGTTTGCTATTTATTATGGCACCTTATTATGGAGTGTTACCGAAATACGTATTTTAAATACATGTATTAGAAATACGGCCCATCCCTGGCAACATGGTAAAAAGATGAAAATGACTTGATTTTACTTTTAATTCCTTTTACATTCTCCAAGGTATTAACATTAACATTTTCCATAACTCCATGTAGGACGTTTCTGTACATAAATGTAAGCACTGTGGCAGTAGTAATGCAATATAAAAAAAAAGGCTTCTCTTGTACTCTTGATACTCAAGTACTTTTAAAAACAAGTACTTCAGTACTTTTACTTAAGTAGACATCTGACTGTTGTACTTTTACTTGTACTTGAGTAAAATTTAGCAAAGGGTATCTGTACTTTTACTCAAGTAATGAAGCTGTGTACTCTGCCGCCTCTGGTGTTCAATAATATCTGATGGACTGAAATGTAAAACAATTTCATTTCATGTCAGGTAACGGTACATCGACTGTGTGAGTGAGAGAATATCGATCACTATATATGTGATTATTGTTCACAATCAGTTGTGTGTACCCAATAGAGTATGAAATGCCCCTGGATAGAGTATACAAACTATTTACAGCAAAACATTAAAACTCTTGTATCAATTTAATCTTCTTTTCCATTGTAATGAAAACAACTTCATCAATCAGATGTGTTCATTTTGAATAGAATATTTGTATCTCCTAGGGGCAGATGGGATACATGAATCAACACATGTTCTGTAACATAGTGGAAAAGTCCTGCAATATCAGCTGACATATATCACTCTGATCATGTGTGTGTGTGTGTGTGTGTGTGTGTGTGTGTGTGTGTGTGTGTGTGTGTGTGTGTGTGTGTGTGTGTGTGTGTGTGTGTGTGTGTGTGTGTGTGTGTGTGTGTGTGTGTGTGCTGTTCAGGAACTATTTGTATCTTATTGGCATTTAAATGTGGACCGGAAAATTGAGTTCACACTCAAAATTGACTAAAGTTAGATACAACAAATCAAAAAGTCTCTGTGGCAGTAAGAACCTGTTTGTTTCTCAACTCCCCACCCCACCCCAACCCCTCGCCACAACCAAGTCTCATTTACCTCCTGCCTCAACAACTTTATAGGCATCTCATTGTCTGCCTATGAGAAGTCATTACTGTTACCGGAGGGGTGGGGGTGGAGTGGGGATGCAGTTGAGCATGAAACAAGGCCATGTTTCTTCAGAATAAAACACGTTAATAGTGGTAATATTTCATCTGAGTTCAGAAATGAGGATGTTAATGAATTTGTTCAACCCAAAATAGCAATTAAGCGTTGGGTTTACAGTGAGACTCATTCTATAGGCAATATAAATCATTATTATTCCCATACTGGGTTGCTAATAACACACTAAAGTGTGTGACATTATCAGCCTGGGGTTCCTATAAGCCAAATAATTTGCAAAATAGTGTAAAACTTATTATCAGCTTTCCCAATAGGAGGGCGAGAATTCAATCCACGATATTCTCTAGCCAACAATGGGCGTTGCCATGACACCTCAGTATTATGAAATATGTTTTTCTATTTCCGGCCAAAGTTGCATTTTATTTATTTTACAGTAATGTGGCGGTAGACAGTGCTTGACGTTTCTTAAGCCATGTAAAAGCAAACTTTTATATTTTTCTCTCAGTCATATATTATATAGAATATCCATATCAAGTGCAGAATTCGGAAGAAATATAAGTTGAAGCATATTCAAGTTAGCCTGCTGAAATTATAATGTAAATTTAATGGATGGATGATGAAAACTCATAAGAGGCAAGTGTCACAAGAGTGTGTGTGTGTGTGTGTGTGTGTGTGTGTGTGTGTGTGTGTGTAGACATGTGTGCAAAGGCTGTGTGTTTTGCACAGATGGAAAGCATTTTATTTATATATATATATATATTTAAAAAAATCAGACACACAGGAGAGTTGTGCAAAATGCATTTGTTTTTGTTTGTACAGTAATGTGTGTGTACATGCAGCACTGTGTGTGTGTGTGTGTGTGTGTGTGCGTGTGTGTGTGTGTGTGTCTGTGTGTGTGTGTACATGTATGTGTGATGAAGTGGGAGTGGGAGTGTGTGTGTGTGTGTGTGTGTGTGTGTATGTGCCTGTGTGTGTACATGTATGTGTGATGGAGAGGGAGTGTATCTGTGTGTGTGTGTGTGTGTCTCTCTCACTTCAAGCCTTGTTTCCTCTGCTAGCTCCTGGCATCCAGAGCAGCAGCCAAGCATCCAGAAACAAACAACATCTGGACAAATGGCGTTCCCGTTTAACTATTCTCCCCGTGCCGAAACAGCCACTCAGGCAAGCAGCATTCCGACAATTCCCGATCCGACCCAGCAGGCAAGGAAACAGACTGCAAACAGACCTCCCTGGCCGGGCCCAGTAAAACGGGGGAGAAGGGAAGGCAAGCGACACGTGTACCGGCAAACCCAGCACCGTGCAGAAGCAGCGAGGCAACAGATGTTCCATCAGCATCCTGTCCTCGGGAGATGTGCTGTAACTGTTTTGCTTTGGGGCTTCTTGCCCCATCCAATTTCAGAGGCAAGTCAACTGTGTGTGTGTGTGTGTGTGTGTGTGTGTGTGTGTGCGCTGGAGGGGAGGGGTGGGGGGCAAGGAAATGGGTACATGTGTGTGCATGTGTGTGTGTGCGGTCTGACTCTCTCTCTCTTTCTCTCTCTCTCTTTCTCTTGTTCTTTTTTTGTTTATTTCTTTTGTGTACTGTACGTGTACATGTGTACAGCATACAGGATATAACAAAAAAAATACTGACCACTGGGTTTTGCTTAAATGGCTTTCAGTTGTCAGGTTATTTCAGACAAGTAAGGACAAGTTATTTCATACAATACCAAGTTATTTTTCTAAAATAACACCATGACAATTTTTTCACACATTTCTGCAATTTCATTTACAATGACCACAAGGCAGTTCTAACACACTCCCAAACACTGTTGCACCTAAGCAGCTGAAAGGAAACTCAGAGACACATTAAGTGTGATAAGTCTTCAGCTATTTTGTTTTCCTCTCCTATCTCTGTACACCTCGCTGTAAACAATCCAACCACAGCCTCATGTGTTCTGAGCGCAGCAACACCAGGCAAAATCAAGACCCCGAGTATGCAGGGTTTCTATTCTGGATGAGCGGCTCCTTAACCCTTAAAGGTGTACCGTCACACCGGAGTGATGGGAATGTTGCAAAATTAACTTTCAAAAGAATATCTGGGTTCATTGAATTCAACATAGAATTTTAGAACCTTCAATTGTTGCGGAACGGAATCTTATGTTAGAATGTTGAAAAAGGGTCAATTGATGGCTCCAAAGGCGTCACCTCATCCAGGAGACTGCGTTTTGAGAGAGTGAGGGATAGCACAGCCGCGGAGAGCTGAAAAATGACCCTCTCTGTGTCTGTTGTCTGAGATGGGGCTCTGAGGTCTGGGCCTTTTTGATTTGATTTCTCTCCCTTCTCTCTGGGCCTTTTGCCCCCTGGCTGCAGCCCCCTTGCCCCCTGCTGGTGCCCCCCTTGGGTGGGTAATGGTTTGGACACTCACCACACCTCAGGGTGGGTCTGCAGGGTGGGTCTGCTTTTATCCCCAAAGCCTCCTGGCCAATGTCCATCCATCATTCACCCTCCCATCACCCTTATCATCCCTCATGGGCCCACAGAAGGCTTGTCTGCCCCGAGGTCTCTGCCTACACCACATGCAGTAGATCCAATGCATGTCAACAAGCAGAATAAGATGACTGAAAACAAAGGGAAAAAAGACACTCGCTCATGCATTCAAGGTGCATGTGACAACATTGGACGAATAAGCTGTTAGCTAAGCTATCAATCTCTAGTTACCAATGCGCCTTATCAGCGCCAAGCAGATGAGGTCAATTAAGTGTCAATTCTGTTACACTCTCACCTTAAAAAAAAAAAAAAAAACACCTCCATTATGAAGGTGTTACAGCAGACAGCAGCAGATGTTACATAATCCACCATGCGAACCACACGTCTTATTGATCGCTCGTACAGCCACTGTAAACGCATGTGGTAAGACATAATCAGATGTGAGTGGTTAAGACCACCATGGCTACGTTCAGCATCTGCACTGTCAACTCGATCTCCAACCTTGTGGGAATTGCAGTGTTCCCTCACACATTATACACTGAGAGATGTCCCTCTGTGTTCCAGTACAGTGTGGTGCATGACAGCTTGTTATTGCACACAATCAGTTCGCACAGCATATGGAGAACCATGTGTCTGTACATTCTTTTTCATCTGTGGTTTTACAGAAATTAGATATGCACCCACATAACACCCCCCAACCCAACGCGCACACACACCCACATAATCACACATAAACACACACACACACACACACATACACACACACACACACTTTTTTTAGTGTTAACATGAGTAAAACAAGAGACAAGAGTTATCAGAAACAATGCATGCATCATCATTCTCCTGACAACAGTACAACTACACTGAAGCCCTCTAAGACATTACTGTAATACACCCACTGCCAGTCCTAACTTCTGAGTTGTTCTGGCCATTACTGTGATTCAAAGAAGTTTATCTATTTATTCTATTATTAGTTGCGCTGTTCTTACATCTATAAACTATAGGAAAAGAAGACACACCAGGAAGCTGACATTTACAATCACCGACAGCAACACACAGTCACCCACACTTTCTCTCTTTTGTATCTTTTCTGTTTTTTTCCTCCTCTTCCTTTCTCTCTCTCTCTCTCTCTCTCTCTCTTCCTTCTCTCTCTTCATCATCTCCATGTGTATATAATACCCACTTGGTAATGAGAACACTTCCGCCTACACAGTGCTAACAAAGTGAATAGAACATCTGCAGGCGATTAGAAAGTGACAAAGGGTGAGACAAAGTCTGTTTGCAAGAGAGGAGGAAAGGAGGGAGGCGGACAGCTTCTTAGTCACACCCTCTTAACACTTGAGGCGGGGTTCTGCAGGTGATGAAGCACTAATGCTTATAGTGTACCATACTGTTTGTAGTGTTTTAAGTTTACATTTACTTTAACACTAGAGAAGTCTACCCAAGTTATATAACAGAAATCAAGGTACAGGTGACTGATATCTAGCAGACACTTCTATCCAAAGTGACAGACTTGCAGCAGCAGGTTTGGGATTCTACCCCAGGCATTATCAGACTACAGCTACAGCATCTTCTTTGCAATGATTGGCTGTTGCTCCTGGCGTAGGTTCTGAGATTCAACCATGCCCTTTCTTCCATTAGCTTTCCTGACTGGTATGTGCTTTTGCCTCAAGGTAAAAAAAAACATATGCATGACCAATGCCTGAATAAATGCATGAACAGCATATGTGAACACAGTCGTGAAAGAGGATCAAAAGGACATGGAAAACTGGAACATACAATTTTATCACAATGTATTACTTGCATTGAAACACCAGCCTGCAATTTAGTTGTTCGGCTATAACACAATCCATCTAAAAAGGATTGCAGTTTGTTGTGTGAAATTCAAGCCCCCCAATCACTGACAAAGTAAAAGAGGTAAAAGTAGCAGAGGAAATGGCCGTGCCGTTGTTCGGCACCTCAGCACTCAAACTCACGCTGCGCTGGCTGGATAAGAGACGAGGCATGGAGAGGCCGTATTTAAAAAGCCTCAGCTCACGGCTTACGAAAGGCTGCCCCACACTGGGACTACAGACCCAAGCCACTGCTCTGGAGGGCACATCTCAAATTCATGTTTAAATCTGCTTTATCATTTGTCAGCATGCACTTGAAACGTCTTTGAAGTGCAGATAACAGCTTTGGAAACGATCATGGCCTTTGCTCTTGTGATAGTAAAAACGTTGCGAAAGTTGAGAAGAACTAATGTTACGCAACTACTCTGGACAGTAATATTTTTATGCAACCCATTTACTTTTGAAGCATTCAATTGAACACATTGAACAAAACTGAGGGCTGGACTGTAAACAAATTAGAGAGGGACAAGCACATCAACATCCCATCGCTAGGTCATTAGAAACTTATTAACCATGCCCACAGATTACAAGGCTGTAGGGGATATGCAGGGTCTGTTGTTGTCTCTCTTGGATTTTCAATGCCATACAATGCCTTGTAAACAAGTCATTAACAAAGCCAACCTTTTGTCTGCAGGCTGTGTGTGTGTGTGTGTGTGTGTGTGTGTGTGTGTGTGTGTGTGACCCTGATCATGCAGCTACAAGGCCACATAGTCCATGTCATTCATGTGAAGAGCGTAGATCAATGGCCTGCATCTCGGTAGGTGAGCGCCGTGTTTGAAGATGTGAGCAGAGTGCCGCACAGCATCGCTTGAGCCCAAGATGAAAGCCGGCCTTAACGAGGGCAGAGTAACAAAGCACAGGGTCGGCAGAAACAGGCACACACACACAGTGCCCTGTCTACCAGTTTGTCCTCCTCCTTACCCCCCTCCTACGACACTCAAAAGGCTAATAATCCCAACCGCAGGACCCCTAATGAGGATTGGCTGATCAAAGCCTGTCCCTTTTCACTGCCTGATCAAAAACATCCTGAATTTTTCCCCTTTCTTTCCCCTCACTTCACTTCCCCAGCACCACCGACAGAGACAAACAAGCCCACGCAACGGGACCCACCGAGACGCACTGGTGGGGAGGGTAGAGGGAACGATAACCCCGGTGGCCACCACTCGATTAATGCTTTTACAGTCTTGTGTGATGATAATTTATGGCTTCTCTCAAAAGCGCTCACCTCTTTTGAAGTTTGCCAGATAGAGGGCGATATGAGGAAGCTTTTCTTATCCTTCCACTTTAGCTTTGAATGTGCACTTAGAATGACCCATGGGTCCGTGTTTGAAAAACAACAGAAGTGACTATGAACAGTATGTTACTGAAGATCTACTTTTGTAATGCACGGGTCTGTGAGTTATTGTAATGCATTCCACAGGGGTTAAGTGTGCTATATTGCCCTGGGGATGGGAGTTCCTGTTTCACAGGAGGAAAGGATAAAGTTGTCTGTTCTCCAAAGGTTTATGAGTGAATGACTGAATAAATATAGAAATTAATGAATAGATGAATTAATTAATTAATTATCAATCAATCAATCAATAAATCAACCAATCAATCAATCAATCAATCAATTAACTAAACAATAATTTGATATGCTGTATATCTGACATATAATTAATCTAAGCAGCCTTTCCTCTAAAGATAGCTGAATGTTGTTGAAACTAAATCTCCTCTGAAGGCTGAAATAACAATTCCCTTGAGTCATCCGCTGACTCCATAACCGTGAAGTAAACAAAGATCCCACATTCCCATCAAATCCCCTTTCCCTTTAAGATATCCCACATTCTCCTCTTGCATACTATTCAAACTTTTTTTTGTTTATCCCATCCTACCCATAGCTACATACAGCTTACAAAAGAAATATTAAGAATATATTATATTTCCCATCTTATATGTGTGTGTGTGGCTGTGTGTGTTCGACACGATACAAGAAGATGGAAGAGATGTGAGGCATGATGCGTGGACTTTTAAAAAAAACATCAGTGAGACGACACTTTTCCCTGTGGCGAAGCAACCAATGTAAAAAAAACCTCCACTTGAAATGTCACAATTGATTCTCTGGAAATGGGAAAAGACACGATACTCTATGAAACACAATGCAGCAGCAGTTGAGCCGGAGCCTGCAGGCGTTTATCCTCGGAAAAAGGAAAAGAACATGCTAAGCCTTGGCTGCCTGATTGTGTAACAGGTGTACTGAGTCATACACTCACACACACACACACACTTTGGAAGGAGGTCCCATCTCTCTCCCTGCGTGGCTCCTCAAATTGCAGGGCTTTTGGAAAGTAAAGCGCTGTTCATCAAATTATCCCTGC
>NW_027468664.1:20616733-20644233 GCF_046254945.1 Alosa pseudoharengus | reverse complement strand
CTCATGCATTTATGCAGCTGTGTTTACCCCTGTTAGGGGATGCAGGGGATGTCTCTGGCAGCCAGCAGTGGAGAGAGGTGAGGACAGAGGGGTGGGGGGGGGGGGGGGGGTTGGGGGGGGATTAATGCTGCGGACCATGTCGCACCGTGGCAGCAAAGGAACAGAATACACAGCCCCAAGGCCCTCAGAGACAGCTGGACTGGCAGGCAGCTGTAATCCAAGACTCCATCATAGATATGTGAGACATGTGTGTGTGTGTGTGTGTGTGTGTGTGTGTGTGTGTGTGTGTGTGTGTGTGTGTGTGTGTGTGTGTGTGTGTGTGTGTGTGTGTGTGTGTGTGTGTGCATGATATTGGAGACTTGTCACTTTGGATTTATCTACTTGCACTTGAAGCAGGTTCAGGAAGAGGCAGAATTGTGCATGGATATATTTAAGCCATCAAAAATACCGATGCAGTGCTGATGCATAAACCATAATCCGAGCCATTTTAAAAGGGGAGGAGGATTCAAAAGAGACTTGTCAATGTACCTGATTTTGCCCTCACATCTATTAATTTCCACTGACCGCTGACCATCAGCAAACAATAAAGGGTTTAGGGTTGGGGTGGGGTTGGGTGGCAGAAAAGGAGCAAATAAATTAGAACATCCAACACACTAAAGTCCTACAAAGCCACCGAATGTGCCAAT
Organism: Alosa pseudoharengus; assembly: GCF_046254945.1. Taxonomy (NCBI): domain Eukaryota; kingdom Metazoa; phylum Chordata; class Actinopteri; order Clupeiformes; family Clupeidae; genus Alosa; species Alosa pseudoharengus. The sequence goes on along the minus strand of NW_027468664.1, from coordinate 20,643,547 downwards.
TATCGGTTCGCTCAGGAGGGAACGTCACTTCGGCGCAGAGCAACCTTATCCTAGAATAATTACCCCACAACTATTTCCCAGACTCAAATCAGACGACGGCCCATTACTATCCACAGGCAGATAATTGCACTGACTGATGTTCCGTGGTTCAAGCCTAAGAAACAAGGTAAAATAAATAATTAATACCGATAACACTGACAGTCATAATAACATAATAGGATGTTGATGTCCCAGAGGTAAAAAAAATGGAGAGTAGTTAAACAAACAAGTTTGCTAATGAAGCCTATCAAATTGATACTGTGCCTATCGAGCCAAAAAATTATTGTGGTTATTTTGAGTCATTTGCAGCGCTAAGCAAATCACTGCACATGTTTGACAGCAAAAATATCATAATGGTTCTTCAGAGGACAAAATCATTATTCCTTTATTTTTTTTCTCCCTAGGGTAAAAACACATGAGAAATAAAAAAAAAAATGGACATAGAAAGAGAGAGAGAGAGAGAGAGAGGTTAATTTTGTGTGCCCTGTTGTTGATGGGACAGACCACTGCTGAATGCAGGAAGCCCCCCTGTAACCCGTTGCACACTGTGCAAACATAAAAGTCGATTAGAGATGGCTGTGAACATGATCGCATCAGCTCAACTCAAATCAGCTCATTGCCAGGCCCGTGGTCGCGCTGAAGTTGGGGCTGTTGATCTTAAGGCTTAGGCAAATAGAAGACAAAGCTGAGTGTAATGAGAAAACAGGCAGGTGGGAGAGCCGGATGAACACTCCTATAGATTAAGGAGAGAGAGAAAAAAGGGCTTTGTGCTGGTATTTTTGGTGACACGGTGCATCTGCATGCAAAACCCTGACAGCTTTTCAAACGCGGCGCAAAAACATGACAGTTAATGAAGTTCTTTTGTTGGATGCGGCAGTGCTATGCTCAAGGCCAGAGTACTCAGCAAGTGAAAGGGTTTGAAGAATAGGCTCGATAATCAATGTGGCGGCATAAGAAAGACAGCCAAACAAAATGTCCTTGTCTCACTAAGCCAGACATACACAGATGACCAGTATTCTAAATGTTGTTAATTTATTATTTTGATTTGTTTTGTTTTGTTTTGTTTTTAAGGACGTGATGATGTAATCCAATCTGTGTTCAAGGGAGTGCAGACCACAATGAAACCGAAAAATAATAAGATTCTTAAAAGCCCGTTCTGTAACTCCAGTCATTTCTTTGCAATTTCTCACTTTTGTTGTCACATTTTTCTATACAGAGCTCCCCCTACAGCTTTGGGGTGCATATTTGACAACCGTCTCTTTGGTCTTTTTTCGCTGGCTCTGCCATGATGAACATCTAAAAAATGAAGCCATCGCTGTTTGTTCTTATAACTAGCCGGCATGGCTAACCGTTGCTTGAGGGGGGCCTCGAGAGAATTTTTGCATTTCTTGCTCGTTCTCGCTTCTCACGAGACTTCCTGATTCAGACTTTCAGACAGATGCAGATCTTGCAAGGCTGGTTTTCTGCTAGGACACGGTAGGAGGAGCAGGGAAAGCCCCCATTTTTGCCACAACAGGTCATTTAACACATCACAATGGTTTCTAAACTTAAGTTGAAAGTGTAAACAGGGAGCCTTTAAATAAGGTTTTGGATGCAAGGACACTCCATCCTGTTCCAAATTAGCAAATACAAGTAAACACCACAGTTACAATGACCTTTGTCCACACTGTCCACTGGGCACATCTACAAGCCTGAAAACAATCTGTTGCTTGTTAATCACTATATTTCATCGAGTGTCTCTCAAACGTGTCATTGCGTAGGATCACATTCTTTTACACAAAACTGCAGTATGAAGCATGTTCATTATTTTGTTTGGCGGATAGCGGAGGCAGTCGTGAGTCTGCTCTGAGTGAGAGTTGTAATTACATCGTTGTGGTTTGCTGATTAAATCCAGCAAATACCTGATACGCCAGAACAACAAGAGTGCCTCACAATGTAATTAGATCAAAACCCACTGTTAAAGCATTACATCAAAGGCACACTTTGAAAAATCCATCTTTCAAATTGAACATGATTAAAGATCCTCCAGAGAGCTCACCAGGAAATGTGCAGTGAACATACCAGCAGAACAAATACATCAAAAAATGTGTGCTTTGTTTACTCTGATGAAAAAAATAACATAGCAGATCTTGTAAGGGAAGATAAACACACACACACACACACACACACACGCGCACACACACACACACACACACACACACACACACACTTCTACCTGGCTATGCTTCAATCACTTCCACTCTCACACACGCACACACACAGACACACACACACACTTACAATCTCCTTTCGAAAACTGGGATGTTCTGAAATAAAAGTATAAAAGTAGCCCCTACTTAACTTGTCGCAGTATCTAAAGCAATAACCGCTAGTCACCTAAAGCAGTCACAGCATTCACTCCCTCCTTTTCCTTCCTCATCCGATGAGGTGTGACGTACGCTTGCCGGCCAGCTTTATGAGCCAGCCTCAATTTCCATCTCTTTATTCTTCTCTCTATTCTCTCCCACTTAAAAAAAGTAAGAGGATTTCATATCAAGGTGATAATGAGTCGGTGTGAAGGCACCAGGAGATCCTGACAGACTCTCCCCTCACAAGACCTGGAACTAATTACTTTTGCATGAGAGGAGACTGTCAACTCTTTGTGGGGAGGAGGATGAGGAGGAAGAGGAGGAGGAATTCATAAGAACTTTCTGCACTTCACAGATACAACTGGCACATTGCTCTCTCTCAGGCAGTTAGTGCCTGTCTAGCCGAAGCCCAAATATAACTGTTCCTGTCGAAACTGAAATATAACAACATACAGCATACTGTACCTGTATGCTGGGGCCATTTGTAGTAACAGCGAACTTGACAATTTAGCAGTTCATTGGAGGGATGGACTCTGTATGCCTGCAGCATCTCTTTCCACCAGTGTATGCAGGTATACAAGTGAATTTAGTTGACTAAATGGATAATTATCACACTATCAAATTTAATTAAATACATCCAGGAGAAGAGTCCAAAATCCAAGACACAGGAGTGTATGTGATAGAGGAGGCCATAAATGGCGATGGCGTTGTAGTTCAAATCACTGAGCCCATTACTAACCCTAACGACTGGTCTAATTAAGACTAGGTCAAATGACTCCTTGTATTCACATGTCATTACAACCATAATGGTGCGCCTGACACCAGCGGAGGTCAGACTTTGTGCAGAGTGGCATAAGGTTTCTGGCAAGTGTTAAAAAAACTACATCAACTGAGTAATAAAAGCGGAACATTCGCTTTAACAATTCAGGGCCGAGGAGATTTGCCGCTGATGCAATTCCATACAGTATGTAATCTCTTACACTATTATGTTAATGTAGGCGGCTAACGAGACTCCATCACTTTTTGAATGCTCTTTAAGTCTCAATCTAGCTTTAACAAGCTGTTCAATATGGTTAATGGACCGTTCCAAGGGAAGCATGACTTCTTTTCCCACTAAGATGCCTCCTTATATTCCTGATGAAGAAGCTTCCAGACAAAAATGATCTCCCTGACTAACTTCCTATTGTTGGCAGCTTAATGATGGACAGATCTATCAGATGAGTGCAGAGGAGGAAGTAGCTTAATTAATGAAAACCTTTTCATCTCAACAGTGATAGAGGAAGTAAAGTAGGACGTAGGGGTGAGATCTTGTCAGCGACTGACAAGGGTGGGAGGGTTGGAGGTCGGAGCATCTGTCACTACACTCATTCATATTCCCAAAGAGAGCAGCAAGAAGTGCCTGGCTCAAAAAAAAAGTTAGACAGATATGGAGTTTGAAATAGAAAGTTTGAGGCTCATATGTGTGTGTGGGAGGGATAAAGAGAGAGAGAGAGAGAGAGAGAGAGAGAGAGAGAGAGAGAGAGAGAGAGAGAGAGAGAGAGAGAGAGAGAGAGAGAGAGAGAGAAAGAGCAGTTAAATGGTACAGCATAAAGGCAAATTGTGGTATAACATAGAATCCATCCCCAGTCACACATACAACATGAGATTATGGCACAGAGACAAGACAGAGGCGTGTGAGTGCATACAATGAAAACACACTCATAACTATGTGTATGTGTGTGTGAGAGAGAGAGTGTGTGCCCACGTGTGTACAGTATGTGTGTTTGTGTGTGTGTGTGTGTGTGTGTGTGTGTGTGTGTGTCCATGTGTGCGTGTGTGCGTGCGTGGGGGTGTGCGCGTGTGTGTATGTTTATAAGAGAGGAACAGAAATAAACAAACACCACCACGTCCTCTTTAATCCAAATTCGACCAAGAGACTTGAAGAGGACTTATAAGGAGTCTGTGATGTGGGTACTTCATTTTAGCTGTCTGGAGCTTGGCTGTCTCTGCCAAGCTTCACTGCATCAGTCAATGCGGCACACAACAGAAGCATAGAAATGTAGGTGTGCTGAGGAAATAACAGTGGGTCATATGTTCCCCATGGAATGGATAGCGAGACAGATAGAGAGAGAGAGAGAGAGAGAGAGAGATGAGAGGAAAAGGGAACAAAAACAAAAGAGAGACAACCAGAGAACAAAAACAGACAAGAAAATATATATTTGAAGAGCGAGTTCATCGATCGCCAGAACACTGGATAGTTATTACACATAATGGCAGAGCAAAAGTGAGGCAAGAATTGGCCAATTTTTGCAGTCATGATTGGGGCCTGCAACCTCAACTGGTTCTTATATCGAGTGACAGCTTCTCAGGCTGGTAGTGGACCACCCTCTGCTCCAAATTGCATGACAGGCTGTAAAAGTATGGGCACTGATTAAAGAGATAGAAGTCAAAGACTGAGAAAAGGTTGCTAAGATGTATTGATATTTAAGGACATTGCAGGCCTGTGAAGTTGCTTTGGCAAATCAGATTGCTTAGACGATCAGAAACACTCTGTGAAAACTGAGGAGTAAAAGACACATGGATGGAGTGAACAGATTATGGAGAAAAAAAACTCACATAAGAACTCACTGTGGGGGGCGCTGTGGCGCAGCAGGCTACAGCGTCCGTACCATACACGGGTCCGAGTGCCCATGGGGACCCAGGTTCGAGTCCGACCTGCGGTCATGTCCCGATCCCACCCCATCTCTCTCTCCCATTCACTTCCTGTCTGTCTTCACTGTCCTATCATAATAAAGGCAAAAAGCCCAAAAAATATACTTAAAAAAAAAAAAAAAGAACTCACTGTGTCTACAAAGACACGTAGAGGTGGAAAGGAGGTGATAAAAAAGCGCTAAAATGCTCACAGGTAGCGACTATGAAGTGACAGCAAGCTAATTGAGTACAAACGAGCTAACACAGACAGGTATAGACGTGCAGCTTATGGTTTTGCTAACTTGCAAATACCACCTGCAGTCATCCAGGCTGCTCTTGCCATGCACAGAGCTTCCTGTCTGAGTGTAAACAATGTTTATGAAAATATTAGTTTGTTGGGATGATGATAAAATTGTAAGATTCTGCTCCACTTCCTCTATCAGTAGCCAAAAACATTATTTATAGTCAGCTTAGCTCTTTCACCATGGCATTTGGCTTCCAGCAAGCTCGCTTATCCAACCTCCTCGCCGATCTTCTCCTCGTCTTCCTTTTCTCATTATACGGGGGTGGTGCATGAGAATGGCAACATGAGCTCTGAGTACACAGTGGATTCCTGCCCGTGAGCGGGCTTCAGCACCACGGACAGCGCCAGTGCCAAACGTGCTTCTCTGTTCTCTGAGTAAATCCAGCAGATTCACGGCCACAACTCAGTCATTCATGCATGCATTGTGAATGCAAAGCACATTAATGGAGATGACTGAATACATAGTAAGGAAGATGCACGCCACACAGTGAAGATGTGTTGGTAACACTTGCTAGTAGAATGCTCCATTTGCACTTGAATGTTTCTACGGTAAAATAAATTCATGTAATTACCGCTGCAAACATATAATTACCGCTGTCAATGGCAACGGGTTTTGTGCTGCTGATCATGTCACTCCGCAAGTATTCCGGTCACTTCTTGCATTGGAACTTCATTCAAAAGTGAAAGCAGACGGTTGATCAGCTGTGTTCTAAAGAATGTTTGAATCAAGTTCAGCGTGTGTTGCGAACTATTTGTTTCTCAGCAAAAGCCACGACGAAACGGTAAATTGACATATTGTGGAGTTTATTTTTTCGTTTTGGCAAGTAGCCGTATAATAAGCGGGATAATGTATAGAACGCCGGTCATTATGGGAAAATAAGTCCCTTCAGGGCGAAACAAGACCAAGGGACCAGGGCGAACCGCTTCTTCGCCCTGGTCCCTTGGTCTTGTTTCGCCCTGAAGGGACTTATACTCGACACTGTCAAGTAAAGTGTAACCGATGTTTTGTCTTGACTGCAAATTAAAAACAAATGTCAGTGTGACCTACAGTAAATAGGCCTGTACTGAGCCATCACAGAGTGGGTAGAGGAAGGTTACGTAAGTGACTGGGATTTTAGCAGATGCTTTTAGCCAAAGTGACAGGGACTTGGAACATCGGGTGTCGAATCTGAGCCGAACATTTCTCAGTCGGCGACACTACCTCTGATCCCACACACCCTGGTGCACCAAGAATCCCTCCTGACACCCCCTTTGATACTGCGGGTACAGCAGAGTGATGTGGCTATGGGGAAGGGTGCTCAGATGGTGGGGTGGTGACTGCCAGAGCAAGTGAGAAAGATGAGCAGAGCAAGATTGAAAATATCCTATCAGGCAGAGAAAGAGAGAACGACAGGCCATTACGAAAATACTGCTTACAAATGTGAAAATATCATTATGGATGTAGATAATAGATAACTGATGCTATTGCTGCTGCTGATGATAATGACATTTAGATGATAACACCTTATGTACACCGTGTGCACGTAGGGTCTAATCCCCTATGGCCTAATGATCAACTTTATAATGATACGTTATTTGATGGTTGCCACTGGGTGCACCCAAATTCCACTCTTTCTTCTCGGGGGTGGGGGGGGGGGGGCTGTGCTGCTTGGGATTGTGTTGTTTGTAATTGGCCCTCTGAGGTGGCTCGCCAGAGTGCGTCTCTATTTCTGGTGATTCCCTTTCTAAAAGAGTTGTTTGTTCCTCTGCTGCCTGTTCCTGCTTCCACCACGGTGTTCTGCCTCAGGGCTCTTCTCCTTTCGTCTGTTTGCTGGCAAAGCCAAACACCCAGATGAAAATGTCAACAAGAGAGCCAAGAAAAGAAAGAGAAGGTGTGTTTGGTCGGCCATGTACCCTATAGTTAGAAAGAGGATAAATAGCTTCTCTGTAACCCCCCTAACACATACCTACACATATATTTATTCTCTCTCTCTCTCTCTCTCTCTCTCTCTCTCTCTCTCTTCCTACCTCTCTGTCTAGCTCTCTCTTCTTCTTCAAACAAAAAAGATTCATATCTCTAGGTGGAGCTTTTTTATTTTTATTATTCTGTATGTATTGATCAGTTGATGACGCAGTTGATGTTAACAATCCTTCTTCTCTGAACATACTGTGGGAGGCCACACAATATTATGTGTGTGTGTGTGTGTGTGTGTGTGTGTGTGTGTGTGTGTGTGTGTGTGTGTGTGTGTGTGTGTGTGTCAGTGAGTTATTGAATGGGTGCAATTCAATGAGCGACAAGAGATGAAAAAAAGAGAGATGTAAAAAAACGTTTGCGGACCAAAGACATTTTGGTCCTTGAAGGTAAATACTACATTGGTCTTAAATAATAAATAAATGATACATTGACTATCTTAGAAAGAAAGAAAGAAAGAAAGAAAGAAAGAAAGAAAGAAAGAAATGAACTAAGGAAGGAAGGACTGTAAGAAAGAAAGAAAGAAAGAAAGAAAGAGTTATGTAATGGGTACTTATTTATATTTCCTTAATTTCTTTTCTTTTCAGCACTCTGGAATAATTACTGGCTGCCATCATTTGGACAGATCACTTATTATGAAAGGCTGTATTTTCACACAAATGACAGGCTGATATTCTGGTCTCTCAGTGTGAACAGCTCAGTGTATACTGTAAGTGTCACCAGGGAAAATCTCACATGGTTGTTGATCGACACGCAAACACCCACACACCCCTCCATAAGAGAGGGAGGGTACTTGCCGGCCTGTTTGTGTGTGTGTGTGTGTGTGTGTGTGTGTGTATGTGTATGTGTATGTGTATGTGTTTTCCTTTCAGCCCAGCTTGCTGTTTTCATCATTGTTCCTGTGTGGTTTTAGTTGAACTCAAGGCTGATTCCCATTTTTCCCGCCTTGCCTATCACTACATTTGGAGTGCCCTCCACTGGTTAGTACCCTTTCGGGATGGAAATAAAAAATATTTACCTAGGAATGGGAGACCACTAACTGTCTTCTGACTAAATTGGCAGGGTAGATCAAAGACAGATTAATCTATTGACAATAGCCTGAAAGTAGGGGTGGGCGATATATATCGTCTGCGATAATATCGTGATTGTTGTTTTAACGATGTGCAAATTGACATTATCGACTATTTAAATTACTAATGGGGAAAAAACACTCGAAATCACGCACTGAAGACTCATACATTCCCAGGAGGTAGGCTATGCAGGAGAAGTGCAGCAGAGCAAGTGTCACCTGATCACTAGTGGGTCACAACGTTGTCCCACGCACGCCTAATGTTGTTTTGTGCAGTAAGAGTAGCCTACTTGGGATTTTATGCGGCTACTTCTGTTCAAGTAGCATTGATGAGACAGTCACGTTTTGTCCTACACGGTATTATATGGAGAGAAAACATTAGCCTTTGAGTATTTTAATAGTCAGTTGTAAACAAACTAGATGTACCGCAGAGCGGTACAAAATATGACCGCCGCCCAGTCCAGCACATTTTTTCCACAAAAAGAAATCACGCTGAAAGGCCTATATGATTCTAACTGTCTCACTAAATTGCATTATCCACACTCAATTCCCACTGGTATCTGCTAGACAACAAGTACCAAAACATGATTAGTTCATAGATTTCACTAGAGCCCGACCGATAAAGGATTTTGAAGGCTGATACCGATACAAATATTTGTTGATTTAAAAACCCGATATTCCGATATATCGGCCGATATATTTTTTTTTTTTCAGAAACGCGAAACAAAACATTAACAGATTTCCCTAACATTAGTTATTTGTAGTTATTTATGAGTATTGACTAAAATAATATGATAATGCATTTTAAAAACAAACTTGTTTATTTTTAAATAATATTGTCACAGTGGAACATCGAAATATATTAAAGTTCTGATAAATAAAATGTATAAAATTAGAAACTTAAGATATTAAACTTAGTCTTTTGAACAAAAACACAATAACAACAACAACCAAATCAAAGTTACCAGTATTAAAAGACTTGGTAAGCTTCATAAATATAACTTTGAACTAAGACTTAATTACAAAAAATAATGATGACATTATTACTATCATCATCATTTGTATTATCATTAAACAAGATAAAGGTCACTCCTAAATGTTTGCGTGTGTAATAATTAGTCCCTATTGCCTTAAGCTACCTTATAATTACAATGTCAGCTTGCTTATCCCTTTACCTGCACTTTTAAAATTATTTCCATCAAGCTACATCAAACCATTTTCAATCATCAGTTGCTGCCTGCCTTCTAAAACCTACTATTTAGTGATCTAAATCCATTATGTAACTTGTTAATGCTGCGGCTGAACGACAGTCTGAAACGCACACTTGGCGTCACTGGATTTCACACACGTTTAAAAGAAAAGCTAACTTTTATGCACAAGCTACGTTTGATACTTTTTCTCTATGTCTAAATGTTCACTCCTCGCACGTCTAACTTACATTTTACAATGCAGGGACTGTAACTACAGATATACTAGTTATAAATACAGTAATCATTACTTTAATAGGCAGAATAAGTTCGTTGTGGTTTCCAAGCTCATTAATGTTAACGTTAGCGGTCTTCCACTGATATTCATGGCATTAGCTAGCTTTGTGGTTAGCTAGTCTATGATCATAGATATATACACTAGATGTCGCCTTGACTACTGCTGTTCATTGGAACGAATGCGTCAATCGAGACGCCATCTTGCTTCAGTGATCCACTCCTCTATAATGCATTAGCGTCAATCTGGGCAAAGATCTAGCGAAAATAAAATCACCATAAATCGTCAAAATCTCAAGCAATTATCTAGTTTTTTGGGTCGTTCCAACTGACAGGCATGTATTTATGGTTGAGTCTAGAGAAAACTAAGCTTAAGACGATAATAAAGATACATTTTACCCGTCTAGCCCCATAGACTCCCATTCATTCTGCACTAGCTAGCGGCGGCCCCTAGAGGAACAATGAGTAAACTGCAACCAGGTTCGATACAATGAAAGTAAACAGGCTCTTCGTAGACAGGCTCTGGTTGAGGCCACATACCCCTCGTCTCGTTTACTCATGTAAATTGTAATCTCACCAGAAGTTGTAATCTCACCATCTGTAGAACATTTACCTCTGCTACTACATAGGCTACGCCAGTCGTTACTTTTATATGCATGGGTCAGTGCCATGGGAAAACGAGATGTAGCTGAATTCATAAATGACAAAGCCATGAGAAAGGTGATTTTCTTACATTTCAACAACAAAGAAGCCGATCTGCCATCATTGTGAGAAGTTCCCAAATTTGTCACTAATCGCTAAAAAGGTTTTCTATCGCTGGGGATGGCCAAACGTCGCTAAATAGGTAACGCTGACAATACAGGAGAACTAGTTTAGCGCTTCAGATCCCTGTACCATGATGGCGGCGGTGTTGACGCATGCTGAGAAGCAGAAGGCGACATCTAGTGTATATATCTATGGTCTATGATGAGCCATAATTTAGCAATGGATAACGTCATACTGCAAATTGTAAAACATACGCTTTCAAAATAACAGGCCGGGGAGAGATGATACGTCTCACTGCTATAACTGTCACGCTATTAAAGAAATACAGTCATATTCAGTCACATTGTCAAAAGTTAAAAGGACAGACAGTCAACTACACTGTAACAACGTAACTTAATTACTAGCTAATTCCGCTTCACTCGGCTTATTTAACAGCAGCAAAACTGGACATTCTTTTCACGAATTTTGTCATGCTTACTTGAGTTAAGAGAACTGATGGGGATGTTCTTTTCAATTGTTATACCAAATCACCATGAACACACTTAACTGATGATCTCACTCGCGGATAACTGGTTCTCTCTGCCCGACTCTGGCTGGATCAGCAGGTTGCAGGATGTGTGGCGCGTTATAAACGAGTGTTGCCAGCAGGGACGGTGTAGAGTGCCCTCTGGTGGACAAACTATACAACGCCAACACTCATGACATGGTTGAAGGGTGTTTCGTCCGTTTTTATTTTATTTTTAAAATAGTCATTTATCGGCCATTATAAATGCCGATACCGATAGTTTGGAAAATGCCTAATATCAGCCGATAATATCGGCTCGCCGATAAATCGGTCGGGCTCTAGATTTCACATGTAAAATTAATTTTATACAACCCCACCTCCATCTTGCCTGTTCATAATTCTGAGAAATTCTTGATTGTTTGTGTTATGTTTATGTTATGTGTGTGTGTGTGTGTGTGTGTGTGAGTGTGTGTGTGTGTGCGTGCTTGTGTGTGTGCCTGCGTATGTGTCTGTGCATGGAAGCGTACATATGTCTACTGTGTGAGTATGTGTCATACGTATGATTACTGTGTGTGTGTGTGTGTGTGTATCTGTTTGTGCACATGTACGCACATGAAATGGGTTAACATGACCCCTGGAGGCAAATATACGGAAAAAAATGGTCATCCTAGGCCCTACAGTTCTCAAGATATTCACAGAGAACTGTGTCTGGCCTACCCTCCTTTCGGGGGATCCAGTCCAGCGGGGGGGCTACAGATCAAAACGAAAAATGACGGTTCCATGCTATCCATGTGGGGGTACATGCCCACCAAGTTTTGTGTACCCCGGTCTTTCAGTGTCCCGGGAATCCTTGTTGGTGTACGTCACTAAATGTACACATAAATTGTTTTATTGTAAGGCCCCCCATGAACGAAAGTACACAAAACTTGGCATGCATTCGGAGGGTGTCATAATGATCCTACACTTTCAATTTCGTGCAGTTTTGACCATGTCAGCCAGAGATATTGTGATGAAAACACCTAATTTTTTGCTTTTTAATTTTTTAACTAGGTGGCGCTATACATGAAATGAGTGGTTATGGAATGGGTTGACATGGCCCCTTGAGATCAACATACAAAAAAAAATGGTCCTCCTAAACCTTACGGTTCTCGAGATATTCACAGAAAACTGTGTCTGCCCTACCCTCCTTTCGGGGGGTGCCGTCCAGCGGGGGGGCTACAGATCAAAACGAAAAACGATGGTTCCATGCTATCCATATGGGGTTACATGCCCACCAAGTTTCGTCTACCCCGGTCTTTCAGTGTCCCGGGAATCATTGACGGAAATTTGGACATGCGAAAAAAAAAAAAAAAAAAAAAAAATCTGACTAAACCTATATGACCGCCGCTTCGCTGCGCGGCGGTCATAATAACTATTCTCATGTAACTCTTTTGTAAATGGACTGAAGTTCGCTCTAAATATCTACGTTTACCGATTATGCTAACCGTTAGCATCTCTATGGGATTTCTCATATACATTAGCCATAAGCTAACACATTAGGTTCTATTCTGTAACTTGTAATGCTAACCTACGTGATTGCTCTAAAACAAAACATATAAGGAAATAACTGAGATGTAGGCTACTCTGTTGGTCTGCTCTTAGTTTTACAGTGAATCCAATGTAAAGGTTTGAAAGGAACTTCAGCTTCAGACTTTATCTTGGGAAACTGTTAGGCCTATTCATCTTCTCTAATGTAGCTGGCTAGACCATGTCATTGCCACACACACAAGTGGGGGCAGAATTGGAAATGTGTCATAGAGTGACAATGCATTGGTTGATTTGGTTAAAAAGTCACAGGTTAGGTTATTGGTTATTATTGTAATGATGCTATTAATAAATAATGAGCTGTAAAGTAACTCAGACTTTAACAAAAAAAATTTTTTAAAGGATATCGACTAATTATCGTTATCGTCAAAATCACAAAAAATATCGAGATATTATTTTTTGTCCATATCGCCCACCCCTACCTGAAAGCATAATTTTCTAGCATTTTGAAGTATATGTTTTTTTGTCAATAACAAGTCAGCTCTGTTTAGAGTAAACTGAAGAGAAACACTCGTATTACCACATAGGCGGCTATTTTCAGCAGCATACACAGGGCACACCGCTGTCCATCAAACTCAAGATAATAATTAAATTAGCCTTCTGTATGTGACACACACAACAACGAATATTGGCTAGTTCAATAGAAGTTACAAATCAAAAATGTCTTTACCCAGTTTACCCATGAACCATTTTTAATTGTATACCTGTCAGCTGACATTCCTACCCTGTACTGATGAGCTTGGAGACTTATCAATGTTACTGTCAATCACCAATAGTAATTTGTCAAGTTCTATAGACATAATAACTAGTGATTGTCGGGTAACAAACTCATTACATGTTAATTTGCATCTACATCAAACTAAAATAGTCAGTATGTACCCTCAACACTGTTCAGGCATACACACACACACACAAACACTCCAGTGCACAGGCATGCATACACACGTGTGCACACACATCAAGCATATGCACTCTACAAACATGCATACACAGACCTGCATCTGATGGCAGGGCATCATTTTCTGACCAGATGTTTGATGAACTATGCCGCTATCACTTCAAGACCAGAGTCCAATCCAAAGTTCAATCAGCAGCACAATCATACACCATCATACACAATCATACATCATCAAAGAGGATACACATTCAGTACATCTCTCTCTCTCTCTCTCTCTCTTTCTATCTATCTCTCTCTATCTCTCTCTCTTCTCTTGTTCTCCCACTGTCTGACACACAATCTGAATAGTGAGTAAATGCATCCAAAAAGAAAGGATTTACATATTAATTAAGGCCAAACAGTGGGGGACTAATGAAACAGGCCTCACCATGAGGCTCTCATTAAAAGTCAAGAGGCTGAACAAACTGTTCCTTAATCACACACACACACACACACACACACACACACACACACACACACGGATGTACACATCCATGAATGCTCAGTGCAACCATACCTGTTGTGATGTCTAATTAAAACAGTAAATAGTTCTTCTTCAAAAGTTATTGAACCAACAAATCCTACACACACATCAAGTAATATACAGGTTTTTGGTTGATTTTCATATGATTTGATTGATGTCAATTTGGGATCTTATATTTTGTTATGGTCTCTGACACATAGTACATGTGTGCGTGTTATACTAATTAGTGCCGGTGAAAATGGAGAGGACAAATGTGTCTGTCCTTTAACAACAAAAAGTAGTTACATTACATACAAGTAAAGCAGAGGTAAAGACAGACAAACTTTTGCCTTATACACTCCTGAGGAAAAGTATACTGTAGACCAACTTTTGCCCCCTTCAGCATAAAGCCACATTTCAGATGTGACAGGTGTGCAAAGAGCATGAAAAGTGATGATAAATTAATAAAAGAGGGCCAGTGCATCTGAACTGAGCATCGGGCGTGTGAATGACTGAGAGTATTGAAGAGAGCCTGAGAGATTTAAAGTACAGCTCTGCTTCTGTGCACGAGAAGTTCACATAATACGTGTGAATAGTGTCCAGTGGGATTTGACTGCTAAAAGTTATAGCACGCAGCGAGGTCCGTGCTGCCTCCAGAAAAAGCCTGCTGTCTCTTACTGCTCTGTCTTTCCAGCTGATGCCTCCACTTTTCCCCCCGTCTGCTGACCACTCTCCTCTCTTTTCTCCTCTCCTCTGTTTCTTTCCTCCCATCTCCTCTCTGCTTTTCTCCTCTCCTCTCCACTTCTTTCCTCCCATCTCCTCTGCTTCTCTCCTCTCCTCTTCTCCCCTCTCCATTCCTCTCCTCTCCTTAGCACTCCTCTATTCTCTCTTTTGTTCTTTCCTCTCCTCCCCTGTCTGTTTCTCGCCTCTCCTCTCCCTTCCACACCTCTCCTCTCTGCTTCTCTACTCTCCTCTCCTTTCTATCCCTCTCCTCTCCTCTGTTCACCTCCCCTTTCCTCTCCTCACCTCTCCTCTCCGCACTTCTCTCTGCTTCTCTACTCTTCTCTCCTCTCCTTTCTATCCCTCTCCCCTCCTCTCCTCGCCTCCCCTCCTCTCTCCTCTCCGCACTTGTCCTCTCCTCCCTTCTCCTCTCCTTATATTCAGCTGCTAAAACACCAGGTCTCTGTGGGAGCTCTCTCAGGCCCATCAATCTTTAATGCGCGATCGGTGCCGGGAGCCTTGTTGTTGCTCCATATTGATGTCTAAAAGCCATAAGGTGAGAAAAACAGAGAAGCAAAACACACCCTTGTGTGCGCGGCATGACAAGCACCACTGGCAGGTGCCTTCAGAAAAGCTTCCTGAGGCACCTCGCCCATTTTGACACGAGCGCACGTCTCTGACTGCTGCCATTGCACTTCCGCCAACCCTACAACTTTTAACCTCACACTGCATAAGGAAAGTAGGACGACCTAGACATAACCACTGAATGTGTTGAGATGCCATCTACATAGGTGTTGCTGATGGATACTGGGTCACTTTGTTGCTTCTTAGTTAGAGATTACTTCATGTGGGTTACCTCATGTTTGCCATTGCCAATTTATGTAAGTGTTTCCCTTATTATGACCGCCGCGCAGTGAAGCGGCGGTCATATAGGTTTAGTCAGATTTTTTTTTCTTTTTTTTTTTTTTTCTTTTTCGCATGCCCAAATTTCTGTCAATGAGTCCCGGGACACTGAAAGACCGGGGTAGACGAAACTTGGTGGGCATGTAACCCCATATGGATAGCATGGAACCATCGTTTTTCGTTTTGATCTGTAGCCCCCCCGCTGGACTGCACCCCCCGAAAGGAGGGTAGGGCAGACACAGTTTTCTGTGAATATCTCGAGAACCGTAAGGTTTAGGAGGACCATTTTTTTTTGGTAAGTTGATCTCAAGTGGCCATGTCAACCCATTCCATAACCACTCATTTCATGTATAGCGCCACCTAGTTAAACCCAAAAAAGTAAAAATGAGGTGTTGTAATCGCAGGTATCTGTGACCTAACATAGTCAAAACTGCACGAAATTGGAAGTGTAGGATCGATCATTATGACACCCTCTGAATGCACGCCAAGTTTCGTGGAATTCCGTTCATGGGGGGCCACACAATAAATTAATTTATGTGTACATTTAGTGACGTACACCAACAAGGATTCCCGGGACACTGAAAGACCGGGGTACACAAAACTTGGTGGGCATGTACCCCCACATGGATAGCATGGAACCGTCATTTTTCGTTTTGATCTGTAGCCCCCCCGCTGGACTGGACCCCCCGAAAGGAGGGTAGGCCAGACACAGTTCTCTGTGAATATCTTGAGAACTGTAGGGCCTAGGATGACCATTTTTTTTCCGTATATTTGCCTCCAGGGGTCATGTTAACCCATTTCATGTGCACACATGTGCACAAACAGATACACACGCACACACACACATTCACAGTAATCATACGTATGACATATACTCACACAGTAGACATATGTACGCTTCCATGCACAGGCACATACGCAGGCAAACACACAAGCACGCACACACACACACACACACACTCACACACACACACACCCACACACATAACATAAACATAACACAAACAATCAAGAATTTCTCAGAATTATGAACAGGCAAGATGGAGGTGGGGTTGTATAAAATGAATTTTACATGTGAAATCTATGAACTAATCATGTTTTGGGACTTGTTGTCTAGCAGATACCAGTGAGAATTGAGTGTGGATAATGCAATTTAGTGAGACAGTTAGAATCATATAGGCCTTTCAGCGTGATTTCTTTTTGTGGAAAAAATGTGCTGGACTGGGCGGCGGTCATATTTTGTACCGCTCTGCGGTACATCTAGTTTTAGTAAATTTAATTATTTCGGCTAAAACTCTAACTTCAGTTTTAGCTTCTAACTAATTAAATGTATACGTTTATAGAACATAGTTGACAGGAATCAGGAATGGAAGAGGAAATAAAGAGTTTGGTTCCAAAACACTACAGTATATCTCTTAAAAACATTAAAAAGTCAGGCTATTTAATTATGTATTTCAGTAAAGATAAATCAAATACAATATAATACCCAATTACAGTTCTACTAAAATAACTTGGGAAACAAAATGTAAAACAAATATTTATGAAAATTCATTAAAATGGTGGATATAGCATTTTGGAACCAAACTCTTCAAATTATGGTGATTATGTATAAGAAATGAGTGACAGAAAGAGATAGAGAGAGAGAGAGAGAGAGAGCATATGATAATTAGAAGACTTTTTATAATGAAATGGAATAACATAAGCACCCAGCATCTCTCTCTGTAATTCTGTCATTCACTCATCTCTGAACAGCCCTACCATCTGTTTCTTCCTCCCATACTGCACTGGGGCCTTACAGAGAGCAGCTCATTGTGTGTTTTGCTGTTTTGAGTTACAGCAACCAATAACAGTGACCTGTTCTCACTGGTACATTCACAGGGCCACTCAGGGACACAAACGAACCATATAACAACAGAGATTGTACACTCATATCTGTAGTAAATGTGTGAAAAACACGGGGAATGGTACCTTCAGTAAATTATACAGAGAATGAAAGGGGATCAATGGAACATACTGTACTGTAACTCACAGACCGTATGACATTGTCATGCTGGATCAGAAAGGTTTTCCTGTGTTTGTGTGTTCCTATTAAAATGTTTATGGATTTTACAGCTTAACATTTTGATTTTTGATTCTCATAACTTGAATTAACCAACCCCTCTGGACAAATCTCAGGCCAGTTCTTCTTCCCACAAGTAAACTGAAATAGAAGGAGACAGACCAGACAGATAGGTAAGTCAACAGCTACAGGCCAACAGATGGAGGGTGAAAGTTTTGTGTTGTTGCATCACTCTCAACGAAAGACTCAGAAGACAGATCAAAGACAAGCCAGTTTTAGTTGCTGAACTTACACGTAAACTCTTTGAGGTGTTAGATCAAATAATTTTTTAGGTTATCTGTGACTAAAAGCGCACTGGCAAAGAAGAATATTTTCACAAATATAGTTGTGATTTGGTCTAGCGCACAATATGAGATGACACAAATAAATAACAAATGCATGAGAAAGCTGATTGCTGATTGCGGGTCACAAAGCATGAATATTTATTCCAATAACAGTAATCACTGGAGAGCAGTATTGCACTACCCGCAGCTTTGGTGTTTGGTTATTACCCCTAACATAAGGGGCATCATAACGCTCATTAAGGATCTAGATTGTGTACCCACACAAGATAATGTTTATTGTATCTTTGCTGTAGACAGCCCCAGATTGTCTAAGTGAATGCTTCTACATTAAAATAAGAGTATAGACTAGGATGAGACTCCTTTAAGGCATATCCCTATGCTTAACACTTTAAACCTATGGACACAGAGGGGAATTAGCACTTTTAAAGGAAACCACAAAGGTACCAGGGATGGGACAAATCAATATTGTATATGTTTCATAAGGAGTCTAGTAAGTTGGGTTAGTGGTAAAGGCATTCTTGGCTAAGTTTCAAGTTTTACTCAAAAGCATAGAAATTGCATCCGTGTTCTCATAGCTGAAAGGCAAGCTAATGAGAAGGGGCCACAAATTCACTGCAAGCCAAAAACCAGATACAGTCCAAACTGATACACCCCCACACATGCAAACAAATACATGCCTACATTGTAAGAGATCAGCATTCCAATTACCTTTAGGCATAGTAATGTAATTATTGCTAATACTGATTGTGACCTTGGACTGTCCTTCTGAGTGTATACATTTTTGACAAAAAAAAACTGAAGAAAGGGCAGCACCAGAGCATGCACAGGGTGCAGATGGCTGAACAGGGCACATGTCAAATGGTGTGTGTGTGTGTGTGTGTGTATGTGTGTGTAGGTATGTGTGTGTGTGTGTGTGTGTGTGTGTGTGTGTGTGTGTGTATGTGTGTGTAGGTATGTGTGTGTGTGTGTGTGTGTAGGTATGTGTGTGTGTGTGTGTGTGTGTGTGTGTGTGTGTGTGTTGTTCTGATGAGACAAATCCAGTGGTGAAGTTTGCTGGTCCCTGATGCACTGTGCAGATTCTATCATTGGCTTCTGACAGACCATCAATAACTACACAAATGCACACACACACACACACACACACACACACACTCAGAGGACCCTTGATACGTTTAGCTCTCCTCACTCTTTCATTCATATTTCTCCTCTGTCCCTCTCTTCCCCATCCGTACCCTGCCTCCTCCTCCCTTTCTCTCTCTCCTCCACTTCATCTCTTAGCTCTCATTCTTTTTTCTCCAAGTTTCTCCCTCAGTACAGCTTTCCATCTCTTCCCCATCTCCATCTCTTAATCTCCCCCTTGTGTCCTCCATCCCTCTCTCTCTCTCCCTCCCTCTCTCACTTTGTCTCTTTCTCTCTCTCTATCTCTCCTCTCTCTCTCCCCTCTTTCTCTCTCTCTCCTCTTTCACTCTCTTTTTCTCTCCCTCTCTCTCTCTCTCAATCTCTCTCTTTCTCTCTCACTCTCTCTTTCTCTCTCTCTCTCTTCTCTCTCTCTCTCTCTCTCTCTCTCTCTCTCTCTCTCTCTCTCTCTCTCTCAGTTTCTCACTCTGAGTTAGCTACAACCACAGCAGCAGGAATAGAAGGCATGAAGGAAAAGGGGAGTTATTCTGTTACAGCACACACAAACACACACACACACACACGCACGCACAGATGCATGGACACACGCACACACGTACACACACAGATGCATGGACACACGCACACACGTACACGCACACACACACACACACACACACACCCACGCACGCACGCACGCACGCACGCACGCACGCACGCACAGATGCATGGACACACGCACACACGTACACGTACACGCACACACACACACACACACACACACACACACACACACACACACACACACACACACACACACACACACACACACACACACACACACACACACACAGATTATCTACTATTCTCTTTAAAATGTGCAGCTGAAGGAACAGTCCCACTATTGCGCACAAATCCTCCCGGCACCAGCATAAAGATCAGAGACTGGCCAAGCTGAGAAGCCATATTCCAGCGTTCCCCCTCTGACTATCTTCTGTATCTCGCATATACACCCCCCACACACACGCACACACATGAATACACAAGCACACACACATTTATCTTCTTTCTCTCTCTCTCTCTCTCTCTCTCTCAATTCAATTCAATTCAATTCAATTCAAGAATGCTTTATTGGCATGACAAGCTCACTTATATTGCCAAAGCAGTTATACAATAAATCTGAACACATACTGTACATGTCAGTAGATTTTCATAAGAATAAAATAAATAGGTAAAAGTAAAATAAAATGCAGTGTGTGTGTGTGTGTCTGTGTGTGTGTCTGTGTGTGTGTGTGTGTGTGTGTCTGTGTGTGTCTGTGTGTGTGTCTGTGTGTGTGTGTTTATTTGTCAATATAGGTCACTCATTGTCCCTCAGATTGTGGCATGTTGATACATACTGGGCAGCAAGATATGCTTTATCTCCTTCTCCTAATAGTATCTTTAATTTTGATATGTCATTAAGTTCATTAAAATTAGGAATTTCTGAGTTAAATTTGTTGAAGAAAAGGTTTCTTGTTTGATCGAAGGATGTACATTGTAGGAGGAAGTGCATCTCTGTCTCGACCTCACCTGTCATGCAGTAACCACATATTCTGTGTTCTTTTGGTTGCCATGATTTTCTGAGTCTTCCTTTTTCGATTTCCAATTTGTGGTCACTTAGCCTGTACTTGGTAAGGGTCAGTCTCTGTTTTCTATCTCTGACAGTATTAAGATATTCTGCTAATTTATATTCTCGGTTTAGGGCCAGATAGCATTGTAATCTGCTTTGATTTTTAGTTTCTTCTTTCCAATATTCCAAATAGGATTCTTTACATTGTTTCATAATTTGGTTTACTCTGATTGGTTTTTGGAAAACAGTGTTGTTGTGAGACTGATCAGAGTGGGTGTGTGGCAAGGCAGTTAGTCTCTGCAACAACTGATGTAGGGGACTTTTTTCTGGGTTCAGCTCTTGGGTTTGGAGGGCTTTAGAATGAAGGGTGTCTTGTGGGCTGGATTTAAGGTGATTTAGAAAATTGAGTGCTCTTTTGTTGATGTTAATGATTAGTGGGTATCTACCTAATTCTGCTCTACATGCATTTGTTGGTGTTTTTCTCTGTACTTGTAGAATGTATCTGCAGAACTCAGCATGTAGAGATTCTATTGTGTGTTTGTTCCAGTGAGTATAGCTATGATGACTGAGTGGACCCCATACTTCACTACCATACAGCGCAATGGGCTGGATGACACTATCAAATATTTTAAGCCAGATTTTAATTGGAATTTGGAGATTATAAAATTTTCTTTTAATTGCATTTAGGGCTCTTCGAGCTTTTTCCTTTAGTGCATTCACTGCCATGTTAAAACTCCCTGATGCTGTCATTGTTATACCTAGGTAGGTATAACTCATGGTGTGGGGGATGATAGAATTGTTTATTTTAAATTGGTGTTTGTTTTCTTGGCATTTGGGGCGTTTTTGGAAAATCATTACATTTGTTTTGTCTAGGTTTATCTCTAGGGCCCAGGTCTTACAGTACTTTTCTACTATGTCTAACTGTAGTTGTAGACCTTTTTCAGTAGCAGACAGTAGAACCAAGTCATCAGCAAAAAATAGAGACTTCACCTCTCTATCTAGGAGGGAGAGGCCAGGACCGGGACATTGCTCTAACTGGATAGCAAGTTCGTTTATATATATATTAAATAACGTCGGACTTAAATTACAGCCCTGACGGACACCTCTCCCTTGGGTGAAGTATTGGGTTATTTTTTTTTCAATTTTAACAGCACATCTGTTATTTAAATACATGGATTTAATTAGGTCATACACTTTACCCCCTATCCCACAATTTAGTAGTCTAAAATAGAGCCCTTCATGCCAAATAGAATCAAACGCTTTTTTAAAATCAATGAAACAAGCAAATATCTTGCCATTTTTTGTTTGGTGAACATGTTTATTAATTAAGGTGTGGAGCGTATAAACATGATCAGTGGTACGGTGTTTTGGAAGGAAGCCAATTTGATTTTTGCTTAGAATGGAATGTGTATCAAGAAAATCTGCTATTCTCTTGTTTAAGATACTGCAGAACAGCTTTCCCAGGCAACTGCTGACACATATGCCACGATAATTAGAGGGGTTTGATTTGTCCCCTTTTTTGTGGATGGGGGAAATCAGCCCTTTACACCACATGTCAGGAAAATGTCCTGACTGTAAGATGATGTTGAACAATTTCAACACTGCACCCTGCATCTCTGGGGTGCTGCATTTAAGCATTTCATTTTTAATGCTATCTGGACCACAAGCTTTCCTTGGCCGTAGAGAATTTGCCTGGGTGGTTAATTCTTCCCAGGTAATTGGAAAGTCAAGGGGGTTCTGGTTGTTTTTAATTTTTTCTTCTAATGATTGGAGTTTTTCTTTTATTAAATGTTGATCTGAATTGAGGTCATTAATTGGTATGTTTTTGTATAGATCTTCAAAGTGTGCTTTCCAGATGTTGCCATTTTGGATGGGTAATGCTTGTCGTTCCTTTGTGTTGAAATTGTTCCACATATCCCAGAATTGATTTTCATTAATGGCTTTCTCAATATCTTCAAGTTGCTTTTGGCTGTAGTTTTGTTTTTTGTTCCGAATTGTATGTTTATATTTTTTTAGAATTTCATTGTAATGAATACGTAAGGCTGCGTTGTTTGGTTGACGATGTTTTTCATTTGCTATTTTTCTCAGGTCTTTTCTGATGGTCTTGCATTCTTGATCAAACCATTTGTCAGATTTTTTTCTTTTTAAAGGCTTCCGTTTTTGCCTTATGAGGTCAGCTTTGATAGCTGCTTTATGAAATATCATTTTGATATCATTTACGGCCTTGTTTACACCTTCACTTCCAAGGTTATATTTGTTTTGATCATATTTTGATATGTCATTTATCAGATCAGGTGAGTTCAAGGCCATGATGAACTTGTCTCTACTGTCTGGGGCCCATCTGTAAGTGGGATGTGAATCATATAGTTTACAAGGTTCACTTTTTGTTTTGCTCTTTTGACCTGAGAGGTTAAAGAACACATTGATCTGACTGTGGTCTGAAAGGGGAGATTGCTCTCTGACAGTGAATGCACTGATAGTGGAGAGGTCCATGTCAGTGATTGCATAGTCTACTACACTGGATCCAAGAGCTGAGGAGTATGTGTATCGCCCTAAAGAGTCCCCTCTGAGCCTACCATTAACTATGTACAGGCCTAAGGCTCGACAGAGTTGCACTATCTCCCTGCCACTTTGGTTTATTTCAGAGTCAAGGTTGTTCCGGTGGGTGATGGTTGGTGTGGTAAACAGGGGAAACTGGCCAAATACATGGTTGTTTCCCTGTGGGTCAACAATATCAGGTTCAGTTCCTGTTCGTCCATTTAGGTCTCCAATTAGAAGTATGTTTCCCTGGGCCTGGAAATAGGCAATTTCTGAATGAAGAGTTTCAAAAATGTCCTCTTCAAAATATGGGGAGTCTACTGGGGGTATATAGATAGCACAGAGGTATATACTCTTATCATTTATGCCCAGTGTTTGATCTAATCTTAGCCAAATGTGTGATTTACACTGTTTTATTGGTAATATCTGATGGCAAAGATTTTCTTTATACCACACCAAGATACCTCCCGATGTTCTGCCCTTGCGTATATTTTTAAATTTTATAGAGGGCACCATGACTTCATTATATCCTGGGGGACAGTGAGTGAATGTATCGTTTTGACACCATGTTTCTGTCAATATAATTATATCAACATTTTTGATAGAGTCTATGAATTCAGAGCTTCCACTCTTCAACTCAAAAGTTGAAGAGCGAAGGCCCTGAATATTCCAACAACTTATATGAAATGAACGCATTTGAAAACAAACAAAATGGACTTGTATAGTTAGACACATATGAAAATAACTACAACTATCTACATTTACAGAAGTAAATAGGAATTTCATAAAGCTTTAAGCTAATAGTAAAAAATAATATTATGTTTTGTAATAAATAATAAAGTTTTTTTTTTTTTTTTTTTTAAATAAAAATCAAATGTATAGGATATGTTGTTCTGTTATTAGAATAAATAAATAATAATAATAAAAAAAAAAAAAAAAAAAAAAAAAAAAAAAAAAAATCTTATGGGAATAAAAAATAATAAACAAAAATAATCTACTAGGAATATTCATCAGTATTACTACACAGCTATTAGGTTTTTTTTTTTTTTTTTACTTATAATATATTCTTAGTTATGTTATTTAAAATATAAAGGGTTCTTAGCTGAACAGAAGTCGGGTGCACAGGGTGTGCAGCATCTCCCTGATCTCTCCCAGCTCAGATGTTGCAACAGGAGCTGTAATGGCAGTAGGCCGGGCAGCAACAGTATGGCTCCGCTGCTGTGG
This sequence comes from Alosa pseudoharengus, assembly GCF_046254945.1. Lineage (NCBI taxonomy): Eukaryota > Metazoa > Chordata > Actinopteri > Clupeiformes > Clupeidae > Alosa > Alosa pseudoharengus. Next base: position 20,618,918 of record NW_027468664.1, on the reverse strand, counting down.
GTGAAGAGGGGGGCAAGAGGCAGCTACCGCAGCATAGTTCTGTTGCTGAGGGTGGGGAGGGGGGCAAGAGGCAGCTACCGCAGCATAGTTCTGTTGCTGAGGGTGGGGAGGGGGGCAAGGGGCAGCTACCGCAGCATAGTTCTGTTGCTGAGGGTGGGGAGGGGGGCAAGGGGCAGGTGCTGTTGCATATCTCTGCTGCTGTGGGTGGGGAGGGGGCTGGTGGGTAGGGGGTGGGGATGGGAAAGGTGGCCTCCTCTGGTTTGGCCTCACATTGCTGGGGTGGTGGGCCCTTGATGGGTCTGGGGTCCAGATTGAACCATTGTTTTTCCTTATGGTAGGATGGATGATCCCAGGGTGGTGATGGGGAGGAGGATGCCTGGGATGGTGTATATGGCTCCTATCAGAGGAGGGTGTAGCAGGACTACGTCCCAGGGCCGTGTCCTTCAGAGATTTTGCAAAAATCTTTATCCTCTCCTTGTGTAGATGGAGTCCATCATAGAGGTCCCAGGTGCCAAGAGTTGGATGGAGAGCCACATGGACATTGGGCAGGCTGGCACATCCTCTTCTGATCTCCATGTTAATTTCATGGATGACACGAGGTGGGGTGTCTGTCCTAGGCAGTAGGGTGGAGATCACAATCCGGGTGTCAGGGAACTCCCTACTGGCCTGCTCCACCATCCTGTTCATTGCTCCAGCAGTGTCCCTTTGGAGCCTATGCAGGTCGTTTGTTCCTGTGTGGATCACCAGACATTCAGGGTTGTTGAGTGTCTCCTTCCTCAGCAGCTTCATTGCCTGCCCTGTGGTGCTGCAGCGTTTAGACAACACTCTCTTTCTGGGAAAAAGCTTGTTTGTGTCCAAGAATTTCCCATTTGAGTCAGTCAGCAGGACCACTTGTGGGCCTTGCTCTTCAGACCGCATGGAGGGAAGCTGGGATGGGTAGAGCTGACTGTTGGTAGTTGACTGTGCAGATGTTTCAGGAGTCGGGTCAGGAGGAGTGTTGCTGGGCTGGGTGTAGAGGAGAGAAAGTGAGGCTGAGGCATGGCAGGGGTCTGCCATACTGGAAGGGAGAGTCTGTGTCTCTGTGCTTGTCATTTTTGGCATTGACAAGAGTTGATCCGTCAGGCGTTGGATTTGCCTGGTGAGATTCTTCTCTCTCTTCTCAGCATCCTCCTTCACTTTGGCCAGCTGAGCACGGAGCACACTGTTCTCCTGTTTGAGTGTCTCTACATTTATGCTGAAGTCAGATGCCAGGACTCTGTGGTCTTTCTTGAGCTGTTGGAGTTCCATTTTGAGCAGCTGCATAGTGTTGTCTGGGAAGTCAGACAGCCTGGCCTGGATCTGCTCTTTGAATTCAGCAAAGTCCATTTCCAGCAGGGCCATACTCTCTTTTAGCCGGTTGGTAAGGCTTGCAGGTGTGGGAGGGGCAGAGATAGACAAGTTATCCGCTGGACTCTCATTTTCTTCACTTTCAGAGGCGACATACACTTTCTTAGTGTTAACTTCAGCTTTCAAAACTGGGAACAGCTCTTCAAAGGACTCCAGGTTGGCTTCATTACCTTGGATCAACACTTTTCCTTTTGTGTAGTATGTAATGGTAAGCAGAGGGTCATCCTTGTCCAGATGTTCATCTTTACAGATCTTTAATCTGCCTCCTGAACCAATGCCCTCACTGAATACATAATGATAATGGTTGCATAGGGTATCTTTCCAGATGTAAATGGAGGGAGTGAAGAAAATTATGTTGTTCTTCTTTCTTCCTCCTTTCTGCTGAGCATAGTCGGTGAAGAGGACCTCCGGATTTTCATGTAGTGTCTTCACCTTGTGTTTCTCCCTGGCTGCTCCACTTTTGCATTTAGCTGGGTATTCAATTTCCCTGCTCTTTTTTGCTGTCTGTTGGGTGTTTTCCATCATTAGAAACAATCCTTTTCTGTTAGCTTCTTCAGTTAGCTATTTTAAGGCAGTTTCTCCTTCGGAATGTTGGCAACAATGGCAGTTGATGATTAGCCCTTGATGGCTATATAGATGTTTTGATTTGAGAAATATGATAATACTCTCCTTTTAAGACATTTCCTCTTCAATTGTTGGTTATTATTGTTGTCACCTCTTCTTTAGAGTCTTTTCTGGATGTTTGTTGAGGGTTATTTTTCAAAGTGTCCAACTTTTTTAGTCCATATTTTGAGATGAT
>NW_027468664.1:20389233-20611733 GCF_046254945.1 Alosa pseudoharengus | reverse complement strand
GCTGATCCAAAGCAGGCCGTTCGGCTCTAATCTCTCGTCAGCCAGTAGCACGCTTCTCATGAGCAGACGCTTCTGCTCTGCTCTGCTCTGCTCTGCTCTGTGCTATAACTGATGGAACGCCAACCATAGATATTAGAAGCTAGATACTGCATTGTCCTTCGAATTCTATTAGGTGGCATATGGGAACGTGGCCGGCTGCCATATTGCTGGGGGCAAACACCTTACTGTCTATGGGTAACACGCAATCAGAGAGACCTGTCTGAATTCCAGTCAGAGTCACATGTTTCTCCATTGGCCTCCAATGATTGTTGCCCCCACCAATATGGTGGCGCTATTTACATACATTCTAGAGCCCAATGCGGTATCTAGCTTTTTAATATCTATGATGCCAACATGCAGTGTGACTAAGGCTGTTATATCACTTCCAGTGTAGGCTGGTCTTCGTCTTTACAAAACCATTCATCTTTGTTCCAATACAAAGCAACAGTGTCTCAGTTTGGGTGATGGATTGTGATAAGAGGAAAGACTGAAAGGATTAATGAAAGCATTGCTGAATTGAAGGTTAATAAACCATACAGAACCCACTCATTTGGGTTTCCTAATTGTGCTTACACTGTGCCATCATTGCAATCGCTTAGTGCATACATGGGCAACATACGGCCCGCGGGCCACATCCAGCCCGTGGGCTTTGCCTGACCAGCCTGCGTAAGGTCCGTGAAAGAACAATAGTCAAGAGCCTAGCATAGAGACAATGCATGCAAATCAATATCGTTGTTTTTATTTTGAAAGCGACTGCTATTTGTACGCCGATACATTTGTGCGTGGATACGACGTAAACACCCTTACTGATGTGCTGGTGAATAGAATTTATGCTTCTGCGTCGACACAATGCAGTTGCCTTTACGTAGGCGTAAACCTTTCAAAGTTTTGTGTCTCTTATGTCTGCGTCGCTCACCACCGCAAAGGTTGTTAGAACGAACTCCTACTGCTGCTCGTTGGCGATACGAAGTGTTCATTTCAAAACGTTACTGGCAGATAGACAGTTTACAATCGGATAACCCCGTAATTGTAACCAAATGTCTGAGTTTATTTGCAAAGCTTATGTTAGCGAACTAGTATGATGCTACTACCCACAGGTTGCTTGAAGCAGCCGGCTCAACACACAGAGCGAGTTGACCAATCACAGTTATGGGCATAAAGTTAAAGCAAAAACATAGCCTACATTTTTAAAATAGTTTTCTTTGTGCATGTTGATTAACTAATGACAGCCTATTATTGTCTGCTCCACATTTTCGTAGTCTAATTCTACATAGAGTTAATTTAATGATGGTAATGATTTAATGATGAAATATTGCTGAGTGTTGATGAAATGGTGGCACAGGCCTATCGGTTGTACTGACTCCTTCACATTTTCATGACCTAGCCTAATTATATAGATATTGTAGTACTTTTTTTCTCACATTTTCATCTGTTCTTACGACTAGTAAACAAAACCATATGATTTACTTAATGTTATACAAGAACAGAATAGAATTGAACAGAATTGAGTTCAGACTTGAGTTCGGTATTTTGGGTCCGGCCCTCCTCAACAATCCCAGTTTGTCATGTGGCCCCTTGAGGAAATTAGTTGCCCACCCCTGGCTTAAGGCCACCGATTTAGCCAGGGAAACCAAAGAGCTCCTTGATGTCTTTCATGTGTTCTATGGTTTCAGCCCAACTTGAGCTGATTTAGTGGATTTCAACCAGTAGTTCTAAAAGCTTTACAGAAGATTTAGTCTCTCTCTTTCTCTCTCTCTCTCTCTCTCTCTCTCTCTCTCTCTCTATTTATATATATATATATATATATATATATATCCCTCTCTCCGTCTGTTACTCTCTTTGAAACACAACAATGCCTCCGCTGCACTCTCACCCTGTAGTAGATTAAAACATTTTCTTCACTTTTGAAAAAGAGTAAACATTCCAGCTCTAAACACCACTTTAGTGCCATCATCCACTGCCATTGCTGCATCCTCCAGAAACCCTGAATATGTTAGTGTCATTTCCATTGCCAGGGTGCAGAAAACAATCGAGGGACTAGTTTGACAAGAGTATCACATTCATATGGTGTGCTTTGTAGGTGCAACTTGTTCAATGGAGTGTTTTCAAACACGGAAAACCATCCAACACGACAAGCAATAAAAGAGCCAATTATCTGCAACAAACTACACATAGTTTCATTTGTTGGGACCAGGGAAGAAAAAGGCTGTCAATGTTTGACTCAGTCCCAACATACAAAGTGACTAGATTGTGTTCTTGTTTCACTTTTTTCCACTCCATTTACTTTCACTATAAAACAAAATGGTACTTGACATGCTGAAAAGACAAACAACAATATTGTTTCTTCTATTTTCTTTTCTACACGCTTTGCATACATGCAGGCACGAAGACCCAGAATGATTTATGTTCTTTAGCAGACATGGAACAGAAGTGCACGTGTCTTTGTAAGTCAAAATGAAACCATTCATCATAATTGCAATCCCTCTCCTTCCCACTCACCGAAACACTCTCTCATTGTGGTGGGGCATCTTAATAAAGCCAGAGAGGAGAGCACCGACCAAGCTGCTTATTCTCTCTCTCTCTCTCTCTCTCTCTCTCTCTCTCTCTCTCTCTCTCCCTCTCTCTCTCTCTCTCACACACACACACACGCACATGCACACACATGCCTGGCATCTAATGAGGTTGGTTTACTTACAAAAGCATCAAATCTGCTTCCAGTGAATACAAGCAAAAAATAAATGTTTTATGACTTACCTTTGATGAAAACCCATGAGCAGCGTGAAATAGGAAAAAAGAAAGAGAGAGTGAGAGAGAGATAAATTAGTGCTTGAGTGATATCACTGCCGAATACATAAATGCCAATGTATTTGCTTACACTATCCCAATCAATATTTCAATGTACTGTTACACCATTGGGGTGCTGTGATTCCATTCCTTTAGCTTTAGAATACTTTACATTTTTCATTCATTGATCACTGTCAGCTGACAGACCAATATTTATTACACAAACCACAAGCCCACAAGATCATTAAAGAAGACCACAGTCACTCTACTCCTCTCTCCTCTCACTGTAGAATGCAAAGAAGGTCTGAAAGCCTATATATCATATGTGGTACTTATTGTACACAGACAATGCAAACATGTTGCATGTGCATATGTTTTCGAGCTGCTTGGATGAAGGAGTCCTTTCCAATCAGAGCCCTGTATATCATGTCAAACGCTTCAGGGCCTTCGCTCCAGGGACAGCAATCTCTGTTGAGATGCCAGAAGGAGTTTGTGTTGGTCCACTGTGCCTGCTCCCACTGGGGATGATGATCAGAAAAGGCCATCTGAGATGGGCAATGAAAAAGTGACCTTTCAGAATTCAGACAGAGAGTGCATTTTATATTTGTTGAGCCGGTAGCTAATACTCTAGGGAGACTGAAACGGATGGGAGTCATTACGAAACTGACCTCGTCTTCACTTAACTGCTTAAAGGAGAAACTGCATGATTGTTATTAAGAATTTCCTATGGAAAGTTATTTACAAAAGACACCAGAAATACTCACTGGGGTTTCCCAGTCAGGGGCATGACTGCCAAGGCTTTAAAAGTTTTGCTTATAATATGGATTCTGTATTTGCGTGGAGTAAATATACAAATTAGCATCCTCGGCACCTTGCCTTTAATCAGCTGGAGCCGAGAGGGAATCGCCAGACAGAATAAAACTACAGAGGGTGCAGAAAGGCAAGGAAAAGTTTACTTTTCCCGCTCCAGTGGGATCGATTCTGAGGAGAGGGAAAATGTGGTGGTGGGGAGGGGGATGGCAGTCCTCGAGAGGCGAGCGAAGCCAGTGTAATTAGCGAAGGCGTCGAATTACCCGAAACGGCGGCACTGATTACCAATACGCCTTTGATGTCCCAGAGAAGGGGAGTGGGGCGTCGGCACAAACGGGGGCGGGGCTCCATGCGCTGATTCACTCGGAGGCCTGTAGAGATGAGGGCCCGCGGTGAAGGGATAGGGGGCTTATTTTGCAGAGGGTCGAGACAAGACGCATGCGTGTGTGTGTGCGTGCGTGAGTGTGTGTGTATATACAGTAGGGGTGTAACGGTACACAGAAGTCACGGTTCGGTTCATACCTCGGTTCGGACATCACGGTTCGGTACGAGTTCGGTACAATGGAGGGAAAAGCAAAACAAAAATGCAGAAAGCATTTTTTTTTGTACATGTCTCAGGCTGTACCACCTAGTGTCATACAGTCTCTTCCCTGAGCTATCTGCAACAGCCTGAAGTGTGTAAGATGTAGGCTAAACAGTACAATAAGTGCCCAGACTCAATCTGTAACTTGTAAACAAAATAAGACAATCAGCTATAAAACTGAAAATAGGCCTACAGCATCTCTTATTTCTGAAAGTGCAAATTACATAGAAAATGATTTTTAAAAATCCACTTAAGCAAGACCTTCAACATCTGTGTTTAGTTGTATATGGGTCTACAATTTGCCTCAATATTTTTCATTGTGTGTAAAGTAATAATCTAGCCTACTAACTGTGAAAATATCACACTATTTTGCCTTTTTTTTAAAAACGAAATTGCTCCTTTCATTTCATAAACAGACTACAACTAGAAGTCACGTGACTTTGCCCTTTGACGTTAACTCACCGTAGCATGGTTTGTTTATTAGCCTGGTTAGCGTTGTCACTTTATTTTACTGTCTGCACTTACACTACCAGCTCCTCATGTGAGAAGTTACAAGTTACCCCAACATAAAGGTAATTACCACGCGATTTACATAGCTTTCTGTCATTACGAAATCATTTAATTTAAGCCATAGGTTTTGGCCCTATTTGTATGTGTATCCAAAGGCTGCTGAAGCGCACGGGAAGTTTCTTTCCCCTCGTTTCAGTGATTGGTAGCCTACATCATCTGGGTGATGGCTTCGAATATGTGTAGCATTTTTTCCACTCACATACCCAATGCTGAACAACGCCGACACACAATTTCATCTTATCCACCACTCTTTCGCCTGTACTAACGTTACTGTAACTGAAGTTCTCAAACTCAAACAAAGAGACCAGCGGATCCTCGAACTCTTGTAGGTCTAACCTTAGTGCTGCTAATGACTGACGGACTCGATCGACGACCTGACAAAAAAAAAACATAGGCGCCAATCAGAGCTTCAGAGCTAAAGCGAGGCTACAGATTAGCGTTAGGTGTCGCTAAAGAACTCCCGTAACTCTCGCTACTTAACAGTAATTGCGCATGACATTAATTAATCCGCACACGAGTTTTATGTATTTTTATACCGTGTATTCTCCGTGTAAATTGATGCACCGAACCGTGACGCCCGTACCGTTTCGGTTCAATACGAATACATGAACCGTTACACCCCTAATATACAGTATGTGTGTGTGTGTGTGTGTGTGTGTATGTGTGTGTGTGTGTGTGTGCAAGTGTATATACAGTATGTGTATGTATGTGTATGTATGTGTGTGTGTGTGTTCATGGTTGTGCATGTGTTTATGTGTGTGTGTGTGTGTGTGTGTGTGTGTGTGTGTGTGTGTGGGTTTGAGTGTTAGTGTATGTTTTCTATTTTCCCAATGTGCCCTGTAATAGACCTTGCTGCCAGGTGATCAAAGCCAGCCCTGGTGGGCTCTTCATCTTGAACACAGTGGCACAGGGAGAGCTGCGTACATGGGGAGTGTGGTTGTGTGTGTGTGTGTGTGTGTGTGTGTGGGTGAGTGTGTGTGTGTGGATGTTTACCTCTGCCTCAAAGGGAAGCAAACACTCACTAATCAACAGCAGCAGGCACAGAGAAGGCAGAGGAGCCAGAGATGAGGGGCTGCTGCAGTTGCTTGCTAAGAGTATTGAGACCAGAATAGAGGATTTGACTGTTTGTTCATTAGCAATTGCCTTGTGTAAATCAGTCTGTTTTTTTTATTCAGTAATTGGGTCCTTTTCTTGAGTCTCTGCCCGTATTGATTTTGCAACAGTGAAACAAAAACATTCAAAAGAAGCAGTCCTCCTTTGTGTGCAAAACAACTGATCAAGCCATTGTCTCTGAAGTCTCTGATGTACTCTGTCTCTGATTTACTACACATTAGGTTTTCACTTTTCCATAACTTTTTTATACGTGTAGCTAATGACAGAGCAAACCAGTTCTCTATAGTACATTCCGGAATACTGTCTTCCTATAGAGGTTCTACAGAATCATCGGTACCTTGGTTAGTGGCTAAGATGATTAAATGACTGAACTGACAAACAGCATCCTGGATATTGTGAAGCAGAATGCTCTCTGGAAATGACAGAAATCTACAAAATGGACACCCAGGAGGAGGACAGGAAACAGGAGTAGACAGAGAGAGAGAGAAAGAGAGAGAGAGAGAGAGAAAGAGAGAGAGAGAGAGAGAGAGAGAGAGAGAGCTACTGAATCGGTAGAGACTCTGAGCACAGGAGAGCAGACAACAGTCCACGGGACCTCTGATCAGCCCCAGAGTCACTTGCATATCTGGGTATATCATCTTTTGACGAGTCATGGCTCTCCTCCTCAAGACATTCCTGGATGTCTCCGCCAACTCCTCCATTAATTATTTCTTGAACCTGCCAGCTTGTTAGCGACTCAAAGGATTTCCCCTCTCGCCATCTGAGGAATCTAAATTAAACTACCCACACCAGACTTTTTCTGGGTCAGAGGCAAGAGCCCATTCTGTCATACACAGAGAGATAATTAATTGAGGTAATAAATTGAGCAAACGATCCACAAACACTGAATACTACAGACAGACTTTCAAGCTATTAGAAATGATTATTGTGTCCGCACAGTGAATCTGCAGTTGTAAGTCATACTGTATATCGAGTTCAACAGACTGTGCTGTACGACTCTTGACAGTGTATATTGCTACACTTAGATGCTGTGCTACACATCTGACCCCAAAAGCCTACCATGACCCAAACCACTAACCATTTTCTCAACCTGACCCAAGCTATTACCCTTACCTTGACCTTACCAAAACCAATTAACCCCCAGGGTACCCCAGTAGGGTAACTATTATTTCTGTTTGATGTATGCCTTTAGCATCCACCCTAACACCAAACCACTCAAATTCAACAGCTTCCCAATAGTATGGTTATGGCTATGGTTGTGGTTCTTGGTTCAGATGCTTTTGTCTAAAGCGACGCCCAACTATAAACATAAACTTTATAATCATCAATATAAGAAAAATATAACAGTTCATATGGTCCAACCATAAACAGACCGTAACTGTGCAAGGAGAACTAATTAGTTAGATACACGGTAAACAAATGCTTCTTTAAATGCCAACACTATCGCTAGAACCAAGCACATTAGATCAATCATGAGGAATCACAGACGAAAATAGAAGTTCAGAAGGCCAAACCGGCAGATGCTCAACAAAAGAACCGCAATGGGTGGGAAGGGGCGCAAAGCTGCATCATAGAATTAAGATAACAAGAGGCAGATTCAGTAAGTGCCCAGCAGGCCAGACTGAGGAATCTGAATTAAATTCTGGCTGCAGTAGAAAGCCAATGAAGAATAACTAACAGAGAAGTTATATTTGTCTTCTTTGGCTGATTAAAGACCAGACGTGCCGCTGCATTTTTAATAATTTGTAGTGGTCTTACTACACAAGCAGGTAGGCCAGCCATCAATGCCATGCAATTGTCCAGTTTGAAAAGAACCACAGTTGAGTGGAATATTGTGTAAGATAAGGTATCTTCCACATATTGCACATATAAACTGACATGACTTTGTGACTGAGTCTACATGCTCAAAGACATTTACAGTAATTGGCCATCAATTAGGACACCAAAGTTATGTGCCGTTTTAGCTGGGATCAATAAGGATAAGCCAAATTGGATGCTGACATGTTTGGGAATAGCCTAGAATACCAGAAGCTTGGTTTTGGATAAATTGAGCGGATGGTGTAAATCTTTCATCTGACTAAAATACCCTTGAGGCATGCAGAAAGACAGGTAAAGCTGAGTGACAGTGTTAGGCGAATCCATGCGAGCTAACAACCTCACCTAAGGACGTGGTGTAAATGGAAAACAGAAGGGGGCCAAGTACTGATCCCTTTGGTACACTTGTGGTGAGGTCATGAGACATTACTACCTGTCCTTGCCGAGAAACACTGAATGAACATCCTTAGAGGTAGGATGCAAACCAAGAGATGCCCAGCTCAGATAATGTAGAGATGAGAATGTCATAGTTCACTGTGACAAAGGCTGCAGATACTGTAAGTCAAGTAAAATAGAAAACGATGACTGCACAGAGGCTTTAGCTTTTTCAATGCTTCAGTCACAGATGAAAGAACAGTTTCTGTGGAATGACTTCTTTTGAAATCAGACTACTTAGAGTCTAGTAAGTTGTACTAAGAAAGGAAATCAGAAACTTCTTTAAACACCACTTGCTCAAGAACCTTTGACATGAAGGGAAAAAGGGGGGTAGGTCTGTAATTCTTCAATCAACTAAAACTAGTACTTTGCTTGAGCAAATATGTAATCCTTGCTTGTCTGAAAGACAAAGGAACTTCTCCAGAACTAAATGATGAATTAACTAGATGTACCGCAGAGTGGTACAAAATATGACCGCCGCCCAGTCCAGCACATTTTTTCCACAAAAATAAATCACGCTGAAAGGCCTATATGATTCTAACTGTCTTACTAAATTGCATTATCCACATGTACTTAATTCTCACTGATATCTGCTAGACAACAAGTACCAAAACATGATTAGTTCATAGATTTCACATGTAAAATTCATTTTATACAACCCCACCTCCATCTTGCCTGTTCACAATTCTGAGAAATTCTTGAATTGTGTGCATGTGTGCATGTTCATGTTTATGTTATGTGTGTGTGTGTGTGTGTGTGTGTGTGTGCGTGTGCGTGTGCGTGTGCGTGTGCGTGTGCGTGTGCGTGTGCGTGCGTGCTTGTGTGTGTGCCTGCGTATGTGCCTGTGCAAGCGTACATATGTCTACTGTGTGAGTATGTGTCATATGTATGATTACTGAGAATGTATGTGTGTGTGTGTGTATCTGTTTGTGCACATGTGTGTACATGAAATGGGTTAACATGACCCCTGGAGGCAAACATACGGAAAAAAATGGTCATCCTAGTCCCTACAGTTCTCAAGATATTCACAGAGAACTGTGTCTGCCCTACCCTCCTTTCGGGGGTCCAGTCCAGCGGGGGGGCTACAGATCAAAACGAAAAACGACGGTTCCATGCTATCCATGTGGGGTTACATGCCCACCAAGTTTCGTGTACCCCAGTCTTTCAGTGTCCCGGGAATCATTGTTGGTGTACGTCACTAAATGTACACATAAATTATTTTATTGTAAGGCCCCCCATGAACGAAAGTACACAAAACTTGGCATGCATTCGGAGGGTGTCATAATGATCCTACACTTTTAATTTCGTGCAGTTTTGACCTTGTCAGCCAGAGATATTGTGATGAAAACACCTAATTTTTTGCTTTTTAATTTTTAACTAGGTGGCGCTATACATGAAATAAGTGGTAATGGGATGGGTTGACATGCCCCCTTAAGACCAACATACATAAAAAAGGTGGACCTCCTAGGCCCTACGGTTCTCGAGATATTCACAGAAAACTGTGTCTGCCCTACCCTCCTTTCGGGGGGTCCAGTCCAGCGGGGGGGCTACAGATCAAAACGAAAAATGATGGTTCCATGCTATCCATGTGGGGTTACATGCCCACCAAGTTTCGTGTACCCCGGTCTTTCAGTGTCCCGGGACTCATTGACGGAAATTTGGGCATGCGAAAAAAAAAAAAAATTAAAAATTTTTTTAAAAAAAAATCTGACTAAACCTATATGACCGCCGCTTCGCTGCGCGGCGGTCATAATAACATATGTGACTGCAGGCAAAATAGTGGGTGTGGCAGATTGTCCTCAGCTGAATGAGACATTTCACATTTGGATTTGTGTGCTTATTGCAAAGGCGTTAACACAGAAGATCAACCAACTAAAGGAGACTCAATCTTATCTGTTGAATCAATCGTATGAATGACAGCACACAATAAAGGGTAACACACATGTATTTCAGAGCAAAATCTAATTCAACAAAATCCAATGCAAAATCCAATTTTCTTCACATCAAATAACAATGGATGTTTGGTTTGTCAAACCTGCTCCAAAATAAATGTTGCAGTACATTGTGGCATGTGAATTTTTGTTGATTTCTTTCCCCTTCTAAGGATACACTTGCATCCAGTAAAGTGTGGATCTTTCCTCATTGTTTTCATTGTGAAAGATTAAAATGTCGAAAAGTTGAAAAGATAAACCTCAGTAAGAGTGCTCTCGGGGTATCAAACTCATGATCCTATTAATGTTGGCATGTAGCACCACCTGTTGAGTCATGGGAACCCCTAAATCATATTCCCTTGAGAATCAAAACTATCATTTTCATCTATTTACATCTATTTTCATTTGGAGACAAATGAAGTTTAAGGTTATTGAGATTCTTTTTTACCTGCTACTTTTCAATTGGACAATAATGCACAAAAACAACTTGTGACTTAATAGAGTCCAACCTGAGTATAACTGACAGCCTCTTTTGTTCAAAATGTATGTCGATGATGCTCCTCCTCCAATGCCTCTCAGATGGCTCCGAGAGTGAAAGGAAAATCAAATCTCAAAAATAATCTCCGGCGAGAGACACCTCAGAGTTAAGTAGCAGATGAGCCTTTTCACTCCGAAAGAGGGACCGCTTTTTAAGTTGGTCTTGTCTAAAGAAAAACGCCTCTGGCAGAAGGCTCACAGCTGAAGATCAAAGCCGCTTATCCTCCGTTGAATTGGAAGCGAACGTCTGACACCTTTCGAAAAAATATACATTTTCTGGCCTCTAACTGTCTAACCAGTCGTGTTTCCCAGAAAGGGAAATCTTCCGCGCTTGTCATTTTTCCTGTCGTCAGTTCTTTGAAAGTATCTTTTCTGGAACAGCAGCAAGACTGACCTGTGAGAGACTCCCAAGACTTTATCCAGTGATTGCTCTTAGGGTTTATATATTCACATAATGTTAATGATGGCCCGGAGAAACTTCTGTCCTTTCCAGAAGTTCAGCCGCAGACTCACTTTATGCCTCACATCATCTAAGTCAATCCTGATTGTGCTTCGCTAATCACTCACTCGTCTGCGTCAGCTGTTTATTTAATGCAGCTCTATAATGATAGTGAACAAAGACTCTGAGGTAGGACACAAGGACGTTTGAGGCACATTAGAGTTGACAAATGAACAGTGACGATGAAAAACTTTATAATCTCTCTTTAATTGATACTGCATCATACTGAACTGACAAAATGAGGTGAGCTGATGCAAAACAAGTTGGAGTTTGATAGAGAGCAGAGAGAAAGAGAGAGAAAGAGAATGAGAGAGAGAGAGAGAGAGAGAGAGTGAGAGAGGGAGAGATGTGAAGCATGATGGAAACAGACATTAGCCAAGGGTAAGACATACAAGGAGAGTGGGGGAAAGGAAGCCAGAGACAGAGCGACAGAAGCAGAAATAAAACGGGTCTATTTCAGCACACACTGCGCCTGCGAGTTGACAGAATGAGTAGGGGCCCCACATGAAGTATTAGAACGTCGGCTCGTCGCATGCATCAAGAGCGAGGCAGGCTTTCACCCGCGCACTGCCTGGCATGCAGATTCCGCCACCGTCACAATGCAAATAGGGCAGATTTACATGCAAATACTGCAGCACACAGCGAGTGAGTGAATTGTGGGCGCTGCCCCGTCGGTGGCAAGCAGGCAGGCAGGCAGGCAGCTGATGGAGATACGGCGCCAACCAGCCCACCAACTGCACGATCAGAGAAATAGGCTCTCATCGCCACCGTCTGCGCCTTTGGAGCATTAATGTGACTTTAACACATCCTGTTTTCACACAGGGAGGTGTAACACAAGGGTCTCAAGTGTGTGTGTGTGTGTTTCTGTGTGTCTGTGTGTGTGTGTGTGTGTGTGTGTGTGTGTGTGTGTGTGTGTGTGGGTGTGGGTGTGTGTGTGGGTGAGTGTGTGTGTGTGTGTTCATGTGTGTGTGTGTGTGTGTGTGTGTGTGTGTGTGTGTGTGTGTGTGTGTGGGTGTGTGTGTTGGGTGAGTGTGTGTGTTCTGTTCTGATAGTGGTTCTTCTGGTAGTTTCTCACAGAATGTTTATTGGTACAGCATGTAGGAATGTATCATGGTGGGAATATGAGTCTCTGTGTGCGTGTGTGTATGTGTGTGTCTGTGTGTGTCCGTCCATCTCTGCAAGAGTGTAAGTGGTCTGGGCCTAGCATTTGAGAGCTTGCCTGTTTGAAGTATGCTGAGAGTTGATCTGTCTTCCAAACAGATTCAGACTACCAGATGGAGAAAATGAAATAAAATAAAAAATATCATCTGATCAAAGGACCCAAATTCCATCTGCTCTTCTGAGAGAGAGGGGGGGGGGGCTAGAATATAGAGTTCCACTGAGAATCAAAAAGTGATAGAGACGGTGAGAGAAAGAGAGAGAGAGAGAAAGAGAGCGAGAGAAAGTCTGTGCCACAGATCGAGTGAGATCCAGGTTGTTTAATCAAACCTGTCTCGTTCCACCGTAACAATATCACACTACTCATTTGTCACCCTGACTCAATAGTACATTCTGTTTGTGACAGTTTCAGGTCAGTATAGCTGGCAGAAGACTGATCTGTTAATTCGTCCAACCAGATCTGGGTGAGGATTTCACTTTCAAATGTTCAGACAGAAATTCTGTTTCTATTCATATTTGGTAATCACTCACTTTCTAAAGGTTAAGATGTTGGTCTGCAAACTATGTATGAAAACACCAGACCGAAATAAAAGCGCTATATTGAGAGGTTAATATACACTGACTTCTCAGAACATTGCGGTTAATAGCTCACCCTCAGTCACCTAGCTTTAGTGTGTTATGAATAAGCGAAGATGATTGCATAAAGATACTTCAGACTATGCCGAAACAGCTTAGTACAATGGCCTTAAAATATATTCTTGAGTGGTGGAGACATTTCCTTTCATTTCTGTGAATAATACTCCAAATTAAATCCACCCTGACTAATCAAACTCAGACGGAATGAGATGAAACGAGTGAAATGTTTTTTTTTTTTTTTTACATTCAGAAAAGAAAACCTTGAAAACATTAACTAGGTATCCAGCTCTATAAACTCTTTCTTCTCTTTCTTCTTTTCTCTCTCTCTCTCTCTTTCTCCCTCCCCTTTTTCTCCACCCCCACTCCAATGAGCAGAAAATGTTCTGGCTAATTGTGCTAACAAGCTCCTTTCTCCTCTACACCTGACTCTAATGCACACCTAATTGCCTGAGTAGTCCTTCACTGGTGTCAAGCCTGGTTTTGTTCTCTGCTCCTAAAATAAGCCATATCCCGGCAGTCGCTGGATCTTTTCAGCCATTTGGGCTCCAGTCAGCCATGTCTCTTTGAAGATTTTGTCAGTATGAAGCTGTCTGCTGTGCTCCGTGTTGCATTGAGGTTGAAAGGGTTTTCAGTTTCTATTCTTTTCTTTTTTTTTTTGGTTGTTGTTGCTCTCACAAAGTTGCTTAAATGTGTGTTTTCAAACTCATAAACAAGAACAAAGTGCACATTCATGCACACACATACTCACACATGTGCACAACCACACACGCACATGCACACACACACACACACACACACAGACACACACATACACACACACACACACAAACAGAAGGTTTTTGTGATTTTTGCCCTCTTATTAACTGTTCAGACAACAGCAGGCTGCGCCTTTGATCCGTGACAGTTCTCCAACTCCTATCTGTCTCTCAGGCTCATTGCTCTCAGAAAAATGGAAGAAAGAGAAGAATGAAAAAAAAAACACTTATCACAGTGGAGTCCTCTTCACTTCCAATTTAACACTAAAACCCCACATACACTTTCTGAAACAGGGCCAAAGCTTAACTAACACACACACACACACACACACACACACACACACACACACAAACACACACACCCAAGCTTTTTTTTATGCCATTGCCAAGAGGTCTGAAGGAACGCAACACTGCGGTGACTCATTAAATAGTGACGATACCATAATGACTTAAAAAAAGAAAAGCTACGAGTCAGTTTCAGCAATGAGATCTTACTTTACAAGATCCTAGACCTCCCTCGCTGCCTTGTTGCCTCCCTTGGCTCTAGTTACAGTGAGTTTGGCATTGATCGATTCTGTGGGATCATTCATCTTCATTAGTGCTCGGGGGCTGGGGAGTGGCTACCTGTCCTCTACCTCCTCAAATGAGGCCAATCTGCACTGGGGCACTGAGGACACACTCTCAACTCCCACTAGCCAGAGGTCCCACACATTTGCACCCCCTGCATCATTGAGACGTGCATCAAATGAGTACCAGTGGGCCTGAACAGTATGGGTTTTTTATGACATTTACATTCAACTTACATATGTGTAACATGTTAACAGAATTAATCCATCCATCCATCTATTCATTCACTCACTCACTCATTCTATTTTATTCCATTCATTCACTCACTCACTCACTCACTCACTCACTCACTCATTCTATTCTATTCCATCTATTCATTCTCTCACTCATTCTTTTCTATTCCATCTATTCACTCATTCATTCATTCATTCATTCATTCTATTATCTTCCATCTATTCATTCCTCTGTTCACTCATCTATTCATCCTTTAATTAAATCCTGATGACATTTAAACCAATTACTTCATGACCTACTTTTGGAGCATGGAAAGTGTACTTAGACATCTATATAAGGCGCATAAATATCAAGCAAGTCCCAACACTTCTGTGGGATCGATTGAGGGGACTTAAAGGACTAAAGACTGACTTCTTCAGAGATGCTCCAGATTTAAAGAGCCTAAAGGCTGTGACATGCTCCCGCGTCATCTTTTTTTTCTTCTCTATTATTGTGTTAAATGTCCCAAATGTAAAGCACTTTGAGCTGCATTCTATGTAGGAAAGATACTTTACAAATAAAGCGTATTATTATTATTATTAGTAGTAGTAGTAGTAGTAGTAGTAGTAGTAGTAGTAGTAGTATCAATGTGCATGTGTGGGATTTTGTGTGCTTCCCAAAAATTGAGACTGCGCATCAATGACATGGACACATGCAAATTTGCATGGAGGAGCATACCACTTGGTTTAGGCAAAGAGAATTCAAGGTGGTATGAGGGTGTCAATGGATCTGCAGTGTGTTTGGAACACAACTGCCAAGCTGTGATCCAAGCTGTGTTGGCAGAATCAAGTCTGGATGTTGGAGTACTTTGATTTGAGTTGTAATATGAGTGTTTAATTTGATAACATATAGGTAAGGAGTAGGGTACCTGAGGCCCCTGAGCTCCTGCTGGTTCCCTGGGAAGCTACCTGTCCAGCTGATTTAAAACTAGCCAGAGCTTCAGACTTTTCACCAAAGGCATGGAAAGGTAAAGCCCTTAAAAATACATGAAAAGTCAAACACACACTCTATCTCTCTCTCTCTCTCTCTCTCTCTCTCTCTCTCTCACACACACACACACACACACACACACACACACACACACACACACACACACACACATCTTTTCAGGACCTTTTGGCAGCGGGCATATTAGCTGCACCTAAATCCTGGTGTCCAGGAGACATCGCTTCGCAGCACACCTGGCCTGTCAGAGCTCATTCACTCCGCTGAAGCATGATGTTCGTCTAGAGCATCAGTCCCAATCATGCTCAAGCCTCAACGCCACGCAGGAGAAGAGAGAGAGAGAGAGAGAGAGAGAGAGAGGTGGAGGAGAAGAGAAAAGGAAGAGAGAGAGGGTGGGGGTGGAGGCATGGAAAGTGGAGAGATAGATGCGGAGTGACAGGGAGATAAGACGGTCTAATTACGCTTTTATTTCATGGCCTCGCAGCGTCACCAACCTGTCAGGCAGCTGCTGTCAATCACAGGGCCACAGAGAGGGGGAGGTGGGAAATCCAATCGGTAGAATAAAAAGAGAGAACCAGCTTCTGATCATTTTCTTGTGGTCTTTGGGACCAAGTAAGGTCAGTTTTGAGTGTAGAGTTAGTACAAAGTGTGGGGTGAGAGTAGAGTGTAGGGTGACAAAACAACTCTCATATTGGAATGAAATCGGATTTTAAAACATCTCTTTGGGCTTTGATGTTATTTCCATAGTGTGCCCATCAGGACGCTTGATTCATTAGGATATTTGGCTCGGTAGCTGTCCGTGGTCCTGGAATGCCTGTAGAAAAGATTGTGTGAGCAGGCTAAGCGTGGAATGTGAGCTTAGAGCTCCTAGAAAAGGAGGAAAAGGTGGAGAGGTGGGCTGTCAGAGCGCTGTGTTGGAGAGGTGAGGCTGGTTTAAGTTTTCTGGAATGCAGGTGAGTGGGGTGAGTGGCAGCTGTCAATCATCTCCATCGGATCCTTCCAAACTTTACTGAGAAAACATCATTAACTATTTCACAATATCTACTCTGGATGCATTTATCTCTCTTTTCTAGGCTTCACTTCCCCTGCAAATCCATATACATCTCCAGCAGGTCTCTTTCTCTCTCTCTGCATCTCTGTACCTGTTTCTCATTCTATTTCTATTCATTTTTTTGTATTGATCCTATCAGCCTCCCCCACCTCTCTCTCTCTCTTCTCTTTCCTTCTGTCCCTCGCTCTCTTGCTGTGGGTGTTGCTGACAGTGGTGCTTTCTGCTGGGCCGCTGCTGGGAGCCTGAGTCCATGCATCAGAATCGGTCACACCTGTCATGTTTCATCTACTGTGAGCATGTGTGCTGCACGGTAACCACCCAGACAGGGCCAGCCTCAACCAGGGGAACGACAGAAGAACGAGGGGGGGAGAAAGAAGAGATGGAGGCAAAGAGAAAAGGAGGGAGGTAGAGAGAGAAAGAGAGCCAGGAAACGACAGAGGAACGGGGGAGGAATGGAGAAAGGGAGGGAGGGATAGAGAGAAAGAATGAGAGTGAAAGAGAGAGCAGCTAAAAAACAGTTCCCAGCATTATATTACATGTTTAACCTTGGGTTTTCTGTCTTCCTTTGAGTATGAGATACTTTTAGACATTACTCATCCTCCACTAGTGATTGTAATCTAAAACTGTAATTCACTTACAGATGAAATCATATCTCAGTAATGGCTATCAATGTTTGCTTTTTGTGTGTGTTCACTCTGATACATTCACAAACTGCACATATATGGCCATTTTAAACCATCCTGTTTGTCCTTGAGATATAAAGCAAAGGTACAATAAAAGCCTAGATATATTTGGCCTGGTATGTACCATACCTCAAGAGAGTTCCTCCTATGCTGGAGGATTGATCCATTCTGAATCAACTCAAAGCCCTGACCCAAAAGATTATGTTTGCCCCGGTGATGTTGTGCTGCACCTTCACACAAAGGATCATGGGAGGTTTCTCACAGAGAGGATTTAAAGGTGTCACTCCAGGAAGCCCATAAGTGTCAGGTCTTGATCCCAGAGATGAGTGAGAAGCTTAAACAGCTCACAGCTCCTCTCCTCAACTTCCTCACCAGGAATGTGAGAGATGGAGGTATTTATGAGTGTCTGCCTTCATTGAACTAAGCAGACCAATACTGACATTTGTATTAGATACCCATATCCGCCTAACACGGTCAAACTCTCTTCTATGTTCTTGCCTTCACTTTACCCCCAAAACCTTTCAAGGAGATATCTGTTTACCTCAAGTCTCATTAAGATGCGCCTTATTGTAGATAAGAATGACAGCCACATCATGATGTCTTCTTCAGCTAAAGTATAATCCATCCTCAAAACCAACCATCCATTAGTGAATGCTGAGGCAAAGGGCATCAACAAGGCAACACACAATTATGGACCCCTTGTCTAGCCCTTATGGATTAAAGCCTTTCACATCTGTGTACACTGACATACAATGGATATATAGATTGAGGGAAATAATGATAATAAGATGGGTCATTGAATAACTGATCTAGAGACAACCAGATGAAAGGAGAAGAAATAGATGAAGTTTGGGGCCTGGGTGAGAGAGTAGGTGTGGGTGTCCTGAGGCCACCTTGTTACCCAATCTCTTTCACTGTTACTGCAGAGGCCCTTAGTGCAGGAAGTAAGCAATGTTTCTTCCTCTCACACAGTGTCTAACTTCTCTCTCTTGTGTCCTTCTGCTGCGTGGCGTGCATTCGAACACACTACAGACCCTCTTCTTGAGCCCTACCTCTATGTCAGAGCGTGAGCCGGCGAGTGAAAGCGAGTGTCTGTGACTGATCGATCGAGTGACACAAACACTGCCGGAGTAAAGTAAAGTCCGCGGGCGCGAGGGAGCCGAATCGCGGAGCGGCTGCCAGCCTCTTCGTTTCCGCCCGTATGATCGCCACCGCCACTATGTCCTCCGCCTTAACGCTGCCACTTTCCTTCCTTCCTGCGAGGGAGATCATCAGTATGCGTGGGCACGCGTACACGGCTCCGTCATATCCATCTATCCGCCGCAACGGAGGCGGGAGAAGCAGTCCTTGAGGCGTCTCATGATGACAGTGTGCTCGTTTCCTTCCGACTACACAATGTGCACATGTTTCTCTGGGGCGAACTGCTAATGAAATGTGCCTTCACACGTTTAAGTGCTGTGTGTGAAATGCAACGGGAAAAAAAATGGGTTGTCATAAAATAGAAGGCTGGTTGGTCTCTCGTACAGTCCTCCCGAGGCCTCCCCTGGGTGTTTTATCCTGAAAAGCAGAAGACGACGAGATTGCTATCTGCGCCTGTACCTGTGTCTGTAGGTGTATCATCATGTGAACAAGTCATTGTTGTTTTTTTTTGTCCCCTGTGTGATTTACTCATCACAAAGGAAGCAGGGACATCTGACACATTCAAAGCTCAAAGTAACACTGACAGAGAGTGAGTATGAGGGAGAGAGAGAGAGAGAAAGAGAGAGAGAGAGAGAGAGTGAGAGTGAGAGTGAGAGAGGGAGGGAGGGAGAAGAGTCATGAAGAAAAAACACATGCAATAATTGTGCAAAATCTAGGAAGCTCTTAGGCATTTGCAGCCATCTTAACCTGCCAGTCATAACAAATTACAAATAACTGAAAGGTCATGCAATGGATGATGGATGACCACTGCTGTATGTCATACAAAAACATCATGTACTACCTACTACCTGACTCTGTTACTTTGATGCATAACCAGTGAGATATTTGTAATAGAAAGTCAAGGTTCCTGATTTGCCCACACAAGTGGTGAGGCACTTGCTGGAATTAGTAATAAAGAAAGCTCAACCCAGAATCAGAATGAGGAGGTTGTGTGTTTGGTAGTACAGCAGGTCATAGCTGAGGTGTAGGATCCATTCAAGACCAAACATGAATGTTACATTGATTCATACCATCAATTTACCGATATTTTGGGAATCATAACCAGAGGTTCTCTTTGTTACAATGGGGGTCAATGAGAGTGATGGCCCCAGGTGTCAAAAGTAATTAGTTAAGCCTTGATCAGACCACCTGATCTTTGGGTGGCGAGATCACTCTGCCACTTGGCCAGACGATTTGGTGAAAACCGTGGATTCCAGTAATTTTCCGCCTTACAGATGTTAGGGTCAACATGAAAGCCAGCTTCTTGTGTGAACTGCGGTATTCATACAGTTCATGAAGCTTTCATGAACCTGCTGGACTGGTCCCTTTTAATGCAGCAGTTGGGGAAAAATAAACAATCCTTGCCAGGGTATTACCTGCAACGTTATCAATGAGGACCAGACAGGGGGCTTCTTCAGTCAGAGTCAGAATTTTTATTGTTTTTAATCCATCATGCTGGTTTTCCATGACCTAGTGTTATTCAAATTGTAAAGATGCATTTTATGGTCGTGCTTCCGTCATTTTTCATAACCTAATGCTTGTTATTTTATGTTGGTCATTGTTTTCTGGGCATGCTATCTTTGTATCAGCAGGCAGAGCTGGTTCAACAATATTTTTATTTTCCAATGAAGAGAGAAGTGCAGCTTTTCTACCTTAGATATTACAGCTGAAGATGTATGCCTTCCTGCTGTATTTAAATGTCAAGCAAACTCAACTTTGACCTTTTTCCCAAAAGCTCAACCAACCAACTAATCGACCATCCAACATAAATGAGCCTACCTTTGTGTGATGCAATGAGAGCACTGCACTCTGTCCAGGGGGAGATTATTCTTAATGTAGACAGTCCCCAGCTTTACAGTTATTAGATGGCTTTCATACAAAGGATACAGCAAGATAAACACACACACACACACACACACACACACACACACACACACACATACACACACACACACACACACACACACACACACACACACACACACACATCTGAGCGCTTGGCTGTCATATTGATGTCAGCGGGATCTGCCTCCTGCTGAGGCACCCTGCTAGACCTGTCAACACACTCACACGTGCATTCCGCTAGTCCTGCATTAGCCTCACCCCGTTTCTGACATCTTTGTACACACACACACACACACACACACACACACACACACACACACACACACACACACACACACACACCATTTGACATGTGCCCTGTTCAGCCACCTGTGCATGCTCTGGGGCTGCCCTTTCCTCTCACCAGTTTGTGCCCTGGTGGTTGCACTCTGATATGGAGCCATCAGGCCGGCGCATGGACAGAATAATACTGAAGCCTGTCCTCCACCAACAGGGACTGAGACCATTCTCTGGCGTTAGCCTCGCATTTTTACACACGAACATCAACACTTGAAATCTACTTTAGCAAGGGTACGATTATTGATACTCATCAGCACAAGATTAATTTACAAAACTGTGATGTGTAATGTGTACTGTATCTGTGATGTGTATTTTTAAAACATCTGCCAAATGCCTTTGATATAACTGACTCCCCATGTTTTTTTTTTAACAGAGATGTGTGAGTGACAGAACATGTCTAGCATGACTGTGTTCTCTGTCTGTAGACTACAGCTCAGGCACAGTATGTGGTGTTTGCCAAAACCCTCAGCGCAAACAAGGATTTGGGGCAAGTCTTCTGAAAGCCATCCAATCTCTGAACTTCAAAGGCCACTCGAAACTCAAAAGAGCAGCAGTGTAAATAAAGTGGGAAAGAGTAACGGGAAGAATGAGGAGACCGGGCTTTATTCCGGGGGTGAGAACTCTTTCTCTCTCAATTCCCCTGTCCGCGCCACTCTCCAGTGCCTCTGTTGTTGCTTTCATAAAGGGCTTTCAGCAGGGGGGAGCACATCCATTAAGTGGAGAGCGAATATTGGGTCCTTTCATCTCTCTTCCACACACGAACACACACACACAAACGCCCACACACACACACACACACACACACACACCCACACACACACACACACAGGCAGTTACGCACACGCACACACACACACACACACACACACACACACACACACACACACACACACACAATATCACACACATAAACACACACACACACAAACACACATACGAGCGCGCACACACACACACACACACAGGCAGACACATACAGGCGGATACACACAGACAGACACACACAAACACACACACACATGCACACATACACACATTCTCTCTTTCACTCTCATGAACACACACAGTCTGGGTGCTGTAGATAGCTGACCAGTCACCACCAATTTGTCCCCCAGACAATGGCCACCTGTAGGAGCTGGACCTGCTGCTTCAAGACCCCTAGCACTTAACATGACGCCCCTGACTTAACTCTGACATTTCACGCCACATATTAGGGCGTTTCCACGAGAGCCGACCTTTCGTCCTAGCCTCTCAATGCCACCCATCTGGGTTTAGGGGAATGAGTGAACGTCTCCACTGACATTTTCAACCTTGTGTGTTTGCTTTATGGAGTTTTTTATTTTTGAGGATGAGGTTAGCCAAGGTTAAAGCGATTCCGCCTACGACCCAGCAGGCATTAAAAGGCTAAAGAAGCAATTGAATGCCAAAATAGTTTAGCTATGCTTGCTTCTAAACCACTGTAGTTATGTGGTTCCTTCCATGTGAAGAAATCCCATACTAGTTTGCCATAGACAGTTGGTTCCCAAGTGTCTACTAAAGCATTTTTTGTTTTATTGTATGTATATTACAGAAGAGACAAGGAAACATCAACATACAAAATATGCTTTGATAATCAGTTTTACTGTATACGTCACTTTGGACTATATCTGCTGTCATAATTGAGGTGACAACTTGTGTTTATAAATGAGATGTATAATGTTTTTGCATGCAATATGAGTGATCCAGAAATGTACTGCTACTGTTGCAACCAGTGGTTAAAGTGGGATTTTGCAGGTGGGGGAACCCTAAAATCCAGTGTCGGTACAACAGGGAAAAATGACTCACCATTGGACAACATACTGAGTATCGTGGTGTAGCAATACATTTTGGACAAGAATTGCTAGCTTCTTGGTCACCTCTGTACATGCGAAAAATGAACTCACCATTTATATCATCACACTATATTGTTGGTATGAAAGAATATATTTATACAGTTGTTACATACATCTCAGACATTCACACTTCAGATCTCATATCAGAGAAGAAGTTTAAAATGTCACCTGAGGGCTTTCCCTGTCAGACCTGGAGTCTGTGTTCGTTTGAATCTGATTGGCTCCTGCGGCATCCACTTCACAAGCTTCTGTGTTGTTGTGAACGTTTTCAACTAAGCATGTATGCAAATTGGCTCCACTCTATGCAATTATTGAGGAGGGAAAATCAATTACCAGCACAGTTTCACCGAGCGCTATTATTGATAAGCGTGCGTAATGAGATTTAACTGTCAATCACAGTCTAGGGACAAAAGGATTCGATTATCTTCCTCAGTAGGTGTGAATTGATGTGTATGTTTAGTAAATGCAATATTCTAGTGGGGGAAAAAAAATAATCAAGTCATCAAGATTCATACACAAGCGCACACACACACACAAGAGAAAGAGAGAGGTGGAGAAACACAAAGAGTTGAGAGTGTTCAAGGCCAAACCTCTAACTTTCAGTTAGAAACTTTCTAAATAAACATTGTGCATAGATAAATAATAAACTAAACAAACAGACAAATAAATAAATGCCACTACCAAATAAAAACAGTAGTGCTCCAAGACCTGGATGGGCCAAAGCTGGGCAAATCGCAATCGGCCAATTAAGCACTAGATCAGCGACTAGAGGAACATAAACATTGACTAGAGGGGATAAGTGGAGCTCCATCATCCCCAAACCCAGACGAGACGACACCGGCGCTCTCTTCACTCACTCGGCGCTCCGTCTGCGCACGCTAAAAGCATTAAACAGAGCTCCAGGGTCGCCGGCGCTCCACCCCAGGGGCATGCCTCGGGGATAAATATTTATAGACCCCAGGGCGGCTTGATTTACATCCTTGAACTGCACCACTGTTCGTATGCAAATATAACCACTCATGGTTATGTGAGTCTCTCTGTGTGTGTGTTTATATATATGTGTGTGTGTGTGTGTGTGTGTGTGTGTGTGTGTGTGTGTGTGTGTGTGTGTTATTGTGTGTGAGAGCGTTTGTGTGTGAGTAAGTAAATGTGTGTGTGTGAGCGTATGTGTGTATGTGTGTGTGAGAGAGAGAGAGAGAGAGAATGGAAGAGAGAGTATGTGTTTGTGAGAGAGTTGTGGTGGTGGTGCTCTAGTGGTGGTGGTGAATGGGTGGGGTGTGGGGGGGGGGGGGTGTCACCCTGGAGAGGAGAATGAGCCGTTTAAATTCCGCTGATTCTCAATGGCCGCCCTTGGAGCTGACAAGGTCGACTGAATGTTCAATCAGCACCACGAGTCTCTTTCCCCGGGCCGCCGCAGATGGGGAGGGAGTTGGGCGCTGATACAGATCTAACGGTACTCCTGCGACTCACGCAGCGGGTCACTTTGAACAGCTAAGTGCAAATCACAACTTTATTTATGCACACACTAATGGAACAACAAACAGGTCACACTGCGGTAAAGCCACGAATCATGAGCTGAAAGCAATACAGTGGTGAGCCAAGTACAATGTCTATAAGTGTGAGTGTGAGTGTGTGTGTGTGTGTGTGTGTGTGTGTGTGTGTGTGTGTGTGTGTGTGTGTGTGTGTGTGTGTGTGTGTGTGTGTGTGTGTGTGTGCAGGTGTTTTTTTGCGTGTGTGTGTGTTTGTGTGTTTCTGTGTATACAATAGATATTTGTGCTTATACACTGCATAAGTACGTTGAAGAAGAGGTGAGTGGATGTAGGTAATTGATGATAAACAAATTGATAACTAGCTGGGATCTCTGAACAAACATTAAGTTGCCATTGTGCGATTAGAGTGTCTACTTTTACATGAGACCAGAAATCTATAAGCCAAGATTGTCCAAATCAATTAAAAATAATAAGAAAAACATGTTATCTTCCAAATGCAGGCAATCACAAGGACCATTCTGTCCTTGAGGCAAAACGTTGATGGCGGTATTGAGTCGCAATGCACAAAAACTCCTATCCGCCTTGGCAGCATGGGCACCACTGTTGCACTTCTTTTTCGCCCATTTTTTTTTTTTTATCACACTATTCTTTGTCTGCTTCATCGATGTGTTATGTTATCTTCGTTTTCTAATTAGATTCTGCGAAACACTGAAGGATGAAAAATATTATTGAAAAAATTGTTTATTCAAAAACTACAGCACAACAGTAACAAGACAATGATGTTTTCTTGGATTTAATTGCCTTGTGAGTGAGAGAGGGCCGCAGTGGCAATTGAAAAAGCAGCACACTGCGATATATAACAAAAAGTGTTTCAAAAGAGGAGACATGTTGTCCTTAAAAAAACAACAAAGCACTCTGATCCAATTCAATCACAGTGTTTGTGTGTGTGTGTGTGTGCACATGTGTTTGTGTGTGTGTGAGTGTGTGTGTGTGATTCTGTGATTTCAGCTAACTGTCAACTCACAAAAACCCCCACTGCGGCAGAGTGTGTTTATTTCCTCTTTATTAGTTTGTTTGTGCCCAAGGACCACTCAAGTAAAGTTTGCAAAGATTAGGTGTGTCTGTGTCTGTGTGTGTCTCTGTGAATGTGTGTGTGTGTGCGTGTGTGTGTGTGTGTGTGTGTGTGTGTATGCGCGTGTGTGAGTGTGCGTGTGCATGTGTGCGTGTGTGTGCATGTGTGTGTACATGTGTGCCTGTGTGTAATAGAGAAGAGAGTGTTTGGGGCATGGGGAAGATGGCCAGGCTCATTCTGTATGTGATTGAAGAGCTAACGAGCTGATGAGCTACACCTGAGGGCAGGTGTTTCCAGTTAAAAGGGCTGCTGCATCTCCCCTTAGGAGGGCCATTCTTGCTTTGGGTTTTGGACATGCAACACTGCACTCAGACACATTGCAAACACACAACATCCATGCACTACTGATGACTGACGTTGACCCACCTCACACTGTTTGTTTGTTATTTGGTTAGTTTGGTTAATAAATCCATATTTTAGATAAAGGTCCAACCTCTCGACTCCCTTTTTTGTTGTGGCCTTACCCCTAGGTCATAACACTCAGTGAAACCCTGAGGAGAAGTCATAACAGAGCTCTGAGCAATGGAGTCTTACGCTCACTCACCAAGCTGAGAGTTCCACAGTCTACACACTTCACCTGACACTAATGAGAGGGAGAGCATCTCCAAACTACCACCCTCACTCACTCCTCTCTTTCTTTCTTGCTTTCTCTCTCTCTACTTTTGCTCTCTCTCTCACTCTTTCTGTCTGTCTCTATTTATTGTTACCTTTGGTTTTGTCTCTGCATTGCTGTTTCTATTACCGTTCTTTATCTCATGTTGTGCCTCTGTCTCACTTTATATGTATGTGTCTATATTTATTCTCACCTTTGCTTTTATCTCTGCATTGCTGTTTCTATTAAAGCTCTTTCTCTCCCCCTGTGTCCATCTCTCTCTCTCTCTCTCTCTCTCTCTCTCTCTCTCTCTCTCTCTCTCTCTCTCTCTCTCGTGTTTGTCTGTCATTCACTGAAAGGCTGATGGTGTGTTAATGGAGAGGCCGAGCGTGCCATCACTGGCATCAGGGAATAATGTGCAGGGCCTGAGGCTTAAGAGGAGAACTGATCTCTTTGTACTGTCTCCTCTGCTTTAAACAGTCAACTACAGAACATCTTTTTAGCCCCACCTGTTTATCTCTGTGAGATGAGGAAGTATCCATCAGCCATCACACTCAGGAGTCACTGTCCCCCCTGTCAGTATTGCTTCTCTTTTATGTCCACTCTTTAACTTCTCCTCTTACCACTTTCTAAAAGGCCTGATCTTCTATCTTTTATATGCGGCATGCATCTGTTGTCAGTTGATGCACTGGATCGCAAGGTCACCTCACTCTTTGGTCTGTCAGTCAGCAAAGAATACAGTCTCACAGAAAGAATACACACAGACCTAGAATGGAGGATGCCACTACAAAGTCTCAGAAACCTTCTTGAATGTGTCTGGAGTGGTGTGTGTAGGAGGGAGATATTCTGCATGGTGTGTATGTATGTGTGCGTTTACTGTATGTGTGTGTGTGTGTGTGTGTGTGTGTGTGTGTGTGTGTGTGTGTGTGTGTGTGTGTGTGTGTGTGTGTGTGTGTGTGTGTGTGTGCGTCTGTGTGTGTGTGTGTGTGCGCGCATGTGTGTGTGTGTGTGTGTGTGTGTCGCTTGGTAGGCATTTGAGTGGGTAGAGATATGCCAAAGTGGAAAGGCAGGATGAGGAGAGAGAAATAAAGAAAGAAAGAGAGAGAGAAAGAGAGAGAGAGGGGCAGCACAGTCAAGCATTCAGGAAACATTTATCATTCTCCGTCGGCCTGTGTTTACACTTCCAGTCCAGAGGGCCATAGATTTTTAAAGAACAATAATTAATTCCTGTCTTATTCTTGCTGCGGCTAAGTCTGAGAGGCAGAGAAAGTGTAAAGACTGGGATAAAAGACTTAATCTCCTCATCTCTCTCTCCCCCTCCTGTTCGACTCACTGGAAAGGTGCCTGATTGTGATTAAAATTCAGATCAGATTACACTGGTTAAACTCCATCTAATCACAACCGCAAAGTGTCATGTGGTGTCTGGAGAAAATCTCCAATCTCCCCGGCGTAATCCGACATCAAGCAGAGGAATCTGATTACCTCGCTGTGACATTCCTTGAAGACGAGGGCGCGCGTGGATGCCGAGAGTGGCTAAAAGCTGTGCGAGGTTAGGCCGGGTAACACTGCCGATTACATGATGGTCACACAGTCTGATGTTTGTGTTGATGTTCATGGTTTTTAGCAGAGAGTCTAATGGAGAAAACTGGTTTGTGTCTCAGCAACAAGCTATGCAATACTTTTATGCTTCAACCATGGCACCATGGTACACTGTGCTAACACATTTTCCATGTTGCTCGGGAGGTATTGCCAGGCTTAGTGTATAATGCTTTGGGTAAGCACACTCGATAAAGAAAGAGTCTTTCTTTATCGATTCGAGAACACTTCCGGGAATGTTATGCGTTCTTGAATAAATGCGAACTTGTGAATTGGAACAGTACTTCGGCGGTGATTGATGACGTTTCAGAACGATTTTCAAGTTCATGAGAACACAAGTATAGAAAAGAACGCATATTGAGAAAAGCCCACACTCTCTCTCTCTCTCTCTCTTATTCTCTCTCTCTCTCTCTCTCTCTCTCTCTCTCTCTCTCTCACACACACACACACACACACACACACACAAACAGGTGTATACACACACGCACACACCCACACACACACACACACACACACACACACACACACACACACACACTCACACACACACATACACACACACACACACACACACACACACACACACACAAACACACAAACAGGTGTATACACACAAACACAAACACACACACACGCATAAGGACCATAAGTGCTTTTGCGCGGCACATTTCTGGAAGCCTGTGGTGGTGCCACAGGGCTAGGGGATTGTGGGTAATTACTGAGGAGGTTTGAACACATGCTGCCAACTCCCGTGGCTCATACTCCCACTGAGGTATCGTCTGTGGGCTACTCAATGAGGAAGCACTCACAAACAAACACACACACACACACACACACACACACACACACACACACACACAGGCATAATGAATATGCACACATGCAATACATACACACATATCCACATAGGCACATATGCATAACCACTCTCTCTTACACACACACAATAGGCAGTGCATAGACACACCAATTCCAATGTAACTCATGAAAGTAGACACAGATAAATGCATAGAGAAAGATGGCCATTGGGGAAAATGAAGAACAACATACGAGAATCCTTGCTTTTTCCACATGATGCGCTTTGTCTCACCAATAGAGCCATTTAGGCTGGAGCCGACAGAGCTGAATTGATTTGAATGAGGAGAAATTGAGTTGAATTGAGGTGGCAGACAGGGAGGAGAGGTACAGCTGTGAGCAGGTGTTCAATCAGTTTATGCAACAAACAAACAAGCGGAGGAGGGTTAGCTGAAGATGTTAACGCGCACACACACACACACACACACAAACAAATGTGTGCAATTGTACACACACACACACACACACACACACACACACACACACACACACACACACACAAACACACACACACATGTATGTGCATACACGGACACAGTTGCAGCTGCAAAACAGTATGTTTATTTAAGGTACAAGGAGAGACAGAGAGAGAGAGAGAGAGAGAGAGAGAGAGAGAGAGAGAGAGAGAAAGCATTGAGCCTTTTTTTAAGGATGCTGGCTTACTAAGAAACAGTTCAGTGCAAAGGACAGTGACAACAACAACAGATGGATTCTATCTAGCAGCATAAACAGCTGAGGAAATGGAGCCCCTGGCTCAAAAACATCAGCACCAAGGACATCAACTATACATCAGACCTGGACCATGGACAGAGCCTTTAACCACCAGACTCTGTGGTGATTTTTATTGACATATATCCTTTAGTTTATATATCTTTTATGTAGTATCTTTATTCTGTGTAATATCACTGTTTTGTGTAACTGAATTCTGTAGTATGTTCAGTGTGTGGGAAAGGAAGACTGGTTTAAGGGAAAGAGCAGACCTGGCAGGAAGGGTCATAAATAAGGTTGGCGCCAGGAAATGTAAGCAAAACCTAAAGAGTGGTACAACCTAAACAATGTAGGAAAAACAGGATGAGAGGGCAAAGGTGAAGTACCATATATTACTTGGTCAGCTATCTGTAAACATAGATAGTGGGAAAGCCAGAGTGTGTCGTGACTGGGATGACTTTAAGGGGTATAAAGGCTGGACAAAAGCCAGAGGATGTTAGCACTCACTTACTTGCTGGTTTCACTAACTAATGCTCTGGAGCGCATTAAAAACCATTATCTGCAGTATACGCTGTGCGGACTTCTTTCTTTTTGAATTTTGAGTTTGTATTATTCAATTTGAATTTAACACCACATAATTGGCGAGCCAGCCAGGAGCTGTGAAGGACTAGACGGGGACAGGACATTTGAGTGCCTCGGGGGCCCGGGTGGTCAGAGGAGAGGCTGAGGCGCCATTTAAAACTAAGGTAAGCAACTTTTGCTTAATAGCAGCTAAACTCCTCTGACCAGACTGTGCTTTGAGGTATTTGTCTTGACCTATAAGTCCTCCAGTCAAAAGAATCTTGTTAAAGTTAAAGACCAAGTGGTTAATACTGCAGATTATGGTAAGCACTTGTGTGTACACTAAATCAAGAGTTCTGCATGTGGAGAACTAGGCAAATTCCTGCATGTGGAGGAATACTATAGCCATATCAAAGAAGTTTTGCATGAGGAAAACTTAAAGTTCTGCATGTGGAGAACTGACTCAATTCCTGCATGAGAAGGAATGAGAAAAAGATAAAAGGAACAGTTTTGCATGTGAAAAACTGAAAGGTCTGCATGTGAAGACCAGGTCTGCATGTGAAGACCTCATTTCCTGCATGTGGAGGAAATAATACTAACAAGTTGAGTATAGCTGATATTTGATATCAGGTCTGAATAAGTTGAAGTTGAAGCACTCCAAGGGCGAGTGGATGGCCAATTAAGGCATTGGGTGAGGCCTGGTGCCTGGAATAATGTTTAATAATTTTTTGTAAATGTTGTGGATGTAAAGCTAAAGGAGAATACAAAGCATTGTTGAGTGGAAGTATAATAGCTTTGCAGACTTGTTGTTGTTGGAATTACGTACTAGAAGTCCATGGCAGAGCATTGGTAGAAGACGTCATATACTTGCATAGCTTGTGACTGAGGAGAAGAGGCTGTGTGTGTGTGTGTGTGTGTCTGTGCGCACAGGAGAGTGAGTGGGGGCCCCGTGTAAAAAGCATTGGAATGTTGGTGTGGAGGATGGTTAGAGAAATTGGATGTATGCTTGAGTAAATCCTTTGCCTTTTTACATGAATGAGAGTTCATTGCATTGAATAAGATTTGCTGCTATAATCGCTGTGTTGGATGTTTGGAACCGGTGAATAAAGCATATTAGTCTACCCAAATAGTATATTGATAGATTTAAAGCTAAGTGATAACTTCAATAGTTAATAGTTAAGCTTTGACATAAATTGATTTGTAACAATATAATGATAAAGGTAATTGTAAAGTAATACAGTTATGAGTTAAGGTAAATATACTGTGGGTCAAGCAGTGGTTTGCTATAATAGAAGTTGAATGGTTATGATGGTGGCACTGATGACACATTATTGCATAGTTGAATGATGGGCTTAACTGTTGAAATATACTGCATATAAACCATATTAAGTCTAATTAAGAGAGTTATTAGTAGTAATACTAATATATACAATATTGTTATTGTGTTTTAGACTAACCTAATAACTGGTTAACTAGTAGTTGGTAATGTTACAAGTACAATAATATAGTATACATATTGTTAAAAAAAAAAAAAAAAAAAAAAAAAAAAAAAAAAAAAAAAAAAAAAAAAAAAAAAAAAAACATAGTATAGTTAAAGGGTATTACTTTTTTGAGATAAAGAAGAGTTAAGCCCATTATTGATTTGTGTTGTTGAGTTTGATAGGCCACACAGCCTGGCTAGGTTGTAGGGTGGCATAGATATAGAATTGAGGTAGTTTTGATAAAGATATTTATAAACACAATTTAATTAAAGTTAATTTTTGTGAGGAATAACTGAATATCATAATACTGGGATAACACTGTTGCAAAGAATTTGTTGTGGTATTGGTAAACTAAATTGTGTATGGTGTATTTGTGAGAATATAGTACTTGTATGAACAGAGCTCTGAAGGGTTGTTTTGTTTGGGTGCATTGGCTTTTGGTGTAGAGAAAGTGGCATATAAGTTAAGGTAATATAGAAGGTTGTAGTTAAGTTAAGTCGTACATATAAAGTAATTTTAAGTGATTAACAGTAAAATGGCTCAATTGGAGCTAAAACCTCTCACTCCGATGGAGGAAGTGATTGAGCGTAATCCGGTGGCCAAGCGTGTACTGGTACATTGTTGCAATAAATGGGCTATACGTACAAAAAAAGATGCGGATCCATGGCCGGCAGAGGGAACATTTGATCCAAAATTGTTGATACAAATGGAAGCAAAAGTTAGGGATTACAAGAAAGATGAGAAGAGAAATAATAGGGAAGAAAAGAGAATAGATGAGCTTGAAACCCTTAAGGCATTCATGTTCATTGCAGATGAGAGAAGGAAAGTAAAGAAGCAGAATGGTAGGACAGATCAGGGAAAAGAGTCTGATAAAGCAGGGGGAGTTAGACCTCCACCTTATGTACCTTCCCTACCACAAGCAGCAGGGATATATCCCCAGTTATCACCAGTAGGCCAGCATCCCCAGGTTATATTTAAAGGGGAAGTAACAGGCAAGGCTGAGTTCTTAGAGGAAGCCGGTGATATGCAGGGTCTGGAGCTACAGGCAGTTAGGAAGGTAGAAGAAGAGTTGGCTGTTGTAAAACAACAGTTGTTAGAGGCTACAGCAAGATTATCAGAACAGCATACTACAGGGTCACAAGGCTCATATGTAGAAGAGAGAAGATCAGTAGTTAGTGAGGGAGCTGCAGGTGGAGAAAGAGTAGGGCTTTTAAGTGAGCCAACTCAAGATTATGGTTACATGGATAGAGAGGATCAGGAAATGATTGAAAGAGAGATAGCACGTAAAAGGAGGATGGAGCAAGTAGAAGAGAGTCAAGAGCAGGGACAGAGTTGGGTAGCACAAGATCAAGCAGGGGCTACTACCCCGGTAGTTAGGAGAAAACAAAAATCTGGCTATGTCAGTCCACCCAATTGGGCAAGGTTGGAAGACATAAATCAAAGCTTAGAGAGGTCAGTGCAACGAGCAAAAGATAGACAGCCAGGCAAGGAGAGACAGGAGTCAGTAATTAAGGAATTCTGGCGCACAAGATATCAAATAAAAGATGACATAGATCAATTGGAACGAGGTTTGATACGGGATGTTCACGTACCTGCAGAGCAAATAGCAAAAATAATAGACACAATAGATAGAGAATTAGGGAGAGTACGAATAGGCCCAGATACAGTAGAAAGTAGGACTGATGTGTGTAGAAGAGAGAGGCATATAAAGGGCCTATTGAATAGTCGTCTATCTTTACTGATGTATCATGAACAAGCGGAGAAAATGGAGGCATCTAGGGATAATGAGGAAATGAGTGGCGTCAACAGGGACGTAGGAAATATTCTGGAGGCTCAGGTAACTGGGACCTTTCAGGGGCAAAAGGTGACATTGGCATTAAATACTCAAGAGCCAAGTCACATTGATAATGATTCGGGTGAAGAAGTAGCCGAAGGGGAGGAAACTATGGCACCATTGTTGTCATTACGCGATATAAAATTAAATGTAAAAAATAAAATGCGGCAAGCTGGAAAAGCTTTGCTTCACAAGACACTAAAAAGGGGAGAACAAGTGAACTGCAGTGTGGGTCCTTTGTCATCTAGTGATGAGACTGAGAAAATAATGATGCCCTTAATAACTAAGGGGGGACAGGATCATTACCAGCCGTGGGGGCATACCGATGTGCAGGGGTTAATCCAGAGGCTCCCTGTGCTGCATGATGGAGCTTCGGTTTGGATTACGAGATTCGAAAATCACACCGAAGGAAAAAGACTGGCTGTTGGCGATATTAAAGCTTTGCTAAGTATGATACTGGGAAAAGAGAATGCAAGAGGAGTGCTAGAGAGAGTGAATAAGGGACGATGGATGGGAGACCCGAATGTGGACCGTGTGGAGTTTAATAAATATAGGACAGAGGTTTGGAGAGCCCTCAGAGAGGAATACCCTAACAAGTTCAGTCCTTCCACATTGAGCCTTGATAAACTGAAAGCGGATGAAAATCCTGCAGCCTTTGTTGAAAATGCTTCAGCCAATTGGAGGGCAAAAATGGAGCAGGATCCTGAGGATAACCATATGATCAGGAGTATGTTCAGAAAGGCAGTGTTGGAGGCACTTCCACTGACAGTGAAAGGTGGCCTAGAAAGGTTGTGGAATTTGGGGACTATGTCCAGAGATGACTTTAGAGAGGCAGTGAGTCACCATGTGGGCCTGTACAGGACAATGGAGGACAGTAAAAGTAAGCAAGATATTGAGCTACAAAGAAAAGTGTTGCAACGTCAGTTGGATGATACAAAAACTTCTAAAAAGACAGTACAGGCACCTGTGGTGACCCAGGCCTCTCCCCCAGGGGAAGCCCAGGCCGTAGCACTTCCCCCGCAGCAACCTCAGCATCTACCACAACAGGTGCCTCCTGCCCAGACACTTTACACTGCCTATGGACCCCCGCCACAGTGGGCACAGCCAAGCCCATGGCAGCCACGACCTCCCCCTCAGAGGGGATGGGGACCTAGACCAGGGGGGAACTACTCAGGCAGAGGAAGAGGATTTAATAGAGGTGGTGGACAGCAACAATCACCCGTTTGTTACAATTGCCAAAGAAGTGGACATATTGCTCGTAACTGTCAAGTCAGGCAGGGAGAGGAAGGAGGCGCTCCGGCACTTAGGAATGCATTCAGCGGTCTTGTGTTTCCGTCTCCTTATGGGGGAGCACATTATTGAGGGTGCCTAGAGAATCCTAAAGGGGAGGGTCAGCTGCCAATGTTGTCAAGCACAGCTGATATAGAACCCACACTGCAGGTTCAAATTGAGGGTAAACAAATTTTGGTAATGATCGATACTGGGGCTACATATTCATGTGTTAACCCCATTGATGCCCAACACCTCCCCAGGTCCAGCACAGGGAAAGTAGCTAGGACCATAGGATTCTCAGGACAAGTGCAGTTGATACCCTTTTCTGCCCCAGTATCAATAAAATTAGGAAACAAAGAAATAAAAATGCCAATTTTGATTTCAAAAGATACCCCAATTAATTTATTAGGACGTGATGCATTATGTAAATTAAGGGTGCACATTGAATGTACGCCTCAAGGACTTTCACTTGTTACTCAGATGCCCCTTCATCTGAGGGAAATGCCAGCTCCTCAGGTGGGAGGACAGGGCCCCCTAGAGGGCACTCAGTTACAACAGATCTACTGGATAGGACAATTTGGTGAGCAATGGGAAAGTGAGATGTGGGACAAATGGGAAGCCATGATACAGGGTTTGCATTCAAACCTTAGGGACCCTAGATGTCCTACTCATTGTGCCATAGCTTTTGATCACAAACCAAATAAAGACAGAGAGGATAAATGGAATGCAACCATTGGAAGTTGGAACCAGGTTCCACTTTTGACGAAAAACATAGTGATAGGTCCAGAAGGAGTGGGAGTGGATGTACAATTTGTGTGTAATGTTCAAGAACTGGAGGAAGCATATGACATGCCATGTGCTGCCCCTCACATTACATTGAAAGTAGGACAGGGATTTAGAGCAAGGCATGTAGGAGAAATGATGAAAAAAGTGCTATATGTTCAGTGGGGACCAACTGACATAGACAGCATACAAAAATCACCAGATGGTGAACTGACTAAAATAAGGCATTCAGTCATGCTTGTGGGTAAACCTCAAGTAGTAGAATTGAATGATGAGTTAAATTTAAGTCTTGAAAATGATTACACTAAAGATTGTCCATATGGTAATCCATTCTGCCTATATGACATAATAGAGGGAGAAGGGTATAGGTGTTGGAATCCGGAAAACCATAAGCCATTATCAACGGAGGAAGCATTGCTTTTGCCATTCAGGGACAAAAGGTGTAAATGGAAAATGTTGGCCATGATGGGGGAAACTGAGGTCCAGTTGGACAAGGTGTTGCAACAGGTACCTGAACATGTTTGGTCACAAGGAGATTATGACATAGGACTAGTAAAATCAGTGAGTCCTATTAGCTTTAAGCTTAAACCGGAGGCGGTTTTGCCATTTCAACGACAATATCCAATTTCAGCTGCTGCCGCTGAAGGTATTAAAGATACCATAGCAGGCCTACTACAAGCAGGTGTTATTGAGGAAATTGGTTATGCTAGATGCAATACACCAATTTATCCTATTCTCAAAGCTGACAAAGTAAGATGGAGGATGATTCAGGATCTAAGACCAATTAATGCAATAATTGAGGATTGGCCGGCTCAAGTACCCAATCCTAGCATATTATTGTCTAATATTCCTCCTGAAGCTAAGGTGTTTTCTGTATTAGATGTGGCCAATGCTTTCTTCTCTATACCATTAGCACAAGATAGCAAGGAATTGTTTGCATTTCAATATATGGGGAACACATTTCAGTATCGGAGACTTCCTCAGGGATTGAAGCATAGTCCTCACTTGTATAATAATGCATTGAATAATGACTTGCAGCATATTGATTGTGACAGTGTTATCCTTCAGTATGTGGACGATGTGTGTATAGCATCTCCGGATAAAGATACTTGCGTGAAGGATACAATTACAGTGTTACAGACGTTGGCAGCAGGAGGACATAAAGTGTCGCGGAAGAAACTACAGTTTGCTGAATCTCAGGTGATATATTTAGGACGAATAATATCACAGGGGAAAAGAGGGATA
Source organism: Alosa pseudoharengus (assembly GCF_046254945.1). Classification (NCBI taxonomy): domain Eukaryota; kingdom Metazoa; phylum Chordata; class Actinopteri; order Clupeiformes; family Clupeidae; genus Alosa; species Alosa pseudoharengus. Next base: position 20,575,766 of record NW_027468664.1, on the reverse strand, counting down.
GCTCCTGATCAGATTAAGGCTATAGTTGCAGTTCCTAGACCTTTAACAATACAGCATATGATGTCCTTTATAGGCCTCATTGGATTTAGCAGTGAATGGATTGATTGTCATGAGCAAAAGATTGCTCCACTACGAGCGATGATAAAAAATTCAGGTGATAGTCATGTGAAAAATCGTTTAACATGGACCATAGAGGGTGAGGAGGCATTTGATTTGATGAAGCGAGAGTTGCAGCAGGCACCTGCTCTTGCTCTACCAGATTATAGTAAGCCTTTCCTCTTGTATGTAGTGTTAAAGAAAGAAGCAGGCCGTGATGCATACATGACTGGGGTTTTGATGCAGGCTCAATGTAAAGGTAAAGCAAGACAAGCTGTGGCCTATTACTGTTCAAAATTGGATTCTGTGGCTCAAGGCTATCCTCCATGTTATCAAGGACTGGAGGCGGTGTACATGGCCTATACAAAAGCTTCTGCAATAACTATGGGTTGGCCTATTGTCATTTACACTAGACATAAGGTTGCACAAATGATAGAGAAGGGGAGGTTTTGCTTAACCCCACAGAGGCAACTTAAGTATTTTGATTTGGCATACTGTCCGGATGTGACTATTACAACATGTGATATGGTTCATAATCCGGCTAAAAGTGTTGCCCTGGATTATGAAGGGACACCGCATGACTGTGTCGCGGACTCAGTTGTTTTCTCCAAATTAAGACCTGATTTGGCCAGTGAGCCCTTATTGGACCCAGATGAGGTTTATTTTGTGGATGGGTCTAGCCACAATTATGATAATAAAACTCATGCTGGATTTGGTATTGTGAAGTTGGTCAATGAAGATAAGTTTGAGACTGTAATGTGCATGCCTTGTAAGCAACCTTGTTCAGCTCAGTTGGCTGAGCTTAAGGCTCTTACTGAAGCATGTGCTTTAGCGGCAGGAAGGGCTGCCACCATTTACACTGATAGTGGGTATGCACACAATGTTTGTCATGTTCATGGTGCACAATGGAAGCAAAGGGGTTTTAAGAGAACAGATGGTTCTCCAATTCAGCATTTGGAGCAGATTCAATTGTTGTTAACAGCTATGATGCGTCCATCACAGTTAGCCATATGTAAATGCAAAGCACATAAGAAAGGTGATGACTTGGTTACTTTAGGTAATGATGCAGCTGATGAAGTTGCAAAACAGGCTGCATTAAAAGCGCATGAATCAGATTTACCTGTGAAAGCTGGATTAGAACACATGGCAGTGATGTGCTCCGAGGGGGAGAGTAAGTGGTGTTCTGTGCAATGTCCTTTTGTTTGTCCATATAATGATGAGGATAATTGTGTGTGGTGTGGACAAAGGGGGGTCCCAGGACATTTTCATCTCACGGAACCACTGTGTTGTGCTATGTGTCAAAGAGAAGCATGTCCAGAATGTTACTTTGAGCCTTGTCATCCTAAACAGGAGATTCAAGGTCCTATGGTCACTCTTGAGCCTACATTAACAATTGCTGATGTTGTTGATATGCAGCAGCAGGCTGGGCCATATGAACATGCTAAATGGACAGATAGAGGTGCTGTATGTGGAAGTGATGGATTGTGGCGTTCTCATGATGGTCGACTGGTAGCGTCCACCAAACTCCTTGGCATGTTGATTTCTTTTGCTCATGATCTTGATCATTGTGCAAAAGGGGAGGTAAAGAGGAAAATTCTTGATCAAGGATTTTGGTCACCATACATGCAGGAAGTTATCAATGATAGTCTAACCAAGTGTCATGTGTGTAGTCTACATAACATTAGAAAAGGAATAGCATTGTCTAAACCATTAGGACACATACCTGTCCCAGAAGGACCGTTCAAGCACTTGGTGATTGATTACATTGATATGATAAAGCCAATAAATAGACACAGATATGTGTTAGTGGTGGTTTGTAGGTTTTCAAGGTGGGTGGAAGCTTGTTCAGGTCCAGGGCCTGATGAAAAAACTGTCATTAAGTTCTTCACGAGAGAAATTATTCCTAGGTTTGGCATACCAGATATAATTTCATCTGATAATGGTGCGGCATTCACAGCCAAGTCATGGGATAAAATTATGCAGACTTTAGGAATAAAGAAAAAATTAGGGTGTGTTTACCACCCTCAATCGCAGGGCATCGTTGAAAGGGCTAATTCTACACTGAAGGGGAAAATTGCAAAGATTTGTGCCTCAACTAGTTTAAACTGGTTTGACGCTTTACCCATTGCCTTGATGCACATGAGATCACAACAAAACCGCAGTACACATTTGACACCGCATGAGATGTTGACGGGCCGTCCATTTCCGGCACCAAAAATAAGAGGGGATGGTAGAGGTCCACCTTTGGATCAGCTTAAAGGGGAAATTAGACATTATATGGAACAACTGTCATTAATTCACAAAACTATTTACAAGCAGGCAAAAGAACAAGAACTTCTGAATGACCCACAGGAAAAAGGTCAACAACTCGTACAGCCTGGAGACTGGGTGTATTTGAAGGTGTTCAGGCGGTCCTGTCTCCAACCAAGGGCAGAGGGACCATACCGAGTGACTGAGGCCACTCCAACAGCGGTGAGAGTACAAGGGAGTAAAACGTGGTATCATCTCACATCTTGTTTCAAAGCCTCTATTCCTGAAAACAGTGACACAGGGACTGAACAACCAGCCGATGGCCGAGAGACAGGCTCAAATGATGATGGTGTACCAGGAGGAGAACAGGAGGCCAGACAGACATGTCAGGAGAGCCCGAGTCAGGATTCATGTGACCCGCAGCAATAAGCTGGATGGATGGACAGAAATGATCCTGGCAGTGGTGGGTATAGTGTTTCTGGCATGTATGCTCCTATTTCCCCTGTTGGCTCTAGACTTCCGTATGATGAATCCAGTCAGGCAGGGGGGATCCCCTACCTGCACCATCTGCCTCAACACCGACCAGGGAGTGAATAAGGCACCACAGAGTTCAGAGACTCCGGATCTAACAGCCCAGCCCACAACAATGACATCAGTCAACCAGGAAATAAGCCATCCAACTGTCCAAGTGCAGATCAACCAGACGCAGAAGGGTCAGGTAATACAGAATTTACAGACTGACCAACCTTTATCCGCCACTACAGAGACTTGGAAAGCTGAGGAAACCCTCCACGTCACTTCTGTTTCGGTACCAGTCCATGTCACACAGGGAAGTCAAGCTGTGGCTACTCAGAACGACAGTCAAGTAATTACAATAACCCCAGAAAAAGCTACTGTTACACAAGCATTTTTGACTATGGTGGGGGTTACTGCTCGTCCCAGTAGTACAATAAAGGACAAAACTGGGCTACTAAAGCAAACTACTAATAGTAAGGAACTAACTACTAGCACTGATATGACATTTTACAATGTGACTACGGAGCCACGTAAAAAAAGAGTGGCAGAGGAGAGATATGAATTGTCAATTGATGTGTCATGGGAAGAAAGAAAACTTGTGTGTTTAATAGCATTGATAACTACAGCTACTGAAGCTGTAAAAAAGCATGACAGAGTGTGTGAAATTGTAGCTAATGTAGAGGTAATAGAAGGAGAGGAAGAGATACAAACATTTTACGCCATCACTGTAGTTATTAAGGAGCAAGTAGTTAGAATAGAATTTATTCCAGGTCCTGAAGATAGTTGTTCTATGAAAACTAATGAAGTAGAAAGAGAGAGCTTTGAAAATGGATTAATGATAGTTATCTGTGGTAAATGGGGTTGTCGTATGGGACATCACAAACTAACTGATAAGGAAGCTAGAGATTTAATAGGAGACAGTTATACTTCACGCTATATACCTCGTATGGATGGCATGGACATAAAAGAGTGCTCTCGTTCGGTGGGCAAAAGGGGGCTTGAAGTGTTGCAGGTGGTCAATCGTAGGAAAAGAAACATACAAAAGAAAATAGATGTAGAAACAATAGGATTAGGACTAGATAATGTTTGGTATGAGTGGGCACAATATACAGCTCACACAGTGAAAAAGAATGAAGATTGTTATGTATGTTCTCAAGCTAAACCTAGTATGATAATCATACCAGTCCCTTGGAGATCAGAAGATTCTCCTACATACTGGGAAACGATTTATAATGCTTGTAGGGAAAAAGAAGGTAATGATTTGATAGCTTTTTCCCCATTGACCTCCTGTAACACTTTGGTACCTGAAAGTCCATTTGAATGTATGATTTTAATGGGAAGTAGTAATCTTCGTAATATAACAACTTATCAACAGAACACTCCAGTTACTGATTTGGAACTTTGTAGTCGAAACCAAGCATGGCCAACAGCACAACCAGAGATAATTAAAAAATACACTATAGGGGAAGGATTTAATTTTGAGTGTTTTGAAAGAAATGGCACTGTAAATGTAGGATATTTTGAAGGACACTGTAATCGTACCTGGTCTTGTCAAATTAGAAATGCTACAATTATAAAAGGCAAAAATAAGGTTAATGTATTTAGAGGTAATTTCCCATATCCTCAACACTTAGCAGATAATCCCCAGGACATTCCATTGGCAGATTTATGGTGGGCCTGTGGTAGAGAGAGAGGAATTCGAAGCACTCTTCCAAAAGATTGGTCTGGAAGGTGTACTAGAGTAACAGCATTACAACCAACTATAATTATGACTATGAATACGAATAGAACAAAGACCATAAGCAATACAGAACATTTATGGGGAAGAGTCAAAAGAAGCCCCTCTAAAAAACCAAAAGAAATTTTCAAATATGGGGGATATTTGGATGCAATAGGGCAACCTAGAGGCATTCCACATGAGTTCAAGGCCCGTAGCGAAGTAGCAGCTGGCTTTGAAGCAATATTCCCTACGATAGGTGTTAGTAAGAATTCGGAATGGATCAATTTTTTGTTTTACAATCTAGGAAGATTTATTAATTACACTACAGATGCTCTTGAGGCCTTAGGGGAGCAATTAGATGCAACTTCCCGTGTGGCTATGCAAAATAGGATGGTATTAGATTGGATGTTAGCTAAGGAAGGAGGAGTGTGTGCAAAAATAGGAGTATACTGTTGTACTTTTATTCCTAATAATACAGCTCCAGATGGCTCTTTTACTCGTGCTATGGATAAACTATATGAACTTAGAGAGGAAATAAGAGTTACCGGTGGACAAAATGCTGGATTTGATTCAATGATAGAAAAATGGTTTAAGGGGACATTAGGAGGAGTAGGATCATGGCTAGCAAAGATAGGAATAATTGTAGGCATATGTTTGCTTGTATTTGTGCTTGTTTTCTCTTTGTTTCTTCCTTGTTTGAGATCCATAGTGCTTAAAACAGTGGCTGGGAGGAATGGATCACAAATGCCACTGTTGTTGATGAATGAAGTGCAAATGGCAAACCTGGTGGAAGGGGACATTGTTGCCAGGGCACAGGATATGGACATGGAACCACTTCATCCAATGATGCCAGAACTGACGCTCCTCATTGAGGAGTGGAGGAATGAGGAGAATGAGGACGTAGTAGATGGGAGCCAGACTAGCTCTCTCATGGATGAAGTGGTGTTGGATGTGGATACTTATCCTATTCATCAACAGACTCAGTAGTTTCCCAAGGCAAATGGACTGGACAATGTGGACTACAGAGCAATTAAGGGAATTTTGAGAGTCCCTACATTCGTAACATACATCACACTTGAAGCGCAGCATCCAACATTTATTAATACATCTGCGTTTGCATCGACACTCGGCCATTTCCAAGGAACAAAGAATGGACTAAAGACTGTGTGTGATGAGAATGAATTATTAATAGTGTGGTGTTACTTTGTTTTCAGAGAAGAGGGTAATTATAGCATGTAACCTATCTTCATGTAGAAGCTTAGAATATTATAGGACTAGCCCTATCCGCAAAAACCCATCAGGAATTCTGATGTGATCTGCTTGCTCTTTTGATGGGAATGTTTGGGGATGGGAAAAGCATATGTGTAGTTGAAGGAAAGTTTCTCCTTTCGCTTGTTGAAAAACAAGTGTTGCTGTAATAACAGGACAGTGGAAGAGTTTCCCTTATGAAGGTTTTTTCCTCTATATATAAAGAAAAAAAAGAGGTTTTCCCTTAAGGGTTTTCGCTTCCACCGAGAGGATTTGAAACTTGCCATTCTATTTGATAATAACACTACACTATTTGATTTGATTTAGTGAGGGTTGGTTCAGGGGTGTACTAACAACAATATTATAAGTGTTTTATGTTTATCAGTAATATTGGGGACAATTGTTTAATTTTATAGTTGCTGCTGTGTAAACTGGTTTGCCTAGCTGATTGGTTGTAGTGTGACTCAGCTTAGCAGCTGTATTTTCTTGATAGTGGGGGATGTGTTAAAATAGTGATAAATGTTTGTTCTTGCTGCATTAGTGAGCACATATTTGCGCTCACAGGGGGGATATGTGGTGATTTTTATTGACATATATCCTTTAGTTTATATATCTTTTATGTAGTATCTTTATTCTGTGTAATATCACTGTTTTGTGTAACTGAATTCTGTAGTATGTTCAGTGTGTGGGAAAGGAAGACTGGTTTAAGGGAAAGAGCAGACCTGGCAGGAAGGGTCATAAATAAGGTTGGCGCCAGGAAATGTAAGCAAAACCTAAAGAGTGGTACAACCTAAACAATGTAGGAAAAACAGGATGAGAGGGCAAAGGTGAAGTACCATATATTACTTGGTCAGCTATCTGTAAACATAGATAGTGGGAAAGCCAGAGTGTGTCGTGACTGGGATGACTTTAAGGGGTATAAAGGCTGGACAAAAGCCAGAGGATGTTAGCACTCACTTACTTGCTGGTTTCACTAACTAATGCTCTGGAGCGCATTAAAAACCATTATCTGCAGTATACGCTGTGCGGACTTCTTTCTTTTTGAATTTTGAGTTTGTATTATTCAATTTGAATTTAACACCACAACTCCACTACCATGGACAGAGCCTTTAACCACCAGACTGCACTACCATGGAGAGAGCATTTAACCACCAGATTGTACTGCCATAGACAGACCCTTTAACCACCAGACTGCACTACCATGGACAGAGCATTTAACCACCAGATTGTACTGCCATAGACAGAGCCTTTAACCACCAGACTGCACTACCATGGACAGAGCCTTTAACCACCAGACTGCACTACCATGGACAGAGCCTTTAACCACCAGATTGTACTGCCATAGACAGAGCCTGTGACTACTAGACTCAACTACCATGGACAGCGCCTTTAACCACCAGACTGCACTACCATGGACAGCGCCTTTAATCACCAGACTCCACTACCATGGACAGCGCCTTTAACCACCAGACTGCACTACCATGGACAGAGCCTGTAACTACTAGACTCCACTACCATGGACAGCGCCTTTAACCACCAGACTGACTACCATGGACAGTGTCTGTGGAAAAAGCATAAGAGAGCATAAGGGTAGTAAAAAGGAAAAATATAAGAGGAGCCAGTATAGCAAGCAAAACTTCAATAACTGTAAATAAAAAGAGATTTAGCTTTGGGCCAGGAGCCACCACGGTCTCCCCTGGTGCTGGGTCACCTCAGTGTCTCCTTGTGGCCTGCTGGCCCTGTCTTTGTGCCCAATAGCAGCCGCCGCAGGACACAACCAGAGAGGACAGGTGGGATTACATTATACCACCCTCCATTAAAGCAATCAATACTGCCTCCTTGAGTTATGGCTTGATGGTTCTAGTGTGTGTGTGTGTGTGTGTGTGTGTGTATGTGTGTATGTGTGTGTGTGTGTCACTGCATGTGCATCAACACATGAGTGTGTGTGTGTGTGTGTGTGTGTGTGTGTGTGTGTGTGTGTGTGTGTGTGTGTATGTATGAGTGTGCGTGTGTGTGTTTGTATAGGGGGTATATGTGTGTGCAAACAAGCAATCAGGAGAAGCTTGAGACAGATGGCAGAGGTACCAAACCCCAAAATAACAGATTCAAGAGAATGTGGAAAGGACAGCTGTAGAAGACAAAAGGGTGCAGAAATGCACAGAGAGGGGAAAGGGGAGGAGAGCTGTGTTGATTACAGAAGAATAGGAACAAAGGTGAGAGAGAGAGGAAGAGGAGTGACAATCAGAGCCAATTAGTACTAATTAATGATAGATTTGCTATATTCACACAGGAAACACAAGGACCACCAATGTCTTGGTCAGCATATTTGTGGGAGCTAACGTTACTGTCTTTCTCAGCTTCTCCAGCCCTTTAGAGCCTGTGAGATTGAAAGAATATTCACAAAGTCTTGTTTTGATTCTAATTAATTTAATTTGGTCCATAATTAATTAATGACAAGATAACCTTGCACAGGAAACCTGGCACCAGCAACAAGAAGAGGGGAGAATTTATATTTTAATTAAGGAAGAAATCACTGTTCGGCGATCAGCCGAAACTCCTGCGGTTCCCCCTGACCACCGGAGATCTCATTACCCAAAACTAAGCTACAAATGAAGTGTCCAATAAGGTTGGGGGCACTCTTTATCAAATGCATCCCCAGGGAGAGAGGGAGGGAGGGAGGGAGCATTGCTGGCAGTGTGGGTTTGTTTGGTGGCACACGGTTATCTGCAGTACTGCAGTTTAAATAAGAAGGCCACAATAAAAAGGACTTGTCCTATTAAAGCACTCAATGATCTTTTCATTGGAAAGGTGGGCACACACACCCTCTCTCTCTATCTATCTCACACACACACACACACACATGCACACTGAGAGACACACACAGACACACCACAGGCACACAGACAAAAACATCCTGTCATGTGATGTTACATACATGACCACACATATATGAATTCATTCCCTTCCTCATTTCCGTCCTGCTCTAGTGCCCTCGAAAGGCCATTCAGTCTCTGCTCTTTCTCTCTGAAGAAAGAGAGAGAAAAAACACTTCTCTGCTGGAAGCAAGGATCTTCTTATAAGTAGTGACAGATAGATAGCTGTGCTAAAAATGATCAGCTCGAGAGGAGGAAAAAGAGCAAGACGACAGAGAAAAGAAAAAAGAAAGAGAGATTGTGAGAGAAAGAGAGAGAGAAAGAGAAAGAGAGAGAGAGAGACTGTCGTTCTTTTGGCAGACACGGAGGCCCTGCTGTAAGTGCCATTTCTCCCAGTGGCGGGTAGGGTTGGCACGGCCTGATGCCGTAAAAGCCCAGCGGGGCTCAGAGGGGAGAGGAGGTGTGGGTACGCAGATGGCATTTCGCAGTAAACTTTAAATGGGCTCACGCAGCATGCCATGCTGGCCTCTGTGGCAACGGCACAACAAGGAGACGTACAGCCCACATTAACAAGCGAAAGGAAGAGAGGGATGGAGGGAGGGAGGGATAGAGGGAAGGAGGGAAGATAGAGACAGATAAAAGACGTAGACGAGGAAAGAAGAAATAGTCTGGGGAGAGAATGAGACTGAGAGAAATGGTGGGAGACAAAAGAATGGGGGCAGACGTACGCTGACAGAGGACTGTGTGTGTGTGTGTGTGTGTGCGTGCGATGCCCAGTCACTCTGCATTTCGTCCAACCCTAAGTTAGACACCCTGTTATATTTCTCCTGCACATAAGCACATGTATATCTCCAGAACAATGTCAATTCAGCCTTAATGCCACAGTGTCTCCCCATTAATCACCCTTGTCAAAATCACTGCAGTGACCTGGCAGATATCTGGTATGAACTGAACTGCCTAATCAAGAAAGGTGCCATGAAAAATGTTTATACATGGTTCACGTCTACCATAATGTAAAGGTTTGTGATAGTGCTCTCTCTCTCTCTCTCCCTCCATCCGTCTCTCTCTGTCTTTCTCTCTCTCTCTCTCTCTCTCTCCCTCCATCTCTCTCTCTCTCTCTGTCTCTCTCTGTCTCTCTCTCTCTCTCTCTCTCTCTCTCTCTCTCTCTCTCTCATACACACATATACGTCTTCCCCTAACCAGAGTGTAATCAACTCTAAAGCGTAGAGTTTCTATTTCAAAGGGCAAACAAGATGGAGCCAGCAATCTGTCACATCGTTGCCATTCCCATTAAACCACATAATGAGTGTGGAACATGATCGTTTTTTTCCTGGATGTGTATGGGTTGGTTGGTGTACAAAGAGATACAATAAGTACACATGTATAAACAGATGTAATAGTAGATTGAGAGTTTCATCAGCAGCATAAATACAGCCCATTAGAGAAAATGGCAATCCAGGTTTTGAAACAGTTTTTCTGTTGGTAAAAAGGCAATAATGTGTGTGTGGCTTTGGAGGATGTTCTGGAAGTCAGAGGTGGAACGGGCGTGATGCAAGGGTGATGCAATATTTCCAAACAGCTCGCAGTGAGGCGTCAGCCCGAGTGAGTGGGCAACACAGGCGACCGCGAGCCAATCCGGGCACCTCGGCGTGGGCTGTCTGCCTTCCCAGCGTAGCGGCCATGACACGGGGGAATGTTCTCAGAGGAGGTGCGGACACGTGCAGACACACTCGCAGACACACACGCAAACAAGCAGACTCGCACAAACACAACATCTGCCTGAGCCAAGCATGTGCACACACAGCCTAACACACACACACACACACACACACACACACACACACACACACACACAGATTTACACACATACACAAACACACACAGCCTAACACACACACACACACACACACACACACACACACACACACACACACACACAGATTTACACACATACAAAAACACACACAGCCTAACACACACACACACACACACACACACACACACACACACACACACAGATTTACACACATACACAAACACACACACACACACACACACACACACACACACACACACACACACACACACACACAGTGACATACCAATACCAATTTGTCCACATATATATATATATACAAGCTTGCACTCACACATCCACACATGGAAGCACCTTGTTCGCTGTGAAATCTAACCACATCGAGAGGGCTTTAAATATTTAATAGTGTTTCCCTTTGCCTGTCAGCTTCAGTCGGAGAGGTGGGAAAGCAGCCAGCGGTTTCTCAGCCTAGCGGACCAGTAAAACACAAGACAGACAGAATAGGCAGTATAACAGCCAACACTGAACAGAGAGAATGGGAGATAGGCAAGACTAGTCTTCCATTTAGCTTGAATTAAATGATGCTTTAATAACTCAAAGGGGACTATGGAATCAGTCTAAATATTGCATCGGTAGTAGCTGGAAAACTGGCCTGGAATTGAGGTGGATGTACAACTAAAGCAAGAGTGGATTTAAGCTTTAGAGCTCTCTCTAAAAAAAAGAAAGACAGTCATTTAAGACTCTCTGACCCCTTTCTGCTCTCGAAGAGTTATGAGACTCCCATCTCCTGTGTGTGTGTGTGAGAGAGAGGAGAGGGAGCATGAGAGAGAAAGAGAGATGGAGCGAGAAAGAAAGTTCAAGAGAGACAGAGAGAAAGGGAGAGAGTTAAACAGAGAGTGCAGGAGAGCGAGAGAGCAACCATTAACCCAGAGCCTAACAACAACATGAGAACATTACGTCTGATTGCATCTCTGTGGCCTTACTGAAAACAATAGCCTCTGTGTGGCTTATTTCTTTCTCTTTCTCTCTCTCTCTCAATTCAATTCAATTCAATGTGCTTTATTGACATAACTGTTCAAGTTACAATATTGCCAAAGCATTAAAAAACACATGGAATAATCAAAACAGGAGACAATAATAATAATTATACTAATAAAAAACAATAGATGATCTCTCTCTCTCTTTCTCTCTCTCTCTATCTCTATCTCTCTCTCTCTCTCACACACACACACACATACACACACACACACACACATACACACACACAAACATGGATATGTGTGCATAATGTATGCCTGTGACAGGCCTATATTCATCTAGAAGGTGACTAAACCTTAACATCACAGCTTAAATAACACTAATAACAGAGACAGTGACGACCAGCAATTTTCAGGTCTCTCTCAAATACCTGGTTCTGCCAACTGCATGAAGACCTCTAAGTGTGGCTTTTAGTGAGGCCATTTTCCCTACCTCATGCCTGACAGAGCAGGTCACCATTACAGATGAGTTTCAAATGAATAGCTCGAATGGCCACAAAACTGCACTTATATTAGCCTAATGCTTTTTAACATTAGGATCTCATTACCCCGAGTCTGGTGTGCGTTGTTAGACTGCCTATTCACATGGTGCTTGTGGTTAAGTCTAATGAAGTAATCTTGTGATGAGGATATTTCTCAGACTGCTATTCAGGGCTTTCGTCTAATGAGCAGACAGCTGAAACAGTCAATACAACGGCTTGACACTTTCAATAGCTTACAAGAAGCCATCAATTGTGAAACTGAAAGATGCATCGATTAGTGTGATACCATGCCTAAAAGGCAAATTATGCAATACTAAGTGACCACCAATCATGGAGTACAAACTAAGATACTCTTAGATCTTCTGTCTTCCTTTCAGATCTAACATTTCTGAATGCTCTAACTAAACACAGGCTACAATCATTCTACCGACTTCAAATTGCACAAACGTAAGCTAAATATTCCATCACAGCCTAGGTTCTAGGTTCTAGGTTCCTAGACTTTCTGACAAGGTTAATTTAAAAAGGATTGTGGCTCACACACAGCCATGAAACTCACATTTCTGATGTGGCCCTTGGCACTGAGAACATATTAACTTATGGCTTTCATTAAAGGAGGCCTCATGTGGCTCATTGGGTCTTCCCCGAGCATCTGTGTACTGAAGTCATGTGTGTTAGATTAAGATCTATTATATACCACCAGCATCTATCACTGCAGCAAATAGAGTGCATTCCCCCTTGCATGGATGGGGTGATGTGATGTTTTCCCCTTGACTGTTCACTGGGATTTGAATACCAATGGAGGAGTAATGACACTCTGATAGCGTCTTTGCTGATTGTTTTTTTTGTCTATTTCTTCTTTCAGCCGCTCATCATGCGCTTGAACGCATCCCTCATTTGCTCTGCCTCTCATCTCCTCTCTTCCCCTCTTATTTCTCACCTTCTCTCTCTTCCTTCCCTCTTTTTGCCTTTCATCCCACTCGCCATCTTCCTACTTTCTTTTGTACACTAAATACTGCAAATATGTGCCTGGAGGCATATGTCTGTGTGTGTGTGTGTGTGTGTGTGTGTGTGTGTGTGTGTGTGTGTGTGTGTGTGTGTGTGTGTGTGTGTGTGTGTGTGCGTGCGTGCGTGCGTGCGTGCGTGCGTGCGTGCGTGCGTGTGTGTGTGTATTTAGTAAGTGCATATTTGTGAAGCTAAGCATGTGTGTGACTCCCTCTATCACAACTCCTCTTTAGGGAAATTCCTCCTGCACACCTAGAAATGCCAACCTTTTTTCTCAGCCATTTAATCATCTGAATGCTGGATGAATATTAACACAAGCGTAGTGGATTTTGAATATATTGGGTATAAGTTGCGTGGGTGAGATGGGATACGGAAGTGGGTAATGAATCATCGTTGTGTGTATTACTTCGGAGCAGCAGGGACAATCGTTCAGGCAATGAATTGTGTGGCCCCTGTTTTAAGAACGGATGGACTTCAGATAGGGGAATGACATTGGGCTGTACGGGGAGGCCCTCCTCAACACTAGTCATTTACTAGTCACACATGCAGGTGTGCTGTGGCAGACAGAGTGGAACACCAAGCAATGGCAGATGGGAGGATACACAAAGGAAACAGGAGGAAACAGGTGACTGTCAGTGAGTCCCCTCCTCTCTTTTTAATCAGTTGTTCTTTAATTCTTTCTCCTGCCTCATCCTCTTTCTCTCTCTCTCTCTCTCTCTCTCTCTCTCTCTGTCTCTCTCTCTCTTCTCTCTCTCTCACACACACATTGTTTTAGCACACTTTTCTCTATATCTACTTGTGGCTACCCTCGTGCTCCATAAAAATAAACCACATCAACTGGAATTCATTATGAAGTAATAACTGAGAAAATGGGACTGCAAATTAGAGTGTTTATTTCACTCTATTGTTCTTTATTTCTCCCTGTGAGGGATTTTTTTTTGTATAAGTAGAAAGCGTCACCTTCAAATGACTCGGTATGAGCTATTGCAGACCAGGCAAAAAAACAATGTTCTGTTTTGTATTTTTGCAGCCTGTCTCTGAATGGAATCATTAATCATTCAAATGCCTAAGACTAAGCAACTACCATCATCCACACACACACACACACACACACACACACACACACACACACACACACACACACACACACACACACACACACACAGTTAAGAAGTCAAGAAACTCATGAACTCCACAACTGAGGAACTATTTTCTCAGTGTTTAGTGTGCAGAGACCCCTTTGTTTCTGTGCCGTGTTGCTTTCTGTCTGCCTTCGGCTGTGTTGGTGTTTGGTCTATGCTGGGTTAGGAGGGGCCAGGAGTGAGGGGGAGGGGGGCATTCATCACACCCACTGTACCCTTGTCCCATTAACCAGCCCACCGAGACAAAATGGCCCGCGCTGGATGGGTCATACTTCACTCAGTGACACATGCTAGGTAAATACCACCAGGGACACTCTTTCTTTCTCTCTGTCTCCTCTCCCTCTCTCTCTCTCTCTCTCTGTCTTTCTGTCAGTCTGCTTCTACATTATTGCACCTTTTTAATGAGGCAGAGACAGACCCGAGGCTATTTCTGGGTCCTTTTTTCCTCTACAGCAGCATAAGGTAGCTTTTCTGATTTTAAAGCCAAGAGCCATGTGTCTTTTAATCAAACAGAAACGCAAGACTCTTTTTCTTTATATCCTGCAGGAACCAAAGTTAATTTGCCATTAGTCAAAGTCAGTTAAATATGACTCACAAACACCAGGCAATTCTAGTCATTTATCAGGCACTTTGTATCTAAGACCATGTAATGTAATGTACTGGTATAGTGTATAATCAATTGATTTTAATCATCATGACCTTGGCAATGTTTGCAGTATGCTCTACCAATCAGGAAACGGGAACCCAACATTTCCTCTTGCTTTCCAACAAACCAATCAAACAATCAAATGCTGGTACATTTCCTTAAATACATTCCACTCTGCAAGGACAAAATGGGCAAGGAGGGCACTTCATGTTAACACTCTCAAATCAGTGGCTGCTTCTACTGTATGCCTTTAAAAAAAAGTGTATGAGCCAGTCTCCTCACTGGTACTTCAGCTTACATAAGTCAACAGCGCAGCGCTCAGAGGGCAACACGGGGTCGCCAGTATTTATAGAACGCTCATTTATGACGGCAAAGAGCCACATCGCTACACATTGCTCTCTTGAGTCCCAGCATTACTGAAAGAGGCCGTGGAGACAGTAACAGAGGGGCTCAGCGTCCTCAACAAAACACTCTCCCTGCAGGCTACATCTCGGACAATGCCAAGGCTCATCTTCTCTTTATGTCGCTACATGGTGCGATATGAGGGGTTGAGTATTAGCAGATAGTCAAAATATGCTGCGCTAATCCATCGCTTTGGATTTCCGCCTGTGTTTCAGTGAAACCTTTGTTTATCGCATATTGTTTGTCGAGTGCGTCACACTCGCTTCCCTGATCCCTGTGAGTTTGTCGTGGGGATTGCCAGGCCTCAGATAATGAGTGTGATGCTAATGGCAGCTAATCGTGGCCATTTGGGAGGGTAGAGGGAGTAGACAGAGGCTTTTGATGAGAACAGGATGTGAAGCTGAGGCTCGGGTTGCAGAACACGATTACGGCATTAATAAGGGGTGTGATCTTCAGCTCCTCACTGTGAGGGGGTTTTAATAACAACAGGAGGAATTAGGTTTAGGTGTGAGAATTAAAGAGGAGGGATCAGACTAATAGCTACAAGTCAACAAAACGGTGAGGGAGGAGATAGTTAGATAATTACAGGAATAGTAAGTTTATTTATTTATGCATTTACTTGACACTTATCAATTGCAGGGGCTAGTACCTTGCTAAAGGGCACAACAGTGGCAGCAGAAAATCAAACCCATGAGTAAGCCAAGTTCCTTAAGGGTCATTCACACCAAGAACGACAATGATAACTATAACCATATCGATAAAAGCGTCCACACTGAACAACGATAAACAAAGTCTCTCCTTGTGTTTATGAATGTGACGGCTAACATTTGATGGGTTCTGATCGGCTATTAGCGTTTTATCATTCTCGAAATCGCTCTGAAAGTGATCCCCAACGATATCGTTCTTCATGTCGTTATAGTTTATGTGGGAGTGTCGACATTCATATTAACAAGAATTATATTTGTTTAAAGTTATCGTTATCATTATCGTTCTTGGTGTGAATGGGCCTTAAAGGCACTACACCTCCACTTCCCTATAGGAAGTGACTGACTGAAGTGACTGACTAGTGTGAGAGAAGTGTGGAGAAGCTGTAAAAGTGGACAGAAATACAGGGCCATTAATTGGAAGGCCTGGTGCTCTACAAACAGGTGTGAAAACAGGACAAAGGTTTCTCGTTTTGTATGGGCCAAAACGAGGGACCATCCTGCAGTTCACCTAAGGGTGCCTTTCAAGACCACCTCCACAGGTGTAAAGAACAGGGTCCTGGTCACGAAATGCAGACGTGTGTCATGTCCAAAGAGAAAGAAAGAAAAAGTTATTTTCGGGTTCCTCTGAAGAAGCAGCAGGGCCCTTTTGGGATGCTGGTTGGCATTGGCAATGCGGCAACTTATGCGGCGTGACGCTCCAGAAATGAATGAGAGTCCCCATCGGGTTTTGGTGATGGTCAATTAATTTCATGGAATGAGCATCTCCTGCGGGACAGACAAGCCCCCCCCCCCCTCCCCCGTTGTGAATGCTGTGGTTAGCACTTAGGCCCCGGTCTTGCCATCTTGCCTTGTTTATGATTATGACTCCGTCCTAGGGGATACTGCTGGTGCGGCTAGTATTTTTCTATAAATACACGTTCCAAATGCTATTACACGCTTATTTATAGATCCTATTAGAGTTTGCAACATGCATCATAGGCCCTAATAAACACTCACAACCATCCTGGGAGGAGTATAATAAGCTGGTGGTGTGGCATCTCGTAAAATAAATGCAACTGTAAATCCAATGAGCATTTGTGAACAGCTGAATTGTATCCTGTGTGACTTCAGCATGATATGCTGCATAGGGCATGCAGATGGTACCTCTATTAGCAAGATTTGTTTATTTAGTTAGTGTGGCAGAGGGACTTTCTTTCATTGCACTTTGAATTCACACTTACTGTAAAAAGCATTGAAGCCTGACTCCACATGAAATTATAAGTTTTGATTTGTTTGTGACATTAGTTGGTGTTACAGCCATTGCTGGCACTTCCCAGAATAAGCTGAGGGAAGGGAATGATCAAGGGCTGGGCCAGCAACAAAATCCCAGGTTGATTACTTCAACATTCTTCGATGAATATTAGATTAAAATGGAGGACATTTTGGGCATCACTCAATAGTACAGTATGTGCGTAGATCCACTATAAATGTGGTTTTCTTTTAATTTCCCTCTGGTTGGTTTACATAGTTTATATTGCATGCATGTGTGTGTTTGTGTTTGTGTGTGTGTGTGTGTGTGTGTGTGTGTGTGTGTGTGTGTGTGAGAAAGTTCGCTATGGTGCAAATAACTTTTTAATTTTAAACTTAAATATCTATTCCTATACATATCGCATAATAATCACTCAAGGCTTAAAAGTAAAGAAGACCCTTGAACCATCAACTTCAGTCATATAAAGTGTTTTATTGGGTTCATTTAAAAAAAAAAAAATAATAATTTTAATTTTTGGACCCACAATGGCTGCCTTGCACTACTCCACTTGTACACTTTGCAACTTGTTGTTGTTGTCCTGTTGTCCTGAAAACACTTCTGAACACACTTCTGCTGCTCTTACATAACTTGCACCACTATGCCACTTGCATACTTAGGTCAAACAGAACTACCTCAGCCATTTATTGGCCTGACTTTTGCACTATTATATTGACTGTCTATGCACAATTGCACAATTTCAACCCCAATTTCGCTGCTCTTATTTCTTCATTGTATGCGCCTTCTTATTTACTTTTTATATTGTTACTTGAATGTTATGTTTTGTCTGTGGACTTAATTGGTAAAATATGTCTTGTCTCCACCGTGGGATAGTGGGAAACGTAATTTCGATCTCTTTGTATGTCTTGACATGTGAAGAAATTGACAATAAAGCAGACTTTGACTTTGATTAAACTGCATAGCTGCAAAAGTAAAACAACTGTCATAAAATACACAAACGCCCACTAGTTTTATTATTATTATTTGCATTGTGGAACTGGGTTATGAGAGTCCTAGAAAACAAAACAAAAATGCAATTCAGGATTCAAAAACAACATTTTGAAGCAGATAGGCCTTGAGGTAGTTCTAGTCTCTGTTTTTGAGGTAGTTTTCTCTGAGGTGCTATCATCAACAATGTAGACATACTGTAGAAGATCCTCCAATTTAAAAAGGCAGCGTGTACAATGTTACAAATATATGAATGAAATCAAAATGAATTATTATTGAGTTGTTATGGGAGGATGCTGATGTCAAGCTCAGGTGAACCATACCATGACCACTGCAAGACCATACCACAATGTACATTTACTGTATTATTGCTTCCACTACGTGTCTGTGTCCATGTCCATGTGGATTTCTTACTCTTTCTCTCTCACTCTCCTTCTCTATCTCTCTCTTTTTTTTCTTTCTCTCTCACTCTCCTTCTCTATCTCTTTCTCTCTTTCTCTCTCTCTCTGTCTGTCTCTCTCTCTCTTTCTCTCTCTCTCTCTCACACACACACACAAACATACACACATTCAAAAGCACATAGAGACAAAACAGAATTAATAAATTCGCAAAATCCTGCCTATTTGAAATATAAATTCTGGTCCATTGTCACATTAACTGTTGTTAGAGATTGTTATTGAGTGATTCCTGTTTTCCAGAACCCACAAAGGACGCCAGAGATAAAGACAGACGTTGGTGGCATTTGCTTTTGTGTTTTGCACCTTGTTTATCGCTCTCCCTCTGCTGTTTAGGGATCCAGAGCAACACTGCTGTCTGATAAATGAACCTCTCGCTCCCCTCTCTTTGCACACCCCACGTGACACCTTCCTGTATACAAGGTCTCTATAGAGACCATTTGTGACAAAACAAACACTGTTACATCAAGGCTCACAAACACAGGTGCCTTGAGCATCCCCATTCCCAAACACCACTGCCTGAAATGTACAGCAAGAATTGAAATTTTCATCTAAACATCTGAAGTGACTGAGTTCTATCAAACAACTCAAACTTGACTATATTGAATAAACATGTGGAAACCTCTGCATTCTGCATTTCTAACACCTCCGAATGCAAACAAGTCACATCTTTTAAATCAAAGTGGAACGCTTGTATCTGATATTAATAGAGGTATGGTTACTCTATGGTGTCTTGAACACCGACGCTTCAAATTAGGCACAGACTGCTGTTTCTCCCACGCCTCTTCCATAGCCCATGTTAAATTAGATGTCATTACGCCTTACTTACACAGTCGACGTCACTTTCGGTTAGAAGCACGCAGCCTTGTCTGCACATTGCCATTACCATCAGTTCAACACACACCCCTACTGTCACTGGGCCATGCTCATTAGATGAGACGCACGCTCACACATACACACACTCTTGTCATGTTACCGGGTTTTAGAATTCAATGGAGAGCAGGAGTGTCATTAGGCATGGGCTCGGCAATTGGATTTTGAATGCCACATCCTGTGCAAAAGAGTGTGCATGTATAGTGTGCCTGTGCAGGAGTTTGTGTTTGTGTGTGGGCGCGTGTACGTGAGTATGAGCGTGCGTCCGTATATGTGTGTATGTGTGTGTGTGTGTGGGTGTGTGTGTGTGTGTGTGGGCGTAAGAGCCAGGCTTTGACACTGCCACTTTCCTCCACCTCGTTCTGTTCTCACAGAAAGAAAAGCTCGGGCCGAATATAACAAGACCCGAGGCACTCCTTCCCCCTTCCTGTTTTTATTTATTGATCCGCATTTTTACTTATTCATCCCGCCAGAGGTCCTTGTCTATGTGTGCTGGGGCTGGCATAGGCCTACTGAGGAGGAATCTGGCTGTCTCATCTCCAGCCATTCCCCCCATGATTTTTCAAAGGGAATCATTCATAGAGGTTCCAATACGACCTAATGCCAGAGGGCGCTCCAATGACACTCTATGTCTAATCAGACCTGCTGATCAGGGGATGGACTCACAGCCATCTGACTCTTTATTCACAGTGATCTGACTCTTTATTCACAGTGATCTGACTCTTTATTCAGAGATCTGACTCTTTGTTCACTTTGTGACACTGAGCTCCTCTGCTGTCCTCCTTTGGAACTCATTTATCTTGGTTGGTGGAACAACTGAGGGAGCCTCATCTCACTTATGTCAAAGGTTTTTTTGTGTGTGTGTGTGTGTGTGTGTGTATTCTAAATTTCACACGGTCACGACAATGAGTCATCACTGAGCAAATGTCACTTACACCCAACACCAGTCTGAGGGTACCACTGAGCACAGCTTGTCATCAGTCATCATCGGGGTTGGCACTGTGATAACAAGCAATGATGGTGAAGTTACACCCTCAGGTACGAGGTGTGTGTGTGTGTGTGTGTGTGTGTTTGTGTGTGTGTGTATGTGTGTGTGTGTTTGTGTGTGTGTGTTTGTGTCCATTCTAGTATCTGATGACACATCCACTCACAAATATATTTCAACTACTGATAAATATGGCTTAGCTATGGCTTGATGCTGATTTGATCGGCAGGAGCGTGCCGACTAGCTCTGAATGCCTTAGCTCAGAAAAGTGTTCTCCTACTAGTGTCCACTGACAGTTCAACAATGTCAGACATGATTTACACACATAAGGCATGCAACCATGCCACAAGAAGCCCTCAGTGTGTGAGAAGTATACGTGGACACAAAACAAAACAGGGTCCATCAAAGTGTTAGCGCCTCACCTCAAACCACAGCACAGTCTCCCCTGCAGAAATTCATTCCAAGACCATCTGCCCTGCCTCACTCACCGAGGTATAAGTCATAGGGTTTGGGCAACATCAGGCATCAAACAGGCATTAGACATCAGAGAAGGATATGGAGCAAGGACAGAGACAAATCCCACTCTGCCATCCTGGCTTAAGGGCTTTTTTTTTTTGTTAGTTCAAGCGCTGCCACCGCCTTCTGCCTTTTTAGAGCTGGATTCTTCAAGCACAGTCAAGCTGGTTGAAAATCATCAAAGTAAAAAAATATCCTATTTGCTTGTGGGCAGAGGCTTGTGTAGTTTGTGATCTTGTGATGTTACCTGTTCATGTTTGATATGGGACCTGTTTTCCTGGGTACACAACAAAGACTCGTACCTAATTGGCTTGTTTTTAGAACTAAGTTGTTGGACCAGACCATTTTTAAGACAGTTTTTTGTTCCACATGTTATATGCTATATGCTATACAGTATGTGAGGGTGGGAGGGCTTGCTGGGGGCTTATGGGAGATCCATGTAAAATTCTTCTGTGAAGTTTTCTACTTTCAGAAGGAAATCAAAGAAATTATTCAGTGAAATCAGTTCACAGAAGACCTACAACTACACATACGGCATTAGGCTCAACCATCATCCTATGTCATCCTATGGTTGTTATAGTTACCATTCATAAGCATTGATGTGGAACAGTGATTCAACTTTTTTTTGTTTTACCTGATCAACTTCATAGGTGTCCTGTTATTCAGAATTAATAGCCACCCCACCAGCCAATCAGAAAAAGTATTTATTTTCTCCAGGTGATAATATACCTTAAACCTCTTAAAATGCATCTTAGTTCCTGAAAGATATTATTTTTTTATTATGATTTTTTTTTTTTTTGTTGGTAAAAACCCTTCATGGCCTGGAAACAGCTAAGTATGCATCTCTACTTCCTCTGCCTCATCACTCATGTGGAGAGTCAATCGACCCCACCCCAGACACTATACAACCCTGCCTGCTTAACAACTCGCTTGACAACGTTATACGTAAAATGGCTAACAATGTTATACCTTAAATCTGCAGAAGTGTTCTCAGGAAAGCTATTTTTACCAGAAACCGATTTGGTAACTCCACCCTGCCAATCAGTCAGGATTGGGTTCCATCAATTGTCACACAACAATGATGCTGTTTTGAATCATTATTTTAAAACGTCAACAAGAGGACTATCCATATAAACCAGGAATACTTAGCCATACTGTTTACTGCTCATCATGGTACTTCTTCTAACACATTAAAATAACCTAATATACATGTTAAAAAAGTTAAAGAGCTATTATTTGCCGGAGTGGGTCTTTAAATTAAAAATCTGTCATATGGTGAGTCCAGAAGCAGCTGACAAAAAAATCAAGCCAAACATGTAGAACAATTGCTGTTGATTATGGAACAATCACACTAAAATAATATTAATAATAATAACTAATTATAACCTAGTTTAATTTAGTAAAGACAACAGCTGGGTGTCTATCCAACTTTGTAATGTGCATTTTAAATAATTTGAATAAGAAATTCTGAAATTCACACAGATATGCATAGTCTAAGTTGAATGAGCCGGAATACAGGTAATGATTATTAATGATAGGTTTGGCATGCTTAATTTAAAGCTATGGACTATGTAATTTAACAAATTGGATCTTATGTGCGAATTAGTGGTAATCAGCCGCACTTCTCACACTGATTTATAAGGAGAGTGATATGCAAGAAACTTCAAACATCAGACTGGTAAAACATTGTATAACTGAACAACCAATGATTGTCTTGTCATATCAATAAATGGAACAAATTAGATCAGTATCAGTATGCCAATTTAAGGGTAAAATAGATAAAATACTGCTGCTGTACAGTGATCTTGCTTTGACTGACATGTATATTTAGACCTTTTTTCAATATTACTTTTTTCATTTTTATTTGGCTGTTGGATCATATACTCTATTACTGTTGTTATTGTTGTTGTATGATTCTGAACTCAGTGAATTGTTGTAAAAGAGTTGAATTCTTAGTCAAACTTCCCTGAATAATCAGCGGAACTGATGATATTGTACACACCGGATTTAGATATTTTCTTTTAACAAGTAGATTTCTTCATGGGTATTATCTAGATTGAGACAAAGACCAACTGTCTAGGATTTACCACTCATCTCTGACCCTGTTCCCATAAAATATGTCCACTTGTGATTTAGTTGCACACAACACATTTTTAAAAAGTGTAAAAACAGTTTCTGTCCAACCTATCTCTCTCATCACTAGGCTATTAATAGAGAGTCTTCCATGTTGTAATCACCCGTTTAGTGGAGGCCATCTGATCTGTCCTCCTCCATCAGGTGAAAGTGTTTTTCTCTCTGCAGATATTATCACACGTTTTAAACCACAGCTTGAGTTGAAGCAACACAATTGAGTTCTGGAGAGCTTCAAACTAATTTTGATGCCATGCTAACTTACAGTACATTAAGGGGAATGAGTCTTTAACATACACGTCCAGAATGTCTGATGTTGCACTATGTAACGTTGTTGTCACAGGTAGGAGCGTGACCCTTGTTGCTGGTGTTGGGTACCCCCTAAGCGCTAAATAGGTAGCCAGTACATTGAAAGTCCCAACTTTCACCTATAGACCGGTTTCAGGTCCCTAACAACCGTCGTTAAGGACGAACTCGGAGGACAAGCAAACCCAGAGCCGTATAGCAATACATTGAGAGAAAGGCGCAAGGAGGTTGAACATTGTTAACTTTTGGCAGAGAAAAGCAGACGGAAATTCCCCTGTGTGGTACAGGAGACATTTCATTTTTTGTGATGTGTCCGTTCAAAGCTAAAAAAAAATAAAACGCCAATAAAGTAGGCAGGCCTAGGTGCTAGACATTTGGATACAAAGCATGCATTATGAAGCTACGAAGTTATGCCACAAATGTTATCTTCATGCTCAAGAGGAAAAACTCAAGTCATGTAGGCTAAATAACATAGGGAAGGTAGTGACATTAACAAAGTGTTTTTTTTTATCATATTCTTCAGCATATCATTTTAATGAGAGACTTATGATCCATGAGAATGGAGGCTTACGTTAGCCTACATTTCACGCAAATGACAATATGCAGGGTAGCCTAAAGTTAAAGTTGACACTCCATTTGAGTTGTTTGTTTTAGAAAAGAAGACATGGGCTTGCAAGTAACGTTATTACATAGGCCTACTATAAGGTAGCCTAGCTTATAGCTAATCCGTCATAGGCTCCTGTCCTGTCAGTTAACATCCAGCACAATGCATTTTGTGCATTGTAACGTTATTTCAGTCAATCGTTCAATGTGTGGCCAGCATAGGCTACTTTATCAAAGTAATTATCCTTTGACCTCAGGGGGAAATGATTGTCCACCCCTGTCATTATTATTTACCCTTTGAGTAGGTAATGTTCTCACTAAATCTAAACTAATTGTTTCTGCAGTCGAAGCCCTAACGTTAACATTAGCTTAAGCCTAACCTAACTTTACAGTGACTGGCCACATGTTTAGCCTACCTTCCGTAAAATCCGTTGCTTTTTCATAGGTAAATCCGCTACACCTCTAGATGAAAACAATCCAGACTCGGCTACACCGAAATATTTCGGCAATATGTTTTTATTCTTCATCTTATATCAAGTTCAGCCAGCTTGTTTTCTATGCGCTGTCAGTGTAAACAACTAGTGCCTGTCCTCCGAGTTTGTTCTTGACTACGGTTGTTAGGGACCTGAAACCGGTCTATAGGCAGTGGTAGTGTGGTGGCTAGGGAAGTGGGTAGCATGCAGTATAGCCAGAAAAAGGTAAATTTCCAGCGGCCACTGCTGTGCCCTTGAACAAGGCACCAATCCCTGTAATAGTGGATTTCGCTGAAAGTGCCAGCCAAACGAGCAAATGGACATTGACGAAAAGGATAATTCCTACATCATGTTACTTCAAGGTAGGGGTGGGCGATATGGACAAAAAATAATATCTCGATATTTTTTGTGATTTTGACGATAACGATAATTAGTCTATATCCTTTAAATATCCTAAAAATAGTTTTTGTTAAAGTCGGAGTTACTTTACAGCTCATTATTTATGAATAGCATCATTACAATAATAACCAATAACCCAACCTGCGACTTTTTAACCAAATCAACCAATGCATTGTCACTCTACTATGACACATTTCCAATTCTACCCCCACTTGGGTGTGTGGCAATGACATGGTCTAGCCAGCTACATTAGAGAAGATGAATAGGCCTGACAGTTTCCCGAGAGAAAGTCTGAAGCTGAAGTTCCTTTCAAACCTTTACATAGGATTCACTATAAAACTAAGAGCAGACCAACAGAGTAGCCTACATCTCAGTTATTTCCTTCTATGTTTTGTTTTAGAGCAATCACGTAGGCTAACATTCTTACAGAATAGAAACTAATGCGTTAGCTTATGGCTAATGTATATGAGAAATCCCATAGAGATGCTAACGGTTAGCATAATCTGTAAACATAGATATTTAGAGCGAACTTCAGTCCATTTACAAAAGAGTTACATGAGAATAGTTATTTGTTTACAACTGACTATTAAAATACTCAAAGGCTAATGTTTTCTCTTCATATAATACCGTGTAGGAAAAAACGTGACTGTCTCATCAATGCTACTTGAACAGAAGTAGCCGCATAAAATCCCAAGTAGGCTACTCTCGCTGCACAAAATAAACATTAGGCTGCGTGGGACAACGTTGTGACCCACTAGTGATCACGTGACACTTGCTCTGCTGCACTTCTCCCGCTTAGCCTACCTCCTGGGAATGTATGAGTCTTCAGTGCGTGATTTCGAGTGTTTTTTTTCCCCCATAAGTAATTTAAATACTCGATAATGTCAATTTGCACATAGTTAAAACAACAATCACGATATTATCACAGACGATATATATCGCCCACCCCTACTTCAAGGCAGCTGTGTGTGGATGATCCTTACTGGCCTCTCTGCGCTGATGGATGTCTTGGTTGTTAAGTTACCTCAGAATCATGTGTTGTGGTAACAGCTTGCTCGATGGTGTTTTAAGCCTCCACCATCGACTTGAAGGCAGCGTTGCTACCGTCGACTTCAAGGCACCTAACCCTAACCTTAACCAAAGATCCTTAATCAACCGTCTCTGCCTTAACCCTAACCCTTGCCTAACCCTAGTGCCTTCCATGCAACGCTGCCTGGAAGACAACGTTGGGGGCTTAAAACACCATTGTGCTAACAGCTCAGCACGGGAGCGTACCTATGTTCCCCGGGTCCTATGTTCCCCGCTATTTGTATGGGACCGGGGAAATTGCATGAGATATGCTTGCGAGGGCACATTTCGTGCACAAACGGTAGCAAAGTGTATTTTTCTATCAATGTTGCTTGCCGTAGCACACCAGGTAGACCACACATACGCGCACGGTGCAATATTGACACAAGCCAGAAGGGCGATTTTCCTAACTTCCACGTTGAGTATATCGGGGTAAAAGAATAGATGAAGAATTTTTTTTATAACATAGGCCTACAATGGTTTTACTTGTGCTTCTTTACTGAATATAACGAGTTCAAAGTTAACATTCTAGGTAACTTCGCATTGTCCGCTTCAGCACTAAATTGAGGACAGCAACGTACACAAGCTGCACCTCTCACAGAGGAAACGTGCTACAACTATGCCTTTTTAAGTTGATATTTAATTGGTTTGTTTTGTTCATTTTTCCGTTCGCTGGCACGCTGCAGGGGGGACAGCGCGTTGCTCCGAAGCCCCTTTGGTCTGACTCGTCAATAATCCAAAAATGTCCCTTTGGGTCTACAGCCCAGTATACTGTAGTTTGATATCTCTTTGTTCCATTAAAATTAATCCCATTCTTCCGACAGCTCAACCAAAGGCTACAGATCACCTCCCTTACCTCTTGTACAGTAAGAATCAACAATGACATGCCAAGTGCAAAGACAATGACAAGCTTGGGACTGAAGCCATGCAGACTCGATTTAACAGTGTTTCTCAAACTTTTTTTCTGGGGACCCACTTTTTAAAAATGACAGACTATCGCGACCTAACTCGTGACTGTGGTAGTTAACAAACTAGATCAGTGGTTCTCAAACTTTTTCTTTCATTCCCCACTTTGAGGGGGCATTCTCGAGCCCCACCTGTCCCTCATCGCTCTAAGAAAGTGGTAGTTCAAGCTTAAAATTGTCAAATTTATTGAAATAATGACAAGTTCTAAATATATCCTCTTCAACAGAGTAAATCAGCTGGTGCTGCAGATATAATAATAAAAAAATAGCCTACCATAACACACATATTTCTGTTTTCCAGCAACATATTAGGAAGCATTGGCCATTATACAGCATTGTACAATATATTCAATGAAATGCCAACATGCTGCATTAAATGGATCCATAATCCAGTCATACTGAGCACTGCTGGTTGGGAAATATTTTTGAAATAAACTTTGCAGGGATGTGATGTAGGCCTACTGTTTAATACATGGGATCACAAGAGTGCCTCCCAATCAGACGTTTCAGCGATTTCGCTCAGAAATCTCAGGCATAATACTGTCGCGATCGAGGCGCCTGTCCTACTCAAGTTTTTTTAGTGAATGCAGTCATCTTATTTGCTGGGTGAGGTGCTTGTCTTTGCCTTGTAACTGTACATTTAACTCATGTATCACTAAGATATATCAAATATATCGCTAAGATAGGCCAGCTTCGTCAAGAAATGTTCATTAGTGAAAGTGCTTGCAGATTCAAACATGCGCTCTTCCTCCAAGAAGAGGCGACTCGGAGCTCAAACACGCGCGGCAGCACTTTACCAACCCGCGCCTTGCCGTGCGGCTGCAGTCTACTTGGAAGCAGCGGGGAACATAGGACCCGGGGAACATAGGGATGACCCCCTCAGCACATAGTGTAACATTGCTATGAACAACCAACTGGAGGTGAACACCAGAGCTATGCTGCTGGTATCATGTGATTTCCCTACATTTTCTCCCCTCCTTCTCTGGCCTTCTGTCTCTCCTCATAAACCCCTTTACTGCTCTCTCTCGTTCCCTCTCTTCTTCTCTTTCTCTCTCTCTCTCTCTCTCTCTCTCTCTCTCTCTCTCTCTCTCTCTCCGTCTCTGAGGTAAATCGATGGAGAGACTGTTGCTTCTCATTAGTGTCTGCCGGACACTGGTTATTATGAGCCGAGGGCTATAACTCCCACTTTCCCTCTCACTCATAAAGAGGCCCAGTGAAGGCCATGCCACCCCTGCGGGGGCTGGGTGGAGGAGGAGAGGGGGAGGGATGTGGTCATGCGCCTGTTTAATGACCTTCCTGCCATGTACATTTATGTCACCAATGTACTCTTCTTAGAGTGTTGAGTGTGTTGAGAAAGAGAGAGAGAGAGAGATAGTCTAGAGAGATAGTCTAAGCATGTGTGTTTATTGTGTCAGGATATAAAATATGGATATGAAAATGCTGTTCCAGGCTAATATACAGACCTGGTATGGCATGGCAGAGTGTGATCCATGGAACTGAGTCAGTTCTGGTGCTCATTTAGGCCCATGCTCACTGATGTTACCTCCAGACGTGCTAGATTACCTCCAGACTAATACCAGGAAGTCTGTTTGGAACCAGTATTTGCCTCAAACGCCTCTTTTGCACAAGCTAGTATTTTCACCTAGTATTTCACACTGGGAATGAAAAAGATGGATGTGGAGGTATGGCACTGACAATTCAGTGTGTCTCTGTGTGTGTGTGTGCGTGTGTGTGTGTGTGTGTGTGTGTGTGTGTGTGTGTGTGTGTGTGTGTGTGTGTGTGTGTGTGAGGGTGTGGGTGGCATGTGTGTCTGGTGTGAGTGTCAAGAGAATCAGTTATGTGATCCAAGACCCAGGCTGAGTAAACACACACACACACACACACACACACACACACACACAACCTTGAACCCATCCTGGTTATCTATATTCACAACTAAGTAATTCATGACCGCTCACCCACGCATGCACGCATGCGTACACACACACACACACACACACACACACACACACAATCAACACTCAAGGCATTATTTTTACAAAGTACAAGTAGGCTATGTTTTATTAAAGCCTGTGCATTTATTATCAGCACTGAATTATTGACACATATATGACAAGAATAAAAGTGGCAGAATAATCTATTGTCGGTAGAACTTCTCTGTCCTTCTCATCCCCTTCTTTTCATCCTTTATTTAAAGGCATGCAGCCCTGGCTGCCAATCATACCAGCATTGCCTTGAATCAATGTACTTTTGTACTTTGAATCAATGTAATTTTGTACTTTGCTTCATGGACACGCTATAGTAAGGCCACCCAAGCATTGTACAGAATGCAAAAAGCAAGTGAACAGAGTGAAAGAGTTGGTATGGTATGATATATTTATGATAGATAACATACTGATGTGGAGTTATAAATGCTTCTGCATGAATGTGCCTGGCTGAATGAGAGCGATAGAGGACTTCCAGATGCCACCATGCCGCCCACACAGAGAATTGATTTTTTTTTTGTAGGCATCAATTCTGGAGTTGGTTGGGAGGTCGCGATTGAGGCTCAATTTCTGTAAGCGGCTGGGGGTTTATGCATGCATGAAGCCCATTCCAGATCAGTTAATCATATTAGTGGAAGTGAAGAGCTTATAATACTTTAATGGGAATGAGTATGTGTTTGGATGGTGTTTGGATGTTATGTGTGCATGTGTGTAGGGTGAGATTACATTTATTTATTTTTAAGATAAGGGTGTGTGTGTATGGTAAGTTATTTTGCATGCGATTCACCTAACAGTGATAACATGGCTAGCACTAGAACCTGTTACTACATAAGTGATTTCTAAGGGGCATAAATAAAACTTAGGTTGGTATATTAAAACTCTTACAGAATCCGTGAATTAGTGAACACACAGAGCACACAGTGAACACACAGTGAGGTGAAGCACACACTAACCGGAGCAGTGAGCTGCCTTGCTACAGCGGCGCTCAGGGAGCAGTGAGGGGTGAGGTGCCTTGCTCAAGGGCACTTCAGCCAATTCCTACTGGTCGGAGATCGAACCGGCAACCCTCCGGTTACAAGCCTGAAGCCCTAAGCCCTAACCAGTAGGCCACGACTGCCCCTAGGCTGTCCCCTTTCCTCTTTGGAAATGCATCTAAAACCACTCGCACAATACCTCACCAGAGTCTTTTGATTGGCTCGTACATAACACTCTGACTGCTTCCCTCTAGCGAGCGACACTGAGAACCTCTTCACCCTGCCACATCGGAATGAAACACTCAGCCTCCACAAAAGCCTCAAGGAATCTTTAGCTACAAAAGTGGGCTATTCATGGTAATGCTGCTCTGGTAGAGATGGGACTGCATAAAAAATTCTTAAAATAAGCCTTGGGATGCCATGGGAGATCGGCAGATTTGCCTAAATGAGTAGCAGTGGTGTGACTGTGTATTGCCTATAGTTGAACTGTACTGAGTGTGTGTGTGTGTGTGTTTGCGTGTGTGGGTGTGTGCGTGTGCGTGTGTGTGTATGTGCATACACACATTGTGCATATTACAACTCGAGACAGTTCTACTAGCATGCAACACATTCTAAGGACAAATTATTGGTGCTTTTGTCAAGTTCTAGTCAGGCTTCATGTGGAGATCCATTCTTGTTCTCATCAACATAACACACATAATGGCAACAAAATTGTCTCCAAGCTGTATTCTCTCAGTAATTATCGAAGTTGTGTCGAGCTTTGTGAGACTACAGGAGAAGACATTACCAGGGAATTGTGATTCCCAGACATATGGACAAGCAAGGTGGATCTACCACCACCTTTCTGTCTTCCTTCTGGCACAAGGTGAAACTGCTATCCCTTACCATTCCTGCCTCTCCAAGTTCTTAATTAAAACTAACAAACAACATGTTGATATAGACAAGTTGGAAAGTTATATGGACTAAAACCGTTTTTTCCAATAAAGGGTCAACTTAGGTTCAGTTGTTTCCCTTCCATATGGTTTGTTTCAGATTCATGTTTGCCTCCATTTGTTCTAGCTTTGGAGTAATTGGTAGCTGGTTGTGTGTCTGGGTATAGAAGAATACATGTAGTGTGTACTATGTCTTCTTGTCCATGTATAGCCTACACCAATAGAAAGAGGGTCCAGATCTGTCTGAGTATTTCTAGTCTCAAGGGATGACAGCTGCATAGCTCTCATAGTATATTCTCTTTCTCTCTCTCTCTCTCTCTCTCTCTCTCTCTCTCTCTCTCTCTCTCTTATTACACACACACACACACACACACACACACAAACCTTAAGACACCTAACCTATGCTCATAATACCATTTAAGTGGAGATGAAAAGCTGGCCAGTCTGGGCTAATGTTTAATGAATAACTATTACTATACTGCATTATTACTGTCCTCCTGGTCAGCCTAAAAGAATATACAGCATGTATTGCATTAAAGTTATGGAGGACGGGGGTCCTCTGCTTTTATGCATAGATAAAGATATCATTCAGGGCAGTCATCCAGGACTTTAAACCATTATATGTTTCTGATGCATAGATAAATAAATAAAAAAATAAGCATTGAACAATCTATGAAAGATCTGACTCTACTGCTATAGGCATAATGACTAACTCCTCTCTCTCTTCTGGTTAAAACGGTAGGCTAATTATTGACTTCAATCAGCACCACTGTCCGAGACTTAAAGTCCAGGTCAGTGGTGTCGTGGTATTCAGTGACTATTCAGAATTCCGTAGGATTCTCTATATATTAGCCTAGCCTTTATGATTGTTTGCTGAAAACTGTAATATTTGTTCAAAATCCTTCGCCTCTGTGAACGGAAGGAAAGGTGTTCATCATGCGCTCTGGGTTCTCCTCGGATAACTGTGAAGCTCTCTACCCCCACCTACTGTTAGCAAGATAAACTAGAGTTAGCGAAAGCATAAATCTATCGTGGCTCTCTTGGGATATCGAGATGCGCTCTCCTCGCCCTCCACAGACAGCAAAGTTGAAAACCGTCTCAGGGGCATGGCGAAAGCGGATCGTAGACGTAAACACGGGATAATCTGCTCCTATAGTCGCGCTTTCTTTGTAAATGACAGACAGCACAAGTGTCAAGTGCTGCCTTTCAAACATGAAAAGGGCAAGAGCTGTACAACCTATGTCACGGTGTGGCATAAAAACGATTCTAATCGTTCTAATTTGAAGTAGCCTACATCCTCACTGGTACTTCTCACTGACGTTTCTCACTTTCGATCTTTACAGTTTAGGTGAAGGTTGATGCTTGCGGCTCTTGTGAATTTAGAGCTTTAATGGATAATCAAATATGACATCTATTTTTTTTTAGGCTTTAGGAAAACATCCAAGTTAAATCAGCGCGTATGATTTATTGTGTATATTTCAAACTATGTGACACATCACACTTACACGCAAAAATAGTTTATGTGTGAAATTGCTTAGTAGAAAAATACATAGATAGGCTATGGATTCATTGTATGCTGAAAAACGACTGGTAATCAGTGTTTTGTATAAACTATTCCTGAAATATAATAACGACTGATTATCCATAGTTTCTCCTCATATTGTCACAGAAATAGCTGTACTAATGCAACCCATATGATATCTACCTCATTGGTGTATGTACTATGCCTAATTATGACGACGCAATAATGCTGCTTTTAAGGGCATCGGATACCCGCACCATACCCACATGCCAACTGAGATGTGCCTTTAGCGAAACTGCATTTCTTTGCAAAAGGACGTGCATGAACTGCAAAACACTACCGGTCGCACAGTTCTCTCTTTTAATCCTCCCATCCTCTATGTCCAGTTCCTTCTCTCCATCACCAGTTTCCCAAAACGATAAGATTGAGAGGAAACCAAATCTTAACTTATCCCATATGGAGCATAAGGTAAGTACTTCTTCTTACCTTGGCTGCCGCAGACCAGCAAACCAAACAGGACGATTTTTGGAATCATTTTTTCAGCAGGCAGAGAGGGGTTGATGGACACCTTTCCGAAACCACTGCGAGTTGAGATATCAGTGCGCTGAGTAGGAAGCCTTGACTCTTCTTTTCTGCGCTCTCTCACTCTCTTGCTCCTCCTGTGTCTGTGACTGCCGATAGCTCTGACTACTGAACGTTTGCTTGCTCGCTTGCTCGCTCGCTCTTTACTCTTTGTTGCCTGTACTCAACAAACAGCGCGAGTCTCCCGCCTTCACTGCTGCAGCAGTTCCCCGGGGGGGTTGCCAGGTGAGCCTTAACCTTCAAGAAAACAACAAGTAAACCCAGATAATTAATAGCAGTGCTATGTATGTGGCAGTTAGGCTAAATACGTCGCAAATTTGATTATTGAAAAATATCTATAATTGCACGTGCAAAAGTACAATGTATGTCTGCGGAGCTAAGATCTGTTAAAAACGTGTGGCCCACACAGAAGGGATAACGTTTGTCATAACACTGAGGTGTGGAGCCCACACAAATACGCACGGACTCTCACGGTTTCTCTCTCTCTCTCTCTCTCTCTCTCTCTCTCTCACTCACACACACACACACACACCTGCTTAATTGAAAAACCTAGTGTGGGTTAAGAGAGCTAAAAGACTTCACTGTAAGGTTAATTGTTTGGTTTCTCATTGTTCACTAACAAGGCAATTTTTATTTTTTTCTATTGTGCGTCCAATTATACTGGCACTGATAACATAACCCCAGGGAAAATGTCTATATCTGATAAAGCCCCATCATGTTGTAAAGTTGAAATACTTTTATCTTTTAGCTTGACAAAATAGCAAAACATGTAGACTTCAAGTTTCTTCAAGTAATTCTGTAACATATTTGTGCAACAGACTGGTCAATAGGACAAGTCAACTTTGAAGACATACATCATTTAATAAACACATTGCTAAGAGGAATTAACTTAGTACTGTCATCCCACCACAATCCTAATGAACACTGCTCCCCCTGCAAGGTCTTGCTAACACTGTATAAAGAAAAGAGAACATGAAATGAACATTAGTGCACTATACATGCAATGCATGCTCCAATGTTTTCTCAGTTAGAAATGAATGATATCAGATTAGTAAACAGAATGTGTCCTTGGAACATTGGATGAATAATTGCTGATAATGGGCAGAGGCGGACAGAGTACAAAGCTTCATTACTTGAGTAAAAGTACATACCCTTTGCTAAATTTTACTCAAGTACAAGTAAAAGTACAACTACTTAAGTAAAAGTACTGAAGTACTTGTTTTTAAAAGTACTTGAGTATCAAGAGTACAAGAGTACATTTTCTAAATATTGCATACTGCCACAGTGCTTACATTTATGTACAGAATCGTCCTATGGAGTTATGAAAAATGTTAATGTTAATAACTTGGAGAATGTACTGTAAAAGGAATTGAAAGTAAAATCAAGTCATTTTCATCTTTTACCATGTTGCCAGGGATGGGCAGTATTTCTAATACATGTATTTAAAATACGTATTTCAAATACAAAATACTATTTTGTAATTGAAACACTTGAAGCGAAAACTATCATTAACTTGTTCAGAAAATTGAAATTGTCTGGCGAGGTGGGGCCAGAGGTTGGCACATTCCCGGCATGGACCTGCTGCGTCTTCATCCATTGTTTTGTCCATGGTTTCATCTCTTATCTAAATCTGACCATGGAGTTGACTTTAGCAGAAAGCCGAAGGTGATTGCTGATAGGCCAATCAGTGGCGCCTGCACAATCCAATCACGTTTGAGAGGGAAACAACAAATTGAGGGTTTCCGAGATTTTTCTTTTTTCCTTTTTTTTTTAGAAGAAGTAACGGGTACTCACGGTTATGGATAGAAATGTAGTGGAGTAAAGAGTACAATATTTGCCTCTCAAATGTACTTGAGTAAAGTCATGAGTACTCCCCAAAAATGATACTCGAGTAAAGTACAGATCCCTCAGAATTGTACTCAAGTACTGTACTCAAGTAAATGTACTCCGTTACTGTCCGGCTCTGATAATGGGCAATGTAGATATTGCATTAAAGATCAGCCATTTCTTTCTAGTACAGTGGAGAACCCTTTTGCAATTATGCAAGCACATAATGTAATCTGAAAACTGCTGCCCTAATAAAAAAAAAAACAATGCAACTGATCTCATCTGGTATTCTGTCTATAATGGAGTGGAATGGAAATGTCTAAGTGACCCCAAACTTTTGACTGGTAGTATACATACTGTACATATTGTCATGCATACAAACAAACATGCAATAGGGCTTGCACTCAGGCTGTAATGTACGGTGAGGTTTGCCGGTGGTTATGAATTTGGTGATGGTGAGCAGTACTGCAGAACAAGCTGTTTTCTCCTGGAAGCTTAGGCTTGTTTACCAGACTCTCTCCTTCCTCGGAATTCCGTGTGCAGTTTTATTAACCTCTGCTATGCTCGTGTTTTCTTGCTGTTCACTGCAATTTCTCTGATTGCCAGTCCTGTTTAGTGAGCAGAGACATGTCAAAGGCCAATCCTCCAAGCGCTTGTCTAGAGCTCTCGGAATGAAAGAGAGCAAGAGACAGACAGAAGGGAAAGGAAAAACACAGAGAAGGGAAAAAAAGTTGGCACATCCCATGAGAATGCAGTGTTAACACTCGTGAAGAGGAATCTGACAACATTTCTCGATCCAATCTGCTGTCTTGTGGGGGAGAGGCACACACACACACACACACACACACACACACTCATACACACACTTGCAGAGTCACTTCCTCAATGCTTTTGCCACAACTTGGTCTCCTAGGCAACACCCACTTTTCCTCAACCATACCCTAGTCGAAGTGAAATCCCAACTCCCACACCAACCCAAATTGGCCTTTTGAATGAGTCAATAAATGTTATTGCCTCTGTCTCTTTGACTCTGCCAGTCTTTTGACTGTGTAACTCTAGAACAGGCTGTTTTTTCTGAATTAAAAATATCAAAACTTTTTTTTAATCATTTTGTCCCTTGTGCATTACATACTTTCCCTGCTCGATCATTTTCAACATGTCAATCCCATAATAGTGACACTATATCTGACAACAATATTCTATAATATGTTCATCATGATTTAGTATTTTTATCGTCTAGTTTTAGGCATTTATAGTTAATCCAGTTAGTGGTGCTGTTTACTAATTGCTTTGAGAAGTGCACTTACAGTTTTGAAAATGATCAGGATGGTTGGAAATGTACCACAGCACCTGAGATAAACTGTAAAAAGTATAGAGAGTGAAATGATTCTGCTGATTTTCTTTTCAGAAACCACAGCCTGCCAATTTTCTCCTGATTGTGATTCACACTGTTGTGCCACCAGTTGAAATCAATAAAAACGAAAAATAACACATTGCACTGTACACGGTCCAGTGTGTGTGTCTGTGTGAATGTGTGAATGTGTGTGTGTGTGTGTGGGGGGGGGGGGGGGGGGTGCATGTTGAAATGAATAATCAAATAGGCAGAATCCCATATAATTGGATGAAAGATTTTTAATAGGCTCAGTTGTTGTCTAGTCCCTGCACTGATATGTGCAGCCTATTACACTTGTGTCTACACAGAGTCCAATATAGAGTCAGACACGTGGGGTACATTATACCGAATAGCTGGAGCTCACAGCCCAAAAGCTCAAATGACATCATGCCTTGGACAGCCTTGATGTTGGTGATTGCCTCGGTGACTCATTCTGAGGACTGTCAGCACAACCTCACCATCTATCTCCAGACCAGGAGGCTCATACAGGCACGTGGCATTTGATTCCACATCTACTGTGATGCCATCCAGGGGCAGTTTCTCATACGGGCAATATGGGCAGCCGGCAGCCCAGGGCGGCATCTTCCCGGGGCGGCATGAGCGATCACAATTTTTGTTCAAATTATTTTAGCTTTCATTTGCGCATTAGGACCGCCACTGATGCCATCTCTGCCAGTGGTGGTGTAGCAACAAAAGGAACATTCTAGAAGTTTAGCATAGGGAGACAGGAGGAAGGAAGGAGGGAGGTGGAGCCATTTTAAGCTCTTGCTTCCGTCTTTTTCCACCTTTCTCTACTTTAATCTAAATATAAGGGTAGCAGCTAAAACTGTGTCAGACTGTTCCCTGAGCTGTAGAAAAAGTAAGGCCCAACCAGCCATCTAGCGATGCGGACAGCAGCTAAACGGTAATGTGTTGAGGAAGATAAGAGCTTGCCTGTGCATTTGTGCATGCGCTAATCCACCAAAGCAATAGAACAGTCAAAGCCGTTTTACATCTAAAATAAATAAAGAAACACAACACATATAGGTAAATTAAGGATGCAGCATGCAGCATTAACTGCATAGAATAAAACTTCTCAAAACTCACAAGACATCACAATATTGTAAACAAAGTCTTTCACTTTGAATTTCACGTGCATACACACACACACACACACACACACACACACACACACCCCAACAACACTTGCTCAAATCTTTTGTTCATATAAAAAATATGCCTTTAAAAAAATCCTCTAAGAACCACCACCACCAGAAGATCCATTAGGGTAGAAAACATATATTCATGAATATATATTAAGAGAAAAAACTATTTTGTTAATCCACCAATGCACTTACAGTTCACGTTTATAAATCAAACATTAAATCACAAAACAACAGGTTTATTCTACACCTCCAAATGGTGATACTGTGCATTCACAGCTCAATTACAGCAAGTAAAAAATAAACATTGACAAGGAGGTGAATATTAAAGTGTCTGCCTGTGTTCTGGGGATTGAAGCAACAACACTTCTAAAGCTGAGAGATGCTATAATGATCTCTAACTCTAACACATTTTAAGAAGTCATACACTAATTGGTGCTAAACAGGTTGTACATACTGAACAGTACATGCCTTGTGCTATTGGCTGAGCACTTTCCACAAACAACTTTGCCAATGTAGTAATATAACACACCAGGGTGCACCACATCCACATTATTTATACTTTGTCTTTGAAATTATACTTTGTGTTGTTTTTGAAATCAGCCCATAACACCTTTTATGTACCAGACTGCTGGAGAGAGACAGTTTGAAGACGAAAATTAGAAAACCAATTTTAGTTGGCTGCAACTTTGTGATAATAGAAATTGTAAAAAAAATATATTTGTTTAGCTGTGAAACACACACCCACATACAGAGTCAGGATGTTATTATGACCGCCGCGCAGCGAAGCGGCGGTCATATAGGTTTAGTCAGATTTTTTTTTTTCTTTTTTTCGCATGCCCAAATTTCCGTCAAGGATTCCCGGGACACTGAAAGACCGGGGTACACAAAACTTGGTGGGCATGTAACCCCACATGGATAGCATGGAACCGTCATTTTTTCGTTTTGATCTGTAGCCCCCCGCTGGACTGGACCCCCCGAAAGGAGGGTAGGGCAGACACAGTTCTCTGTGAATATCTTGAGAACTGTAGGGCCTAGGATGACCACTTTTTTCCGTATGTTTGCCTCCAGGGGTCATGTTAACCCATTTCATGTGCACACATGTGCACAAACAGATACACACGCACACACATACAGTACATTCACAGTAATCATACGCAGGCCCGGAGTGGGTAATCAGGAGAATCGGGAGAATTCCCGGTGGGCCGCTTCACTTTTGGGCCGGTCGAGGGAAAAATATTAACATTTGCCACGTTAATATATCTTCTCTTAGTTGGCTCTCTTCTCTAAGTTGGCTACACACGTTAATTGGTTGGGTCCATATAGCCCGTCTTTTCTAAAAAGTTTTCTCAGATACCAGCTGGGCCGGCCCTACCGTAGTGATAAGCGTCAGGGAGGATGGATGGTAGAAAGAGGCCATGAGGGACTGGAAAGGCCAGGTAAAAAGACAAAAAGTATTGGAGGAAAATGCTGCCAAATGTGCCAAGCTTCCAGATTTTTTTTGAAGAGGACAGAATAAGTGGCAACTGGTAAATTAGCCATGATTATAGCGCCGTAGCCTAATTATTGGGCTAATACTGGACGTTGTAGCGTTGTCAACCTATTCACAAGCAACATATTAAATTAATTTAAAAAATGAGCCTTTTTGTATCATCCAATATGGCGATTCATAGACTTTGCACATGCACACAATTCAAGAATTTCTCAGAATTATGAACAGGCAAGATGGAGGTGGGGTTGTATGAAATGAATTTTACATGTGAAATCTATGAACTAATCATGTTTTGGTACTTGTTGTCTAGCAGATACCAGTGAGAATTGAGTGTGGATAATGCAATTTAGTGAGACAGTTAGAATCATATAGGCCTTTCAGCATGATTTATTTTTGTGGAAAAAATGTGCTGGACTTGGTGGCGGTCATATTTTGTACATCTAGTTTGATGAATATTCACACAAGTATTAACATTAACAGGGAAAATCATCACACTTTCTCAAAATAAATGCCTGTGACCCTGAGGCCATCTCAAGTCATCGTGCAATTAGAATGAGAGAGCAGAGACACTAAAATAGAGTGAAAAGTGTTGATCACGGAATATAGCTTACAGATATTAGTAACTGTAACAACCACATGCATGAGATTCAAGGTTCAGACCAAGAATTGCCTTCCTAATAACTTGAGTCAGTTGACTGATCAGTAAGTAGACTAGCGTAGCCTGGGGAAGACGATAGCTTACTGAAGACACGATAGCTTGCTTTGCATGGGGCAAAAGTACAAGTACGAGTGTTGTATTTTTATGCAGAATCCAAGTGATGGGAAATCATTATTATATAAATTACAGAAATATTTGGTAATAATAAATCATTAAAGAGACTCCACACTTATTGACATACAAAACCCATCTGTCAACAATCTGTATGCTGATGAACTAGCCATTCTTTCCCCTAGCAGTGCTGGCTTTCAGCAGCTATTGAATATATGTTCTGAGGTGAAATATGATGTGCATGTGATATAATGCTAACATGTGTGCTGTTTTGATATGTTGGACAAAATGGGGCAATATCTTTTTTCCAGTTGCAGTTTTCCAGACTTGTCTGTCTGGACAATATTTGGGTGTCTGTAATAAAACAAAATATCTGGATCACTACATTACAGATAAGATCTCTGATATGTAGGTAATGTTGCATGTTATATGCCCAAGATAACATGTGGGTAAGGAAATTCCACATGGACTGTACATGGGCCTTGACCTGTCACAGGTCAGCACCTTTAAGGCGTTATTGAAAAGTGTGATGTAAACATTTATTTGTCTCCCAGACTAACATTGTTATCCTGCTGTCAAATCCTAGGTTTAGTGTCATACCGTACCAGTCACCCCTGTGGAAATGTTGGTATATGTGCATTTTATAAAAAGGTGCAATACTTTTTAAAATGTATATTCATGAATTTGCAAAAAAAAAGAGGAGTAAGCAAGTAAGAGGGCCATTGCGTTCTTTGCAGGGATCATGCAGGAATCTACTGAGCAGGCAGGAGTTAAGCAGGACACTAAATCTGGCAATAAAGATCATTATGATGATGACGATGATGATGATTAAACACACACACGCACACTCACGTACACACACATTCACATATTTCTTCACATATTTCTGTGAGGCTTGTATGGTAGGTGAAAACAAATTTCCTATGTAAGGACAAATAAACTAACTAACTAACTAACTATTTCACACACATTCACAAGCCACCACCACTATTTTATCCAAATCACTTTCCTCACTGGAGGTAATTTCTGCACTCAGTCCGTACAGACCAAAGACCATGGGCTCGTCTCGTTTAGCGTGCACCTCCCTGTTTCTCCTCCTTAAATTGCCCTTTTCCCAGTTTCTGCTCACCGTGGGCAGAGGGTCACCAGATTATCCTCTAATCCTGTTAATCCCACCACACATCTGCTAGGGATTATCAGCCTCCTAATTGGACAAACCCTATCTCTGGCATTTTAGAGGAAGGAATGAGGAGGAGAGAAAACCAGAGGAGAGTTAAGCCATTCATCTTTGGTTACACATATTAGTACTTTAGGATATGCATACTATATAGCCATACACAGCTAAGTACAATACATGTAAACACATGTATGAAGACATACATGCATACTTACTGAATAGATATACAGTAATTGGCTCCCCTGGTAAAGATGAGTAAAAAGAAGTATGAAGAAAATCATCTTTTGGCATTTTATCATAGTTTCACAATGGCAATAATGAGGAAAATCCAACATTTATGATACCATGAACGCTAATGAGGTTCCCAGGGCCTTTGGATTAAAAACAGTCCCAGAACATCGCAGACCCTCCACCATACTTACGCCCGATTCACATTAGATGTGTGCCGAGTGCATGGCAGCTGTGTTACCTGTCGGTTTTCATTTTGGTGCCCATGTTATAACAGGAGAGCTTGCACACTGCCTGCGTGACACACTCAGTCGTGCCAGAGAGAAATAGGAACGGCATCTATTTTTCTATTTTTCTTGGTTTTCAGCCAAACAGAGACAGGGAGTGAATGGATTCTCGCATGAAACCATAACGCAGCAGTCACGGAACAGACACACAACGCACACGCCATGGTAGCAGTCTGAATAAAGCATTAGGCTTGGGGTTCTGTTCAGTACAGTCATGTACGACAAACCCACGTTCCTGTACCTCTCCAAAAGTGACCCTTAGAAAATGTGTGTGCCACCACTGTGCGTAGGGGCAAGAAGGAC
Organism: Alosa pseudoharengus; assembly: GCF_046254945.1. Taxonomy (NCBI): domain Eukaryota; kingdom Metazoa; phylum Chordata; class Actinopteri; order Clupeiformes; family Clupeidae; genus Alosa; species Alosa pseudoharengus. The sequence goes on along the minus strand of NW_027468664.1, from coordinate 20,534,210 downwards.
ATGGGTTCTTTTTCAGACCGGTTGGTAACAGTTTCATTTGATTAAAACTTTTTTTTTAACTGTAAATATGGGCAATTTCAGGGGATTCTACCCATTTTACTTACTGAGGTCAAGGCACTTTCCCCTTTGAAATTTGAATTCTTTATTTGGTTGTCTTTCCCATGTTGGAGAATAACTAAGGCATTTCACCTCTGTGTGACTTTAATGAAACAAGAAATCATGAATTACTGCTTGAAAGTCCATAAGCATGCTGATTACCTTAAAAGATGTTGAATACAAATAAAAACAAAAAAGTTTTCAGTTACATTTTGTTTGTAAGATTTTCTAAGGGTGCCAGAGGCATGTGTTTTTGTTAAATGTTTTAATTTATGAAAAAGGTTTTCTTCTCAGAATAAATAATCTCTTCAACATTGTTTCTATCTCACTCTTTTCATTGTAAACCTACACGACAGAGGCGACACCCCCGATGTCAATGGCTAATTATCCACACATCCAACAAGATGAGAGCCAGGTCAGTGTGTGTGTGTGTGTGTGTGTGTGTGAGTGTGTGAGAGAGAGAGAGAGAGAGAGAGAGCGAGAGAGAGAGAGAGCGAGTGTGTGCATTTGTGTGTACAATACGTGTGTACATGGGTGTGTGTGTGTGTGTGTGTGTGTGTGTGTGTGTGTGTGTGTGTGTGTGTGTGTGTATGTGTGCGCGAGTGTGTTTGTGTGTGTGTGTGTGTGGAGAGAGAGAGAGAGAGAGAGAGAGAGAACATGTGCATGTGTATGTGTACTGTACGTGTGTGTGTGTGTGTGTGTGTGTGTGTGTGTGTGTGTGTGTGTGTGTGTGTGTGTACATGAGTGCACACACAAATCACATTTTACGCGTATAGGGGCGAATGCAAAGGATATTACTCTGATAATAGGTGGATTAGTGGCATGTAAGATATATAATCCACGGGTCAAATGCCTTTGCATTTCAAGTGGCTCAAGAGAGGGTCTGACATCCCTCAAAAACCATGCTTCAAAGAGACAGCCAATGCTAAAGCAGAATCTCAGGACAAACTGTTTAGAAAAAAAATATTTTTTTGCTACTCACCCACCAAGGGCACTATACACTCCATGAAAGTAAAGATACAAAACCCAGGGAACACTTTAGACACAAGAGAAGAAAGAAATGTATATAACAACATGTATACCAAGAAATTATATTACCATGTCCTTCTACCCCAGGCACTTGTGAGTCCCTGTGTGTGTGTATATATATATATATATGATTGCTAGCTAGTTCTAACATGACTTAGTTCGGTTTTGGTTAACATTACACTTTGAAACCAATATATTTATTACGTTTAACAACTTGTTGAAAGTGTCTTTTTTTATCAGAAATCACCAAATGAAAGCTAGACAAAGCCAAAACGATTTCTTTGCAACTAGACACAGGAGTTGCATAGCCTACACATGCTCATTCCTTATGGTATTTAACTCTCAAAGAATTTGTTGCAGTTCGCAATTTTCAGTAAAAAAGTGACTTAATGTGCCTGACATTTTTATTGTAGTCTACTCTTGAGATGTTGACCTTAAAATACTCAGTAAGTTAACCCATTACTTAGGCTACCAGTGACCCAGACAGTGGGTAGAATACCATGTTGGAGATTGAGTTCCAAACCACCAACCCTATGGCTAGATTATGGAAAATAACCCAGCATGGGCTAGCATAACCCAATAAATGGTCAAACTGCCACAACCCAGTAATTGGGTGCAGAAATAACCCAGCATTTTTTAGAGTGTACGAGGCCTATTACTACTACTACTAATAATAATGATCACATTCATCATGTTGGTAAGAACAATGTTGGTATTTTACATTTATTTTGTATTACTACTAGCCTACTGCTACTAGGCTACTACTACTAATAATAATAATAAATTACTTAAATCATGTTAATTCCCTGCACCTGTTTTAGACGTCCAAAAAAGTGACCTACACCGACGTCCAAATGTTCAACTACATATTGACGTACAAATGGGGTCATTATTAAACGTCCAAATAGTGGACCTAGTTTGCACGTCATTCTAAAGTTCAGAATTGGTCATGGACCGACGGACGCAATATAGACATCATCTCAACGTCCATACGACGTCCAATGTTTAGTGGGTATGTTAGTGTGTGAGTGAATGTGTGTCATCACACCAGTCAAAGTACCTCTATCAATACCTTCAATGGCTTACTGCTTTCTCATGTTGTCGGAAATGCTGACATTGGTTGACAAGATATACTGACCTTGCTGTGCTATTTTCAGCCTTTCGACTGGTCTGAGATATCGATCTCAATGATGGATGGTCAGATGAAGGGATGTGAGTGAGTTAAAGGATGTGCACCTGAACGACCTCAACATGCACTATATCAGAGGTGGATCACTATCAATAACAAAAACAAAGTTCATAAAATAAGAACGTTTTGAGTTGTGGAACATTGAACATACTGTATCTCCAAACTGCTTAATAATAGGTAGATTAAATAGATGTTAAATAGAGTGAAAATGCATGTATTGAGTCCAGAAGGGGGAGACATGGCAGTTAAGGTTCATGTTTCATGACTTTTCCTCAAATGAAGGGTACAACAGAGTTAGCATGAAATTTGTACAATAATTTGTTTTCAATGTCCTGTACAAATATTTTGTACATTGATGTTCCTTGGGGTCAGTTTGACCCCAGCTGTATGAAACATAGGATACATGAATATTTGACACATTATGGATATTATTATTTGAATAGTATGAGAACATATTGTTATTATCATTATTACATACACAAGTACGTATTACATATAAGTAATTTTGGCAGGACTGTATAAGTCAAAAGGGGAAGCAACAGCAAGCCTTTGGGCTGCTGACACTGGATGGGCAATATTGCCAGCCAGGGTTCCAAGGTTCATAAAGGGGTGTGGGGGGGGTGGGATTGTTTTGTAGGGCTTTTGATGGTGGTTATTACACTCTTGTTAAGTACCTGACACAAAAAAAACTGGGTAACAATATTCATTTTAATCATTTTCTGAGGGTTTATTTAGCTGGGGTCAAAGTGTCGGTAAGATTTGAGGATAACACAAGGGTTAAATCTTTACATTGGCTCCCAGTTAATTTCAGAATTGATTTCAAGGTTCTACTCCTAGTATATAAGTCACTGAATGGACTTGGCCCCAAATATTTTTCTGAAATGCTTCCCCAATATACACCTGGTAGAGAGCTTAGATCAACTGGAACTTGTCAATTAATAGTCCCCAGGGTTAAAACCAAACAAGGAGAAATGGCATTTAGCTATTATGCCACACAGCGCTGGAATCAGCTTGCAATAGATATTAGATATTCCCCAACACTAGAGTGTTTTAAAAACAAACTCATCAACTGAACTTTTTCATTCTGCATTTATTGATTAGTTTTTAGGTTTATTTATTTTCATCATTCAGTCTTATTTCCCCCTTGATCTATTTTATTATTTTATTGTATTAATTACTATTATTATTACTGTTAATCTTTTATTTATTTTTTTTGTTTCTTTTAAGCACATTGAATGACATTTTGTATGATAATGTGCTATATAAATAAACTTGAACTTGAACACCTCAGAGCCTGGCAACACTTATGAGGTGGGATTCTGAAAAGGACCGGGGGGGCATCCACAGTGCTAAAAACCACCCCTGCCTCCCAGTATCCCAGTCTACTGAAAGCTTCACCACCTGATGTGAGAAGAAATCTCATCATTAGTGCCTTGAAGTTGAAGTTGAAGATCAAAAATAGGTATTGGTGATGTGGTGTGTGTGTGTGTGTGTGTGTGTGTGTGTGTGTGTGTGTGTGTGTGTGATAAAGACATAGATAGAGAGAGAAAGAGAGAGAGAAAGACACAGAGAGAGAGAGAAAGAGAGCAATGGTGGATTGGATACTAGGCCCAATTAAACTCAGGGTTTGGGTGTCATCGCCTTTCAGTGGATGTCATCGTCAATCTTCTTGACCTTCGTCTCCTCTATTCCCTTTCTTCTGCTCCGTGGTGTCAAGATGACCTTTCCTCAGTGACACGTCTTCCTTTCTCTGTTGTGACCACTCTTATCATGCTCTTCTTTTTCCAGCTGATAACACCCCCCATTCTCTCTTTCTCTCTCTCTCTATCCATCCACCTCACCAGACACAAAGACGCTCACGACTCTCCGATTTCCACTGGGATGAGAGACAGATGAGAGTGAAAGGGAGGTAGAGAGAGTGAGTTTGTTCTATTAAATAAGAAAAATGAAAATATTAAGAAAGTACGGTGGAATTAAAGAGGCTAGTAAATGGGGAGTGAATGCTTAAAGAAATGAATTAAAATGGTCCCACACACAAATCGGGATAATGTTCACAATCTGATGTTGGATTCAATCATCATGCAAACAAAATCTGACAGGTATCTGATGGCATATTAATAGGAATAAGGTTGCATTGGACAGCTTTCCAAATAACACCCTTCATCTAGTTATATTAATTGAAGTAGAATATCTGTTGGGTATTTGAGGCCAGGGTGCTTCAAAATATGATTATTGACACATGAATATGTATCTTTCCTGTGAGAATAAATTAATTAGTTGATAATGAATAAAGGTTATCTAGCTATTTCTGTTAAATTAGCCAGATTACTTGTACAGTATTTGCATATTTGCCTTCATGGAGATTATACTGTATGACACCCTGTCTGTCTATTAGAGTAGTGAGATTCAATTACCAAATCTGCCGGGTTCACTCTGACAGAGACAGCATATTTGGCAAGGCCTCTGGCCAAGCTCTTCATATCCCTTACAAGGGCCGTGCCAGAATCCACTGTGTATGCAAGGATATTCACAGCCATTCAGTGTAAACACCCCATCTATTTCCCACAGGGTAGTAAGGGCAGGAGACGACAGGATATAGGAGGTGGGGGTAAGTAAACATGGTAAATGGACTGCATTTATAGAGTGCTTTTTTCAGCTCCTGCGAGCACCCAAATCACTTTACATTATCATGCCTCACATTCACACATTCACACACCGATGGCAGAGGCTGCCATGCAAGCCACCAACCTGCTCATCGGGAGCACTGGGGTTAAGTGTCCTGCTCAAGGACACTTGGACAGTCAGGAGGAGTTGGGCTCAAACCAGCAACCTTTCAGTTACTGGACAATACATCTACCTCCTGAGCCGCTGTCTCCCAAATAAAACATGCTGTTAGCCATGTACCATGGAAGAAGAGAAAGCAGCATAACATGGAACAAATACTGTAGTCGAACACAGAGCATGGCGTTTTTCCCCCCTGCCTAAAAACTTCTAGTTTGTGGTGAAATTTCCTTTGTCCTTTTATTTTTGCCACTGCATCTGCAGCCGAAAATGAGACCGTTGGCTAATTTCTTTCATTTGCTGGCTCTGTGAAAAATGAAAAGTTAGATTGTGACTGAGTGAAAAATGAAAAGTTAGATTGTGACTGAGTGATTGTGGGAGCAGGACTGTCGCATGGTACACAGTATAAGTAGTGTTCAGAGATGAACAGCAACAAAGACAAAGGGCCAACATCTAATCCACTCTTACAAGGACAATCATGAAAAACAGCAGTCAGAGTACCACTCAATACTCAGTCACCACAAGTGTTTTTCTTTGTTTATGACAATATAGACTCTCTCTGTCTCCCCCCCCCCTCTCTCTCTCTCTCACTCTCTCTCTCCTTCTCTCTCTATCTCTTTCTCACTCACACACACACACACACACACACACACCAACAAACAATAAGGTGGCACACAACAATCCCCTCACAAACAATCACAAAAACAAGTGACAAGTGGCCCCTACTCACACACATCCACACCTAATTTCAGCCTGCTCTGCAGTGTGAAGAATGTGATAGAGGGAACAATACTGAAAAACACACTCTGATGGATTGCAGGTGCTTTAGACTTTTTAGACTTTTCCCTTTTTGTGATATTGGAAAAACCATGTCAATTTGGAGGTGATGGAGTTGTTTTCTTCTTAATTTAAGAAGAAAAATCAGGGAAATGCTGCATGGTCTAGGTAGGAATTCCAGCTAAGACAGATACAGTAGGCTAAATATGGAATATGGAAGCTACAGTAGAGAGGTAGCTTCATCAGAGCTGGAGAGTTGCCAATCCCGCCAAGATATCATCATCTGCAGGCATCCTGACCTCAGCAAGAGACTGACAGCAACCCTGGACCTCAGTCGGCAGCTGAAGTACCACAGCCAAACTTCAGCTACCACCCGCATCGAAGGAGAGATGAAGAGGAGAGCCATCCGCAGCACCACCGAAGCAGCAGAGACAGCCTCAAGATGCCTATAGCCATTTGGACACCAGTGGAGTCAGCTGGACAAGGGTGTTGATGTTGGAAGACCCAAAATAAAAACATAATCCCAAAGAAATATGTATAACGGTATGTATATACAGCTCTGGAAAAAATTAAGAGACCACTACAGATTTTTCTGATGTCATCCTATGGTTGCTGAGTGACATTCGAATGAGTTTGACGGTCATATTCAAATTTGCAGTGGTCTGTTAATGTTGAATATGACCATCAACTCATTCGAATGTCACTCAGATGCACTCAGATGCACTCAGCAACCATACGAATAGAGAAAACAGTGTAACCTACTGTATGTATAACTACATGCATATTTCTGATTTCTATATCTCACCTGCTTCCATTCAAGCATGGAAATCCTATTGATTCTATTTTGGAATGCAATACAAACACAACATTACTTTAACTTACAACACAGTAAATCGGCCAGTGTTAATTTTACTCTACGGGTGTTAATTTTAACACTATTCCAGAGTTTATATAATCCTCACTCATCAGTGTTAAAATAACACTTGCCATAGTGTTGCCATATTAACACTAGCCTAGTGTTTTATAATTAACTCTATCAGAGTTAAAATTAACTCTATTGGAGTGTATCATTAACTCCATCAGTGATTCATAATTAACTCTTATAAGAGTTTCAAAATTAACTCTATTGGAGTAATTAATTAATTAATTAGTTTCTAGAGCCATATATTTATCAAAATAAACATATTAAACAAACCACAGCAAATTAATTACTTTTCTTTTTTTATTAACATTTGCCATGATATGGCTCAAATCAATGCGCAGAGGTACAATATATATGTCAAAGTTTGGTCCATAAGCATTTTGTTGAGCAAAGGCCTTATACTCATACAAATCATTGACTAACAATAAAACAGTGTTCCTCACAATCCATAACCACATATGCATGAAAATGCTCTGCAACACTGAGTAAACATTTCATAAACAAGAAATAAAACAATATAATCAAGAGATTTTTTACAATTTGACAAACTTGTGTTTTGCTTCAAATCTATTACTAGAGATGTGCAATAATGGGCCAATTTTCCATAAGCAGATAATGCACCATGAAGTGATGTTACATGTGGGTATACTCAAAGTCCTTTTAGGCAAGTCCCTCCACTCAGCAGCCATATTGCAACACATTTTGGGCACTTATCGGGCATCTATTTTGGCAGGCTTCACAACACCAATCTTGCTCTAGCGGCAAGATCACAACACATGATTGGCACAATCAATGTCTTCACAACACACCACATGATTGGCTCAATGTATTCACATGTCCACGTTTTGTCACGGAGGGGGGTGTGATATATGTAAACAACACCATACGTTACAAACTAACCCCATGCATTTCTATGGAGGATTTTTGAGTGCTGTGTCTCCTCATTAGAAAGTCTACCTCCTTAAAAAGCTCATGGTGTTCATGTATTCCAAGGCTCCCGAGCTGTTCTTGACCAAACGCTGCGACACTCGTTGCTTTAGGCGCCATGCCAGATAGCCTGTCCCTCTTCCAGCATCGTAGAAGTGTTCCTGCAAAATAATGTGGGCAAGAACTATGATAATCCAGATCAATAGTTGAACATTATTATTATATATAACCTTAAATGGAAATGAGTAAAATCTTACATAGCCATTGGTGGAGTAAGGATCCCTGAGATTAGGAAACAGTCACAATGCCGAGTGCATATCTTTTTCTTTGACTTCGTACTGGTATCCTTCTAAAAACAATAGGAAAATTATATTAGATATATTCAGACAACATTACAAGCTATAAAATGGAAGAGTGATTAAACATGGATTATGGATAAAATATAGACTTAACGCTTCTTGCCACTAAAATATGCTTAAGTAATATTACATGACATTAGATTTGGCTAACACATTTTTAACCAAAGCGACTAACATGGTAGCAGTTTAAGTTTTAAAGCAATTCTCTCAACAATTTAAAAACAGTAGAGTACAGTAAGAATAAGTGCATCAGTGAGTGCTGTTTTTAAACAGTTGAGTGTCAGTTCAAGACAGGTGGTAAGTACTAGGATCAGCAAGACTTGTTGTAAGTAGTGCTATGAGAGGAGATGTTCTCTAAAGAGCTGTGTCTTCAGGAGTTTTTTGAAAATGGAGCCACTGTGTAGTTGGTAATAGATATTCCTACAGCTAAGGTTCTGCCTTATAGCATTTATCAAACCCACAATCACCAGTTCAATATTGTTTTTACATAGCAATTCTATTACCAAATACCTGGATTAAAAGACATCAATTTAGGGTTTTCTTGTCACTCTGCAGGCAGGTTGTGTGAGGCTATATGTGCACAATAATGATTTTTCATTTTATTTCACATTACATTATTCACCCTATTACATGCACTCTATTTTTCTCACTCAAACAGTCAATTGTGATGTTATGTTACACTGTTCTCTCACTTTGAATGAATGGAACGATAACATTGGATCAATGTAAAAATGGCACTACCTAAGTCTGAGTAGGGATGTCCTGAGATAACCCCACCCATGGAATCCCTCTCGTTCAGTCAGAAAATAGTTCATAGTTTGACTGGACCTAACTGTTGTATACAATTAGATTAATTTATTCAAAACAAAACATACCCATGGACCAGGATATTCAGAAGATGCCTTCTTGTACAGTGTGTCAAGGTGCTCTACTATACTCCTCCATTATTTCCTCTCCCATTTAACTCTTCTCCAGAACCTCCTGGACCATCTATGCGTAAAAAAAGAAACAATAACAGTGATACACTTGTAAAGAGAAAACTTACATGCACCCTCTAAAAAGTGTAACTCCAGAGTACAAACAAGAAAGCTAAGGGGGCAGCTAGAACGTGAAGGGAATATTTTGTATTCATATTTTATGTGAATGGTTTAATGATTCAAGTCTTTATGACTTGAAGACTGTATAGTTCTTATGGTCATTTGTGATTGTGTACCCATGTGTACCCTGTGTGTGTGTCTTTGGTCTGTATGCAGTGTATCCATTGTTTATGCCTTTTGCCCATCGCCAAGGTGTGAATGTTTGTAGAACAGCATGTGTCCAAGCCTCTGAAGGACTTCCCAGGAAAGGGGGTAGTTTTAATTAAAAGATAATAGAAGCTGACCAGACCTGATGAAGGCCTAATCCTCATCCTCCCTTTCTATTGCATATTCAAACTGGGTTGGACCTAGAGGTCACTCCTTCTTTGTGTGTAACTTTAAATATGGTCTCTGTTAGTCAGAGAAGTTAGAAGAGAATATTGAGAATCTGGTGAAACCCATGATGGGGTGACACAAACATGTACTTTTCTCCCTTGAGGGGCACTAGGCCCCTCATTGAAAAGAATAAAGCCTGGATTCTGACCTGCATCGTCCTGATTAAGTCTCAAGAGAAATATGGTAGTAAAAAATATACTATCAAACGTCAAAAAACAAACGCTATTTAATACCACTGATAGTGCTCAAAATATAATTACACTTCTGTGGTTGTGTGATGAGGGTCTCTACAGACAAACAGAAGTATTGTAAACTTGTAAAGTGTACAGAGAGGTTATAACAAGACCTGTATCTGAAGGAAGCAAATTGCTTGGCTTCGTGTTCCAGTAGCATGAAATCAGTGGGATTTTGATCTTGCAGCACTGGATCTGCAAGCAGATCTGACTGAATCTAATAAACATACTTTACGTTCAGCCAGATTAGTGCAGAGCTGCAAGATTGAATGTGCCCACTGATGAGACACTACCGGAACACAAAGCTAGGCTTCTGCATTTTGGAGACGAGACAGACAAGGATTTCTCCTAGTGATATTTTAATTTTAAATGCTCACCTGTTTGGCCTTTTTCTGCTGAATCTCCTATGGCAGAGGTGTTCTCTTCTTTTGCACCAGTGGATTGATGTGCCTTGTTTGAAGAACAAGAAAAAAAAATTGGAATCTTAAAGGGCTGCTTTAAGAAATTCGGTCTCCGATTTTATTTCACTTAATTCACAAAAGACAAAATCTTTTTTTTTTTTTAACCTTACCCACTTTATTTGGCGTGAACAACACGTTTCACAATTTTCTTCATCAGGTTTGAACGTGAACCTAAAGCCTTCACGCCAAATAAAGTCAACAAAATATACCCTTCAGTGTGCGATTTATACTAGTTTTTGACTTTTTAATAGTTATACTGCACACCATCAGCACCTGCAAAAGGGCTGTGCACAGGGATTTTGAACCTTGATTGATTTCAAATGTATTTCTTAAAAAGGATCGATCATAAGGATCTGCATTAACTCCAGCCAGGATACAAAGTGTGCATGTGAAATCATTAAGAAACATGCCTATGGTCAGGCTGATTCACAAGCTAGAAAAAAGGGAAAAAAAAGCGTTGCAATATGGCCGCCGAGTGGAGGCACTTGCCTAAAAGGACTTTGGCTAAACTCACATAAAACCTCACCTTCTCGAATTAAACTTTGAAAAGAAAAACCAGGCTGCAGTTTGAGGTACTTTTTTCTCCATGGTACTGGACATTGATGAGCATTTTGCTGACCCTGTTAAAACAAAGAAAATGATTACATCAATACAAGAACAACAATGATTTGACTATCAGCAGTATATCAACTAACCAGCAAAGGACTTCTAAACTTTATTCTGACATTATTTACCACAGGTTACCAAATGTTTCAACCGCAAGTGTTTTTGTCTTAAAATATGTTTATATAATCCCTACTTTTTAAGCAACAGTAAGTTGTATTTAAGTAATAACTTAAACTCAAAACTCAACAGTAAGAAAGTATTTAAGTAATAACTTAAATAATTTTATTAGGCAGTAAACTCGTCTACATATTACCATATCCATAAAAAAACTGCTCATAATTTCAGAGAATTAACATTTCTTACTCTGCTCAGCTGTAACGTTATGCCTGATGGACTGAATATCTTTATGCACGTGCTTGCAAGCTAGTATTGAACCACAATTTCTACAAATATCTAAAATTAGTATAAGCTAGCTAACTTCTATACTCTTTGGCTTACCTGCACCCTTTATAAGTTAGGAAACAAAGAAATTGATCTAACCCAAATAAAGCCAACAGACTCTAACAGAAACGAATACCAGTGCCATACAGAGAATGGAGACTGCACCAAACCAACCAGGCTAACGGTTACCTTGCACCTCTGCATAGATATATACACTAGATGTCGCCTTGACTACTGCTGTTCATTGGAACGAATGCGTCAATCGAGACGCCATCTTGCTTCAGTGATCCACTCCTCTATAATGCATTAGCGTCAATCTGGGCAAAGATCTAGCGAAAATAAAATCACCATAAATCGTCAAAATCTCAAGCAATTATCTAATTTTTTGGGTTGTTCCAACTGACAGGCATGTATTTATGGTTGAGTCTACAGAAAACTAAGCTTAAGACGATAATAAAGATACATTTTACCCGTCTAGCCCCATAGACTCCCATTTATTCTGCACTAGCTAGCGGCGGCCCCTAGAGGAACAATGAGTAAACTGCAACCAGGTTCGATACAATGAAAGTAAACAGGCTCTTCGTAGACAGGCTCTGGTTGAGGCCACATACCCCTCGTCTCGTTTACTCATGTAAGTTGTAATCTCACCAGAAGTTGCTGTAGATCTGTAGAACATTTACCTCTGCTACTACATAGGCTACGCCAGTCGTTACTTTTATAATCATGGGTCAGTGCCATGGGCAAACGAGATGTAGCTGAATTCATAAATGACAAAGCCATGAGAAAGGTGATTTTCTTACGTTTCAACAACAAAGAAGCCGATCTGCCATCATTGTGAGAAGTTCCCAAATTTGTCGCTAATCGCTAAAAAGGTTTTCTATCGCTGGGGATGGCCAAACGTCGCTAAATAGGTAACGCTGACAATACAGGAGAACTAGTTTAGCGATTCAGATCCCTGTACAAAGATGGCGGCGGTGTTGACGCATGCTGAGAAGCAGAAGGCGACATCTAGTGTATATATCTATGGCACCTCTGTTTGGTAAAATGCCTAACAGTTAAACGAATGCCCTCGTGGTCTCAGCTAATGTTAGCTAGCAGCAATTTTTTTTATAAGCAAGCAATAGTGTTCAGTAGTGATGAGTAAATGAAGCCTCGAGCGCTACTCGGCACATTTCCCTAATGTGCCGAGTAATGTGTCGAAGCTTCGAAACATGGAAGATAAGGAAAACACAGCGACATCTGGTGGTTTGCATAAAGCCCCGCAGTCACGGACTAGTGAAAAGAATGCCTACACGTTCAACACAATGCCAAAGCTTCGAAATGTTCTCATTCATTACATTAAAAGTGTTGCAAGAAATGTGCATTTCTGTTTGTCTCAATTCAATACAATAAAATACGATTAGGCAACATAATCCCGTCACTCGTTATCACGTGAAGATTGGTGTTTCCGTGGAGGCGTGAAATCATGTTATCCCAGTCAATGATCCAATCGGTCTCCCATCCACTTAACGACCGCAGTAGACACTACTTAGCTTCTGAACCAGGACGAAGTATTATCAACCTCAACACGCTATGGACGAGAGTGAAAAGGAAACGACCAGGCGCCTAATTAAACCAAACCCTACATGGCCTGACATAGTTTGACGTTTCATGAATCAAACTTTCAATAAAAGGAAAATATTATGTCAGCCATTATTGTTAGGCCTACATAGAAAATATTAGCCTGTATTGCTTTTAAATGACATGATTGAAGTTGAGACTGCAACGCAGACACGTTTTAATGTCATTGTTCTAAATGGCAAAGCTTTAGGCTAGGCCTAGGCTATTTCTTCTTTATTTCTATATGTGCATGATATTATGGATTATGGACATTTTCCGGAAAGAAAAGAACGTAAATTCACAAACAGAGCAAGCATCCTATATAAATCAGGGCTACCCACAAATTTCGCCTGGCTCTTGCAATACAACACAACTCATTCCGACACTAGAGCGGGTGCCCTGGTTTGCCCAATTCAAAGCCTTTGAATCAGATTCCGAAGCAGTCACGTGGGTGTGTGTCCCAAACGAAGCTTCAGACGTCACACTCACAAACCGAGGCCTCGTTTGTCATCAGTCACGTGATTTTTATGGAAACGACACAAGCCTCGAACCGGGGCTTCATCTGGCACGCCCCTTTCTGCTCGACACAAGCTCCGAAGCCTCGCTTCATTGGGCACATCACTAGTGTTCAGTTCAACCAAACGTCAATGAGTCGACAGACTGTTATAATTAGTCAGTCAACAGATTCATTTGTGCCAGGTGAGCATTTGGCAGCACACTAACGTTAGATCGCTATGAACAGTGGAGTTCTGGCTGTAACTAATTCTAATGTTAATCAGCTAGGCTACGTTAGCATGTTAGAGCTATTCCCTCAGTGGGTATTCAAATTCCAACCGCCTTTTCGAATTTCAGAAAGGACTTTAAGACGTTGTTGACTCCAATATTACATTAATGTCAGTTTACAGTTTAAGTATTACAAATTAACATAAACTTAACCATTTCAATTTGATAAGGTTATAACCCACCGAAGTTGTTAGCTTGCTGGATGTTTTACCAATAATTTTCTGAGCTAGCTAGCGACCTTGCTACTAGCTAGCGACCAAGCTAACGTCACCAATATTTCATAGTAGGTAAAACACGTTGGTATGAAAACATATACCTGTGATGTGACATTACTTAATTGTGTATTTGTCGTAGTTTTCATGCTAGCTTACAGAAGTAGAGGGAACAAATGAATTTACCTTTTACTATCCCACGCTGTACTTCAATGGCGTCCATCTTCTTTTCAAAAATCTCAACTGAAGGACCGGAAGTGTAAATGACTCCACCCCAGAGTTCGTACATTCACACCCACTTAAAACACTAAGTTGTGAGTTTTAATTACACCGTGGGTGTACATGTTTGTTCAAACAACTCCCGAAGTTACACTAATTAACACTAATGAACACTGAAAAATTAACACTTAATAACACTGTCAATTTTACTGTGTACACACACACACACACACACACACATACATACACATTCACATGCACACATACAAACACAAACAATGTGCACACGCACACACACACACACACACACACACACAGTTCCACCCTATTCAGGCACAGACTGTATTCAGTGACCACGCTGTCCAGCTGCCGGATTTATGTGTCACCGAAACACTTGCTATGCAAACCCCTTGTTAAGGAGCTCATGGGGCTGGATCAATAAACCATTTTTTATGAGCTCAGCTTAAGAAAACCTAGTCGGCCACAGACAACTGTCAGAATAACGGTGATTTACACTGTCCAGGGGCTGACATTAATTTACTGTAGGGGTGTGGGAAACACAGGAGGGGTTGGTGAGCACGGCACCGCCGACCGTGAATCACCCTGCTGGCTTTCCTACTGGTCATAAATATTAAAACATATCATTAAAGGATATGTAAGCACACCTGAGTTATAATTATTATTGACTCTTGAGACATCTACTGAGTGAAGACATGAGGGGAAAAAACACATCTGGGGAGAGACAGCATTGAAGCATTTCTGTATATGTGGCTATGTGCACGTGTTTTATATGGAGAGAGGGAGAGCAATCTTTTTTTTTTTTTAAAGGAAGAAACTACATATTTTATGTTGTACTTCAAAGGAATTCGAATTAAGTGGATTGTTTCTCCTTCCTTAAATACAATGATTGGTTTTTTTACAAACAAGGTGAACAAAAGCTTTCATTCTCATGGCCATTCTGCCAGTCCACCATTTCTTGCTTGTTGCTACAGCAAAATAGGCCAGAGAAGCAGACTTAGACCCAAATGCAGACATAATAAAATATTTAGTTAGGAAAGATATGGTTTTAACGCCTGCTGTCAAACATCTTAAATCTTGGCACAAGACAGGCCACAACAGTTCATCAGAATTTGGCATACAATAGTCATTCAGGGCATTTGCGGGTACTCACTGTCAGTAACAAAAACATACTATTGTTGCTGATAAGAGATTCAGTTTTAGATGTGCTTGACAGAGACTTTCCTTCAAGAGCTTTAAAGGCACAATCCGTCAGGATTTCGTTTTATTTAATTCACACTCCACACGCCAATCCAGTTGGGGGCAGCATCAGAGACTTTCTAATGAGGAGACACAGCACTCAAAAAATACTCCATAGAAATGCATGGGGCTAGTTTGTCACGCCAATATGGCCGTTGTCTACACATATCCCACCCCTTCCTCGGCAAAACGTCGACATGTGAATACATTGAGCCAATCATATGGTGTGTTGTGAAGACATCGTGCCAATCGTGTGTTGTGATCTCGCCGCTGGAGCAAGATTGGTGTCGTGAAGCCTTGCGCACACGCAGTTCGACCCAAAGACTGTGTCCGATGAGTGCCCATAAAACGTTGGTATATGGCCGCCGAGTGGAGGGACTTGCCTAAAAGGACTTTGGCAGCATGTAGGAAAACAATGTCACAATGATTTGCTAGTGGTAGAAACGACGAAACGCACATTGCCCATGCCCTCCTCTCCTCCTCCCTCCCCCGTCTCCGTTTTCGCTACTGTCTATCCCTATGTGTCTATCAGAGAATGTCTCTGTGTCTATGGTCGCCGCCTAGAAAAAAAAACTCCTAAATCCGGAAAATATCTTCTTCAAGCGGCTCACCCTTACCCGATCACTACAGATAACATTATTTTTTTTTTATTAACGTTTTGCTTTTCACACTGGTATTGTTGGTAATGAGACATTTGAGAAATAAATACAAATTTGCTAGCGGCATTTGGCAAGCGAGTCTTAGCAAAGGCTAGGCCTAGCCTGCGTGTAGTAGCGATTGTATGGATGGATAAAACTGAAAATAGTAATAAGGTATTTTTTTCGGGTGGAGACTGACGACGAAGATTACATCCCCCCTGCATCGAGTCAGACAAGAGTGGGCAAACGTAAGGGCCAGGCAAAGAAGAAAAGTCCTGGGTGTTTAGTGTCAGTCCCAAACCTGGAGAGAACAGTACAGGGACGACTCGAGCTGTCAGAGCAGCCAGAGAGCGCGGTGACCAGCAGAGGCGTATGGAGAACAGTCACCGTGAGAGTCTGGTAGCAACACAGGTGTTCTTGCTACGTAGCCAGTAACTAAAATGCTCCATGTAGTCAGTGGTTACAGCCAATCGTTCTGTTTACTATTAGGTCATTATTATTACCATTTATTACACGGCTCTTTATAATGCTGTAGAATGCTCCATTCACTCCGATGGGACTTCCCAACGTCCTACGGTCTGATAATTTTTAATACCGGACCGTTGCTAAGTATAGAATGTAAGGGAAAGTGAAACTCGGCAGGTCACGGCCAGCGCTGCATCACTGTCGGGAGATATGCCACGATAATGACCGCCTTACAGAACGTTATTCCTTACACAATCATCCTCTACAACTAACAATAAAACTTCCCATTCTAAGAGCACAGTGGCTACATTTCATGTAACATAAAGAATACCTGAATTACGACTAAAATGGTATGTTCATCTTTTCCTTTGCACCTTTAGGCTATGAGTTCATATTTAAAACTATGGGCACAAATGTCAAGAGCCAAAGCTACCACTTGAAATTACATTAGTTTAAACAACTCTTTAACAACAAATAGATTCTAAGAAGTCAGGAACAGGAGAGAAAAGCATGATGTTAGTATACCAATCTTAAACACTTTCAGGCACAACCAATGTTTCACCAATCCTGATTCTTGGTATTTATTATAAAACTACTATACAGGAATAAAATTTACATCTACCAAGTGCAACAACATGAATAGAAATGTAACTTTTGGACTATATGAGGCAGGAGGGAAGCAGCTGGGCACATGGATAGTCCTTAGCAGTCTTCAACAGCAAGAAGTTGGGCTAACGAGTCAGGCTTCATGTTGATGAGCCACAGGAAATGAAGAGGTGATCTGCAGCAGGAAATTCAACCTGTTGACACACCAATCTGAATGAAAGAACATGAACAAATCAAAGCAGGACAGGACCTCTTAATCTGGGGGTTGGGACCCCATTGTGATTGTGAAAACTGCTGGAATTAGTTCTTAAACATAAAGCTACTGTGTCACTAGTCACTGTTTCTACTGTTTTTAAAGCCTACTTACAAAGATAACTAGATTCCTCTAAATATTACAAACAGCTTATGAAACAGCAACACTGGCATCTGTCTGGGGAGCAGGGTTTGCTTGACCAACTTTTTAGGAACCTCTGCAGCAGGAAACAAATTACTACCTGGGCATTAGCTAAGCATTTTGCCACATTACTGAAATTAGATGATATTACATTTTTCTACCTGTTGGGCAACAGCAATGCAATCGTTACACCTTCATAGGGGAGGACTGGACTGGAATTCTGATCCTGTGAAAACAGATAAACACACACATGGGTATATTGTGATAAAGACATATTTGAAGAGCTTCAAAGGAAAATGGTGATGCTATTTTGCAACAGGTCCGACACAATCTAAGCAACTTATAATGTTACCGGAGATAGAGGATAGTATTCTAACGTATCTGAAAGTTATCCTAATCGTGTAGAGCTAGCATTAGTTGTAATTTTAGTATCTTATGCTGCCAACATCATTCGTTAGCGAGACCACAAGCCAGTGAACATTCACCAATATCAAAATGTATTTATTGCATATTGGAACATTACACTCTATGTATTGTGTAGGACACAAAACTTGGTCACGTACAAATAATAGTATTTGGCAAACTGTTTATATGCAGCAAGGACGCTATCGCTAGGTTGGTAACGTTAGCAATGGCGGTCGAACGAAGTCAATTTACCGCGATCTACAGCTGACAAACATTACCTAGTGGCTCGAGAGCTAATTCTACAATATCTCCTTTGCTTAATCAAAATTATGAATTATGTTTAACAGATGTTTACTTACCAGTCAAGAAGAAATGTCGCAAGTTCAGAATCGAACTGCATCTCCTTGCTATCCAAGCTGTCTCCATCGGTGGAAAGCACTCCCTAGATTAACGTGTATTTTCTTGCTTCCCATCTGATATTCTTTTCGCCTCAGATCGAGTTTTTTTTAGCTGGAGGCGATGGAGGTCTCTTCGGTCTCTTCCTAGAACTTTCGGCCATTCTCGCAGTACACTTCACTGTAGAACTTGAACTCCGTGGGGGAGGGGAGCGTGCGTAATTGCGTTGTCTCTTTCTCGACTGCTCTGGGCTGCACTGAAGACGGTTTGGCCGGTATGTTACTCCCTGTCGCCACCTCAGACATAAACTGGTATTGCAAGACTGGACGACCCGGGGCTAGTCGGTTAGCACACTAATTCTGGAGGAGATCTCTGCAATGCTATGCATATTCTTCGATTAGAAAATGTCAGTAGTGTTATTTCTTCACATGCTATTGATATGTATAGTTGATTTTTGAATGCATTACACTTCAAAAGTTCACAAAAAAGACACATTGTGCCTTTAATGGTGGCAAATGAAGGTCTGCAAGAGCTACAGTACTTTCAAAAGATGCAATGAGAGATAAATCCTAATCTTCAAAAGTTACACTAATAAATAAATCATGTTGTGTGTCTAGACACTGAGGAGTTGTTGTAAGACTTATGTGCCTGTTTCATGGTTTATTTGCACCTTTCAACAAGACATTGATGTAGGAACAGACCACACATGACTGGAAGTGCATTTTGCCAGGCACAGGAGAGCTGTCAGGCAGGCTGACCTTTTCTTACTCATGCATAAAATGGGAAGGTCAAGGCGAAGGTGGGAGTATCGCCCAAAAATGTGAGAGTTGGAGTGCTAAAAGCG
The DNA here is from genome assembly GCF_046254945.1 of Alosa pseudoharengus. Taxonomy (NCBI): domain Eukaryota; kingdom Metazoa; phylum Chordata; class Actinopteri; order Clupeiformes; family Clupeidae; genus Alosa; species Alosa pseudoharengus. The sequence continues at coordinate 20,515,099 of NW_027468664.1, read as the reverse complement.
ATTGATATTCCAGTATGGGAATTGTGCACGTCTGTTTTGAGGTAAAACATTTTCTATAAAAAGTAGTTGTACAGTAATTCAGATTGCGGTAAAATGCACCAAAAGGAGAAATTTTCGAGAAACAACAGAACTATTCAGAGCACCAGTTCTGCTTCTTTGAACCATGTCTAAATCAACTTTTGCTTACCTTTGAATATGTTACTTTTGCTTTTTCACATCATCCACTTCACCACATCACCCAGTAGCAGTAAAAAAAACTGTGTTGGATCTGTCATAGCCTAGCTGCACAAAGTTTGAGTATATTATAAGTGAAGAAGAACTACTGCCCTGCATTTTCTTGCTGTTTGTTGACTTATCTAATTATCTAATTATCATGTATAATTGTATGATTAAGCTTTTGATTCTTTTAATGTTGTCGTCAGTTTACTCCATTCAACTTTTCCAATAAGCTGCTAAGTCCTAAGGTTGGAGGACTACCAAACTGAATTGAATTGTGTTTCAACATACACAATAAAATAATCTATCTGTATATCTAGCTATCTATATAACTATCTAGCTATCTATCTAAGTGTAATAAGCCATCTATACTCTGCATCATCTAAAGATCTGCATTTGCAGTGTAATAAGCCATCTTATAAAGTGTTATTTCCTGAGTTGACTTACGCATTTATATTGCTTTGCTGAATGGATCAATTACTCTGTGAACTAACATTAGGAACAGAAAATAAAGGATGTTTCTCAAGAAAATAACCACCAGATGATAAGATGAAGACCACATGCAGTTGCATTCAGACAAAAATAAAATGCCATTGGAATGACGAGTGAGTGTGTGACATTGAAATGACTTGCAAAAGCAAGGACAGGTTGATTAGTTTCTGTCACTTTCTCTATCATTGTTCCTCATTCCCACTTCCTCCAACAATCCAATGTGTCAACTTATAGAAATGTCTCATCAAGGCCTTGGAAGACTCTCCTTCGCTCTGCAGTGGCTTTTGCAGCAGCCCATACATGGGAATCATTTCCTCACAATAAGGGAATATTGTGCCCTGCATACAGTGTATACTATGAATCTCTAGATATGCTCGGTGGTGTACAGAGTTTTTATGCATGAGCCAACAAGGCTGGTATTTAAAACTGGCAGAGTTTGGGTCAACACAGTTAGTTTTACTTAATTCCAATCACATATAAACAATTTTAGCTGTCTGTAGCTTTAGCTAAACTTTTAAATGTTTCGTTTTTGCATTAATTGAGGCAGGGACAACCATTCTGAACTCTCTCAAAAAATGTAAACAATGATTTGCATAATATCCTTATACTGCACAGTTGTAATTTTCAGTGTTGTTAAGAGTTGAAATATTGGAAAAACATTTTTAAGACAATTAACAAAAGTGAAAGCTGTTTTATAGCTGCTGCAGTGACTGCTTGTTCACTATTTTACTGCTTGTCATAAACAAGAAAGTGCTAATACGTTTGCTTGTAAATACAGTGATAATTGAAGTGCACTACAACACACTCTATGATCATGCAATTAGGCTAATTACATCAAATCAAAATGATTATTATCTATCTAAATAACACAGTACATAATTTACCATTGTGGTCAAGAATATGATCACCTTCTTTTCCTGCATACACATACACTCTCCCTCTCTTTATATTCCTCCCTCTCTCTAACTCTCTCTCTCTATCTATCTATCTATCTATCTATCTATCTATCTATCTATCTGTTTTACTGTCTATCTCTCTGTGTGTGTGTGTGTGTATGTTAGTGGATCCGTTAAGATCAAAGTCTTCTACATAAAAAAAAAACACAATCATGAGACACAAAACAGCATTATAGTTTAATTTGCTCACAAACAGGCCAAATAGGTGGGAAGAGGAATGTGTCAAAACCATTTCAAGTCCAAGTCATTTTTGCTTGTCTGTCTTGCTTGCCACACATTCATATGAGCTCACCAACAGACATAAAATCACAAAGAGACAAACACTCACACACACGCACACACAGAGAAGTTATAAATTCCCTCCAGAAGTCTCTTGTGTGTAATTACAGTCCACCGCAGTGAGTTTCTGGGAAATAATGATTGTGAATGGATGATTCTGGAAGGCCACTCTTAGCACTTTGCCGAAGGAAGAGGTCAGAAGTCAGGAAACAGCGCCAGTACCGGCCGCCTCTATTGCACCTCCTCATTAGCAGTAAAAATGGCAAACTGTAATTACTTTGACAGACTGCTGGATCTGCATGGCGCTAAAAGCTCATATCATCGATAGCTCTTCCCCCCTGTACTAAACGTCATGTTGGGGTGGTACAAATCAACTCAAGGGATTAGCCCAAATGTATATGGATGTGTGTGTGTGTGTTTGTGTGTGTATACAGTATGTGAGAGAGAGTGTGTGTGTGTGTGTGTGTGTGTGTGTGTGTGTGTGTGACACATGGGATTCAGAGATTCAGACTGTACAGATTCTTCTCCCCAGGGACATTGTATGTATTGATGATATTGATAGACAAATTATACATTTATTCTGATTTACCTATGCATAGCTGTCAACATTGAGCATTGAAAATAAGGGAGATTTCTCGGGTTTCTCACCCAAAATATGGGAGCAACAGGACAACAGTATAGAGACTGAAAGGTCCGGTGGTAGGGCTAATGATATTTTATAGGAACATATTAAAACGGGAAGGCACATACAAGGCAAGATACAAGGTGCAATACTCACATAATGTGTAAATGTAAAATCACGAATGTGTCAATAAGTCAAGAAAGATGTGATAATTGTGACATGACATTAAACAATGCCAGTGTATCAAAACACTGTGTTCATGTAGTGAAACAGAAAGAATGTTCTTGAATGTATATTGTACCATATTCATCAGTGTTAACCAGCTGTTTATTCAGAATCTTGGAAATGTGTGAAAGTATGTGTTTAATGTGTTAAAGCTTATATAAATCAGGAAAAAACCAAAGGCGGTTACACTTTATTTTACAGTATTGACATAAGAGTGACATGACACTGTCATGAACGTGTCATAAACAAGTCATAAACATTTATGACGTACCCCTTCTGGGTAACACTCCATAATAAGGTGTCATAATAAATAGCAAACTAGTAATTACCTAACCCTTTGTTAATATTTGTTAATTGTTACTAAAATATCTATTTGGCACAAGTTAATAGTTTTTCATCATTAATTAAATATTAGTTGTTTGCATCAAATCTGGATGTTAATGTTTTAACAAATCTATTAACTAATATTGTATTAATATTTGTTAATAGTTAACTAAATGTCTTTTTGGCACTAATTAACAGTTATTTCTCACATCATTTAAATGTTAAATGTTTATTTACAAACTATATGTTAATATAAAAGTTAATGACATATTATTATTTATCTATTTGTTATTAAACTGTGCTTCTGCCTATCCCATTACGAACCACTCTTACAATAAAGTTGGTTGCTTAAATAATATATTAGTAATATATAGCTATCAGTGTGGGGCCCCTTATAATAAAGTTGGTTAAGCTTAATATATTAGTAATATAGTAATATACACAAACAGATTATAACATTATATCTACACAGATTAGTAATATACACAGACAGACAAAACTAATGACATGAACAATGTTGATACAGTAGCTTATCTCGCACAGTCTGAAAATCCTAGTACATCCGCACAGGTGAGTTCTAGATTTGGTCGCATTCTCAAGCCAGTTGACAGACTGATTCAAACTATGTCAAGACAAGATATTGTTCACACACATCCGTCTATGCAGGCTATCTGTAGGTCAGTGTTTCAGGTTTTTCATGATTAGACATAATTAGAGTTGGGGTCATACATACGTTTGGTAACATGGTTATGTGGCCCAAGCTTTTCTGATTAGCTTTATGGAGAATTTATGGTATTTATGGTTTATGGCATTATGGTCTTATGGGTTGTATAAGGCACCCTACTGCCAGTAGTTGGTTGTGTGAGTGTTTGCACACCTCTTCTTCCACTTCATCCTTATTGGATACCTTTGTGGTTGGCTGTCCTGTAATTGGTGACCGTCTGTCTAGTACTGCCTTTGGAAGTACTATTTGGTTGCTGCTCGATTTTGGTGAAATTCAGTGGAGGTGGGTGTAACAGAGTTAGAAATGTAGTTTAGTGTTTGTATGTAATTTTCGCCGTAATTAAGCAGCTTTATTGAGATTGGTGTTTTGGAGCCCCTTTGGAGAAATGGTATACTGCAGCTCTGCTGCGTTTTGTCCTTGTATTGTTGCTGTACACGATCAGAAGCGGTATGCTTTGCATTGGGTAGGTTGACCGTACAAAGCACTCCCCACTTTGTTTTGATTTTGTATCTGTAACATGTTGTTTCAGTTGAAAACTTCGATACATCACCTGTATTATATTACTTTACATGTATTGTTAGGATTTGGGTGCAATTCTAGCAACTTAGAGAAAGTTTGTTAATGTTTTCATTATGAACACGAGTTCATACACATTAAGTCTTATGTGACTAGCTGTAAACTCCGCTAGCAACTTTATGCATTCAGTGTAGTTTAGTTTAGTGTGCATGGAAAGTGCAATTCAGTCTAGCAGGAAATTAATGTACATTTAGTTTAGCATTATGTTTATGCATTACCTCCGTATGGTCTACGTCTGTGAATGTTTAGTGAGTCTCAGAATATTAATGAACTGTCGTTCTGTGCACCTGAACATTCCATGTCACATGTCTCCCTTGCTGTAGGGCTGACAGTGATGGTATAGGAATGATGCATGTAGCCTAATATAGCCCATTCAACTACTGTACTTCTTTTTATTTTGCTTGTGCAGATGCTGTTTTATGTATGCCAGTGCCTAAAGGCATAAATGTGATAAGTCAGTTTTGGTCTCAGTCCCTTCACCGTCTGACTAATAGTTATATATTACTAATATATTAATAAAGCTTAACTAACTTTATTATAAGGGTCCCCCATACTGATAGTTCTATATTACTAATATATTAATTAAGCTTAACCAACTTTATTATAAGGGGCCCCACGCTGATCGCTATATACTACTAATATATTAATTAAGCTAACCAACTTTATTATAAGGGTCCCCCATACTGATAGTTATATATTACTAATATATTAATTAAGCTTAACCAACTTTATTATAAGGGGCCCCACGCTGATCGCTATATACTACTAAAATATTAATTAAGCTTAACCAACTTTATTATAAGGGTCCCCCATACTGATAGTTATATATTACTAATATATTAATTAAGCTTAACCAACTTTATCATAAGGGGCCCCACGCTGATAGCTATATACTGCTAATGTATTAATTAAGCTTAAACTTTATTGTAAGGGTCCTGGGGAGTGGTTCATATTGGTATAGGCCAGCGGTTCCCAAACTTCCCCCCCCGCGTACCACCGCCTACATTCCGACTCGGCTCGCGTACCCCCACCATCCGACACATAAACACATAAAAACGTAACGCATTCTATACAATATTAGTTAATAGATTTGTTAAAACATTAACATCCAGATTTTATGCAAACAACTAATATTTAAATAATGATGAAAAAGCTATTAACTTGTGCCAAATATATATTTTAGTAACAATTAACAAATATTAATAAAGGGTTAGGTAATTACTAGTTTGCTATTTATTATGGCACCTTATTATGGAGTGTTACCAGCTTCGGTTATTAAGTGACATTCTGTTTTTGTCATAACAAGTTAGGTATGAGCTACACCAGGCGCGTAACTGAAGCGTTCCGTTCGCGACGCGTAAAAATCCATTTGAGATGAATGGTCTATTTTTTTCGAACGTACGCCCCACTGTCACGTCGGGTGTAGCTACTTCCATTGATTATAATGGAAGCTAATTGTTGCAGCAGACACAACGCGAATGGAACGCTTCAGTTACGCGCCTGGTGTAGCTCAGACCATAGGGTTAGAATTAGGAATTAGGGTTAGGTTTAAGGTTAGGGTTAGGATTAGCAATAAATGTGCTCACAACATTGTCATGTCACTCTTATGACGATACTGTCAAGTAAAGTGTTACCAAAAGGTTAATTTGAGAGGTTGGCATGTGAGAAAAGATGCCATCAGTAAAAAATATATTAATTTATTGAATTAATGACCTTAATGGACTCTATGTTAACATGGTAACTATTTCTGTTTTGGATATTCAACCATGAAGAATCCAATGTGTTTGTTGTCCTTCATACACCTGTGGGATGGCTATTCTAATCTTTCACAGTGACACCATAAAGTTGTTCAGATACGTTTTTCATGACATAAACCCTGGATAAGTTATGTGGTTTGGTCTAAGGCCAAAAACAGTGCTTTACTGTTTGTGTATTAGGCCTAGGACAGGATACACATATGGGGCCTAATTCACCTCAACTTTGAGCACAGCTTGCCACTCTCCCAAAATCTCATTTAGGAATTGAGCCTTTGGCAGAATGTTTTACATACAGTACATGTATGTTGTTGTTTTTTCTTGTTTGATTATTTTGCTGCCTTGTAGGTACAGTAGGCTTTGTTACTTTACTTCAAAATTGCCAGAAACATTAGATACAATTTTCCTTACATACTGTACTAGTTGTTTATGATACAGCTATGATAATGTCTCTCATCACTGCTCCTTCCTGTGAATCCAATGTCCCTCTCAAGGCAATATGAGTGTACTGTATGTGTCTCCAGAGCCTGCGGATAAGTTCTGCTCTATAAGGATTTCAAAGCAGTTAGCTGTTGCTGTAATTGCTGTGCGTAGCTTTAATCGTGTGTTCTCCAGGCCATCCTTTCTTGAGACTCCAGTTTAAAGCATTGTCCTGCCATTAGATATGACTCAGTGAAAGAAATATGAAAGCATTAGTACGAAAACGGTTTGCCATATAGGACATTTACAACTAGATTGAATGATATTGACTTTGTACTGATGCAGGTCCACTAATGATATAAAAAGATACTGCTCTCAGCGCAGGTAGAAACTACTAGGCTGGAAGAACCCAGACGAACCTGTTAGCACATTTGAATTTGCTCTGCAGGTCCGTCTGGAGACTAAATGACTAAAAACCCAGGAACCAATCACAACCGCTTATCAGGCATCTAGTGGGCTTCATCTGATGATGGACAGAGGAGTACAGTTAGCAGCAGTGTGCAGCACAACCAATGGCTGCACTGATGTTAAACAATAAGACATATATTTTCTTTTGGATCCAAACAACTGCATTTCAAACCTTTGTTTAGAGTAAGACAAATGCGTTTGCTGTACTTCAGAAAAGATTTCAATTCAAGTTTAACTTCACTGCAGTTTACATCCCTTGGAAATCGCAAGTGAATGAAAGGTCCCCAGACCCATTCTTAATCTCAGTTTAAACTTGATAAGTCTGGTGTCAGCTAAGTAAGTAAAAGAATAGGTGAAGAATGGGTTGCCTTCCAGCATGCAATGCAAGCTGAAAGGATTTTGTAGAATCGCATACACAAATATTTCCAGACAGAGACTGGAAGGTGCAGTCCACAGTTTTGGGGGAATAAACTGTTATTTGAGCTCAACAGATGATCAAATCACAGCCCTGTTTAAGGCTCAGCCTGAGTTACTATGTTTGTTTTCTATTTACACAGAAATAACTGTGTATGAACTCTATAGTTTACACACACACACACACACACACACACACACACATATTGAGTACACACTGAATGGCCAGAGAGTGGATCTTGATGAGTCATTTGTTATTGCAGTTTGCTGAATTTGACAGAAGAGTGTGTAGAATGAGAATCTAGAACCACCCCTTTTGCTTTGGCCTTTTCCTGGCAGCCATCGTGAACTGTGGGGGTTATTAGGCTGACGAGCAAAACTTATTTTATTTATGATTCTCTATGGACACACTACCAGAAAGAAAACATAAAATGAACAGTGCATTGTACTGCAAGGTGCTGTTATTGCTAAATTTTTCCTCAGTTATGACTAGACCAGCCAGATAGACTGCTCGGCATTCTGGGTACAAAACACAACCACTATCGATAATAGCTGCCAGTCTGAAAACCACCATATAGTCTTCACATATTATTGGCTGCTTTGGCTAGAAAATGGAAATGGTTTGACAGGCAGTCTGCCTAACCTGATACAGTAAATGGGCAAAGGGATGCCACACTGGCAGCAGTTGGTGCTTCGCTTCCACAAATTCGAAGAGATGGGAATTTTTTGAGGTTGTTAGTTTGCAGTGTGACCCAGAGGTTCCACTCACACAGTTATTTCCCAGTGTACCAGTGTGTCCTTGTGGTGTCAGAGGCCAATGTGGTTATGGATGAATGTAGGACTCAGAGAACAATGAACACTGGAGTATAAGTGCGATTTTAATGGCAGAATGCACAGAGTCATCGGGGAAAATGGTGAAGTCAAAAAAACAGCTCCAGGGCTCAGTACAAAAACCACTGAAAGATAGACCAAAACAAAATGCAGTAGCAAATTACTACAAACTACAAAAGGATTAGGACAGAAGCAGTACTGTACAGCATGGCTGTGCATAGGGTGCCCTATTCACCTCGGCCCACTCACTGATATGGAATGGATGTAATTGGCGCTGTTCTAAATTTGCCATTGTCAGTGAAACACAAATACTTTGCAAACAATATGTATATACTGCATATATATATATATATATATATATATATATAACTAAAAACATTCATAAAAGTTTACATTTATAAAACTTACAATGCAAAACACACACCTACATGTAATGTTCAAGTCTGCATTTATTTGTTTAATAGGCAAACCTGTCAATGATGAACTAACCCTCTGAACATCATTCACAGAACTCTCTGCATACTGTGGTCCTTCAGATTTTGTTTGCATTTTGTTTGTCACTTTTTTTCTTTCGCCATTTTTCACAGTTGCTGCTTGCCTCTCTCTCTGTCTGTCTTCTTTACAGTCTGTCAGTCTGTCTGATTCATTCTCTCTCTCATTCATTCTCTGTCAGTCTCTCCATTCCCTCAGATGTGCTGCATGCGTCTGAGGAAGCTCTGACACTGGCCTTGGTCTGCGCAGCTGTAATCATCAGCATCAGCAGGCCTTGACATCTCTTGCTTGATGTGCTGACCTCGCCGTGGTTTGGATAACCTGAGGGATATTACAGGAATAGGCTACATCAAGCTTTAATGTTGACAAACACTGCAGCACACCTGAGCAGCAAAGCTTTGGGGCCTCTATTGAGTCATCGGTTAAAAAGCACCATTTTTCAGTATGTATAGGAATGTTTTCATAGGTTGCACAATTATTGATACTGTGCATGTACGTTCACTTGTTCACATTCCTGAATTTGCATAAAGACATAAAAGCATAACACATAAAAGCATAATAGAAAAGCATGTTTGGCGAAGTCTCTGGCCATGGTCCTGATAGGCTTCGCTGAATCGTGCCGGAGTCGACTGCGCAGGCAGGAGTCGGGCAGGATTCCGCCATACACCCCCTTATTCTTTAACTATGGAAGACGGGAGGCGTAAGGGGAGGTGGTGGGTTGCGAGCGGAGTAACACCGATGCTGCAACTTCGGCAGGTAGACTGCGAATAAATATCCTGACTGATTGAAGAAGGAGGCGTGGCAAATTCAGTCACGCTCCTCCCGAACTTCCGTTTGTAAAACGCCATTTCACTAGTTCACATTCCTGAATTTGCATAAAGACATAAAAGCATAATACATAAAAGCATAATAGAAAAGCATGTTTGGCGAAGTCTCTGGCCATGGTCCTGAAGGGCTTCGCGGAATCGTGCCGGAGTCGACTGCGCAGGCAGGAGTCGGGCAGGATTCCGCCATACACCCCAAAAATTGCATTTGAAGATGAAGGACCCTATGGCAAGAAGCACGCTGAGCAAATTCAATGGGAGTGCGCGAGGTGCGCTTCCTCAGATTAGAGATTTGATCTGATAAATGAGTGATAGGCGTCGGAGGACCACCGGCCGAGAGTTTTGAGGGCTTGATCGGACAGACCGTTATTTGCCGCAGTGGTGGCTGCACCAATCCTAAAGAATAAGTTGAGTAACGGTCTGCTGGGATTCCGACTTGCGTTAGAACAGCTTTGAGCTGCATTTGAAAACAGAAGCAAGTGACGGAGCGTCCGTCATCTGTATCAAATGGGGGATCTAATGGGGATGCGATAGAGGAACGACTTGAATTAAGACAGCCAGGGGCACCTGTCGTCTATGGCAGATGGAGGTCTAATGATGATGCAAATGCCAATCTATGAGTTGACATGCAAAACAGCAAACTTGTTTGGCAAGATCCCTAACCAGGGTGAAGGAGTGCTTAGCGGATTGGTCAGACCCCCAGCCGCGGTGGTGGCTGTACCAATCCTGAAGTAATGGGAAGCTTGAGAGCTAACTTAACAGGCATGCACTTGCACACATAACATGCACTTAACATGCAGGGCAATGAGCTAGCAGTTGCAGAGCTCGGGGTCAGTGCAGGGGAGTACAGCTTGCAGTTGCAGAGCTCGGGGTTAGTGTAGGGGAGTACAGCTTGCAGTTGCAGAGCTCGGGGTCAGTGCAGGGGAGTACAGCTTGCAGTAGCAGAGCTCAGGATCACTGTAGGGGAGTACAGCTTGCAGTAGCAGAGCTCGGGACCAGTGCAGTGGGAATAGAGGACTGATGTAGTTGCTGATGCTCATGGCATGTGATTCGAAGATTTGTGAGTGATTCATAAAGTTAACATTCCAAATTACAATCTACAATTCTGCTGTTTGGCAAGATCCCTAGCCAGGGTCATGGAGTGCTTTGCAGGGATCTTGCAGGAGTGTACTGCGCTGGCAGGAATCAAGCAGGATCCATGTCATGTGATCACCCCAAAAAATGCAACCCAATTGAAAAGACCCTGGCTTTCATATAAGGTGATATGAAAGGTATCTAAGGCGCCTAGAGTATTCTACTACTCGGGTAGACCGTTATTTGCCTGAATGAAACCTAAACAGTCTGTGCCAATACCAATATGCATTGGTAAATATCCGAGTTGCCCTTAAAACCAATGAGGGTTACATGTGCAAAAAATTTCAAATATATGCTATAAGGGGATCTTAGACATTACATAGCATACACATGGTCTGAATATAAGGATAGTTACTGAAAGGTGATAAATGGGTGTTACAGGTTTCTACTTTGCTGTATTAAGTTTGTAGAGAACACTGAGCTACCTAGCATTATGGTAGCCAATCTAGAGAGTAAATATGAACCTGTAGCAAACACTTTAATAGAGGCAGTTTGCATTCAAGAGCATGAGAAGAAATTTAGAGAATGAGAGCAAGCGGCTAGGCTGGAGTAGGTTAGGCAAGTGAAGAGCCTGAAGAGCCATCTTGAAGCTAAAACTGATTAATGGATGTTAAGAGACCCATGCTTGGCAGAGTCTATGGCTCAGCCAAATTGCTCTGGGGGGATCGTGCAGGAGTCACTGTGCAGGCAGGAGTCAGCAGGATCCGTGTATACAGCCCAAAGATGAGGGCAACTAAGGCACCTTAAAAAATGAAGCAAAAGGGTTTGTAAAGAGCAAACATGAAGAGCGGAAAGAGAAAATTGACCTGGGTGTGATCTGGAAAACATTGTTAGAATGATGCGGTGACCAGTGTTTCCCAACGAATTGAATTCCAATTGTGGTGGTTTGCAGAATTAACTTGAATGGAACAGTTTATCAAATTAGCACAGCGTGGTTATGATGCTAACCAGATTTAAGCACAATTTAATACAACCTGGAAAATCATTGTGTGGTGGTCAATGTTGATATTGTGGTAGGCCGCTACAAATAAGTCAATGTATGGGAAACACTGGGTGACCCCATGGGTGGTGGCACCAATCCAGGGAAAGAGGGGTGAGGGAGAACCAGGGACACGGTCCCTGGCTGGGGAAGACACGGGCACGAACGCGGTTCACGCCGGTGGGAGATGATGGGGAAAGGGAAAAGGTAGCGACGCGGTCGCTACAGGGGAGGGGGAGGAGGTTGCACAGCACCCTGGGTCTGCAAAGAGAAGAGGCTTGATTAGCTGGAATAGAGAAAAGAGGCCGCAGTAGTGGAAGGCAAGGTAGAGGGCTGCACGCGGGCACCCATAACTTGCTGGGTTGACAAAGACCGAAAAGTTGTTAGCTAAAAACAAGTAAGGCAAATAGCTAAACAAGTGCCTTCATCTAGTAGTAGCCTACATGTTTGTGACATGTATCTCAACATTCAGAAGGAACGAGTGGGCTTTACAAACAGCTCTAATACAAAGCAACAAGATACCTCCCTGCAGTAGTTTCCCACGCAACCTAGACCATGAAAGTCTGTAACAGATAGTGGGCAGCAAGTTCTGCTTGAGACAAGCGAGCAAACCGGTAGTCACTGCGAGCGGAGTAACTTCGGCAGGTAGACTGCGAATAAATAACCTGACTGATTGAAGAAGGAGGCGTGGCAAATTCAGTCACGCTCCTCCCGAACTTCCGTTTGTAAAACGCCATTTTAAAAAAAAACAGCATTGTTCACCTGACAGCATTACAAGTCATCACTTTGTATTTGATGATCATTGCATACACTCTAAAAACGAATGTGTGGAAAACAACACAACTTGCGTTGTTTTTAACACATCTCTCTGTCCAGATAGGGACAGAACAGTTTGCCTTGTTTCCTTTTCTTATTTGTTACACAATATGTGTTGAAAATAACACAATGAGACGACACATTAGTTGTATGAGTGTAATTGTATAATTTGTGTTCTGATTTCCTCCGTGTTTTCTGCTTCAGCTATGTGTTTTACTACACCAGATGCACATTATATGTCCACAGTGTACAGTACATCTCCAGGTCAGAGATATTCTTAAGCACATAATGGATTGGCATGACAGGGGATGATAGCATGAAAGCCCTTTATGCAATGCTGAAGTGCACTTGAGGGTCCAGATCCCACCTCTGTCATCACACACAGATGTATATCTTAATTACCCCTCTGAGATGCGGCGGACTGCAGGAGCATGCGGAGGTCAGTTGTGGAAAGTCAGAGTAATGTCATACATGTTTGCTCCAGTCCTGCAAGGGGGCAAACAGACGTCGACTAATTACATTCACCTCAGCAGCATTGTACTAATTAGAAAATCTGGGTGAACAAAATAATGGGGCAATTTTCACATTTTGAATACAAAGCAACTGGTTGTTCAGTACTCCTGGCAGGGGAAAAATGAAAACGTTTAATTATGAATACACTCGCAGACAGTCTAATTACAAAAGCAAATATTTACATGAATCATTGTCCCTGTTAAATAAAGCCAGGCGCCAGGCAGCCATGTGGACTGCATCTGTTTGCCTGTTCAAAAGGTGAGAGAGGGCATGTTGTCTGTACTATATAATATTCCATTGTACAGTTCTTTTCTAAATGCAATGTGCACACTTTGTATTTATCTCCATGACTCCATGATGCCTTTGACCCTAATGCACATAGCAAATATACAGCTGAGGAGAAAAGGCATTTGATTTTGGGCTTGGTTTTAACATGTATGTTGCTTTGCTATATATGCCCTCCACCCCTTAATAGTACCCTGGCCCATTCATTGGAACACCTCCGCAAAAGCTTGAAATGGGTTCAAAAAGTGGATGTCATGAGGACAATCACTCCCTGCTTCGTAGCTGTGTGGTGGTGAGCCTCCCTACTTAGATCCCACATGACGAGAAGGTCATGAGTCTATTGTGCTCAGAATAATTCAGACTCGGAAGTAATTACTTTTTTTCTTTTCCTTCCACCACGGAGTTTGGCGGCTGAAAGAGGTGTGTTAGGAATGGGGGTTTAATTAACGGCTGGAGCTTTACTTTGTTTATGAATAGTGAGGTGAAGTTTTATGTGAAGTCGGAACCTGTTTGGGTTGCTTATAACAGCTACCATTCAACATGTTTACATAACCTAAACTCAGAAGACCTCATGAAAAGTAGAGCACTGAGTGTTGAGGCATCTTGTCATCTCACCAAGATTTCCCTAGTTAATTCCCAAAAACTTTCTTGATGGCATGTACCGTCAAGAAAAAACTTCATTATTTATCAATGAATCCACAGTAATGCGCTAATTTATTTTTCATGAAACATTCTGAAGTTACATAAAGCTCTGGTGATTAAGAGATCAATGCTTCAAATATTTGTCAATAAGCAAAAATAAAGAACATGTTCAATGCCAGGTTGAATAAAAAACAACATTTATTTTTGGCTCTCCATATGAGGGAACGGCAGCCAGGCTTTCCAAAATGGCCACAGGAAACATTTGGCTTGGACAGTTGCAGTTGGATTTGGCTGGTACCGGGGATCCTCCAATAAAGAGAGTGAAATATGGAGCCATCTTCCACCGCAGCCATGCATTATGCATGATAATGTTTCCCTGAAGCGCCATTTCACGGTCCTTCTAATTGCTTTGTGAATGGAGGGTGAGGGGAGTGACAGATAGTGTGGAGAAAAAGAGAGGGAAGGAAAAGGAAAAAGGATAAAAGGAAAAGCTTGTTGGTTGAAGTGCCATCTGTTTCTCAAGGTCGCCCCCTTACCTTGCAAACACAATTTGTCATGCCCAGACAACCTGTAAACAGAGGTGTGAATTAATTGGATGTTACTGGTGACATGCTTCAGAGTAACTAGAGCTTTGATGTAGCTGCTTTTAATTCAACAATATGACTTGTTGTTAAAAACACACAGAGAAGTGTTACTCATAACCACATCTCACTCCATAATGTTAGCTAAGTGTGCCAAGGTCACTAAACAGCATGGTCCACTTCTCAAGTTGCTGGTTGGAATGTAGTGCATTTGAATTGAGCGCTTTACAAATGTATACCTCTTTACACGTACATTGAATGGTGAAAGGTGCCAATGTCTAGCTCAATGAAATTTTGGACAGGGTCAGAAGGACCTGAGTTTGAACCTGCACCTGTCTGGTTGCCAAGCAACTCCTCTATCCACCTCCACCACTGGTGCCATATTACAGTCAAATATGAAAAGGTTAAGTTGTTAAAAACATTATGAGTAGACAGCCCAGGTCCATAAGAGGGTTGCTGGAATAGCGTTAGCTTGATTAGCAGGTCTAGTAGCCACAGTGTTTGGCCTACACTGTTGAGTGGCCAGTTAAGTGCAGTGAAAGCTGACACGGAAGTTCACATTAACATTGCTTCTTTATGGCAGGCATTTTAAATCCAAAGGGACCTCAACATGAAGTAGCGTAATGCATGGAAACAAGGGCAATACACTGAACTAAAGGTGAAAGCAATGCCATGCTAAAGTTCTAGCGTGTTAAACGTGTCAGAGAACAATACTGAAGAGCTATGGCAGAGGTGCTAGAAAGCACTAAGGGGAAAGAGAGAATTTTTGAGGGTGAGTGAAAATGTCAAGTGCGTGGGTGACCACCGCTGAGTTGGTTCAAACTGTTTCCTGGAGATGAAGAGGGGCTTAGCAGGTCCTGTGGAGCTCTGTGGTCTGTTCCAGCACTGTAGGATTACAAAAGAAAGGACCCCACGATTGAGACATTTCACCATGCGGTGAGGGGACTATATCTGACCTGATTTAGTAACCTAGGATGGATTATACTGTGTGAACATGGATGAGGCAGTTGAAGGAAGATGGGTGTTTGTGGCTTGTTTGTGGACTATTGTTAAGGATTTAAACTTACTATGTACAGTAGCAATAGGCAGCCTGTGCTGGCAAACTTGTTATTCAGTGACATTCCGTAATGGAGGCAAGTGCTACCATAAGGACCTGTGCCATACATGCAAGAGAGAACAAAATGCAGAATCTCATGAAAAACATAATGGGCTGTATTTTGCACACTGGCGCATGGCGTAAAACTAGTTTTCCACCCGTGCAAAGTTTAATTCGGTATTTTGCACGTTTATTTTTTAAACAATGCGCCCAGGGGTGTGGCAATTAACAACCTAGGGAGGGGCCTGGCGCATTGTCTGAAAATCGCTATTGTACACCTGGTCAGAAGCCTATGGCGAGTTGTTTATATGTTATTTTAAGAGTGCATTGTCAACAGTCATATTGGCAGGTGCAAGCACCATCCTTCTATCATTCATGAACGCACACCAGCGCACGTCCATGCAAAACATTACAAATTGCACGATTACAATGGGAAACATAATTAGAATAAAGATATTACGAAATACTGTATACATCTCATGATGAGTAGTTATTCACCATCATTTGCAAATTGGTAATGACGGTTAAAAGTGATTAGGGTAGAGGCGAGAGACACGTATGGAGCACAGCTGAAGACGCACTGTCACGAGATATAAGCAACTCCTCTGCAGGATAAATGTTGTTTTATTCAGTCATTTGAGTAATATTATGGTAAGAGTTACTTTTTCCAGCCTATGTGTTCGATGGTAACCCATTGTCAGTCAATAGTGAAAGTAACTGCATATGCAACAGCAACTGTCTTGTCGTTGACTGACACCTTGGTGAAGTTAGTTTCACTTTGCCAATGAGTTCAAATAATAGACGAGTGCAAATGTGTGAAGGCTATGCTAGGTTTTTAGTAAAGCATGGTTTAGGAATGACTATTCCATACGGTCTCGCAAGCAGCCTCCTTCAAATGCGCCGTTGAAAGCCAAAATACCGATGCATTTATTTGACATATCACGCTTTGCGCCGTTAAAGGGAATTGGTTTAAAGGCACAATGTGTCTTTTTTGTGAACTTTTGAAGTGTAATGCATTCAAAAATCAACTATACATATCAATAGCATGTGAAGAAATAACACTACTGACATTTTCTAATCGAAGAATATGCATAGCATTGCAGAGATCTCCTCCAGAATTAGCGTGCTAACCAACTAGCCCCGTGTCGTCCAGTCTTGCAATACCAGTTTATGTCTGATGTGGCGACAGGGAGTAACATACCGGCCAAACCGTCTTCAGTGCAGCCCAGAGCAGTCGAGAAAGAGACAACGCAATTACGCACGCTCCCCTCCCCCACGGAGTTCAAGTTCTACAGTGAAGTGTACTGCGAGAATGGCCGAAAGTTCTAGGAAGAGACCGAAGAGACCTCCATCGCCTCCAGCTAAAAAAAACTTGATCTGAGGCGAAAAGAATATCAGATGGGAAGCAAGCAAATACACGTTAATCTAGGGCAGGGATTCCCAAACTGTGGTACGCGTACCCCCGGTGGTACGCGAGCTGCTTCTAGGGGGTACGCGAGATGAAAAGGGCTATGGCGGACAGGTAGCCTATAAAATGAAAAATTTAAATCTTTTGTAATTAATTCATGAATAAATACATAATTTCGAATCAGGTCATAATGATATGAAAACGTGAAATTAAAGGATATCATTTATAAACTCTGTATGTGTTCATCAAAAAAAGGGCAGCTTATTAAACATGATGCCTGGAATAGCTAATAGAATGCGTTACTTTTGTTGGATGGTCCGTGGGGGGAAAGTTTCGCGGATATAACAGGTTTTTGAAAGAAAGGTAACATTAAGCTAGGCTTTACATTTAACAAACTAAAGGTAGCCTAACTTTAGTCTTTCTAGGCTGTATAGTGTTGTACAAACGAATACATCCTTGTCATGCATTGTTGTAGGCCTATTATAAGATAAGATATTGTATGTGGATGTAGTTAGGCTACTATGCAGGCTAATTTTCATAACTTTTTAACTGACCAAATGCACGCACCTAAAACCGGGAAACGGACAAATATTGTCAACGCGGGGGGGGGGGTTATGTGTTTATGTGTCGGATGGTGGGGGTACGCGAGCCGAGTCGGAATGTAGGCGGTGGTACGCGGAGGGAAAAGTTTGGGAACCGCTGATCTAGGGAGTGCTTTCCACCAATGGAGACAGCTTGGATAGCAAGGAGATGCAGTTCGATTCTGAACTTGCGACATTTCTTCTTGACTGGTAAGTAAACATCTGTTAAACATAATTCATAATTTTGATTACGCAAAGGAGATATTGTAGAATTAGCTCTCGAGCCACTAGGTAATGTTTGTCAGCTGTAGATCGCGGTAAATTGACTTCGTTCGACCGCCATTGCTAACGTTACCAACCTAGCGATATCGTCCTTGCTGCATATAAACAGTTTGCCAAATACTATTATTTGTACGTGACCAAGTTTTGTGTCCTACACAATACATAGAGTGTAATGTTCCAATATGCAATAAATACATTTTGATATATTGGTGAATGTTCACTGGCTTGTAGTCTCGCTAACGAATGATGTTGGCAGCATAAGATACTACAATTACAACTAATGCTAGCTCTACACGATTAGGATAACTTTCAGATACGTTAGAATACTATCCTCTATCTCCGGTAACGTTATAAGTTGCTTAGATTGTGTCGGGCCTGTTGCAAAATAGCATCACCATTTTCCTTTGAAGCTCTTCAAATATGTCTTTATCACAATATACCCATGTGTGTGTTTATCTGTTTTCACAGGATCAGAATTCCAGTCCAGTCCTCCCCTATGAAGGTGTAACGATTGCATTGCTGTTGCCCAACAGGTAGGAAAATGTAATATCATCTAATTTCAGTAATGTGGCAAAATGCTTAGCTAATGCCCAGTTAGTAATTTGTTTCCTGCTGCAGAGGTTCCAAAAAAGTTGGTCAAGCAAACCCTGCTCCCCAGACAGATGCCAGTGTTGCTGTTTCATAAGCTGTTTGTAATATTTAGAGGAATCTAGTTATCTTTGTAAGTAGGCTTTAAAAAACAGTAGAAACAGTGACTAGTGACACAGTAGCTTTATGTTTAAGAACTAATTCCAGCAGTTTTCACAATCACAATGGGGTCCCAACCCCCAGATTAAGAGGTCCTGTCCTGCTTTGATTTGTTCATGTTCTTTCATTCAGATTGGTGTGTCAACAGGTTGAATTTCCTGCTGCAGATCACCTCTTCATTTCCTGTGGCTCATCAACATGAAGCCTGACTCGTTAGCCCAACTGCTTGCTGTTGAAGACTGCTAAGGACTATCCATGTGCCCAGCTGCTTCCCTCCTGCCTCATATAGTCCAAAAGTTACATTTCTATTCATGTTGTTGCACTTGGTAGATGTAAAGTTTATTCCTGTCTTGTAGTTTTATAATAAATACCAAGAATCAGGATTGGTGAAACATTGGTTGTGCCTGAAAGTGTTCTTTGATCAAGATTGGTATACTAACATCATGCTTTTCTCTCCTGTTCCTGACTTCTTAGAATCTATTTGTTGTTAAAGAGTTGTTTAAACTAATGTAATTTCATTGTGTGGTAGCTTTGGCTCTTGACATTTGTGCCCATAGTTTTAAATATGAACTCATAGCCTAAAGGTGCAAAGGAAAAGATGAACATACCATTTTAGTCGTAATTCAGGTATTCTTTATGTTACATGAAATGTAGCCACTGTGCTCTTAGAATGGGAAGCTTTATTGTTAGTTGTAGAGGATGATTGTGTAAGGAATAACGTTCTGTAAGGCGGTCATTATCGTGGCATATCTCCCGACAGTGATGCAGCGCTGGCCGTGGCCTGCCGAGTTTCACTTTCCTTGACATTCTCTAGTTATACTTAGCAACGGTCCGGTATTAAAAATTATCAGACCGTAGGACATTGGGAAGTCCCATCGGAGTGAATGGAGCATTCTACAGCATTATAAAGAGCCGTGTAATAAATGGTAATAATAATGACCTAATAGTAAACAGAACGATTGGCTGTAACCACTGACTACATGGAGCATTTTAGTTACTGGCTACGTAGCAAGAACACCTGTGTTGCTACCAGACTCTCACGGTGACTGTTCTCCAAACGCCTCTGCTGGTCAGCGCGCTCTCTGGCTGCTCTGACAGCTCGAGCCGTCTCTGTACTGTTCTCTCCAGGTTTGGGACTGACACTAAACACCCAGGACTTTTCTTCTTTGCCTGGCCCTTACGTTTGCCCACTCTTGTCTGACTCGATGCAGGGGGGATGTAATCTTCGTCGTCAGTCTCCACCCGAAAAAAATACCTTATTACTATTTTCAGTTTTATCCATCCATACAATCGCTACTACACGCAGGCTAGGCCTAGCCTTTGCTAAGACTTGCTTGCCAAATGCCGCTAGCAAATTTGTATTTATTTCTCAAATGTCTCATTACCAACAATACCAGTGTGAAAAGCAAAACGTTAATAAAAACTGTTATATGTAGTGATCGGGTAAGGGTGAGCCGGTTGAAGAAGATATTTTCCGGATTTAGGAGTTTTTTTTTTCTAGGTGGCGACCATAGACAAGAGACATTATCTGATAGACACATAGGGATAGACAGTAGCGAAAACGGAGACGGGGGACGGAGGAGGAGAGGAGGGCATGGGCAATGTGTGTTTCGTCGTTTCTACCACTAGCAAATCATTGTGACATTGTTTTCCTACATGCTGCCCCCAACTGGATTGGCGTGTGGAGTGTGAATTAAATAAAACGAAATCCTGACGGATTGTGCCTTTAAATGATGTTACGCCCCAAACACATCCATATGACTGATTAAAAAACCTAGGAACACCTTGTTGCGCCATGCGCTCCACGTTTGATAACGAAACACCTCCCAATGTGAACTGGACATCCTACTAAATTTGAATAAACTTTTGACGAGTGACGATGCGCTTTAAAATGTCATGATAGGGCCCCATGTTGTTGTACTGTCATGACCTCAGTTCCCCCCACCCTCAATCATAGAGCCAATCAAGAGCCAGTAGCATTTTGCCAGCCAAGAAAGGCAGCACCTGAGGGGGGGGGGGGGGGGGGCATACACGGAAAACACAATGAAAAACACATTTCGTTGGCTGTCATCGTCGGCACTGAATTACGTAGAATAGGAGCTGTACTCAAGGCAAACTCCAGATAAACTCAGTAATGTTCTTGAATCTGCCACTGAGGTGAGAAACAGATATTGACACTATCTGTCATCCCTACCTAATTTTAACTCTGTGAAATTCTAACACCACTGAATTCAAGTCACACACTCACACGCACACAACACACACACACACCAACACTCACACTCACACGCACACACACACACACACACTTTTTACTTGCATATGACCTGACAAGGTCATATTTCATCATTCGCTCCAAAGTCACTGCTTGGGACATTTTGAGGCTGTCAGTCGGCGCTCTTGTTGCCCTCTCGATAAAAGATCCAGAGACCCTCGAGGTGCCCCCTCTCTTCAACACTACCTGTGGGGCTGATTGGAAGTAATGATAGATAATGACAGTTCACCCAGGGTCCACGTCTGCCAGCAGAAAGACACATCTATGCCGTCTACCAATTTCCCCTGTCAGAGAATAGGATAACTAATGTGCATGTGTTTGGTCACATAAAATATATAAAAAGGGGTGCATTTTATATTGCTCTGCATACATTTTATCTGCATTTTGTTTTAAAGTGAAATTACTTTTTACAAGGCAACATAATTGAGTCTAAGTTATTCATTAGTTCTAAAGTGATGGAGACAGCATTTTTTTACCGATACAAAATGATCTTGTCAGCGCAACCCTCAATTCATTCATTTGTTCTGTCATAGGGACCCCATTTATACCAATGCAAAACAGTCTTGACAGAGTAAGGAATTCTTTCACATTTTCACACAACTAATTTGTATTCATCATTGTGTTACATTTTCCAATATTCTATTCATCTGTGACCAAAGAGAATGATTTGCAGTTATTAGCACTCTCTCTCTCTCGGTTGTGCCACCGACTCCTTCCGTATTTCCTGGTCAGCAGGAGCTTGTTACAGAAACATGCAGGTGACGGTGTCAAGCTCTCCATGGGACACACAACTACCTCCCCACAACAGGCTGTCTGTACACATCCTGGCAGGAAGGGACTGCTGTTAGCAGAAATCACACATTATGTGAGTCCGTATGGGCTGAGCCCCAAGAGCTCCGGGTCTTGAGGAGAACCTATCAGGCCATAACCTGGCTTACTGACACATGGGGAGAATTCAATGATGAATGCTACTATCCTGTTGCTAGGCAACTTCACACCAATAGGGAGTTCCATGGATAAGGAATAAGTGAAGGTCAAAATGGAACTTGAACTTGAAGATGTAAAACTTGAAATAACATTGTTATGATTCGATGTACAGTGTTTGTGAAAATACTTGAATGATTTGGTAGGGACCCTGTAGAAGAATATGGATATACAAAGTAGCAGAGCTCATTCAACAGCCCAGTCCTATGCTTGCCAGACATAGCAAACAAAGCAGGGATAAGAAATGACTGAGTTTACCCAATGGAATGTGTGAAAAACATGGCAAAATAATTAACATTTCAGAACATTCAAATACAACAGAATGACAAGAAAACTAATGTATCAGAATTGTTAATGGCGCATGATATAGAGAAAAAAGTGACTTGAATCACTGTTTTCCACAAGAATCTGCAAAATAGAAACAGAACCAATATACACAGGGGCGGAGCTTGAGGGGGTGCGGCACGCCCCAGGCCCGGACCCGCAGGGCCGGAGTGGGGCCACTTTTCAGCCCGGGAGTTTCAGGCCCAAGACTGGCCCACGTTTTCCATAGTGGTGGAAATTGGATAAATGAAGCAACATTTCAACTCTTACTATCCTGTAGTTTCTATTAGAACCATGGTTCAACAAATGTGTAAAGGTTATAGGCTATAATAATTCACTTCAACTGAGAAGTTGACAAAAAATATTCCATTATTTAACAAAGTTAACAAAAACAGAAACAGTTAGAAAGAAAGAAAGAAAGAAAGCCTTTGAAATGTAGCCTATCCCACGCTTCCACAAAGAGGCATATTGAACTAATGTTTAGGCTACATGTTTTTTGCATAGGCTATATTGTTGTTTGGTGATTTAGCCTATACTCCTTTACTACACCCTCTTCTGAGCAAACAAGGATATACGTTTATCATGTAGCATAATTGCTCTTTCTTACATTAAATAACTTTAATTTATCCTCTCTACTTGTTCCTGCTCATGGCCTCCTCATCACTAATTTCGGGATCATTTTCAGTGGTCAACTGGTTGATCCGCTGCTCAGAGGCTACAATTTTTACCGCATAGGCCTACACAGACCAATCTTCAGTTTTGTTATCAATATTTGCATACTGCAAAGTCTATGAATCGGATACAAAAGGCTAATATTTTAAGTCATTTAATAGGCCATGTTGCTTGCGAATAGTTACAATTACAATTACATTGCTAATAATCATTAGGCTATCTCTCTTTGCCAGTTGCCACTTTTGTCTGTAATCTGGAAGCCTGGCACATTTAGCACCATTCTACCTGGCCGTTTCAGTCCCTCCTGGCCTCTTTCTGCCATCCATCCTTCTGACGCTTATGGCTACTGTAGGGCCGGCCCGGCTAGGCTATCTGAGAAAACTTTTTGGAAAAGACAGGCTATATGGACCCAACCAACTCTTTTTGGGAGGGGAGAGCTCCCTCACATAGTAGGCTACAACCCATGCAGAGGCAAAGGTGTCATGCACAGAATGCGGATTGCGGAACGTCGTGTATAGCCTACTTTAAGAGAACATAGACTAACGTGACAAATGTCAATATTTTTTTCCTCGACCGGCCCAAAAGTGAAACGGCGGCCCTCCGGGTAAGGTGGGACGGGCCTCTCCCACGGCACAAGGCCGGAGGAGCTAAGATCATGCAAACGGTTTCTTTTCAATCATTTTCATCAGAGTGGGACGTATTAGGCTTATAGGTTGCCCCAGTCAGGACGAGTTATGACTCACGGTTGCTGAAAAGTTTTGAAATTTACTTTGATGATTTAGTAGTGAGAGAAAGTGGAATAGAACATTATGTCCAATATTCCAATATGTGGTTTAATGTTCTGCATTTCTCATTAGTGGGTCACTTTGATACTAAAAGTATGATTCTATGTAATGACTGTATGATATCTGTACTGTCCCTGTGTATATCTCTGTGTGACTATGTTTAGAGATAAGCATGAATATTATGACTTTGCAGTGTTTCACTGTTCTGCATGGCTGCGTCAGTAGCTATCTGCTCCAGATTGCCAGGCTGCCACTAATCAGGGTCTGATTCAGTGTAGTCCACGTGAGATGGGATGACCAACGCCATCTCCCGTCAGCCTGGAAGGATACTTAAACTCTAACTATGTCCTTGTCTAGTTAGAGCAGCTGATGGATCTTTAGGTGGTCATGCTGTCTCTCCCTTGATGCGCATCATTGTAAATAAACTCTGTTCCTGATTTTTCATTCTATTGGTCTGACTGGGTCTCTATTGAATCTATGGTTTCAAAATTACCATCAGTAAAATATTAAATAAAATGTTCTGCTGTATGACTGGCTTTATTTTAACTCTCATATTGAAATTTACGACGTGCAAATTTACAAAATTGGATCAACGATATTGTCTCCTACAGGCGTCAATGAAAGAACACTTACACTTACATGATTTTGGTTTCGATTTTCTAATTGGAGTAAGTCTTTGTGACAACACGTCATGATACATTTGATCGTTGTTTTGGTATGAAGCATCTTTTACCGCTACATCTCGGCTCTGGCATTGCCTAAACTCATCGTATGGGAAATCAGATTATCTGTCAATATTGGGCTTTGAAAGCAAGGGATATTTGCTCAGTAATAGTAGGCTACATTTTGTAACATTTATAGAGAAACCGAGGGGAAGTTAAATTAGAAATTAGAATCGTTGGAAATTGAAACACATACAAAAAAAGATTCGGGGCTTTTGAAAAGAGATTCGGGGCTTGAGCCACCCAGCAGTAACTTCTGCATTCAGTGAGATTTGCACCGCCTTCATTTTATTTTTGACTCTTCCCGTCACCGTTGCAACCTGAACGCTCATTCTCCAAGTTAAAGATCATTAAAAACCACTTGAGGAGCACAGTGGGACAGGAGAGACTGAGTGGACTTGCCATGTTGTCCATAGAGAATGAGAGAGCAAAGAAAATGGACATACACAGAGCATCGTGGACGAGTTCGCGGAGCGCAAGGCTCGTCGTATGCCCTTCAAATAGTGCTGCGTATTATTGTTGTTTTATTATTAGGGGTCATGTAGCCTAATGTTTTTGTTGTTGTTCTCTTGGTTACACTTTATGTACGTTCGATGGACTTCAAAATTACATAGTTGCTCTCCGTGGCGCTGACGCTTGTAAGACATACCCATAGCTGTTGCGGGCATGTGTATGTTGTAAAATTATGAGTTTAATAAAGGGCCCGGTCATGTGCCCCGCCCCCGGCCCGGCTCTGACTTGTTCCGCCACTGAATATACAATATTAATTTCTACTTATGTGTGCTGTTGACACATTAGTGTTTGCATGAGTGCACACATGCCCTACTATTAATTTATTACAAAAGGGGCAGAACAGACAGAGAACTTGTTCTTTCCCATGAATAGGGACAAATAAAACACAAACAGAAACACACACACACACACAGATCGGCAAGGTAATGTGGGCAGTATAAAACATATCGTATGGATCAGCACAGCCACACACACACACACACACACACAGAGAGAGAGAAAGAAAGAGAGAGAGAGAGCAACCTTGGAGAGAGAGAGGGAAATAAAATCTACTTAATGCTTTGCGATAGGAACGTCGTCCACTCATGAGATTACTTTTGAGCACATATTTGTTTCAATTTCTGGGAATGCGGCAAATCAATACAGAGAGGGAGGAGAATATGAGAGCTTAAGAACAGAGGTGATGAGCAGGAGAGATTACAGTAGTAGCCCTGGCATGTGCTCTCTCAGTCTGCCCTTTTTTAATGCCTTCTTCCAGTACTGAAGTAGCCCCTTGAATCAGACCTACTCATTTTGGTCCATTAGTAACATTCAAGGGGAACAAGACTCATTGTGGTTTTTGGCATTGGGCGTCCTAGAAATAGCATTGCATTTGCGGTAGTTTTTTTTATTGTGTGTGATTTCTTTCCACACTGTCAATGGCTGTTATATGCCTGTGCAGGGATTTATTATGTTTTAGTGACATATTAGAGTGAAATGTTATATCAGTGGTATTGTGGTATATAGTGGTATCTGAAATCTCAACTCACATACACCAGCATATACAGTTTTAGTGTTATGTTGGAGGTAATACATTAGAATACATTCAATTATTGCATGGCAAAGACATCTGAAACCTCACTTTATGGGCTTTGTGTGGACTAGCAAGTCCTTGTTAAAATGTGATCAGATGGACAAGGCAATTTCTTTTCATAGTGCAGGATGAGCCATGCATACAGAAAATGCAGAGATTTTACAGAGGAGAAAAGATCAGTCATGTTTGGTATTGTGACCAACGCTCTGATATGATCAGACAAGCGTGGAGGAATCCCAGAACAGAGAGAGAGTTCCAGAACAAGGAGGGGATGCCCATAAGATGCCCTTGAGCATTCACTACCATGCGTGGCCTTGGAAACCAACAGCAACAGATGGCACAAACACAAGACATTTGCACAAACATTTATTGAGAGATACATAACATTTCTACTGAATGGAATGGAGGACTGAGATGGAATGCATTTCTCTTGCTTGATTTTGAATCACGATCAAACAATGTGTAACAAAGAGTGCTATACTAATGTAACCCTGAATAATGTCAGGTAGTTCAGATTGTCAGTGTATGGCATACTGTAGCGTCAATATAAATGCAACACTCTGGATGAATACTGATGAATATTCTACCTCCCCTCAGAGAGAGTCGTTGTCGATGGGACATGTTTAGCTGCCAGGTTATCACTGATCTCAGATGTCTCTAAATGACAACTGCCCAGTCTTGGCTCGCTACACACAGTGCTGTGACTCCATAAGGACAACCATCAATAACGTCCAATCTAGTCCGTCTTTAATTACAATAACCCGCCAACACATGAGACATCACTTTGGCTTAATTGAATTAAGTCCATTTTTATTGACTTAATTGTTTGAGACAAGCCATTTTCAGAGAGCCCAACTTCAAATCTGACAACACAAATGACACCAGAATGAGTAATTAATGTGTTTTTTAATTGGAGTAGAAGTCACTTTACAGCTTCCATTATGTGATCTTGGGCGTTCTCTCTTCATCAGAGGCTATGCAATTTTCCCATTTTTTCACATGGATTTTTTCATAACTTTAGTTCTAAATCTTAAATTCTAAGTCGGACCAATTGACATGCATCAGATGGCTCACTTTTTTTAATAATTCAATCTTTCTTCAATTATTTTCTCTCTCTCTGATCCCTTCCCTTGCTTCTCTCTAACTGTTGCTTTAGACTCATAACATATCTGCTTGTTTTCTCCAGGAGGTCGTCAGCTCTACATGTATATCTGCATGGCTGGATTCACAATGACGTCGCCGTCAGACCGTCTTTGATTGGTCAGGCCTGAAGGCTGATGGACTAATAACACTGTGGACTTTTTTAATCCCCAGTGCTTACCACAAAAAAATACATCCTGCTTACCAACACATCCTGATTACACAACAAGTTCCTTAGTGCCGTTGTCTGGCAACCCGAGATGCTGTCTTATAACCGGATCATCATACATTTTTCTGACTCTTTACTCCCGTTGTGACTAAAAATCAAAATAGCTATTGCACTCAGCATTTCTGTGTCTTTTATAGTTTATAAATAGTCTGGGTAAATCCAGATGAACTATTTAAATTTGCTCTGCAGGTCCATCTGGTACTGAGCCCAGGAGGTGACATGAAAAAAAAAAACGAAGGTAAAAAAAAAAAAACTGAGGAAAGGTATGTACTTCGGACAAACACTGACTAGGTTTGCGAGA
This sequence comes from Alosa pseudoharengus, assembly GCF_046254945.1. Classification (NCBI taxonomy): domain Eukaryota; kingdom Metazoa; phylum Chordata; class Actinopteri; order Clupeiformes; family Clupeidae; genus Alosa; species Alosa pseudoharengus. Next base: position 20,487,401 of record NW_027468664.1, on the reverse strand, counting down.
TGTTGAGTTTCTTTTGCGAGATCTTGACTTTCTTTTGCGAGATATTGAGTTTGTTTTGCGAGATCTCGAGTTTCTTTTGCGAGATATTGACTTTCTTTTGCGAGATCTTTACTTTCTTTTGTGAGTCTCGCAAATCCATCAATGCATATGAGAACCACTAGAAATGTTCCGGAGAGCTTTAGCCACTGGAATTAGGTTGCAGTTCCTTATTTTGGCATCTGCGTTGGTCTGAGGTTGCGTTCCACACTGACTGACAAGCCAACCTAGTCAGGGTGCGATTTGTGAATAAAGCCGAGACGAGGATGCGTCATCGCTCCTACACATCACTCCATCCTAAACCTCGATTTCAATAGTCAATTTGATTTTAGAGGCTTTAAAAATATGAAGTTTCGTTTCCCTTTCTTTAACTTGTTTAGCTGTATTCTCCAGTGCAGTGAACAAGCCACTGCATTCTGCAGTGAGTCAAGATCAGAAGCAGTGCCGGCGCTCTGCACACGCACATCACGCACTGCGCGTAGGGCACCAAGTGCCTGGGGGGGCACCAAAAAATCTGGGTCGTGAAAAATCACCACAATAGGCTACTAGTATTAATAACAAATAAAATATGTCTAAAGCATGTTAATATGCAAAAGCAATACAAAATGAATATAGTCCTAGACCAAATTAGTCGAGAAAAAGGTAAATCTCCTGTGCAGCCCTCTGTCCAGTCTCCCTCTGGTGCCCCCTCCCCCACCTCCCAGTGGTCTGTTCGATTATTCCTCAATCACAAATTTGGCAGACTGTAGACATCGCCTTGAAAAGGCACTAAGAGTCGGGGGCGGAAAAAAGGAAAAAGAAGAGACAGCGGGATGATGCTCGCGCTTCACTTGCAGTTAAGACAATGTTTTAAATAAACTAGATGTACCGCAGAGCGGTACAAAATATGACCGCCGCCCAGTCCAGCACATTTTTTCCACAAAAAGAAATCACGCTGAAAGGCCTATATGATTCTAACTGTCTCACTAAATTGCATTATCCACACTCAATTCTCACTGGTATCTGCTAGACAACAAGTACCAAAACATGATTAGTTCATAGATTTCACATGTAAAATTCATTTTATACAACCCCACCTCCATCTTGCCTGTTCATAATTATGAGAAATTCTTGATTGTTTGTGTTATGTTTATGTTATGTGTGTGGGTGTGTGTGTGTGTGTGTGAGTGTGTGTGTGTGTGTGTGTGTGTGTGTGTGCGTGCCTGCGTATGTGCCTGTGCATGGAAGCGTACATGTCTACTGTGTGAGTATGTGTCATGATTACTGTGAATGTGTGTGTGTGTGTGTATCTGTTTGTGCACATGTGTGCACATGAACTGGGCTAACATGACCCCTGGAGGCAAATATACGGAAAAAATGGTCATCCTAGGCCCTACAGTTCTCAAGATATTCACATTCATATAGGTTTAGTCAGATTTTTTTTTTTTTTTTTTTTTTTGCCCTAAGCACAAGTATTTGTGCTTAGGGCACCCAAATGGCTAGCGCCGGCCCTGATCAGAAGTTAACGTTACCACACACGCGTACAGTGATAGTCTTTTGATTTTAGACAGGGCCGGTCCTACATTATTCTGGGCCGGGGAGCAACACGCCTACGACCGCAACAGCCATTATGGCCTAGGTATACGCACACAGCACAGGCGAGCACAGGCTACCAGGAGAAACATCAACCAATTCAGATCAATTAGTTAAAATAATATAGCCTAGAAATCTAGACGCGCCCCTAGCAACGAACCCCACTAACCACTCGGTGAGTTGCACAGTTTTGAAAAACGAACGTTAAGGGTTGTTTTAGGACATGTTTGAGTAGCCTACAGTATGCCCATTGCCAGCCACCCTGAGAAGTCAAAGGCGATTCAAAACGAGTCAGAAAAGTTGAGACAGGACCAATCGTCAAAATTTCGGTGTCCACCACTCTAGTTCATCCAAAACAAACCAGAAAAGGGCCTTAAAGTGCTAAAAAACCGAATTTTCCTTTAAGTTGGCAAACGTTTGAACTAGCCAACTAGCTCCGCTGGTGGGAAACGCATGGGACTCATAGCGCTGCCGCTGTACTATTGCAGAGGGAATTTGAAAGACAACTGATTATCCCGCCCCTCGGACTGAGCACTGCGAACGGTGAGTGCCCAGACCCTACATTTTAATGTGGGTCTGGCTTGTCAGGCTAAAAATAATATAGATCAACCATACAATTGCAAGTGACCATGCAACAGTGGGCTACTGTATTAATGTCATCATTGTCCTACCGTATCCTCAAACTCGTCTGTTGCCCGAACATGAAGCCAAGAACCATAGGCCTACCTTCTTTGCGTTCTCTCCCTCCTTTTTTGTATTTTCTATCCTCTGTTAATGTTTTTTTTCTGGCTACCAAATTGGTTTACAGACATTTTTTCACTAGTTTTGCCAACCAAGCATACGCGTAGCCACGGCCGGGCCTGTCTACTTGTCTTGCCCGTCCAATTAGAGGGCTTTCCTTCGTTTACGTTCACCATCTAAAAAAGACGCGCAAGTCAACACTGAGTTCAAGAATCAGTCAAATCGCGTAGACTACAGCCGGCAGCTCCGTAATTGTCAGGTGTGATGAAATGCGTTCATATTCCACCATACCTATGAAAAGTCTTTGCAGTAGGATTGTCCGATGGTCAAGCTGTTGCTTCAATTTGTGTTTTAATTTATGCGACGCACCGATGCTGGGTTCATGCAGTTTTGCCCAAGTTTAAAATGTTTAGCCGACTGCATAATGTGTCATTTTTGTACAATAAGATCCACTATTCATGTCATGAATGTAACATGCCTATGATGAGGCTTTGAAGTTGTCCAATATGGTCCATCTATTGTCTCAATTGTGTTTCATGTGACGCACCAAAGCTTCATTCATGCATTGTTTTGCTCCAGTTGAAAATGTTTCTGAGTAATTTGTCAGCTGTGATCAAATGCCTTCAATAAATTCCACTTTTATGTCATAAATATAACATGCCTATGATTAATGTTTGTATGGCCACCCATTTGAACATTTTTGGCTACGCTACCGAGAACAGAATCTCTTCTTAATCTCACGTCTTGACACTTGCAGTCAGATGGGCTAACATAGCCTACTACTCCCCGGGGGGAGGGGTAACTTTTGATACATTTTTAAAAATAAATCGTTATCAGCCAATAGGGAAACTGCCAGAAACAACAAGCAACAACGCTTTAAGCTGGTAAGTGAGACACATCAATGAATGCACTTAATGCAGAATCACCACAGAAAACGTTTATTTGATTATTTATTTTCGCAAAAGAAACTCAAGATCTCGCAAAACAAACTCAATATCTCGCAAAAGAAAGTCAATATCTCGCAAAAGAAACTCGAGATCTCGCAAAAACAAACTCAAGATCTCGCAAACCTAGTCAGTGTTTGTCCCAAGTACATACCTTTTCTCAGTTTTTTTTTTTTTACCTTGGAAGTCTGTCTGTCTGGAAGGATCCCATTGATGTCTTTTTATTTATTTGTGATATTTGCTATAATATAATGTTCATTACTTTATAGAACAATATTTAGATAAGGAATGATGGGTGAAGATGATATTGTAAAAGCATGGGCCAAAGTTACTTATAATCTGAAATATGGTTTCTGACTGAAAAAGTCATCCCTCACAGATTTCACACAACTTTAAATATAAATGGTTTGAGAGCCGTTCAAATGTTTAATTACACTCACATAGCTCTAAGATAAATCTAAACCAACATTCATTCCCATCACGCAAATGGCAGAAAAGAGGTTCAGACTTCACAGCAGCCAGACACCTGCGAGTGTATGGCCTCGCAGGCTCCCAGGAGCAGACCGCCAGGCAGTGCCGAACTGGGCCTTTGCCAGATGCCCGGCCTGTCACTCACAGAGGCACCCCGATTAAGCACTGCAGTGGAATAAAAAATGGAGGTGACAGCAGAGTGGGCAGCCCATAGACAGCCCAGTCAAATGCAAAAACAGGAATCTGAATGCAGCAGACTATGGGACAAGAAGGCTATGCATATATGTCTGTGTGTGTGTGTGTGTGTGTGTGTGTGTGTGTTGCAATGATAACTCAAAGTTATTGTTGCAAAATAAGTTCTGACAAGGAGATCTGTCACTCTTAATGCAATAATAATCTTTTGACTAAACTTTAAATGGGTATTGCACTGCATGAATAACTTGAGAATACTACTGAAGTATGACACCATCACTAAAACACAACATTTTTTCTTTTAATGTGAGTTTCCACAGTCTCCCTCGTTTACAAGCACACCAAGGTGATGAGTCTGGAACAGAGGCTCCCTATGACAACACTACAGCAGGGACGGGCTAGTTTCACACAGTTACCTGAATGGTGACACTAGTAGGCTCACAGCAGAGGAAGGCTGGGGGGTGGGGCAGGCACCTGGCCCGTGACAGCTGCAGCAGGCGCGGAGAAGCTAACGAGGCACAGTAAGGAGGTGGGAGGGAGGGAGCGAGGGAGGAAGGATGGACGCTCAGGGCTAATGAGAAAGGCACTGTGATATGGCAGCTGGAGGATGGACGGACCTCTGGACTACTTCAGCAGCACTCTCTCTCATTATCGTCCAACACCGAGGCACTCCTAAAGGACACGCAAGCCCGGGGTTCTCCCTCTAGATGACTGTGTGTGTTTCTGGACTGTAAGAGTAAGTTAGGTGAGGATGACGAAAGACTGGAGCCTTCTTGCAATTGGCTCTCAGGGCCAAGACCAATTGCAAGCCTTCAATCATTTCCCTTTACTCTCCTATTGTGGCATTGAATATTGAATGTTGCTACCTTAGTATATTACTAAATACTCTATACCTTAATGTATAATTGTATGCAATAATACAATTTATATAGATATGTTTATTGTGCTATATGCTTACAGAGGTTCTCTACACTATTGAGATGAAAAATCAGGCAACATGTACGGTTCCTTTTCTACATCCTGTCAGTGTATCGGATGCATATCACGTGGGTTTTAACACTGCTGTTATACCTGCCACTGTGTCACTGCTTTGCTATCATTGGCTGTTATCTTAATCACGGCGTCACATCACAGCTTATGAGTGAGCCGCATCCAGATATCGGTAACCGAGTCTGGCCACAGATTTTATCAGGCTGGGAGAACGGGTCAGAGATAAGAGTGGGCATGTCCGTGACATGCTCCCTTTCTTTCTGTCGGAGAATGAGAGTCTAATGAGTGGGTGGAACAGGTACTGTATATGTCTTTGACTGTGTTGTTTTGTCAGTTGCCTTCATCGTGTACAAAGCATCTTGTGAGAGGAGTCTGTTTACCTGTCATGTGTATTTCACCTCTGATGGTAAACATTCACAATAAAACAAGTTCCATATTGCAGAAACTGTGACCTATCACTCAATGGGACTTGATCGCAAGATCACATCATCTAATCGAAGTAATAGGTCTGGCCCCTACACCGGTGTTACAGTTGTAACCCAGGCATTTTGCTCATGGAGAAAACTTTTTTTTTAATTAGGTAGATGATTCATTGTTGATTCATTGATTTAACTACACACAAACACACAAAACATTTCCAAATGGTGTTTTCAATACTCTCATTTTGGAACATTGGCAATATTGTCTCACATTTTTGTCTCTGTGTGAACATCATCGAATGCAGCCGGCCTGTCACATCTCATCCTCTCCCAAATTGACAGATTGGATTGAACTTTTGTGTATTACACAGAGAATAAATAGTTCAGCCTTCATTCAACACACTCTAATGAACAAAAAGGTAATCAGCACACAGAATGAATTCTTGAATGAATGCACAAGGCCACCCTCTTCAACCGCCTGTCATCAGATGGGATTGCACACAGAGGCACAGGATTGGCCAAAAATAAAGCATGCATTGAGTCAGCGGTCCCCCTGCTCAATCTGACAAGTGTCTTCACTCATCTGTGATGAGCGACAAACACGTCCCCTTAGAATTATAAGGTTCTAGCTGACATTTTTGTCAAAATTGAGTTATTGAAATATTCTTATTCTGTGACACCTAAAGAAGGTGAGGTGTAGTTGTATGTATTTTTAGACATTATATCTAAAGAGGTTTGTTCCGCTTATCAGTAAAACTCTGGAATGGAATGGAATTCTAAGACTTTGAAGCTCAATATCTCAGAACTACTCAGAACTGAGATAGAACCTTATAATTATAAAGGGGACGCTGGTCCTTGGCTTATTTTAAGAGGAATAGCATGGGCCCTACTTTAAATGCTGGGCAAAATGCAAAGTCTAAAATGTAACTAAAGCTTGCACAAACTACACAAAATCTATTAGCAAATTTTACACAGTGAGAAAAAAATCCTAAACACAAACATGGGTGGGTCAGCTAAAAGCTGTTTCACCCCACATGTGTTCGTTAGTTCATGTGTGAGAACTTTTCTCATTCACTGACCAGCATTTAAATGAAGGCCCTGTGTTTTCACAGGATTATTCACAATATTTTGCTGATGGGTCTGAGGTGGGTCTGTGAGTTGAGTTGTGAGTTGGGTCTTAGTGGGATTGTTGGTTGGAGAGGTTGTTGGCACACCCCACACAAAGCTATTACATCATTCTCACTGCATGGCACCACATGTGTGCTTTGATATTAATCTGTAAACGTTAGTACACATTCATGTTGACCAATGTAATAATAATGGTAATAGCTTAAATTTATATAGTGCCTTTCAGGATACCCAAGGTCGCTTGACTAACAAAGGGATGGGTAGGGAATGGGACTCAGAGGCCAAAGGCCTCAGAGAACAGGTGTGTTTTAAGGTGTTATTTGAACACGTCTAGGGAGGGCTTGATGGTGTTTTAAGCCCCCACCGTCGACTTCAAGGCAGCGCTGCAATCGTTGGCTTCAAAATCTAACCTTAATCCTAACCCTTGCCTAACCCTAGTGCCTTCCATGCAGCGCTGCCTGGAAGACGATGTTGGGGGATTAAAACACCAAAAGGCCTATGGAGGGGGCAGTGCGTAAATGGAGGAGTAGCTTGTTCCATAGACTGGGGGCTGCAGCACAGAAGGCTCTGTCCCCAAAGGTCCGGAATCTGGTGCGGGGAATGGCAAGATTATCTTTTTGGCAGAGGACCGCAGGGAGCATGATTGACTGTAGGGGTGGAAGAGATCTGTAAGATACTGGGGTTCAAGTGCGTGGAGGGATTTGTAGGTGAAGATGAGGATTTTAAAAGTGATTTGTATGTATGAAAATGAATATTCCTGTTCCTCTTTTGGGAGCCAGACCAAGTGTGAGTAATTACAAACAGATATTCCAGCATTCTGTCCTCAGACCATGTCGCGAGTAGCAAATACATTACATAATTATAAAGACAGCAATTAACTGGCATTCATTACGCAGTGCCTTGATTACTGCCGTATATGCGGCTACATGTTTTCCTAGTAGTAAATAGAAGTTTATTCTTTAATTATCTTGACTTGCAAGAAGGACTACTAAGGATACACTTATTAGGACACAGCAAATTCCTTAAAATATAATTCTTGTTCAGCTCCTAGTAAAGACCAGAGCCAATTTCACAGTGGCAGCGCTAAGTTATTCAAACAACTACAGAGAAAAAAAAAACATATACATAGAAAACATTTCCAGTATGAAGAACACATACAGAAAGAGGAGAAGAAAAATAAAGGAGGAAATGGCAATAGTAATCCAGAGATCCAGAGTAACCACTGAAAAATTGTTCTACAATTGCTAACAATATGTCAATGTTGTGTGTTCAATGTATGTGTTCTATTATTCAATGCCCTCGGAAACCTTGAGAAGTGTGGGGCAGTCGTGGCTTACTGGTTAGGGCTTCAGGCTTGTAACCAAAGGGTTGCCGGTTCGATCCCCAAATGTGGCCTTTCAGACTGAAGAACAATATATATTGCCAATATGCCAGTAATGGATGTGACTTCACTAATGTACAGCAATAAAAATGTACCTTGACATAAATCTAGCATTCTTGCATTTTGCATTCACACATAGCAACAAAAAAATAAATCTCTGTGTGTGTGTGTGATGCACAAAATTGCAGCAGGGGCCAGCACTAAGTCCTCAGCTGCAGTTAACACACTCCCATGCCCATTGTAACTGACGGCAATTAAGCAGGACAACAACAGTTTTAACTTTAATGATTGTGTTTTGTGGGTGGTGTCTAAATCCTGTTTCATTAAATCCTTTCTTGTATTGTTCCGTTACTTCACATCCAATTTCTTTCGAACACGGTTCACTCAAAGAAGTTTAAAAGTGGAAGACCATGTGACACTTTGCAGAATGAATAGAAATACAGTTGAGGAGGAGGCTGAATCATGCCTAAAACCTGCACTTAAAATGTTTAACAATAGTGTCAAGTACACTTCAATGACTCATCATCTCTATGGTAAAATGAAACACATCATAAAACGGCACCTGTTTGTCATACTATCTTTTCACATATTTAAATTTCTCGGTTATCCCTGATAACACTTTAAATGTCAGCCTGATTGTGTAACACCTGAAGCTACTTTAGCAGAGGGGAATATAAAGCCCAGGTCAAATTAGCTCTTGCCCACAAGTCGCATTCTGCTCCAAAATATAAAGGGTTAGTCCTTAGCCTATATTACAATACAGTGGTGTAGTCTACATGATAAGCAGGACTACGCAGTATACCCACTTGAAAAGCATCACCATCTCAGTATACCATTTTGCAGACCTACACCATATACAGTATGAGGTGTGTTTGCCTCCTGCCCTAGTTTAAGCACCCTGGTCTATCAGCATGGTTTGACTCCAGCTGTAGTGGACTCCTTCTGCCCACATCCACACTCCTGACCTCTCCATTCACTTCCAAGCACACATGTGGGCCAAAGGAAATATCCAGGTCATGACCAATGAGAGGTGGCACACTTTCCGATCCATCCCTGTCTAACCTTCCATCGCAGGTCTTGTAAAGGTAAAATGGCCCAGACAACCGCATCAGGGCTGCAGACGCTAAATGGGTGGCTGACAGAGTGGCACAGCACGGCTGGATAGCCACAAGGAGGGAGCTGGCTATGGATGAATAGAGCCGTCTGTCTCTGCCTGGAGGCAGTACCGAGGCCATCGCTCACTACAGGTAGCAGGAGGGGACACATTTTGCAGTGGGTCAGACAGATGTGCAAAGCGGGACGCTCAATTTCTGGAATAGGGAAGTAATTTCCAGAGGCTATGTGTACAAACAACTGAGAGTCCTTGTGCACGTACTGTACATACACACACACACACACACGCACACACACACACAGACAGACAGAGAGAGAGAGAGAGAGAGAGAAAAGAGGCTGTATGTCTATATCTGTACCAAAGAATAAAATATATCTTTAGTGACTTTAGAATTCCACATTAAAGCTTTGTTGAGATTGAAGATTCTAGATGAGATTGAGATTTAATTACTTTGTTTGGACATAAAAACTCATCATAACATAACCAAACTTCATAGAACATGCACGTGCACACACACACACACACAAAAAAAAAGTTACCCACACTCATACTCAATGGACACAAACACTGTTTAGCACAAAATTGCACATCTTTTAAACACTCTCCATCACGGAAACTTCACACACACACACACACACACATATGCGCACACACACTCACTCTTGACATGTTTATCCATCAGCAGAGGTACGCTGCACAAGAAAGCATTCACCTCATAAAAACCATACGTGTATAGCAATGCTAAAGTGCCACTTCACTGAGATTACATAAGCTAAATGCCTCCATCATACGTGTGTGTGTGTGTGTGTGGTGGGTGGGGGGGGGGGGGGGGGCAGGAGAGATGCCTTGAATGGCTGTAATTACAGAGGGCAGAGAGCAAAGGGAGTCCTGTGGCAGCCGCCGTGAAGCCACTTCACTGCTCATCCTCCGCTGAAGTGGTCGGCTGTCTGTTGAGGCACTCACAGAGATAATCAACACAGTTTCCCAGCTCACACACACACCTCACACACATGCACACACACTTGGTTGTGGCTTGATGTAAGACACCCGATTATGGAGTTGTCATAAGGATCCCTCATCAGCTAGCTTTATTCTCCAGCCTATAAGAACTGAACTGTGACCCGCAAAAGAGATGGAGGCATAAACACACGCTGAGTAAAACTCTGGAGATTACAGTCTGTGAATGAAACATGGGGGGATTAAATTTTCACTTCAAAGGCTAGCTATTTTTTTGGCAAGTCTGGGGTTATCTTAGTTCAAAGGTAGGGTAAGTAATGTTGGATGACATCATGTCTGTTGATGTTTGAACCAAAACGCCAAGCAAAACTATCTCCTTCCTCACCCCACCACCTCTGCTCCCAGAGTAACCGTCCGCCTTCATGAACGTGCCTTTCCAAAGCTAAACTAAGATGTTATGCTATTGCACAGCTTGTTACTGTGAGACCCGCACAATAATTGTTATTCCTATTTTCTTACCATCATGGTGTAGCTCTGTTCCTCGTGGGGCAGGGCGCTACACATTCGCAAAAATGCACTATACACTACTTGTACAGCCATTTGAAAACTACAGTAAAGTTACACATTGCTGTAGTTAGGGGAGTAAGTGAGTACAAGACACTGAATACGTACGTTTCACATTTCTACTGTATACTGTATGCTCTTTACAATTCTACAGCATTGTGAACGAATTTGATAACTAGTTCAACAATTTTTTTATGTGACTCAAGCAATGAAATGAAGACTATTAGTTTTATTTGGAACGACTATTCAGCATCCATAAGTATAGTTCATTTTGACTGACATGACATAAGCAAAGGATAATGTTATAAAACAGAAAATTGTATGAAAGCAATTGATACATGTCCAAAAGCATTTGCAATTTGTTCAGAGGAAGGAGAAATTGCTGCTATGATGTGTACAAATGACTAAAATGTTGTGGAGGTTGAACTAATAGTTATGAGAATTGTCATTCTGATCTGAGAAAAGCACCAAAGCGACTGACAAAAACTGTTAAAGGGGAGTTAAAGGGGCATGATATCACGGTTTGTACTTTGCTGTGCCCTCCTGCAGCCTGGACTTGCGATCACAGCCCCTCATTCTCACTCTCTGCGGCCTCTCTTCACAGCCCTTTTAATCACGTGGTAATAAATGATGACCTGACATACAGGTTATGAGATGTGTAGCGAATGGGATGGGCACAGATTAGATGAGCGACCGCGACTTGTCTTAAGTAGCCCTGGATTTTCCACCTAAAATAGGAATCAGGCCAAGTTGGGTCATACTGTACTCCCATCAACAGCCTGTCAGGAGGGGGCCGCTCGAGCTTGAAATCTCCCAGTAATATTTAGTGTCCCATTCCGTTCCTGGGTCCAAGTAGCTTAAGGGTCAGCAGGTCTTTTTAACTGTCACCCCTCCAGCAGATGACAGCCTCATCTGTAAAATGGACACTTGGAGGTCATGGGCATAGTCCTTCTCCTTTACAGTGTACAAGCACTATCTCTGAGATCTTTTAGTCTTCCAATATCTGAAAAATAGAAATATCTTACTATTTAAATGTTTGACATTTTACTGTTTCATACATTACTAACATCATGAATCACAGATTTATGTTGCTCTATGTATGAAAGTGCACTAGCTTGACATAATTGAGTCTGATACTGCATCATTGGGATGTGATTATGGGGCATGTTTCAACCGATACATGGGGGGAAAATGGTTCTGCGCACAATTGGATAGACCTAACCAATCAGAGCAAATGAAATGCCTTAATTGCTGTTTTTCTGTACATTTTCTTTTTTTTTGTTTGTTTTTGCACTGTCAAAATATTGTGCAACACACGATAGCTTTTCTAGCGAGAGTCTTTTTGTTATAAACAAAATCAAACAAAGCATGCTCGGGTGATGTGAATGGTGTGGCACTGTTGCTCATCGGCCCATCATCGTATAACACAGTTCTAAACCATAGAGACTTTTCAGTGAAACAAGTCCAGACTGAATTTCCTGTATAAGACATATATTAAATTTATGAAGGACTAGAGGAAACCCTAACCTTGTCATCATTCATAGCCACAGTGGATATAGGCCTGATCATCTTGATCTATAATTATTGATCACACCATTTGAAACACCACACACAGAAATGTTCTCGTGGCCAAAACAAATTGTCTCCGAGATCTGCTGTGGGCTTACATTTTTAATGTGATCTGACAGTAATTGATGCCTATCTGCCCGATTTGTCCTCTAGTTTCCAGTCAAGTCTGTTTTATAGCCTACTCTTCTTTATACAAAGCTCTTCTGAGTAATCTTAGAAGATAAGAGAAATTCAAACCCAACTTTTTTTTGTTCTTCTCACAAATGGTCAAAGTATTTTACTTCAGTGTTCTTTATTAACTTTACAACCCTTAACATCTGCCTTTTATGTATCTTATTATTATTATTATTATTATTATTATCATGCTTTTTCAAATCTGACCTTCAGGGCAAAGAGCATATATATACATAGGGTCTTTCCTTCACTCAGTACCAGGAAAGACTGAAGGATTCTGTAACACATTTGGCACTGCAATCCCTTGTAGTGCAAACATAGAAGCTGCTTTCAAAATGCCATTCTTTTTGCAAGTCACACCGGGTGTGTGTGAGTAAATGCATAATCGTGGTCTTGGTATGGTGGCTGTGATATAAGAAAGGTCATGGTCTGATAAAAAAAAATACTGTATTTCTGTGTTTTTTCACAGAGATGGAGCCAGTCCTCCTGCAAACACTGTGAAACTAAAATAAGTTGGAAAGAGCACGATATTCTATCATATGCACATACATTTCCATTACAAGTTTCAATGTTCTGGAAAAAAAAGACCTTGATCAAGGACCGCAACATTTCACTGAGCTCACTGGAACATGACAAAACAACAATTCATTCATCTTGAAAAATCAGAGCTCAGAGCAATGACATGTCATCAGAAACTATTTCTGCTATAAGTATGATACGGTGGAGCGTGGTGAGCGAAACGGAAATCTCACAGAAACAGAAGTTGCACCTTTTTAATTGGTTCAGCTCTGGACTGGGGAAAGTGTAATAGCGAATGAGACGCTGTAAGTGTAGATCAATTTCTGTGGTGTTTGTTACTCTAGTTGTGAGGAATAGCAGTGGGTGTGTGCGTGTGCGTGTGCTTGTGTGTGTGTGTGTGTGTGTGTGTGTCTGTGTGTGTGTGTGTGTACTGTATGCCCAAACGGTTATGGTTGTTACTCTGAAAGCCATGCATGATAGGACTTTCTGCTTTTGCAGCAGATTATTTGGAAAGCTTAATGTTAGTCTAGCAAAGGATGGTTGCAACGATTGTAAAATTCTAAAAGCACATGAATGGTCATAAGCACACATTTGCAGCATGCACTGTATTCCCCAACAGTGTTGTAAACTCAATAAAATTGCTGAGCTGTACTCAAAGCTGCCATATTGTTCAGGCACCACAAAAGTTTTAAGTTCACTCGACTAGTTTCCCAGTTATTGATTATTTTGACAAGATTAACTCTTAGTATATGAGTAGAACTGACCCCCAAACTCATTTTTTTCAAGAGTGGATTGAAATTACGTCTGACGTAATAAAGACGTGCAACTTCATTGGTTAGGTTCATATCAACATGGCAAATAACCTAATAACCTACACAAACCAACATAAACCAATAAAAAAAAATCAGAAATCCCAATGAATGGTGAATTAACTAGTCTACGATCGATTGTGGCAGTTAGTAGGGGTGTGACTTTCGAAACTGACGTCTCGAATCAGTGTCGAGGCTTCGAAGCACAAGTGTTTCGAAACGTGGTTCAAAACAGCCATATCATGTGACCACTGCTTCGAAACATCGTTCAAAATCCCCATATCATGTGACCAAAGTTAAGTGAACCTTCGGTACGTTTCACCGGTGTCGGCAGGCGTGCCAGCGCGTTCAATTAACAGTGTAGCTTTCTATTAAGCAATAACCATGATGGTGTAGTGGTTAGTGAGGGTGTTTTTTGCACGGTAGACCAGGCTGCTCAAATGTGGTTCGATCCCCGTTTGATTTGTAAGGTATTGTTTCAGATCGTAGGCCTATCTGTTTATGTTTTCTTACTTCACCATTAACCACAGTTTCAACTAAACTCTCAAAAATCGAGAGTTTTTATAAGAAGAAAGTGATTTAGAGAACACATAGTTGCAGCAATAAGATTCTCTTTATTGTGACTTCATGTGGTCTCCCATCCAGTAATTGACCAAGGGTATGCTGCTTAGCTTTTCACAAAGACTGAACACAGGTAACACAGCGAGCCACGAACTTTAAAGACTACATTTCCAATACGAAGTATTTGACAGATTTGTTTCACCCTAAACAGCTCTAAGGTGTCGGAATTGTTTCAAAGCTTCGGAACAATTCGGCACAATTGCTTGGAACGTTTCAGTGTTTCATAAAGGCTCGCTTTGCCCATCCCTAGCAGTTAGTAAATTGATACACTTTGACATCGTAGGCCTAAGACTAATTGTTTGCAAGGACTGCTGCGCACCCGGATGTAGGCAGGCAAGCTGCAAGCAATCAATGAGATGATCCATCAATCATCATCAGACTGCTACTACACAAAGGTAAGAACGCGCCTAAATGGAGGTGTAGCCTACTTTGTTTATTTATTTGTGTAGCCTACCGTCTTCCAGCGGGCAGACCTCAGCTAAAGTGTAGGCTATGTAAGAGAGACCTTTTGCGGGCTAGCTGCATGTTTTATAGCGAGTTAACTAAAGTTTGTTGTCTGAGCTGTCAGCCAGCCAGCCAGCCTGTTGTTGCACTACTTTAGTGGAAACTGGACAGACAAACAGTATGGTTTAGCATTACCAAAGATCCTTTTATCAACCGTTTCTGGTGTGGCCTACTTTGGCCGCGCAGGTTAGACACCAAAGCAACGTTTCATAAGTTGGAAATAAAACACATGACACGCACAAACAGGCAGCGCACTTTTAAACATTTTATTAGTAGCATAAGGTGCCATAAGCTATATGGTTTGCATTAGCTGCTAGATGTAATGCAAAGTAACACTGCAGGGTAATTCTTCAACTATGATACTTTTCTTGTCCTTGGAAGAAATAAGAAAAACTAAAACATATTTAGGCTACTTTGGTTTTTGGTGGTGGAAATGGCATTGCCCTAAAAACACAGTTTATTTGCTTCATAGTAGGCCTACTAAAGAATCTAGTAGAAAAAAACATCATAATAACATAACATTTGGCAGGGACGCATTTTTTTTTAAAAATCTTAATGCTTTTAAATCTTAAATTTGTCTATGTATGTCATGTCATCTCCACCACACTTTGTCATTTCCAAGCACAACACATATTTTAAGTTAAACATGTAAAAATAATACAACATACAACATTTCTGGAAAATTAATAAATTGAATATTTTGGCTGATATGTGTAATATTTAATAAAATACATTTGGAACAGTAGATGTTATTTTTGCTTGAAAACACACGTTTTGTTGTGTTTTGGAAACATGTGATTGGGCAGTTGTGGCCTACTGGTTAGGGCTTCGGACTTGTAACCGGAGGGTTGCTGGTTCGAACCCCGACCGGTAGGAACGGCTGAAGTGCCCTTGAGCAAGGCACCTAACCCCTCACTGCTCCCCGAGCGTGGCTGTAGCAGGCAGCTCACTGCATTGGGATTAGTGTGTGCTTCACCTCAGTGTGTGTTCACTGTGTACTGAGTGTGTTTCACTAATTCACGGATTGGGATAAATGCAAAGACCAAATTTCCCTCACGGGATCAAAAGAGTATATATACTTACTTATACTGGAAATGACAGTTAGACTTTTGGAATAAAATGTCAAAAATATATATTATTCAAGTGAAATCTTTACAGCCACTATTAGGGCAAGTTTCTAGAAAGAGTAGATAATTAAACCATGCAAAAAGATTTTTACTGAAAGATGTTACATTTTCTGAAAATTACCAGGTCAAAGAGCGCCATAGTTGAAGAATAACCCTGCAATAGCATATGTCTTATATTAACGTCAATTCCAGTTTTGTTAACACGGATAGGAAGCCAAGTTGTAGCTCCGAACTTACTGACAATAGCCTAAGCATGATCAATGGCAACATCCGACTCTGATAGGCCTGCCTATACAGAAGAAGAAGAGACTGTCTGACTGACTTTTGTTCATAAAAGTGAAATAATACTGTTCATAATATTTTTCCCCTCAGGACCAGATGGCTGTGTGACATGTTTTCAGTTCTGTGCAAGGAACCACCATCACACCATGGTAAGTGATAACTTATTTGTCCTCCATTTACTAGTGTCACAATGTAGCCAACGTGTAGCCTATATTATTATAAGTTATAGGGATATTTTGTAAGCATTTATTTATGAGAATGAGAATAGCCTAGCCTAATGTTATCCCTTTGCATCTCTCCACAGGGATACACAAAGGCTAGGGTTGAGTGATGTTTTTGTATCAAAGAAGGGATGACACCTTAGACTTATTTTATGTGGCATTTTCAAAATGTGTTGGCTATGCAGGTCATGTGACGCCTCTTCCGAGACACAGGCTCAGTTACTTAGTTAAATCACAGTCAGTTTTCAAGGGTCAGCCCATTACCATGCATACACCACTCATGCATTTGCTCATTCCAGTCTATTAATGCACTGAACATTCATCTCTCACGATTTCATAGAAAGACAGAGCAGGAGGTTGCATATCAGGAGCGTGAAGGAGTTAATCTTGTATTTACATGTCACCTGTACTATAGTCTTATTTAATATATGCATAGGATTAATATTCTGCTGATTTGTGTCTTCCACTTTGGCCAAAATCCCTCTGTCTTTCTAGGAAGACGTCAATGTCAACAGCAGAAGGAAAATTACTCTGCAGGCCCTTCCCATCTTCCTGTGGGAAGATGGATTTTTTAAGACCTGGAATGTAAGTTTTTGATTAAATAGTGTGTCCTTTTTCACTCTCTTCTTTTTTTACTTTGTCTTCTCTATATATCTCTATTTCTATTCAGCCCTCTCTGATACTACCTTGCAGCCAAAAGACAACAACCACAACCATCTTCCTAGCCACCAGAATAGCAATTAAATCATACTACAGTAATTCACCAAGAATGTCATATTTGGGAATTTTACATTAACTTTTCATTCACTGGTATTTCATATTATATTAAATACACACGTAGTGTTTTTCATTGACTACTCTACTCATTAACTAATTACTGTCATGTTCTTCAGGCAGAAGAAATTGGCCTGCCAGACTTCTCAGATGCAGCTGTAGCTATTCTCACTGTCTCGGGTGATACAGACTCCCTTGTGAAGTTTGGTCCTGCTATCCATTCTATAGTTCTTGACGGAGATATTGTTGTGTGTGATATAGCAGAGTTGACAGAGACATAATTTGGCTATTTGGCTTAATGTATGCACTTCATCTCGATTATCCAAAGCAATTGTCCTACACATTTAATTTCATTCAAAAAATTATAATGGGTTTGGAAGACCTGAAGCGGTTACCTCCTAGACTGCTGCTTAGCCTTAAAAATAAATTGCTGATGATGGATGAGTAAGCATTCTGTTTTCCAAATGTCATGGTTGATATTGCCAGCATGTTAATACTCAAGCAAGCAATGGAGCTTTTTCGCTTTTATTTATGTTGGCCTATTATTTTGTTATTTGAGTATTATTACCTTTGTTGAAGTGGTAAAAGTTTGTTATTTCTTTGATGTTCTGTATTAACCGCATTGCTGGGGATGTTGTTCTGTTAGAATTCTAATGGAATTCTTAAATAAATGGAATCTGCATTGAAATTGTCTTTTGAGTAGTTTTTTATTTGAATCATACAAATAAAATATTTTTGATTTTGAGGTAAATAGTAAACCTAAACAGTCAAAAAATGTGTTTCAATAGAGTGAAGTCGACTTAAAAATATAAGAGACTGAAGTGACAATGTTTAGGTTTGAGAAACTGAATGAGTCATGGTGATAACATGAATATATTATTAGGAGTGATAACTTAAAAAAATCAACTCCATTTCCAGTGTCAATTTTGTTAGTTTTAACAATGGTTTCAAAATTATCAGGTTCATTGAACTTATCAACAATTTAAGTAGCGATTACTTAAAATGTTTGTTTGTCAAATTATTATGTTTCAGTTCATCAACTTCCTAAAAAAATGAGTGTGAATAACTTCTAGTTTAGAGTAGTAATTACTTAAAATGTTTGTTTGTTGAAATTATTTGTTTTAATGTTGTTCATTTTCTCAAAGATTTGGAGTCTTAAGAGCTTGTCTGACTAATGTAACAATAACTTAAAATATCTATTTCTCACATTATTCTTTTTAATTTTATCCTTGTCCTTAAAGATTTTGAGCATTAAAAAAAGTCTCATTTTAAGTAGAAATTACTTAAAATATTTTTTAACATAGCTAAATATTTTGAGGTAATCAGTTTCATCAAATATTTTGAGTTCATTGAACCTGTTGGGGTTTACAGTGTGGAGATATGGCACGCTCTTAAGTCTGGAGTTGCTGGTCAGAAAACTGTGGACTGTGTCATAATATGAAGCTGACTTGATTGAGAGCAATCATTGGTGTGCCGTTCTAACCAGAATCATCAGCATTGTATGCCACTTAGCTGAGTGTAATTCACTCTTTCATGGGATGTCCGATAAACTCTATGACCCATCCACGCAATTTATTTTGGTGAAGTGGAGTTCCTCATTAAGTTTTCCCCAGTGATGAATGAGCACTTGCAGAGAATTCAGTCATGACACAACATTGCTTAAGAAAGGACATTCACAACGAACCCATATAATAGATTGGAAGGATGATAGTTCAGACGATAACTACTGTACCTGTTGTGTTTTGCATTCAGCAAATGTCAGTTACACTTTGTAGTATGGCTTGCAAGTATTTTATCTCAACGCTAAGAGTACTCCTAAATCACACTAAAACTTTTTTAAGGAGTTTTCTCTTAAATTCGCCAGTTAGGAGCTACTTTCAGTCTTAAGGTTCTTGAATACGGCCCCTGATGTTTCAATAACAGAACATTTTACTGGATTTCTCCCAGTCGAGTCCACAACAGGCGAAGCACTTTGCAACACTTTGATATGCCATCTGGAGATGCTGGGCTTAAACATTAATGACTGTAGTGGGCAAAGCTATAACAAAGGGAGTAATATAAAAGGCAAGAAACTGGGAGGTCAAAAACTAATACTTGAGTTAAACTAAAAAGCACTTTTCATTCGGACAGAGCTAGGAGGCCCAAAAATAATGATTTTAGTTTTATTCTAATTTAATTTATTTGTAGGAAGTTCCTTGCCATCCAGCTTTTGTGGATTGGCGAAATATCCACCTTAAATCTATTAACAATTGAACAACTCTGACATGATTAATAAATAATAAATAATTTGCCACAGCCTATATATTTATATGTGTACATTAGGGGTGACATTCCTATTTCGCCCAGACACAGGATTGTCCTCCCCTTGCCCTACTGTATATTAATGTATGTATGTCTATGTATGTATGTATGTATGTATGTATGTATGTATGTATGTATGTATGTATGCATGTATGTATGTACAGTATGTACTATGTATGTATACTGTATGTATGCATGTAGGTATGTATGTATTGCAACTAGTCGAGGCCTTAATGGAGCCTTGCTCAGTGAACTGGTGGAGAGGACACCCGGCCTCAAGGCAAACTTCCACCAATGCAATCCCAATTTTTAACGATCAAGTGTGACAATCTGGTTTGGTAGTGGCACCTTAATTATTTACAGTGATGAGAATAAATTGTGTGTCCCTGTTGAGCTGCATACAGTTATTTATTTTTAATGCACATACGGATGGTTATTTGTATTCAAACAAGTTCCATGAACAGAATTCCATTAGTTGCTCATCACAACAGCAGATATTTAGATTCATTTTTTTTTTGTCAAGGTTCGAAGGCCAGGGATTACTTTGTCCGAGCAGGTATTCATTGGGACAAAACAAAATACCTGTTTTTTTTTCTTTTGGGGAAAATATTTACATATAAATGAAAGAGGGTAAATATGAGCACGGTTCTCCTGAACTTGATTAAATATCTGTATAAAACTCTGTTGTCTCAATTATGGTAAGTGCCATTACAACATAAACATGCAATAACTGAAAAGAACGCATTTTGCCCTTTGAACCCATGCATTTGAATAGAAGTAATTGTTTTGAATTTAATTGGATGGTAACCTACAACAGTTAGAAGACACTACAGTACAAGAATGAATGTCGATATATTATTAGTATCTTTCCTTTTTATAAATTCAAGAAAACTCTCCAAAAACCTATTTTTACTTTGCCACTGTAAAGAAAAACGGAATTGAATCTATTTTAAGATGATCAGGGACAAAATGACATAAAATTAAAAAGAGACTGAAACGGATCAATATGTATAATGTAGTATCCTGCCATTACCAGTATATTTTATTTAATCTAACTATATCACCTTAAGGGTGAATGGTAAAATATGTCCAGGCAATCTGCCACATTTTTGTCGTAGCCGATACATTTCAGCATTGCGCCTGAATATAAAAGGGCGGGAATGACGCCGAGGGAGGAACGCCTCTTGTAATGTGACATATCCAACGACCAGCAATTTATTGTCTGTGACATTTCACGACAACACACAAAAAAGTCTAGTAGAGTTTTTGCGGAATCTCCTACGACCCCCGTGTTGACACTGACACTATGATGACACACAACGTGAATCTTGTTAGATGATCTTGGAATGTTGTCAATCTACCCACCAGAACGCGGCAAGAATATATGATTCTATGATCACATAGCCTGTCTTGGTCAATCCTAAAAGACCATCGTGGAAAAAATAAATAAAAAAAATCATCTAATCTGACCAAGCCATTAGATTTGGCGCTTGGGGAAGATTTATACATCTATATGCCTAGCTCAGTCGGATGAGTTACAATATTTCCTGACTGCAATGCTAGGCCATATATCAGCATAGTTTTTCACTGAGATTGAAGTCTAGCATTGCACTGTAGACATGGGTCAATGAACTGTAGCGAGAGCATTCCAGATGATGACTCGAGGGTGAGCTTTCATTTCAAATTCAACTTTGGTTCAACTTGGACTGCTGGTAGCTGCCAGGGTGTTAGAGATGATGTGTTATTTGCATCTGTTTTTTTTTTTTTTTTTTTAATTATGCGGTCCTGGAAATCTAGCTCAAAATGTACATGGGCTTCCACAGAGAAACTTCTGCTTCAGGTTCATCATCCCACTAAGTTCCATAAGTGAACTACAAGATAAACAAATTACTTTTAGGATAATTTGAATTGGAATCCTTTAACTCCTTACCCAGCCAAATTAGAATCAACATAATGTTCATGCTGGTTAATGGTGGCCAATCACAGTAAAAGTGTGTGTCAACACTGAGTGATGTAACTTGGAGGGAACTTTAGCATCTATCTTTCCGTATCTATCGGCATCTATCTTTCGTCTTTTTTTCTGATTCACAGGGGAAGAAGATTCACTTTGCAAGGCGGTCAGTGAGAAATCTTAATTCATGATTGACAGCGTTGGATTTTCATATGCAAAAGCCAGAGAAGGGATCCGTTCTATTCTGACAGGCCCTTTTCTCTCTACATACAGAATATCTTGAAGCCTGTCTCTTGCAGCTCAACTATTTGAAGCCATAAACTAGCAATGTGACGGCAATGGATTGGATCTGATCCTGTCCTGTGAATTGGTTGAATGAAAGGGGCTATGACTGTAGCTTATTTTTTCTTAGGGAATGATCTATTGTCTCATTCGGTCATTGTTCACTCTACCAAACCCCTGTTTAATGGTCACACTAAACCAATTTTAGACTAAGGGTGCATTCCGATTGCCTCGTAGGCCTAGTGGACTGCGAAGTAAACTGCACAGGCTGTTCAGCCATGTTAAGTGATATTCTGTTCCGTAGGGAGCGACGGTGTTCATTTCCAAGTAAACTGCACGGTCTGTAGGGAGCTAGAGTGAAAATAGTTACATCACTTCACCGGAAGTTAGATGGCACCCGAAGTTAAGTAGATGGTCCGAGGCGGGCGTATTTGCAGATAGGCCTAAACATCTTTTGTTTGGCATTTTTATGCTTGAATTTTGTGGGAAATAGATCCTGTACATTCTTAAAAAGCTGTTGTAATCCCACGTCTCATGAATCCAAACATCTCTATGGCAACTATGGACTAGCAGGGCATTCCAACTGTTTTAGCGATTGAGTTCCCTGTGAAGTCCCCTGTGAATTTGACACCCTGTGCAGTGGGTAGGGGGAATTCAGTGTAGAGACATTTTTTAATCGGAACGCCAATTGCTACCAAAGTGTATGGCGTATTATAAGTATATACATTTGGACTTCTATTCCACTTTTTTTTCGTGTCTATTTTTGAGTTTTTGCATTTGTCCTGACTGTCTCCTGACTCAGAAGTAGTATACCCAGTCTCTCTCTCTCTCTCTCTCTCTCTCTTTGTGTATGTGTGTGTGTGTGTGTATGTGTGTGTGTGTGTGGTGATTTTGGTGAGAAGTGGGGGCTTTGCTGTGAGATAAGGTGTTCATGTATGCCCTGCACCGCTCAGATCCCAGCCTTTCCACCTGTGCCGGCCCCTTCCTTCTCCACAAATGAGCCAGCAAAGGACTCCTAATCCCTTCCTCGTTCCAAACACTCTCTCTCTCACACACACACCCATCAATGTACGCACACTCTCACACATAGAAAAAGGGTCTGAATCAATGAGCAGACACATTCTCTCTCTCTCTCACACACACAGACAGATCCTTTTTTTTTCAAACCCTGTATTAAAACTTTAGAGTGAGTTTCACAGTGGAAGTAAAACTGGGGTGAGTTCTCTGTTTTGCTGAGAGGTCTGGAATTCATTTACAGCCAAATAGCATTCAACCAATCTGACCCAGCTTGCACACAGGCTGTAACTGTGTTGGATAAGAAGGAAGCAGCAGGAATCTGTCGCAAAAAAATAGCTAATGTTCTTCACCAAGGGCTGCCTTTCCCAGTGTGCACACAGAGAGAGAGAGAGAGAGAGAGAGAGAGAGAGAGAGAGAGAGAGAGAGAGAAGCCTGGACAGTCTGAGGATTACTAGATATATAATTTAACCTGTTGAGTGAATTATTTTCCTGTTTCCTTCTAGAATTCTACGCAAACGATCTATAGTTTCAGTGTTCTCAATACAGTCTATGGGGGAAATCTCTGAGGGTAATTGTCACATCATAATGTGGAACTCTCGGTTCGCGAACATTCTAATCACATATTTGTGACCGTACTCCTCAACAGGTTAAAGGTCCAGTGTGTAGGAAATAATGGAAAATAAACTGTAACCATTCCAAAAATGATCACCATATGTTGTCAGAGAGTAAGGAAACACGATGAATTGAAGTAATGGCTTATTTGACAACATTACTCTAACCCGTAAAACCCATGAAAAAAAATTAGTTACGGGGCGGAATATCTTGGAATTTTCGTTTATGTTTTGAACGATTAATTCTAGAATAGCGTATTAATAATGGGCTAGCCTATTTGGGTTGCCAAATTAGCAAAGGCCAACTGTCAACAGCTGTCAGTTGTAGTCATGAACGCCTACGAGAGGCAGGCAAATTTCCAAAATTAAAACAAGAAACAAATTAAGTGGACATCGGAGGAGCTTCCTGAGATGGTGACGTCTTCGTCAAACGAAGAATATCAAGTCTGACGCAGAGCTGGCCATATTTCTCCACAACAGGTAGCCTAGGCTAAAGTTCATCTGCATCGCTAACTTCAGCTAAATATGTTACGTTGGTTAGAGAGGTATTTTTTGTTTTCACTGTTTCCGTAATGTGTAGCTGGGTCATGGTTGGAGAAAAGTTAAAGCAGCTGCAGGTCAACTAATGTTAGCTAAGTCTTCATTACATCTGGCAACCCAGAAGAGGCTCGCGTCTGGTAGTCTTGAGAACGTTCACCAGTGTTTTGATTTTGGCCTACAGAACGTTCGGTAACAATCCTACAAATCGCACCTTTAAGAGCTCCAATAAAATATAAACTGTATTCTTTTACTTCTAAAGTTTAAGGTAGTAAATGCGAGGAAGAAAACAAAATTGCCTGCAAAGCAAAATGACATACGTGTCAAAAATAGTGTTTCAGATCTATTCTTTCAAAACAAGAACCGCAAGCTTTCAGAATAAACAGAGTTGTAAAGACAATATCCACAACAAATTATGCAAACATTCATAAAGGGTTATAAAGTATTCATAAATCGATTGTATTAACAAAGGCTTTTGATCAATTAAATCATCCACCAAGGACACATTGATTACAAATCAATACAAAAACATTACAAATCTAACCGTACATAATTTGATCACTTTACCTTGTTTAAAGATTAATAAAAAACCTCTGTTTACAAATGTATTGTGCAAAGAGACAGTGTCTCTGGGAATTTCCACTGCATTTTATCATGGTCTACCTCTTAATAATTGTGAGACAGCCATCTCACTTTGACATTGGGAATATCATGTTCAGTCAACCTTGGCTTTCAACCACAAACAAAATGTTTTGCAAAAGCACTCATTCCTCTGAGAATTGTTTGGTTTGATTCCCTTTTTTCCAGAATGAGAGAGAGAACTCATCTCCGGATGACATATCCATGAAGGAGCCCTTTCACCTACCCATAGCACTCAACAGTCCCACTCAGCTTCGGCACACCACTGATTAAGACCTGCTACTCTCTCTGTCTCTCTTTTCCTCTTTCTCTGTCTAGTTATTCCTCAAACTCTCTCTTTCTCTCCCTAATACAGAGCTTTCCTCTCAGCTGCTCGCTCACGGCATTTTCGTCAGGCGCACTTTGATCCCCTCTCTCGGCGAAGCATCTGTCACTAATCGCTGGGGTCGCGGCTGCTCGAGGCGTCAGGCGAGTGGAGTCCTCCCCGCCTCGCTGCCTGTCACCTCTAATCATAAGCCGGGTCATCTTGTAATAGTGCGGGCCAGGTTCGTCCTCGTGCCGCCGAGCAGACGGCCCGGGTCATTGACATGAGCTTCGTGTGGGCTGGTTACACATTTTCTATGATGGCTCGTTGAGTCTGTTTTGTGAACTTGAGGGGCACTCCTGTAAATGACTACCGCAAGACATGAACTGAAAGACTGTTACTTATAGTTGTTGGTAGTCTACAGCCAACACCATAAAAACACAAGTTTGTGGAAAAGTGGAAAATGGAGAAAGGCAGCAGTAAGGATGACTGAAATGAATATGAAACGTAAAGTTATATGATTTTATTGCACTATATTACAGGTTCAGTTCCCAATGTCTGCACACTATATTATTATTCAGATTCACTCAGTATTTGTTGTTCAGGGTCAAAGTAGCAGCCTGGGGTAGCAGTTGGAGCAGGACACATTTTATTGTCAACCGATGTCAGTGGTATTGTACAGTGCCATGTGAAATAGTCATCCGAAGACCTTCAAAATAAATAAGCCTTCAGCCCTACATCATTATGCTGCATTAGAGATGGGCACATTCAATTGGCTTTTTTTTTATTTCAGATTATTGTATATATTTTTGTAGGTCACCATAAAGTAAGGTGTTTGAAAACATAATGACTTACCTTTTCAGTCACACTGAACAGCAAAATGAAAATAGCTGTTTGATTTTTCATCAGGCACCTTGCTGATCGGCTGCACAACACAATATGAATTCAACATGGCCTGCAGTTTAAAATGCAAAACACAGCAGATGTGTAGAACAAAGGAACCGCTTACCTTACAATATAAGCGCACGTCAACAAATTAGACTAAAAGCCTTTTCCCTCCTTCCCCCATGACAAGCCATTGTGTTGTCTCTAAATCATAATTTGGCTTTGAACTGCCCTGTGATATAAACAGGCTATAGAGAGAAAATAGAAAGTGACTTGAGAAGGCGCCCGGTGCAGTCAATCATCTGTACAACATGCAGCCAAACACACTATCATGGAAGACCTGCGATACAAAGCCATGCCTAAGATTCACTATTACAGTAACCTGCATGAGGTAAAGTAGGAGACAGAGGCTAGACGAGACACAGCATGATATTGTGGTGATGAAAGTTCAGGTTTGTCAGTATGGTTGGTACATCCATGTTCAGTGTTAACCACAAACTAACTTCACTTGTTATTTCATGATTACAAGATGAGAATGCCACATCCAGAAGGCATTGAGGAGCTATATAGCCTACAGTACTTTATTCTTGGAGGGTTTGAGATCTAATTGCCTCTCCATTGTCATTGTTTTAGTTTTCTGGAAGGTGCTAGCCAATTCCAGTTCCTCTCGTATTCCTTGTCAAGGGAAAGCTAGAACAATGGTGAGGAAATGATGGTCAATTTTGTCTTTGAAAATTCTCATTTTTTGAACCATCTACATACATCAACTTTGCATCACCTCAATCCCGAATGAAGATAAATATAATATGGATTTCATTTCCTTGGATTGTTTTTTTTTTTTTTTTTTTCGACACACATTTGACACAAAAATACCCCCATGATGCTTCGGTTTGCTGCCGTTCCCCATCACCCATCTCCTCCTCTGTCTCTCCAAGCCTCCTTTCCAGAAATGATGGCCAAGCACCTGTAATATTTCTCCACTTGAGGACAGTAATGATGTTTTATGGAGTAGAGGAGCTTCACTGCATGTCCCTGAGCAAGACGGACTGCGATGGACCCGAGAAAAATGACAGGCCACCCAGCCTTATGCAGAACGCATGAAACATGACCCCACATGGATGGATGCACATGTTAACTGAGTCTCCATGGAAAGAAATGTCCTCATAATAGCATTGTTAGAGTCAAAAGGAGGGAACGGTAAAGTCTTTTGGGAAAAGTGCAGGGAGATGATTGATATGCAGCTTACATTTTCCACACAAGCTCATAAAGTTTCTGTGTATTTTTGTGACATTTGTTATTTTATATAGAATGCTGCATAGTCGCATGTTATGAGATATACTGTATTAGCATGTAATAAAGAATGAGATATGTACTGTAACAGGTCCATTTTCATGTCTTAAGAGTGCAGCTGAACACAGACAAGGTTTCTGATACA
This sequence comes from Alosa pseudoharengus, assembly GCF_046254945.1. Taxonomy (NCBI): domain Eukaryota; kingdom Metazoa; phylum Chordata; class Actinopteri; order Clupeiformes; family Clupeidae; genus Alosa; species Alosa pseudoharengus. The sequence continues at coordinate 20,460,330 of NW_027468664.1, read as the reverse complement.
GTTCCAGTTCTTCTGGGGGCCGTTTCTAGAAAAGTTAGCAACGACGTTGCTCAACCACCATAGTACGACGCAACTTGCGACCAAACAAGGACATCGTTACACCTGTTTCCAGAAAGCATCGTATCTGTGTCGCAATTCGCTACCTCCGACGTTCGAACACTGTAGTTCCAACAACGTTGTTGATGATGCAGCGATACATATCATTGGTGGAAACAGTGGCAACGTGTAATACCCCACCCCCTAGAAATTCTCTGCCACGGCCTATGTTGACATTTTTCTAATTTAAACCGAGTGATTAATGCTGACATTGTCATCGTCATCTGTAGTATATAAAACATTTTACTGAAGCCGACCAATATGTGTCATTATTTGTGTTAAATATCTATGTTGGAAAAAATATATAGCCTGGACGAATGTCTGGGTATCGCAAAAATTTTATTGTCTCATGGCTTAACGGTAGCGCATCAGTGCACTACGCGCTCGGCCGAAGTTCGCATCCTATCTCTTCTTTTCATCTCTGAGTAAGAGTAGGCCTACGAGACACAACAATAGGTTTTGACCTTACATATTTATGTATATAGTTACTCTACATCGAGACAACATAGGTAGGCTATAAGACATCAGTCAAAAACAATTGAATCTACGTGTCACACAGTTCACCTGCAGGTAGCGAGAAGCAAGAGGACAATCTCACATCATAAGAAAATCGAACCTACAACGTTGGGATAACAAGTCTTCTGCTCTAGCTACTACACCATTTATCACTGCTGTTGTAAGAGTCTGTGAAGATTATAATACTTAAAGCAAGGCAATACTCGAATTAACATAAATAGCAAGAATGAGCCAAGTAGGGGAGTCAGTGTCTTAATCAAAATTAAGCTACAGGATAGATCAATCATTGAGTCACGAGATAAACATCCACTTCGCAATTTTTGGTTAGGCGGTTGTGATTTTTGGTTAGGCGCTCCGGACACCAACAGGAACTACCAAGGAACGACACAAGTGCGACTGCCTAAGGACAGTAGTCCAAACCACCAAACTTTGCATCCTTGTTTGCGATTGAGAGTTCTAACTACCCTTTCTAGAAACACCAATATGGAGTAAAACTTGTGCCACCTTAAACCGAATTTGAATATGTTGTATTTGCATTTGAATTGCTGAATTTGAACAATTGTATTGGAAAAACGAATTTGAATAGTATATGTTGAAACTGAATTCATTAGATTGTAACTGAATCTCAGGCAACTTGAAATTGAATATAATATTTTGAAATTGAACTCATTTGCTCTGATACATAAATTATCCTGACTGAAAATTTCGCTCTTGGAACTTTCACATTCAGTTCTCAAAATTCAGTTTCAAAACGTGAAATTCAATTTCAGTCTACCGAGACAAAAACAGCTGGTAGCTCAGGAAAAGCAATCGAGTGCAGAGCTATTGTGATCGCGTGACTAGTGCCGAGCACGAAGCAGAGCATAGTGTGGGCACTTGGTTTGCACGGTTATTAGATCTGCACGCACGATTCATAAAACACATTCCGATTGTAGGCCTACTGTCTCACCTACCGTTTATGTAATTTTAAACAAATAAAACATTTGTTGCAGTATTATTTCAAACTTCTAGCTTGTCAATCCTTGAAATACAGAACAGTCTAGGCTACCCAGCCATCAAACATCGATGTAGCCTAGGCCTACTTACCTACCGTTTTTGTAATTTTAAACAAATAAAAATGTTTTTGCAGTATTACATCTAAAACTTCTAGCCTGTCAATCCTTGAAGTACAGAACTACCCAGCTAGCCATCAAACATCGATGTATGGTCTTACCTACCGTTTTTGTAATTTTAAATAGGCTAAAACATTTTTTACAGTATTACATTTCAAACTTCCAGCCTGTCAGTCCATACAGAACTACTCAGCTAGCCATCAAACATCAATGTACTGTCTACCAATTGCAAACTTCTAGCCTGTCATTCTTTAAAATGTCATGGGCATAACTTTCTCTCGTTTTCGTTTTTCCTACTCAACTACTGCTCTATTTCTTATCCTGGACTGCCACCTACTGGATAGAAAAGGCAACAACCTAGTAATTATGTGAATAAAAATCTACATGTTTGAATGACCAAAAAAGGACAAATCATTACCGTTTTCTTACGTTTAAAGCCACTCTTGTAATACTATGATGTGTAGGCTACCTTTATTTGCTTCCAATTACATATGGTTATGGTTACGCTTTTGTCCAAAGCAACATAAATACAAAACAATATAATACTTAAAATTGAACAGGGAACAAATGAAGATGTTGGTCAGACTATAATAAAGAGAATAGCAATAATTAACAACCATGTCAATTCAATCAATAGCCTAATGACATAAACAATGAGAAAAAAGGGAAAATAGTAATAATAAACAATAATGTACATTCAGTCAATAATATAATAAAAATAACAATAGCATGGTAAGACTACATTATGGAGAATATCAATAATAAACAACAATGTCAAATTAATCAACAGCCTAATGAAAATGAAACAATACTATACAAACCATAAGTGTTAATTCAAGTGCATGTTGAACAGATACGTCTTTAGACCCCTGTTAAAAGACCCAAAACTATCACAGGAACAGAGAGCACTGGGCAACTCATTCCACCAACATGGAACCATTGAGGAAAAGTCTTGAATTTGACCTATGTCTGGTCGACACAACAGACACTCTTCAGAAGACCGCAGTGGGCAGTTGGGGATGTACGTCTTGATCATTGAATTAAAATAACAAGGAGCAGATCCGGTCAGTGTCCTATAGGCCAAAGTGAGAGATTTAAATTTAATTCTGCCTACTAGGGAGCCAATGGAGAGTAACTAGGAGAGGAGTTACATATGTCTTTGGCTGATTAAAGACCAGGCGTGCGGCAGCATTCTGACTCAGCTGTAACAATCTTACTACACAAGCAGGTAAACCAGCTAATAGCAAATTACAATAGTCCAGCTTGGAGATGACCATGGCCTGAACAAGAAGTTGTGTGGAATCCTGTGTCAGATAAGGTCTGTTCTTCCTTATGTTGCAAAGGATAAACCTACATGATTTTGCAATTGCATCATATCTAATATCAGCTGATTACACACATAAACTAAAATTTAGATTGCCCATACATTTGGAAATCCATTTGGAAATCCATCACCACCAATGGCAAACAATTGGTGATGGTGAATTGGCAAACATCAATTCCAGAGAAAACAACAGTGGACATGTTTATTAGTGTGTAAAGTGTTTTACAATATGTGTTGCATCTTGCAAAGATATTTATTAAGAGAAATCAAGCTTCGGTGTCCATGTCTGATCGGTGCCAGTCCATTGTCCTCAGTCTATCTCACTGTCCACTGTTCATTGAGGCCTCTCAACCTATGAAAATAAAACCAACAAACAATCAGTGTTTAGCTGAAAGGTCTACTGTGAGTCTTTCTCGTTAATTGTTTATTCATCTCTGCGCAAAGAGGTCTCATAAGCATCAGGCAATCAGGATACACAAGTCTGTGCACCTAAGAGACAATCAGTTGTTTCTCACACACACATATATACCTTGGATCGTATACATCATAATAAATATCATTACACCTTCTCTGCACACACACGACTTGGTCAATACAATGAGTTAATTAAGAACCAAGGACATTTCTATCGTCATACAACACATTATTTGCAATCTACACACACATTACTGAAACAGAAGTATCAAGACAACACACAGTTAAAGTATAATAATTAGGTTATTGTAATATACTGTGTCTATTTCTCAATAACTTTTAGAAAATCTGCATGGAGTCGATGAAGAAGCATAAATCAGCCTGTAGAAATACTGTTAAACTAGGGTCTCTTGAGTCTTGATCATATTATCGATATAGAACATATTCAGTTTGAAACTCTTAGAAGCTAGCTAGCTACCAGCTAGTTATCGCAATCCAGTTGTCTGGCAACATCACGGCACGAAAAAATTGCCCCACGTAGCATTAGCTAACAGACAACACAACGATGAAAAAAGCTTAACTAGGGGGACATATCCAGTTTTCCATGAATGATACTGTTTAACCTGAGATTGTAACGTGTTCTTACAGGCCTAAAAGGCACAATGATATGACAATGACCAATCATATTGTTCTATCAAAGAGTAACGTTATAGTAGTCTAACTGGTTCTGAACTATGGAAAAAACGTTAACTTAGTCGATGAAACTACGCTGGCTAGCCAGCCAGCGCTAGCATATAATGTACATTATATAAAGTAACGTTAACAGACATGGCATATGATATCAACTTACTTGGACGTTTTCTGATGTGCCAGTCGCTTCCATCTCTTCTTTCTCTGTTCGACACTGTAAGGAGGTTCAGGAGACAGCTTGCTAAGAGGGTGCTATGCTCTTTGCTTCGCGCTCGGCACTTGTCACGCGATCACAATAGCTCTGCACTCGATTGCTCTTCCTTAGCTACCAGCTGTTTTTGTCTCGGTAGACTGAAATTGAATTTCACGTTTTGAAACTGAATTTTGAGAACTGAATGTGAAAGTTCCAAGAGCGAAATTTTCAGTCAGGATAATTTATGTATCAGAGCAAATTAGTTCAATTTCAAAATATTATATTCAATTTCAAGTTGACTGAGATTCAGTTCCAATCTAATGAATTCAGTTTCAATATATACTATTCAAATTCGTTTTTCCAATACAATTGCTCAAATTCATATTCAAATTCATATTCAAATTCGGTTTAAGGTGACACAAGTTTCACTCCATACACCAAATCCAAGAACGATGGAGCGTACTACCAAGGTTGCGACGCAAGTTAACAAACAACGCTTTCTAGAAACGAGCCCCTGGAAAGTACATTTAAGGACACTATACTCTTTGTGTACTAAACCCTTAAATCCACCCATATTTGCTTTGCCAAAAAAAATGTCAGATTAAAGATCAGTCTACAGAGTTAAGCACAGTCATCAAACCAGTTGGAAAGGTTTGAAGTTTGCACTGGCTTACTTCCCTTGGCCAGTGACCAGAGTAGCCTGTCTGTGTTTGGTGGAGCAGTGGCATGACTATGAGATGGCAGTGGCATGACTATGAGATGGCAGTGGCATGACTATGAGATAGCAGTGGCATGACTATGAGATAGCAGTGGCATGACTATGAGATGTCAGGCGCCTGCCTACCCGCCGCTCCCTCATCCCTGTGTTCGACGTGCCAAGACGCCCCAATCTGAAAGAAACGCCAACCCAGAATTGGGCAAAGCAGTGAACTTCCAACACCAGACTGGATACAAATGCACACCATGAATAAGTCTGTGTAGCCTGAAATATGCAGCCTCAGTGCTGTTCACACAAGCCTCTCTGGCGGGAGAGAGAGAGAGAGAGAGAGAGAGAGAGAGAGAGAGAGAGAGAGAGAGAGAGAGAAAGGAAGAGAAAAAAGTAAATGGGTTATTTTATCCGGCACATCTTACTCTGTGTTTCAAAAACCACAGGCTGTGTCAGTCAAGATGTGATGACCTGTATTTGTAAACCCCAGGCGATGTCAATCAAATGGGAAAGAAGACGAAAAGCAAAATTTATATTCCATGGAGGCAACATTCCGGTAAATTTTACACTGAACCAAGGTGTTTAAGCAAGACACATTTATTTACAGTATATTTCACACTTCAATGTGTTTTACATAAACACAACGAACATCAAGTACACAGTAAATAAAAGGTAAGTGACATATCATATTAAAACTAAAAGTGCAGCAAAACAAATATATATAGCATGCTATCATAGTTGAAAAGATAAATGTTTTTAAAATGGATTTAAAAATGCTGAGACATATCTAGATCAGAAGCCTGATTGAAATGTACCAAAATGTTGACTTAAGTGAAAAAATACCCCCCTGCCCCTTAAAAGTTTGTGCATCAAAACCGAAGGATATGTTGGAATGTCTGATACTGGAGTAGATGTACTCAACTTCAGCTCAACTCATCTTCAGATGAATGAAGTGAGCCTAGTGCAATATCAGCTGAGATCCAGATATGCCTTCAGGTGTGAGACACTGCACACCAGAACAGGCTGACTAGGCCAATCAATGCTAAATCAATACCGATTCTCTGCATTACAGGGTGCTTTACTCTTAATCAAGCCCCCTCCAGAGTTATTTAATGCAGGTCAGGGCCGGGTCAGCGGAGATGAACAGACACCGGTGAAGCCAGAGAGTAAAACATGGACCACAGAGTTAGTGTGAGGTTGGAGAGAGACTTGTGATGGCTACACAGATTGTCTCTAGCTTGCCTGTGGGTGTGAATGCAGCTTGGTCGATTTTGCAGCTTCATCCATAGTTCAGATGAAGTGATATAACTCAGGACTAAGGTTGCTGTCTACAGAGTTCTCTCTATTAGTGGGAAGAAATTGACTAATGATTTTACAAATGACAATTGTTTTATTATTATTATTATTATTATTATTATTATTATTATATTGCAAGATGGGACTGAATATATCCTTGCACTGGCTGATGACTGTGATGATTATATTTTCTGTTTTTTGTTATTGGTCAACGTTTGGTCAGACCCTGACCAAAAAAAGCAGACAACCACACACAGGCTGGTGTAACAAACAGCTCATTCTGACCCTTCTCAGGTATGTAGTGAGCATTGACTTGGGGGATATAAGACCAGGCCTGGAGCAGAAAAGTCAGACGCAGCGATGGCACACCATGCACTCTCCCACCGCCCCAAAGAGCACGTCAGTGTCTGCATCCTAAACAAACTCTATACTGCGCCGTGCACACAACATTGAACACACAACCTACCCCTGTTCAGCAAACAAACAAGAAAAGCTTCATTTTAACCCTGAGACCATTTTGCAATTTTATCTTTGAGATCTTTTAGAAGATGATGAATATTCAGAGTAATGCAGTTCAGTCAAAAGCCTTAAAAGTCCCTCACAGTCTTTGGCAGACTCAGAAGCAAAAGGCCTCCAGGTCTTGTGTCACAGAAGCACTGGAAAAAAAAATGCTGGATTTACTTGATTTTATTGTGTACATTGGTTGCACATGAATGAAATGTCTAGAATTAGTCCAGCATTTCTCTTTCGGTTTATAAAATTGATTCATACTGTGATAACCCAATTTGATCAATTACAATTAGGATTAGGCCTAAAGTACATGGAATATTCATGTAATTTCAACATGATTGTGTTATACAGGTGGCATGAATTGTCAGTTCAACATAACAACATTGTGTTTGAAAGAATAACATGAGTTTGTTTAATTTCATGTTTTGTGGTTTAATAACTATGACAAAGCCTATTTTCCTTTTTTCCCCAGCATACTGTATACACTTACCTTATACTGTATGATTTAATTAAAAAATGGATTACTCAATTGGAATGACTATTTGAACACAATAAGGTTGTGTTTCAGTCAAAACTAGACTGTTTTATGTAATAGTAACATAATTGATAATTGATAATTTGGACAGCCCTGACTTTTCCTTTTTTGCAGTGTGGGTAACACTCCAAAACAAACTCCTATAGATTCACCTACCGTGCTATTATGACTTGATTCAAGCCACTCTATGTTCCTTTCACCACCCAAGAACCTTGGAGCAGATTTGAAACTATGTCCTGTTCTCTCGCTTAAGTAATCGCAGCATGTGGCTTCCCACCATAACCTTTTCATGCACTCCAGTTCCCCTGGTGGGCAGGTTCACTGTTAAAGGAGAAGTTCGGCAAATTTTCACATACAGTAGATCTCCCACTTCTCGAGGTCATACCACAGCGCTACACTCTGTGGGCATGTAAATGGGAACTCACGGACATGCCCTCAGAGTGTAGCGCTGTACTGTAGCTGCCTACCTGCGTTAGCTGCTGGCTATAGCAACTTGAGCTAGGGGACTGTATGATATTTACCGGGGGGGGGGGGGCCTAAGATAATTTTTTAAGCCTTAGGGGAAGGCCCAGGAGAAATTATTTGGCCTGGGGGGAGGGCCGAGGAAAATTATTTTTTCCTGATCCATGATATTTAAAGTCAACAGTAAGAAGCTGAAGACGCGAATTAAAATAATAAAGACACCCCTTCAGGAAATAGATATAGGCTATGGGAAATATTGGGAAAAGTTCTTAAAGAAGATGACAGTAGTACAAGTTATGGTCTATGTAGGCCTACTTCTTGCAAAGCCATTTAAAAGTATGACAGCCGAAACGGGCAGCCTACAGGAATAAATGTTATGGCACAGACTACACAGCCATATCTACCGGTATGTATAGGTTCGCGCATACATAAAAGTTACCTTAGTTCGTTGTGTTTGTAACTTTAAACAGTGGATGTGCTTTAGTAAAGCTTTGTGCTTCATTCAGCATTTTAAACCAGTTCTTACGCTAACGTTTTGACCAACAATGTATCTCTCTTGCCTACCTTGCCTCACCATTTCTGTTTTCGAAAGAAAGATGTATGTCCATGGCCAAATCTTATCCTAGTGTTCTAATCCTTGGTGGTTGCGTGCTTGCTTGCGCTCTTATTCTCATTCTCTCTCCTGCGCAAACATTATGTCCTGCATGCCTACTGCGTGTAGTTCTACTGCATAAAGTTTCGCAAATAAATTTGTTTGTTTTACAGAAATGGACTACTGTAACACTGCATGCAGGCTATAACCAAAAGCACACATTTTGTAAATAAGCGGGTCGGATCGCGGGTCGGGTATAATTTTTTCCTAATTAATATTCGTCGTTCGAGTTGCGGTCGGGTTGATTGAAATATTGGGCGACCGCGGGCCGCTTGTGACCAAACCCGCGCAACACTGGTGTGTAGCCTACCCGTGTGTGTGTACAGTATGTTTGCTTATGACATTTGCTGGCCGTTTTAACCTTGTAAATGTAATTTTTCGACCAGTTTTATTTGATTCACATAGGGGGGAGGGCCTAGGAGAATTCTTTTGAGACAGGGGGAGGCCCCTGGGAAAAAAAATTTGACCAGGAGGGAGGGCCAGGCAGAACATTTTTAACCCGATCGTCTGGCGACCGGCCCTCAACCCCCCCCACCCCCCACCCCCCCGCTAAATATCGTACAGTCCCTAGGTAAAACTGATTGTTTTTTGGGCTTTTTTGTACCGACAGTACTGTACTCTGTGACCTCGAGAAGCAGAGATCTATGTGAAAACTCACCGAATTTCTCTTTTAGCTGTGGCCACCACAGGAGGCCATTCTGCTCTGATGAAATGCCCTTGATTAAAGCAAGACGACCCTCTTCGTTCAATGAAACCCTTACTTGTGCGAGCAACCTTCCCCCATGTTCACCAAACACAGCTGCCAACCTCTCAGTGAATCCTCCCAGTGGAGAAAAAAAAAAAAAAAAAACACCGCCAGCACTCCACTCGACAGTTTTCTTTTGCCCTGAAGTGACTATTGATTTGCAATATTAGGGAGCTGGGGAGTGCTCCAGTGAGTTAAGGACCTCCAAAAAGGGATGGGACCACATTCATCTTCCTGATGCAGTAAAACAGCATATGCCACTGGGAAAATTTTATATTTTTAAGAGAAGCAGGGCGGAAGAGGAACGCATATATTGGTTTTGGAGAATGGATTTGGACAGTACTGGACGAGTCATGGCCTTTTTGGCCAAAATGGAGGAATTCACAGGAGTCTATCTGCCTATCTGAGTGAAACATTTACCACTTTTGGAAATGCTGTAGGTGTGAAGTTGAATAGTTTGAAAGTGGTCTGAAGTCAGGTCCCTCCATGGATATTTAGTGCATGGTGTCCTGCATAAACTCCTTCAATAAATTGATGTTTTACTGGTGGATTCTGTGTAAAATCGATTAGAAACCATAGAATGTTGTTTTTATATATTTGTAGGCAACATTACAGAATTACGACTAAAAGGCTGAGAGATTGACTAGAAACATCATTTCATTATTATTTTTACAGATGTTGTTTTTTAAATCATTGAGCATTTATTGTTTTCATCATAGCTTGATGTTCGTCCTGTTTACTATTACAATATACAGTAGTAGTGGAATGTGTCCATTCCTACTGTCTCCTAAGGAACACTGCATCCAGAGTCTGTTGCCCTACTATTGAAGTCACAATCCATTAAATGTCACCTTGTCATAATATATTCACATTTCACACTGCACTCACTTAGGTTCTCAGCAATGCACCCGTCAAATGTAAAGTCAGTTGGATGAATGGTTTGAGAAGTAAACAAAGAACACACAGACTGATTGAGGTTTCTCACTTAGATTCTCACATAGATAGATTAAGCAAGGAAAATGAAGGCAGTACAAGTTCATCATAAAATCAACATTGCAAGGCATAAAATACAAAGAGAAGGAGAACAGCTCAAATATTCCTAGCACAGATTAGCACATTAAATGTGCAGTCAGCCATTTTACACGATGTCAAGCCCATAACATTTTTTGCCACATTCAACAATTATCTCCTCACGACCACTAGCTGCTGTGAGTACACTGTAAAACACTCGGCCTCTGTAGGCAGCCCAGGCTCCGAAAACTGGGAACAAACAAAGTTGGGGGTATCCTGTCCCCCTAACAAACTGCCCGTTGAAACCCTGCGTGGAATTTCTTTGGGAATACTGAAGGCAGGGGTGAGCTACCTCTCTGGCGTGTTTTGTTTGGTCCTTAGTTCAAATATAATGTATGTTGTTTTGTACAAAAGTGTTTGCTAATACATTTAAATATAAACATAAACACAAACAAATACGACTTCTTACGCAATCGCTGACTGCACCTTTCACAAAGCAGTTGCAGGATTGTATGACTGACAAGTACAGTAACACTATTCAAAGGTACAGAGAAAGTCATCTGGCTTTTCATTCAGCTTATTTAAAGTCTTCTCTGCCTTTTTAAAGGCACATGCAGTGGCACAAAGATGAGGGCCCTAAATATTTTTAAAACTGCCAAGCATTTCAACTGATAATGGAGAGTGAGTGAGTGAGAGAGAGAGAAAGAGAGAGGGAGAGAGAGAGAGAGAGAGAGAGAGAGAGATGGATCAGCAGTGGGGTATATTACTCATGGTCCAGCAGCCCTTGCAGTTTGTGATGGTGAGCCAATGTGCCGTTTGAAGGCTTGCCAGTGAGGGGAAGGGAAGAGAGGCAGGAAGATGTAACCTGTCATAGAAGACATCCCTGACGGAAGACAGCTTTGGACGCATTCCTGGCACCCCAAAAATGAATGTGAGTCACAGAGAGGAGGGGTGAACAATGGGAGAGCAGCATGCTCGATGATCAAGCAAAAAAAATTAATTGTCCATCTAAGCAAATCCTAAGAAAGAGGTGCAAATGGACATAGAAGAGGGAGAAAAGCCTGGAACGTCTAAAAAAACACACACACACACAATGGGGATGAAATGTCCTGGGAGAGGACTACTTCTGCTGTGACTGCCAAGCTGTCAAAAATAACCCTGTTCGGCAATTTCTGGGGTGAAAAGGGGTCAGGCTGGATCCCCTCCAGTCAGACCAAGCAGGACAGAAATATGGCCGACTTGAAAAAGGCACATCGATTGCTTGCCCGTAAACGGCGCACACACCAGCGCTGATGTCATTTTGGGCAGCAAGGCGATTTCCTGGTTGGGGGAAAGGTCAGCGGCTTGTGGGACAACCCCAGCATCTGCTGGACAGGACGTGGGGGGGAGGCAGATGTGAGGAAGAAATCCATTAAGTAGACTGGATCAAAACAAGACACCACAGCAACAGAGATCACTCACTGAGGTGGGGTCTCTGACGAAGGGCTTTAATTTACTGACAGTAGGCTAAATCATGCAAGTGTCATTGTTCTACAGGCCATTTAGTAAGAACGTATCCCTATAATATGTAACTTCTTTTGGAGGCAACAGAACTTCCACTAAAATATCCTCAACACTTCACTGCCAGTGCCATCTATTTGATGCCAAGCTAGCACCTCCAAATGAGGTCAATTGGGGAGTGACCGTTTACATTTTGCCACTCAGGTTAACGATATTCCACTCAGAAATGCTCAAAGCTTACCTATTGGAGGTGTAGTCACTTCACACCGCCCCTGTCCTCAAGTGTGTTAGAACAGAGTCTCCCATTTGTGTGACCCAAGGGAGAAAGGTTATTGGTTAAACCACAAAGTCTAAACTTCATCATTTACACATTGAAATGGAACAGAAATGAAACAGACAATTATTGCTCAGCTTATAAATAATAAGCTTGATGCAAAAAGAGCTGCGAAATAAATCAATACTCGTCCAGAAATAGGGCATGGCAGTTAAATCCCATTACCCATGATGCATTTGAAAATCAAAATAATGCTTGTCTTTTTTTTTCTTGCCTTCATTTCTCATGTTTCCTTATGTGTCGCCTGTGACAAATGATCTGTTTATTTGATTTGTAAAAATAGCCCAGGCTGTGATAGAAATGACCGACGTTATTTATTTTCCTGCTGAGGAACCATTATATGTTCTGTGAAATCCCTAAATTTAACACACAAGTAGCTAGACTTATTTATTTTTCCATCAAAGCAGAGACACACAAGACGATACCCAAGTGCCAATAGCTTGCAATATTGATGCATTTTTATCAATGTCTTTACCTTAAAACGATTTCATTCAACCCAACATATTGACCAGGGGGTAAACAGCACTTCTTCTGTTGGGCTCTAGAGAGGATAGTGGTATTTGGATTACTCAAATACAGGTTACAATCAATGGACATCGACCTTGACTCCTTTGGAGATCCCATAGTAGTCACCTTTAAAGCATCAATGAAGGGCTTAGTATTCTCAATACAAACAAGTCCAAGAAAAAGGAAACCCTGGATTAAGCTTTTATAAATACATTGGAAGAAAAACACATTTTTTATTAAATTGTGAAATATTTACCAGTCGTAACTGACAATTAGCAGTCATTTCTCAACAGACTTCAGTGTTTGAGGAATAGTGACTTTTGGGTTCCTCATGGTTGCATCGCTGAAGCGAAGGGCGATTTTAGTCAATATTTTCACGCCTCTGCTTTCTCTGCCCAAGACTAATGGCACTTGTGTTCTTTTGACACAATTACAATCTACGTCCTGCCACTGAAACAATTCCAGCAAGCAACTGTTGAATATATTACAGTTTTTGCCTGTTGCTTACACACTACACTAACGAATGCTTATAGGCCAAAGCCTCAATACCTAATTAATACATTTTCTGCTTTGCACATTGTTACCTACTGGTAACACTTTACTTGACAGTATTGACTGACTGAACACATGACACTGTCATGACACATGAACCCTAATCCTAACCTCTAACCCTAATGCTAACTCTAACCCTAACCTTAACCCTAACTCTAACCCTAACCCTAACTTGTTATGACAAAAAACGAATGATACTTGACAGAAGCGTTATGTCATAAATGTTTATGACATGTTCATGACAGTGTCATGTCACTCTTATGTCAATACTGTCAAGTAAAGTGTAACCGCTTATTCCTATCTCACACACAAATTTTTCGCCATGTGCTTCACTTTTATTAAGTCTTGCGCCCAGGCTGTGGCAGAAGGTGTGGTCTGGCGCATGTTCCAAAAATCACTATCCTACACCCTCTAAAAATCATTATGCCACTGACCAAGAAAAACTGCGCTATAGCGAAAGGCGCATCTAAAGCACAGCTGAAGACTACTGTCAGGAGATGTAAGCAGCCCTTAGCAAGCACTCCCAAACAACTTCTCTGCAGGATAAATAGCCTTAGGATTTCTATTCAGTCATTCGAACATTATTGGGCTAAGTTATATATATATATATATTATAATAGACGAGTGCAGATGTGTTTAGGCTACTCTGCTAGGTTTTAGAAAAAGCATGGTTTAGTGCAGATTCCTTCAAATGTCCCACTGACTATCAAAATACCAATGCACTGTTTGAAGTTGCGCTGCTTGCTATTATGTAAAAGGAATGACCAATGTCATTTTCATTGGTTTAAAGGATGTTATGCCCAAAACACACCCATGACTGATTAAAAAAACATAAGAAGCACCTTTTTGCACCAAGCGCCTGATGTTTGATAACAAAACCACTCTGAATGTGGACTGGACACAACCCTAAATGTAATTAAGCTATTCGCCACTGACCATGCATTTTAGATCGCCAAGATAGAGCCCAGCATATTTCAGCACTAGAACATCAGTTCTTCTACCTTAAGATTACGGCTTCAAACTCATTTTCATGCTACACTGACTTACAATAGAGTACAGAGAATGGACTCTCTGACATTTCAGATGTGCACCTCTAATGTCTGGTATTGCACTTTATATAATGTTGTGGGTAGAAGCATGATCCCTTTGTTGGTTTTAAACAAATAGGCTACACCTTTAATGCTGACCGGGTACCCAATTCATTAAAAAATGGACAAAAAGGGGGATTCTTACATACATTGTTACTTTTAAAGGTCACAGTAGGCACTCAACCTTTGAGTTCCTAGTGTTGCTAATATACCACTCAGGAAGTCATACAGACATTCACTCTGACTGCGTACGTGTCATGTCACTCTTATGTCGATACTGTCAAGTAAAGTGTAACCGTATATTTTTTGTCTTATTGACATACATCGTCAAAGGCTGTTGAGACTCTCTGGCTAAAAAAAAAACACGCTGTCAGAAGCGTTTGACAATAAATCAAATCAGTAAAAACCATGTCAGAAAATAAAGGAGACAGGATGCTTTAAAATGGTCAAAATTACTTTCGATGATTCTAAATGAATGTTCACATTCATCTATATTCAGGCTCTCACTCAGTCCAGGCAAAAGTACCTATTTTCTGTGATTTACTTTCCTTTTAAGTCAATCGGCAGAATATGCCATCCAAGGTAACATTTTCTTGACTGTTAAACAGCTTGCAGTCAACTTTTCTCTCCACCCAGCTCCATTTTGTTCATTGCATATTCATAGGACATTGTTTTGTAGTAGCTTGATATAGGTTCACAATATGTCCACTGTCCACAGGCAAATGTATTATTTTGGTAAATGGTCAAATATTTTAAAGTGACAGTACACTATTTATCAATACTCAACAGCATCAAGCTATCAGCATGTCTTTAAACTGAATATTTAAAAAACACATACAGTACACAGTAAAAATTAGTCTGAAAGTTGTAATATGCTCATCATGTAATATACACATCCATCACAATATTAACTAAAGGAGTATAGTCATTAATTAATTAATTAATTAATTTATTTATTTATTTATTGCGGGGAGGGGGGTTGCACTACAAATCAGGGCACCTAAATGGCCAGCAGCGGTCCTGTAAGTGTGATGTAAGAACTGAAATATGCATAATTTCAGATACTCGTCTAGATAGTGAAAACAGTTGAGTAAATGCACCATCACTGGATAACACACACCCTCAAAATATCTCTGATTTGATTTATTTAGGCCACTGTTTGCATTGACATACAGACAGATGCAGAAGCGTTCCATGTAGCTGATTTCATTCACAGGTACTAGTTGGGCGCCCTTAACACTCGGTAGTCTCTTCTCAGTTGTTCTCATGCCCTCCAGCTCTCACAAGTGTGTGTGTGTGTATGTGTATGTGTATGTGTATGTGTATGTGTATGTGTATGTGTTTGTGTTTGTGTTTGTGTTTGTGTTTGCATGTGTGTGTGTGAGAGTGTGTGTGTGTGTGTGTGTGTGTGCGTGTGTGTGGCACTTTAATTGAGATCAGACCGAAATAAACCACTGACACATACGGACGAATCATTCAAATCCTCTTATTTTTCAAACTCTGGGGACCAATGCTTGAGCCTTTCCCAGGGGTCATGTGTCCTTGACCTGTGTTGAGGCTTCAGCCATGCCTTGTTTCTTAAATTTTATTTATTTATTTGCATACAGTAGCTGAGTGAAGAGTGTGTGGGGCTAGATGTGTCCCTATATATGTCAGCAGCAGTTCATGTTCACAGTTTTTCAGTATTCTAGTCTGAGAAAGTGATGAGGCTGAGAAAGTGAGAATTGAACAGAATCCATTATTATTATTTAACTACAATACTGATTTGTTTCAGTGTTCCTATTGCAGAGGGATGTGACCATTAGTTCTAATGTACCTTATGTGTGTGGATGCTGAATTGTTTTTGCTATTGTGGACAAAAGTAGACTTAGGAGACCCTTTATGCGGTAGGAAGATTTCATCATTACACTCTGTAAGCTTCAAGGACAATCAGTATTCAATTTTTAGAGCAGGATAAGAGTTGTAAGAGATGTGGCAGTGTTCTTGATTTATAGCAAACAACAGACTGGGTACCCTATAGTCGATCAAAAAGAATAGCTAATATACTATATAATTTAAAAAAAAAAAGGTGCTTATTGTAATGCAAGTGTTTCTAAAATCACACTTTCTTCTGGGTAGGCTATTTTTAGGGGATCCTGTCCATTGCAAATTGAGGTAAAACTTAACAGCCTGATTTAATCTCAGCGCATAAATATTGAATATGGAGCCTCAGACGAGCCCCAGGCTATGTGACCGTACATTCACTGCAAGTTTTGCACAAATAGAGGCCAAAGGGGGGAGGAAAGGGGGACATTTTGGCTCCAACTTTAAAAGCACAAGTTTGACGACCCTTTAGTCGCACATCAAGTCAGCCGCTGAAAGGCTGGCGCTCCCTGGAGTGGCTCTGCCCTTGAAAAATAAAACGGACGGCGGATATATTTAAAGCAGTCATTTTATTAAAGTTCCCTGCATCTGCGTATCTATTTTTCACTTTTTTCTTTCTCTTTGACAGGCCTTTCACAGTAAAGTAAATTAGTCCACTTTAACCCCTGGACCCAGATCGTTTTTCAAAGGCACCTTTTCTTTCCGAGCACGGTGCTATTCAGTGACTAATTTTAGGTGACTGGTGACATCAAAGGCCTCACCATGCCTCCATCCTATGAAATCACATCAAATCCCCTTGACTTCTGGCTCATCAGAGAAGAGGCGGGAAAAGGTGTATTTTGGGCAAAAAAAAAATTCTGAAATATTCCCTTCACACAGCAGCAGCTAGTATTGGGAATTTGAAAACACATCAAAAGCATATAGGATATTGGCAGATATATTTGTATCTGCATTTGGAATGCATGAAGGTGTGTTTACAGAAGGGCTGGTCTTTTTCTCAACACATTTTCAATCATGGAGTTCTATGTCTGGCTTCCACAAATACAGAGGATTTGAACACGATCTTGGAAAGGTCATTGTCTGAGTTTGTTCGACTGTCTCATCAGATTGTTAAACTCTGTGGAGGAGGAAGAGGAGAGTGGGGGTGGGGGTTGGTTGGGGATACTTGGAAGGGATGCTTGTGATGTCAGCAGCTATGACACAGCAAGAAAGTTTCAGCCATGAGTAGAATTTTCCAGATCATGAGAGGACGGCCGTTTGGTTGGGAGGGTTTTTTTCCGGTCTGTAATTAGGTCCTCTGAAAGGTTAATCACCATGGCTAATGACTGTCTCCCTCAAATGTGGGTCATCGCCAGGCAACCGGGGGGAGGGGGGGGGGGGGTCTATTAGTAATGAATATCAGCTATTTGGAGGGCAGGGACATTGGTTTTTCTCAGGCAGGCTAACACATTGATATGAGCCTTAATTCGAAATAACTGCAATAGAGAATAGAGGCCTGCAAGCATGGGAATCATAGTGGAGAGAAGAATGGAACTGGCTTCCAAGGGCCCCAGGTAGGGGGAAAATGAAAATGTCAAAGCTAGGCCCCAGCAGTGGCGCGACTGGCTGGGGCACCTGCACCGTACGCCGGCGACCCGGGTTCGATTCCCGCCCTGTGGTCCTTTCTGGATCCCACCCTGACTCTTTCTCCACTCTCACCACTCACTTCCTGTCAATCTCCACTATCCTATCTGATTAAAGCCAAAAAATATATACTTTAAAAAAAAAAAATGTCAAAGCTAAAAGTTAATGTTGACGGATATTTAGCAGACACGTTTTATCCAAAGCAACACGGACTCGCAATGGCAGGAATCAAACCTGTGTCGATCGATTGTTTAGTTGTTAGTGATTTTACCGCTGCTCCACCATGCAGGCCTGCAAAATGTCCAACAGGAAACATATCAGACAGGTAGTGTACATACTGTAGCTACTTTAACAAGGACATACAAACACCAGGGTAGTCACTGATATACATGCAATACATACTAAGGGTGTCACATACATCAACAAAAGGATCATCACAGAAGGTGGTTAGTTACATTTAACCAACCCACGGACGCTACACTTTAACATTTTCTTTTGTTAGAATACTTTAATTAGCTAATTAAATGTTACGACGAATGTCAAACTAAATCTAAATTTACCACAATGGCAGAATAAATCGGTTGATTGACTAACTGAACGTTGTATCCTAAAAATAGTGGAGGCTGTCTGAGGTCATTCTCTCACCTCTTGCGAAAGGCACAAAATAGTTCAGTCAGTCAGCACCAGGATTCATCTCTGAATCCGCCTTACACATGTTTGTCACAGCCTTGCATGTTATCGATATGATTTGTAGCTGCAGTGATGGTAGTTTTTTCACCGAAGACAAATTTCCCTCATGAGGGACAATAAAGTTCATCTTGTCTTATCTTGTCTCATCTTAATTATGGTAGTCGAGTTGCTGGAGCGTGACTTATTGTGTAACATGCCAGGCTCTGACAATATCATACCCAAAAGATCTCAGAGATGAATTTGAGAATGAAATGTGGCACCTGAGCGGAATATATAGTGCCACTGTTCTGTCCCCTTCTCAGCTCCTTAATGTCATTTATAAGCTGTAACTACAGAGCATTTTTGGCAAAATCTGCATTGCATTGAGGGTTTTCTGCACCCTGCGTGTGACTGTTGCGGGCGGTGGACAGGCTTTCAGCAAGTTGAAATTATTTGGAAACTTCTTGAGACCCATTATGTCACAGGCAGGCCTACTGAACAGCCTTCCAGTTTTCTTCATTGAAAGCCATTTAGCAAAACATTGGATCTCAAGAAGTTTCCAAATAGTTTCAACTTGCTTAAAGCCAGCTGTTTACTGCCCGCAACAGTCATGGCAGGGTGCAGAAAATCCCCAATCCTTTAAGGATCTGTAAATTACTGCATTTCGTTGTCTTTGTATTTGTACTCTGCATAGTGACAATAAATTTGAATCTAATCTAATCAAATCGAATCTAATCTCATCAGTGATTTTGCCAAAAAGAACACACGAGTGGCATTTGCAGGGGAGTACACTTCTCATCATGTATAAGCTAGCACTTGAGGAAATCAGTTTCTTTGTGCCTTCTTTCTTCACATAAATATGAGTAATGAGTCAAATCTTGATTAGCTATATTTTATTATGCATGTAGCATTTTGTTCATGTAGAAAACGTGTAACTTGTAAAATTGTATTTCTAAGCTTTGTTTTATACCTTGAAGTAGTATGTGTGACAGACCTTGACCAAGATTATGTATAGGGCCCAGAAGTTTGTGCAACACCCCTGCCTATAAAGTCCTGCACACGTAAGAGTGAGGAAAAGACATGACTCGCAGGACTCCCACAAAATCAGTATATAACAATAGATGCTTTGTTAAAAGGAATGTTATCCGTGTTTGCACAAGTGGAGCAGGAAATAATCCACGCTGACATACTGTAAAGAGTCGCGAGGTTGGTGTTTTTTACGGTCTGGCTCATCTTTACTGGAGCGGGACTAAGAAATCCATCCCATGTAAACGACCACCTATAGGATTTTGTAGGCAGGAGTGAGACAACACAAAAAAGCATGCAGGTGGTAGCAGGATAAAATGTGAAATGTACTTTTTGCGAAGAGCGGGACAGTGCCCTGCGGGAGCAGACACACTGCTGAAGAATCCATCATGTGAGGGCATTAAGTTTCGATTGTGGCTTTGAGTGTGTGCTTGATCAATGAAAAGTATAAGATCCTCAAATGTGATCTGTTTCGCTGTTTCATAGGAGTCTTGCATTCAGGCCAATATTTCACAATGGCATCTGAACTGGCCTGTGTGTATGTGTGTGTGTGTGTGTGTGTGTGTGTGTGCGTGTGTGTGTACCAATAAGTAATCTGACATACCCAGAAATTACATACTAGTACAAAACCTACAGAGAGACAACCCCCACTCACACAGTCAGGCACACACATACAGTACAGCTCATAGCCCCAAGACAGGGGGGGTTCAGGCACTACCTCTGCCAATATGACCACATCTAAAACGTAATACAAAACGGGCTATCCATGTTTTCACTAAAGGTTTAAAGCTATTATACTGCAGAATGAATTATACAGTGATAAAGGCAAACCCACTCAGCATGGGGGAAAAGACTAAGAACACAGAATATCTCGGAATCCTGTCAGGAGCTCAGATGCTTTGTTTCAGAATTTCTTTATTGTACAGGAAGAACAACACAACTTATATCATATAGTCTTTTTCTCCCTGCAAAAATATACATTATTCATCCCCTGCCGTTCTGCCCCAGCTGTGGTGGAAGCACGATCCAAACACTCACTCATCCCTCACTGATCAATAATGCAGCATGGGGAAGGACAGCCGTGGCGTAACGTCTCCTGCTGCCTGTGCCTATTAAGACATGACACAGAACTATGAGACAGCATTGGACTGTACAGGCCCCGGCAATGTTCCCAGAGGCCAAGTGACACCACATGGTCATGGAGAGGTCACAGATGTTGAGGAAGAAAAAAAAGGAATGTTCACTTGAAATTGCATACAAAAGGCGTACAAGTGTAAGGGACTGCACCTGTAGAGCAGGTAAAGCTTATGTATTCATGAAAGAAATATTGGAGAGGAATGTATGTAGTATGTTTTGAGTAGCCTTTCTCATTGTAACAATGCCCTGTACATTCACTTCAGTGTGGTATGTGCATTGTACTGGAATGGATTGTCACTCCTCAATGAGATTCTGGGCCCGAATTCAGCGGCGATAGGAAGCTACATCGGTGAAGTGATTTGTAATAATGGCAAAGCCATCAAAATGGCATAACCCTTTTTGAAATTGAAATCTTGAAATTGACTTACCACAGGTTTTGGATCCCTTCTCGGCAAAAATTGTATAGTACAGTATCATTATAATTATAATAACTTTAATTCAGAACTTGCTGCTACAACTATTTTAATTGTTAAAGGCCTATTCCATCCAAAATGCCCTCTTGTTACATTCAATTACACAATGGCAGATCTGTTGTTTGTTTATGTTTTATTTACAAATCTTTTTTTCCTACACCCTAACAAGCAGCTCTAATTGATATCCAGAGGCAGACCCACACATACTGCTCACGTGGGCAGTGGCAGCCATCTCTCAGTGGCCCTCTTGTACACAGCATCTTCCCTTTCCATCACGCCGGGGTCCAGCAATCGGGGTAGGGCGAGGCAGCGAACGCTCGTTAATCAGTCCGATATCCTCAGCTGTGCCAATTATCGCGGCGACGTTGTGACCCCGGTGTCGCCGGAGCAACGGACGGAACCGTTAATTATCCAGCATTACCCGCAATTTGTTCGCTGAATTGGTGAAGTGTAAAAAGGGGTCCTCGTGAATGATTCTGTTTACTCCTTTGGCCTGCGAGGCTGTCTGTCTTCCTCTCCGTGGGGAGAAAAAAAAGCAGCCAAAACAAACAGACAATGATCTAAGAAAAACAAGTGGGGGGAAAGCATATAGCATCAGTGGGCCACTAGCACATAATCAGAAACCTTTGTGACTGAATGCAGTCGGGATTGAAATTGTTGCCCTTCCACGCAAAAAAACAAAACCCTTAATTTTTTCTTAGAAATCATTTTAAACTCACAAAGGTAATCTGCATTCATTCTAGTTTATTCCATTGCTTATTCCGATGCAAATTAGACTTCTATTTTGACACTTCATTTTACTATAGTATCTATTTGCACCCGGGTACTAAAACCAGTTACACAGTGAGGCAGTGAGGCTTTCTGCACCCATTACTTCTCTGGTTTTACTCTTTGGCTATAAGTCTTGCTTGTCAACTTTCCTTTTTGTTCCTGCTGTAGCCTAGATTTGACCAATCTTCCATAGCCTATACGTGTTATTAAGTAGTTTGAGTAGAACTACTGCTCTTCATTATCTCCCTGCTTGTTGACATCTTATCTTGTATTGTATTATTTCATGATCGCTAAATGTTTGATTCCTTTTAATGTTGTCTTCAGTTAACTTCATTCAACTGCACTTGCAATAGAATCACGCTGTTCAGTCGTGAATGTTCGCAAATTGTGGTAGGGGGCTGAGAATGGCGCTGATTACCCAATGAACGGCAGGTTTGATAAATATCACATAAAGTGAAGAAGCTCAGCATGTGCTGTCTGTGGGTTGGCCATGGTGCTGATAATGCTGCGTTCACATATCTACGTAGGCCTACATCTGGCCCTCATTACCTTTACCACAAGGTGCTGTTCTGTTATTATTCAATAGATAAAACAAAAAAGTAGCCGGATGAAAGATTTATGGGGAATTGATCCCCATGGCTGGACATTCATACTTCATTCAACATACACAAAAAACATATTTTGACTGATTGTTCATTTCGATGCTACCATGTTCTAAACTTTTAAAGAGTCACAATTGCAGTTCTGTTGCAAGCCACTTCTACAGCCCTTTTTTTGGTATATAGCCTATCTGTTCATAACAGCACTATCCTTTTGTCACTTATAATGGCCCAACGGCATAGCAGATGTTGGCATGACATTGTTAACTGACTTTGGGCCAACGTCATTTTGGCCGGTGGGGTAACATTGTTGCAACGTTGTCATGTCAATAGAAAATCTAATTTTGCTCCCATAAAAATGGACGAAAATTAAGGCTTCCAATGCATTTCAATGGAGCTGTGAACTGAAGCTGTCGGAGTGTGTCGGCCTGTCGGGAGCTGTTGGACAGCCATTGGCTCATCTGCGCCTGATGGGCGGGGCTTGCGATCGGTCAATTGAATATGCTTGCGTTGTGCTTTGAAAGTTGAACCAAGTTCAACGCTCAGCTTGTTCAACGCTAGCCATAGAGAACAATAGGAAACCTGCCGCTTGCCGCTGGTCAGTGTGATCCTCGTCTCTACACTTTATATTCAATAAAACCTAAAATAAAGCTGCAAGCAGCAATGACGGGGCCAAACAGCCCAACAGGCCAGAGTTACCATGGCAACTTGATACTATTATATCAGACAAGTCAAACAAGAAAAGAATGATGTGAATGTCCTGAATCAGTGTTTAAACACTTTTTTACCAGATGGTTCTACAGTATGGGCTGCATAGACTCCCATAGTGGAAGGAAGATGCCCAACTTTTTCTGTATAATATAAAAACAAACATGTTTGACAGTGAAAAGACGATGCTTGATACATTTAAGTATAAGTATAAGTATACTCTTTTGATCCCGTGAGGGAAATTTGGTCTCTGCATTTGTCCCAATCCGTGAAACACACTCAGCACACAGTGTACACACAGTGAGATGAAGCACACACTAATCCTGGCGCAGTGAGCTGCCTGCAACAACAGCGGCACTCGGGGAGCAGTGAGGTGCCTTGCTCAAGGGCACTTCAGCCGCTTCCTACTGGTCAGGGTTCGAACCGGCAACCCTGCGGTTCCAAGTCCGAAGCGCTAACCAGTAGGCCACGGCTGCCCACTTTGCCCACCATTTAATACAAGCACATTGATATGATAGTTGACCAGAGACAGAGAGCATCCACAGACAGAGGCCTGAGGACTGAGAGTAACGTGGTTGTTTTCACAAGTTTGAGTCTTTGAATTTCTCTTTAAACTTCTCATTCATCACAGTATAGAAGATATAAATGCTTCAGTGTTGAGATCACTCCGTCAGATCACTGAGGCCACTTGCCCTGTGCTTGTCAAAAGAAATCCTTACAAATGTCAAGCTTTTCATATTTAATTTTTCTCAGAGGGGGTCACAGAGGGTGAGGTGAGCAGAGTACCTTCATAAGTTGAGTTGCTATACTTACTGATGTAGTGGAGGGAAAGGAAGGAGGCTACCGGCAGATATAGGAATAGGAGAGGAAAGAGAGAGTAGCCACTGGATGAGGGTTTTTTTTTTTTTTTTTAAAAGGACTTGCCCCACAAAGCACAAACAACTAAAGCAAACCCTCAACATACACACACACCAGCTCACTTACAGGTTTTTATTGGAAATTCAAATTGACAGTACACACACACACACACACATACATACTGTATACTCTCTGTCACAAGTCTATAATCTGACTGTCACACACTTGTTTCTTCCTGTCAATCTTTACTTTGGAGCCCACACAGAGAACACGAGCATGGCGCCGACAGTCTCTCTACTCTGAACCCTCTCCACACACGTCCATAAATAACTGTCTGACTCACGGATTCAATTTGTGTCCCCTGTTTTGGCACCGGTCATAAATCTTTCACCGTGGTTGCATAAAAACTCACAGATGTCACATGAATCATTCGTGAAACGGATCGGGCTCTTCGGTGGCTGGTTTTCATGCGGACCATCGTCCTAAACCGGAAACTGGTGCCCGCATGGTCCCCTGGGTGGACAGTTGTCTACAAAACGAGGACATGGCAGTGGCACCGTGCCCGCCGGGCATCGATTTCTGCGCCAAGGACCAGATAGCTCATTGTCGCCTCGCATCAGCTCACCCGACGATGAACGGCCATCGCTACATGATCTCCAAAAAAACTGGGCGTAAATTATTGATGCCCCTGACAGAAGGCCCCTATCGCTGGCTGCTGCGTGAGGATTGCAGTGTCAGCACTACTCAGACTCTTTACCCCCTGCAATCAGGAAGGCACACACAGCTGCTTCATATTGCCGCATGATATTCACCAGCAAAAACAAAATCAAAAGCATTCAATAAATATAAAGTGGGACAGGGTTTAGCCAGGCTTTGGCCTAATGAGGGGCTCTGCTAAGACTCAACTGGGATTTTATTGGCATGTGTAGGCAGAGAAAATAGGCCTGAAGACCACCCTGGGCCAATCAGAGCTGACCTATGGAAAGACCATTACATGCAATTAGCATCCCTGCTGAAGGATGAGTAAATAGCAACACACTGTGTTGGGCCGTGCACAAACAGGCAGATACAGTAGCTCTTTGTAACTTGGCTCCCTTGAAATACACACAGTCACACACACATGCACACATACACAGAGATTCATACATTCTTTCTCCCTCTTTCTCTCTCTCAGACATGCACACACGCACACACACACACACACACACACACACACAAACACACACACACACTCACACACAAACATCCATATGCATTACATTTACAACATTTTGAACTCTTTACAACATCACAGAAAGATGAAAATGAGAATCTCTTCACTTCGCCAGAGATCTAATGTGAAGAAAATGTCATTCTATAACACTCTGAGGAAATGTAACTCTCTATCTCCATCAAAAAGCTTCCATCTATATGCCTTAAACCATCTTTGGCATTTCCACACAAGTCATGAAAGTCACCGTAAAGAGGCTCACATGTGTCAGCCCCATGATTGGTGTCGATTAGGTATATAGGTCCCCTCTTTCAGCACGGCATGTTTTACGGCAAGTGCCAAACACAGAAGGAGAGAGAGAGGAAGGGTGAGAAGACTAATCACATTTTACAGGAAGACCACCTCCTCCGATTTCATCTTAAGTGGGTAACCCTCGAGGACTCCAACAGCTAAAGAAAGCGTAAAAGGCGAGATAGAGAGAAGATTCCATTTAGATTATGAACCTAATCCACATCCCTGGATGCCTTCATTACTAGACTGAGTGTGTGATGCTTCGCGCACAGAAATTAGGATTCCACTTGAAAAAAGAAATAACAAGTCCATTTAAAATCAGATTTAACTGTTCAAAGAAGAGCAGACCACGGAATATGGCTACACTTGTCAGTTGTGAAGCAATCTGTGATTCACTGCATGTTTCCTCACACTGACAGTGATTATAAGGGACACACATTCCGGTGGGTCGATCAAGGGTGTAAGTTTTGGTTACACATGTCATTTGTTTACACTTAAATGTAATGTTTAAAAATCAACAACACAACGCGTTAAGCAATAAGAGCAAACAAAAAAAAAAGAGAGATGGAAGCAGGAATGAGCAGTGCTTCCAAGACCTCCTCCTCACATCGTTCAACAAGACACAAAGCCCAATCAAAGATCCTTGATTACTCCGCTTTAACCCTCTCTGGCCCAATCTGGAGGAAATAGCTAGCTGGAGTCTAACCTATAATTCGAGGCTGACCTATACTTAACACTGGAAACAAGGGCACTTTGGACTTTGACATTTACTATGTTGCATGTGGTCTCTCAATGCAGGGGACTCCATTAGGCAAAATAGGAAAAGAAAAGTTTAAGTATGTAATTTTAAAGGAGAATTCCAGCGATTGTTCACATAGATCTCACTCTGTTTCTCAAGGTCACCGAGTACTGCCGGTATGAAAAAAACGAAAACAATCCGTTCTACCTGGCTGAAGCTGCTGCATAATTGTTATTATTATTAAGGAGGAGAACTTACCACAAATTCTTACTACAGCCAATCAAAATAATTATTCTGTTAAAGTGCATTACTGTGCTTGCAGCCTAATTAATGATATCATATTGTAAGTACATGATTATATGAAAAGATACTGAAGGGTCAATTCCCAAAGGGTAATGCTTAATTTGACAGGGTCCTTGTTCCGGTGTATCTACATAATGAAGTACAGTTTAACAACATATGTAACAATATGAAATATCATTTACTTTGTTGTCCATTCTTAATGTACTTTTGTTTACCTACAGATTATTAGTACACGTGTAATAAGAAGTGCTTTGTTACAATAGTTTGCCAAAGTGGCCTATCTCTTTTGGGGAAGGAAAAAAGTGGCTATGGGGTGAAGTTTGGGATTCTTCACACCCTAACATTAACCAACTTATCGAGGTTCTACTCAAGGCAAGTGCACAGGGAAAATTAAAGAGTGCACCTAGTATATGAAACAACCACTTTTACTGATTTCTACTACAAGCAATTTAACAGATAATATAAAATATGGTTTGTATTTCACCCATTTCCCTGGCATGTGTACCAAAGAGCTGTTTTCTAAAATGGATAGTTTCTGTCCATGTTTATGATTTGCTGAATCGTGTTGACATGAGTGTTGACATAAGAGTGACATGACACTGTCAAGAACACATGACACTGTCATGAAACATGAACCCTAACCCTGACCCTAATCCTAACCTCTAACCCTAACTCTAACCCTAACCCCGACCCTATAGGACATACACTACGCATACGCCCTATAGGACATACACTACGCATACGCCTCAAACAACATCTGCACAACATACACAAAAATACACGCAACACTTACCTCGTCACACACTTCCAGACGCACAACATCACACATTTGAGGGTCTGTGGCCTTGAAGGGAACCCAGGCTGGACTATTTTACAGAGGAAAAGAGCAGAGAGATTGTGGATTTTAAAACTTCAAACATTACACCCAACAGGTTTTAATGAAAAATTAAATTAAAGTTTTAAACCACTCTGTGTCTTTTTTACAGCTCCTCTCTTTTATCTTCTTTTTAACTTGTATTTTATCCTTTTTAGTTTTATTTTATTTTATTTGACTTTTAGATGGGATTAGTGGGGCGGGGACAACTGGCCAGTGCATAATGGTCAAAACAACCACTCACCAAAACGAACTTTTAATTCTAATTTCCTAACCCCGACCCTATAGGGTTGTTGTGCAAGGAGCCCCAAGTCATTTAGAAAGGTGAACACATGACGTGTGAACAGATGTTTGGAGCATGATTAAACACAGTCAGCCTTGTACTTTTGGAATATATCAAAGGCTTTGAGTGAGTCAATGTTTTAGTGACAGCTTCATAGAATTCAGCTAAGCAGTACTTAATTCTCAAAACCTACAGTGTATGGCAGCATGGGATGCACATTCTTTTCAACACCTTCTTTCTTTAAAATAAGAGTGTTTTACAAACATACCCACTTTACTAGAATCCCAAATGACATCTGCAGAATCTGTATGCGTATAATAGCCAAGCAGTTCCAGTGTGTTGTAAAGTTCAAAAGAAAAACAGCCTTTGAATGATTATAGTAGCCTAAGCGCCTCACCAGATCAACTATGTTTGCCATTGCACTCCCTGCTTGCTGCATCACTGTATTCTATAACCGAGTGCACCCCTTTGAAACCCTGCCTTGTGCTAACATGCCCCCAGCACTCCTTTGTAGCTGGTGACAAGAGCACACGTAGCCCTCCTCTGATAACCCAAAGACCTAAAAGAATTCACCTCCTCAGCAAGTTTGCTTCGCAGGCTCCTTGCAACTCCAGCTCCAAATGCAGGGTATTTTTTTTTTCATGTAAATTATTTCACTACTTCACAACACACACACTCTCTCTCTCTCTCTCTCTCTCTCGCTCTCCCTTCCTCCCTCATTCTCTCTCTCTAACATGAGCAGATGAATTTGCCCACAGAGTCTTACTGCATAATGTTTATGGACCTGCCAAGGCCCATGAAATTGCTCTTCCCAGTAAATGAATTCACCCACATATATCAGAGGAGGGGAAAAAAGTTTGTCTCCCTTATTTTTCCATCACGACAGTTCTCTGGAACAACAAACTGGTCAAGCTCTCAACCCAACTCTGTAAGAGGCTGTGCTTTATTACTAGGAAAACAAAATGTTTAAGAGCCCTTTTCTATTTTCGTTTGACAGTAACTTATGGTAAAGTGATGATAGAATCCCAATGGCTGTCTCAAGCTCACTCGGTTGTGTTCAAAAGAGGCCATTTGATGCTCCTCTGATAAAAGAGCTCCTAAGGGATGGCAAAGGCTTCGTCACAGAGGTCTTTTCCAGCTGCAAATGTGATGCGCAACGCGTGTGCTGTGCCAAATGTTATGTGAATTATTCAGAGGGCCAAGCAGTGGAATGAAATATTAATGGAACAACAGAAGATTCTTTTTGTCATAATTATCGAGGAGAGTGAAGCCTTGGTCAAACACACACACACAGACACACACACACACACACACACACACACGCACGCAGACATAGGCACAGGGATGCAAATTGTGGTTGTGGGCAGAGCATGTATGAGTTGCATTTAAATTGAGTTTACAAGGGGCCTTGGTATTTTAATACAGTAGTTGTGTCTGCTTGCTGCATTTGTGTCATTTGTATTGTAATCTAGGCACAGAGGTCCACTCCACTGGGTACATCTGCTCTACATCATAGTGAGAAGAACAACATCATTCGACCTAATATAATCTCTGTCAGTTAAGTCTAGGTTGTAACGTTGTCTATTGTCTTTTTGTGTGCTGATTTCTTGACCAGGCCTCACTTTTAAAAGAGATAACAATCTCAATGCAATAAAGTAAATAAATAGATAGATAAATAAACAGTACCCTGTTGGACAACCAAAGCTGCTTAACCACAACTTCCATATGTAGTAGGATTTCCCCCCCAATAAGTACCTAACAGAGATGGAACAAAACATATTATGCAAAGAAGAACACTAAGCAGAAAGGAGTTGTGGACGTGATTATGCAATCAGTAAGACAACAAAGTAAGTCCGCACACAGGACACGACTGTTGTGAGTGATTCTCTCATATAGACTAACCATCTTCTTCATCAAAGGCCTTAGCAGATAAACAATAAAGAAAGTAGCAAAACACCATCAATGTGACTGACAGGAGTCTGCTTCTGACCTAAGGGTCATTCCGTGTTCTAGAATAGAACTGACATGAGGCCTCTCTTAGATTTCAAGCAGACCAGAAGCACGGCAGCACCTTCTCTCATCTATAGTGAATTCAAGAGTGCCCAGAGCTCTCAGTGGAGCTCTCAGTGTTTGCAGGCTTAAAATGTTTTATGTTACTCACAGGTGCTGCACTATGGAGCCACTAGGACAGCAGAGTGAGTCTGAGGGCAGACCGGAGCAGGAGGGAGAAGCCAGGTCTGCGTCCACTCTCTGGTAGTTACTGCTGCATCCTACAGGACATGACATACAGTAAAGTGACCATTTATCACGCACACATCCTCCTTCAAGCTCAGGGCTTACTTGTTCCGTTATTTTCACCATACTGTACCAACGCATAACCAAAGTCTATAAAGGGAATTTCCCATACATTTAGTCAGCCTTGCCTTGATGTTTGTCAGTCTCTTCGGTCACTGTTGTTTATGCGAGGGATTGCATGGCATCATGAACAACATCCAAGACTAGTAGCAAGTTTCACTTGAATGGAAGAGTTCCTTCAGTAATGATGTGTGATTCACAGCACAGACAACTTGGTATCACCAGATCATCCACTTTGTGAAGAAGGTCTGGGCACTCTCCATCCTAGCATCGCAGTGGGCATAGACTTTGCTTTAACTTTGATGAACTTTAATCATTGGTCCAGTCGCATTGATCAGGGATTCTTAACATTTCTTCCTACTTCACCACTAACCTTTGAAAACTCATAATAAATCACAGTCACAATTAACCATTGCACATCTTTGATGCTTGCAGGCGTTGTTACTCCCACTGTCAGTTTCAATTTCAAAATAAACATCATCCCTTCTGGTCGCTGATTGGCCCACTCTCCTGGGGCCTCATGTACAAAGCTTGCGTACGCACAAAAATGCTGCGTACGCCATTTTTCACGCTCACGTCCGGATGTACGAAGACTGACTTGAACGCGAGAATGTGCGGTCCTCCACGCAAACTTCATGTCTGGCGTACGCACATTTCCAATGTGTATCGTCAGTTGGCGACACTTAGAGGCAATGCAGTGCAACAACATTAGTTGATCGCGAGTCTAGGCCTTTATTTGCACAGTATATTGTGAAACGTGGGTTATTAAAAATGATAACACTTCGAAAATAGGCCTATGTTTCTAAATTTGGACATGGAACATGCGCAAATTCTACTAACTTATGCAACAACCTATCTATGATGACAACTGTAGACTTATTAGAGGATAAGAATTAAAAGGGAATGTGAAACAGCCTACACAGCCCCGATATTTGGTTACGCGATTGTTGATGACTGGCTTATCAAACATTTCAGATTCTGAAGAGCTTTCCACAAAACCTGTGATAAATGGGGTCGGCTTCACGCATTTGCCCATGCCTTAACATTTGCCGAGTGTTTTCCCTTCATATCTCCGATAGTTTTTATTTTTAAAGAAATACATATGGGACAGGATCATGCATGTGAATAGATAGGCTGACTAATAAGTGCGAATATAAGATATTTCCCTGATTGACTGCATGGCTACTTTGACTTTCCTTGAGTAAGCATTCACATTATTGTCACACTTGTGTGCAAATATAGGGATATGATCCAGAAATCGTAATGTTGTGGCGAGGTGGCCTGGATCAACTGAGTTTATTCCATTCGGGTGCACGATGCGTGGTACTTGGACACGATTTATTTAATGATTTTTTAATAAATGCAGTTATGTTGTCATAGTCCAAATGCATTCAACCCAGTTATGCGAACCCTGTCACCTACTTGCAGACTGACCAATAATTCTGCCACGGTCTCAGCCTAGCCACTGCCACGCTCTGCCACTACTGTTTTTGTTTTGTTATTAATTAATTACAGATGATATAAAGACATAAGATTCTTGCCATTTCGTCAGATAAGCACTTCTACCTCGCATTCGCTGGAAATAAACTTTTTATTCATTTGATGATTTCAATTATTAAACTTTGCAAATTGCAACAGGTTTCAGTATGAATGGATCCACAGATGAGTTTTCATTGTTATTAATATTGCAGGAGAGGCCATGTTGTCTTCGCAGAGGTCTGCGCTCTCGAATGTCCTTCTAGTTAGCATATTAAAATGAGTGTGATTGAGGGAGGAGAGAGGGTGGAGTGTAATGCTCGTGCATGTACGCTTAATTTCACGTTAATTGGGATGTACCATGGAGGTATTATATATAACTGGAGAGAGTGACTAAGTCCCGCCCTCCATACAAATGAATGGTGGAGGCTAGGCTAGTAAATCCGGCCAATTCATAGTCAACGCCATCTTGAACACTGGGGTTCGGATCCAGCGCCAGTCGACTCTGACCATGCGCCAGTTACAAAGCTGGAAATGACGCATGGACCAACGTCGTGCATGGAGCTGGTTCCAAATGCTCCATGCAGCCTGCACGCTCTTGACCCCCTGGGATGTACAAACAAAAGCTGCGTGGAATGCTGCGTACGCACAGTTTCATACATCAGGATTTTTTTGTGCGTACGCTACTTTTCAGGTTTGCGCGTACGCAATGTTTTAGTATGAAATCCACGCAAGTCTTTGTACATGAGGCCCCTGGTAACTGAAAGAAACTGACCAGAGCCAGACTGTTATCTCAGTGAAATAGAATGAGCTGAGACACAGGCAGGCAGGGCCAGACTACAAATGCAAGTCTGTAATGACAGATGTAATGTGTTTGTTTCCCATTCCCAGGCCTAGATCCTGAAAAATGCCAGAAACAGGGAGAATGTGAATAATACTCTGCATAAGCTTTCATCGTACCTTAATACTAAAAAAAATAAATCATGCTTGAACAAAGCATGTCTCAATCATGCCTGAACAAAATATGTTTTACATTCAATGTTCAGTTATTGTTCAGTTAAGTAACTTTATTACTCCTCAATTGAAGTTCCCTTTCATCTGCTTTCAGAATTCAGTTGTAAAGGCATGTAGTCACCAAGCCACAGCCTTCTAGTTATACATACAAGATATCAGAAGAAACATTGCACCCGAGTCGGCTTGAGTCCCCTATTCATTAAAAATGAATCTCTTATATGGACTGTAAACTTAGAACAGTTGGTAATAACAAGAACCTCAATTTACATGCACTGTAAACACATACTCGTCGTCTAACATCACAGAGCCACCCTACTATAGTTTATGGAGAGATTTTAAAAAGACAACATCATTTTAATGTTAAAATTTTATTAAAAAATCACTTATCTCTTTTACTGCAGAATTTTGCATTTTCTCTTGCATCTGCCAAACCACTTTGCCTTTCAGGCTTGGACTTTAATATGGATATTATGCAGTGAGAAATACATGTAGTAAACATGTGCTAAAGGTGAAGACTAGAACTGCGAGCATGATGATAGTTTAAGCTATAAATCCTTAAATCCTCTGAAAACCTCTTCTCTGTATTCATCATTACCTTTTAAAATCAGACCAAAGGACGGACACACACACACACACACACACACACACACACACACACACACACACACACTCATACACACATGCAGATGCATATGCACATACAATCACACACACTCAGACACACATATAAGACCAGACTCACATGCACACATATACACACACACACACTCACACACACACAATACAATCAGACGCAGACGCACACACACACTCACACACACACATGGACATTGTCAGAGCCCACTGAGCAGTCACGTATGCACCGCTTCCCCACAATCCATCACACCGTGCGTGATTAAACGTGTAGCCATCAATGACGCCCCAACCTTCTCACTGAACCCGCTATCTGAGTCGGCCTCGCTGAAGCCCTATCTGCTTGGATGGGGAGGGCCAGTGCAAGGAAAGGAGCTTTGAGATAGGATAAAAGGAGAGCCGCCGTTAGATTTCAAAATCTCAAAATCATTTAAATGTAAATTAACACGCATGAGGAACCTTGTAGGTCATGATTGTTCTTCCACTGATGGGAACCATTGCACTGATGATTATTCAGAGATACTACGATGGTGCCATAATTGAGATCACAGTGTGTGTGTGTGTGTGTGTGTGTGTGTGTGTGTGTTGGGGGGGGGGTGGCTGAAGTAAGACTTGGATGTATGGATGGATGTATAGGGTGGTGGAACACATTTCCTGGACTGTAGAGCTAGGAGAGGGAGACCCTTGTGGGGGAGGGTAGTCTGAGCTCCACAGGTGAAGAACCTCAGCTGTTGCTCCTCCATGAGCCCAGAGATCCATCTGCTTGGTGGCTGCGGTTTGCTCTCTCTTGGGCGGAGGCCCACTGCTGGGGCCACAGGTGTGGCCACAACGGTCCAGCAATTGTGGTAATTCACTGGCACCAAAGACTCTATCGCTCTGAGCACTTGGTCTCAGACCAGCGGTTAACCGTTAAATGTGCACTTCAGTCTCAGTGTTATTTCCAACCATCGGAGTGCAATGCAAAGGCTTCCTCGTGGTGTCACAAACTGGCTTTAGTCAATCAGTCAGGAGTGTGTGCAGGTGTATTGATTAAAAGCTTGCTCCTTTCCCAACATGATTCGGAGGCAGACTGTCTCACTATGTGACACACCTATCACACTATCAAATTACATTTGAAGATGACATAGAATGGATGAACAGAGTATGCCCCCATGTTCTCTAAAGGTATGCAACTTTAGTCCGTCAAAAAACTTGCTCAGATGCTATTTTACAAGCCCATTTACAATTCTATAATTAGTCTGGGGTATTAAATGTCTAAATAAAAATGTAGTGCCTCGATATCTGACACCCACATGAATAATTAAGTGAGCTTTATGCTGATTGGTTGCCTTGCAGTCGAAGACTGCTCTCAACAGGCTCTACCAATTTCTATTTGAGTCTCCACCTCGATACCATAACGTGTGAAGGGGGTGGTGATCAGAGGGATGGTTTGCATCAGTCTGTGTTCACACTCTCTGTATTTGTTCAGAATCCCCCTATTTTTTAATAATTTCAAAGAGATTTTCATGTGAACGAGGAAACAACTTTGTTTGCCGCTCGCAGTTGCTTTGTGGCCATGCAATAAACTCTCCTTATTCAACAAAGCCAAAGTAAAAATACGATTTCCCATTCTATGTCTGCTTTAACAGTCCAGATATGATACAAATTAGAATATGCAAGGAAACACAAGGTTTCAGTAGAAGTGGGATTTGTCTCTTTTTCATTTCATTGTGCCCATGGAATCAATTATCTTTTCATTACTGTGTTACATTTTTATTTTTGTGTGTCATGCTCGTACATACCTGACTGTCATTGCTCTAGTGCTTAGCTCAAGACTCTCCCCTTTTCTAAGGAATGCATGTGTCACCCAGCATTTACAACGGTTAGAAGTTGTTCTTAGTCGGCTTCATAAAGAAGGCTTAAAGGCCAATTTAGAAAAGTGTGCATTCTTCCGACAACAGGTTGGTTATCTTGGACACGTGATTTCCAACATGGGAGTTGCCACCGATCCAGGTAAAATTGAAGCAGTAGCCCAGTGGCAGCGGCCCCGCCACATTTCAGAACTACGCTCATTCCTTGGGTTTGCCAGTTATTACAGGCGTTTTGTAGAGGGTTTTGCAAAGCTCGCTAACCCCCTCCATAAGCTGGTGGCAGAGCTCTTGGGGGCGAAATCCAAGCGTGGATCTAGCCAAGGTCTTGAGGCTGCATGGACAGCTCAGTGAGGAGAGTTTTGAGGCCTTGAAGGCCAGGTTGGTGTCTGCACCAGTTCTAGCTTACGCTGATTTCTCTCTGCCTTTTGTTTTGGAGATTGACGCTGGCCACAGCGGTCTCGGAGCAGTTCTCTACCAGGAACAACAGGGAGTTGTCTTTGGCCCACTGAGCGCAATATGAACAACTACAGCTCCATGAAGTTGGAGTTCCTTGCGCTCAAGTGGGCCATGACCGAGAAATTTAGAGAGTACCTGCTGGGCCACAAGTGTGTTGTATTCACCGACAACAACCCCCTAAGCTACCTCCATTCGGCCAGGCTGGGTGTCACCGAACACCGATGGGCAGCTCAGCTTTTGATTTTGAGATCAAGTACCGCTCTGGCCGTAGCAATAAAAACGCAGACGCTCTGTCCAGGCAGTATATGTCCAGTGCGAGCCTAGGTGAGTGCAGTCTCCCGGGAACATCGGTCCCGGCCTGCCTGCAGCAAACCTCAGTACCAAGCCCAGTGGTGTCAGCAACACAGTCAGTCATTTCGGTTCTCCCTGGTCACTCCCCCTCTGATATCCGCTCCATGCAGGAGGGTGATCCTGCCTTGAAAGAGGTATTGGAGTTCTGGAGGAGACAGGCCCCACCTACTCCTGAAGAGCGGCGACTAGTCACTAAGCCTGCTCTGGGGTTTTTGCGCTACTGGAATTGTTTAGTAGAATACGAGGGGGTATTACATCATCGGGTTTTCCGTTCAGATGGGGGTGAGGAAAACTTACAGCTCCTTCTCCCAGCAGTCCTCAGACCAGACACTTTGAAATTGCTGCATTAGGACCATGGCTACCAAGGTGCTGAACGCACAGCTGAACTCCGAGAATGTGATCAGTGTCGAGAATGTGATCGGTGCCAAGTTGCAAAAGACTCTGGACAGGTCCCCCACAGCTTTATGGGCCACCTGTTGGCATCTAGGCCTAATGAGATTGTGGCCATCGATTTCACTTTGTTGGAGCCGGCCCAGAATGGGGTAGAAAATGTGCTGGTTCTGACCGACGTGTTTAGTAAATACACTGTGGCTATCCCTACACAGGACCAGCGAGCTACAACGGTTGCTCGAGTGCTCCTGAATGAATGGTTTTACCGCTTTAGTGTTCCGAGCCGTATCCACTCTGATCAGGATAGGTGCTTTGAAAGTAACCTGATCCAGCAGCTCTGCTCCCTGTATGGTGTGGTGAAGTCTCGTGTCGTAAGAAAAATTGAGTGCAAGCAGACAGAGGCAGGTTTGAATACTGAAAACATGGTGAAACATTTATTGGTTAACAATGGTGTTAGCACTACAAGCTCAGAGGCCAGCATATGAGCTCAGAGGCCAGCATAGCTCACCGCTTATGGCGGTGGCCGACTGAACCTCCAGAGCAGTGTCTTCCCTCCTTCCCTTGCATTTAAAGCGTAGCCCACCTTCTTTGATTGTGTCAAGAGGAAAGGACTCATCATCAAATGATTAATTGTCGTCATGTGTCTTCATGTGGTTACAATGGGTCATGTGAGCATTTGATTGACAAAGGTCACAAGAGCAGTTTGGTTGACAAAAGGTTTGGCATGATCAAAGGCTGGGGTGATGATTAAAATGAATGTTAAAGTACATACACTCTGGAATTTCTCACTACACTCGCACTACCCCATATCACCCAGCCGGTAATGGGCAGTGCGAGCGCTTTAATAGGACCCTACATAACCTTTTACGCACCTTGCCAGTAACAAGGAAGCGAGATTGGACTTGCTGCCTCCCGCAGGGGGTTTATTGTTACAACACCACCCCTCACCAAACCATGGGAGAATCCCCTTTCTACCTAATGTTTGGCCGGGAACCCACACTCCCTATAGATTTTCTCTTGGGAAGGGTCCAGGACCCAGTGCCAGGAACGGTGCAGGACTGGGCTCTGGAGCACCAGAGACGGCTTCGGTTGGCTTTTAACGGGGCGCAACAGCACTTGCTAGCCGCAGCTAATCGTCGCAAAGACCGGTATGACCAAAGGGTTCGTGAGGCACCTCTACAGGTGGGCCAGTTAGTCTACCTTCGGAACCACAGTGCTAGAGGTCGACATAAGATCCAGGACCTTTGGAGTACGGTAATTTATCAGGTGCTAAAAGCACCTTTGGGGCAGGGAATGGTGTACACGATTGCTCCGGTCAATGACTTGCAAAAGGCAAGGAATGTTCACCGTGATATGTTAAAGGCCCAAGTCACCCCCGCCGTTGCGGCTCAGCCGCCGCTGGCCCCATCCCCGACAGCCTCACCCTTACCCGCTAGCGATCCTCCCAGGGAAGAGGACCTATGGCTTATAGTTTCACATGCCACGCCAGTCCCTTTGGGTGAACCAAGTTCCGCGGTTGCGGCAGAGCCCCTTGAGCCAACACCCCTAGAGGAGAGGCCGGCCTCTGAGGATCGCTCAGTCCAAGTTGGAAGCCCACCATCAGTGACCCCTAAGCCCCTAGTTCTGTTCCAGCAGGCCTACGTCGGACTGTGCGTTCCATGGCCGGCCAGCACTCCAATATTTACCATCTGCCACGGTAATAGAAGGCAGGTAACCTTACCACAGGGGCCCAGCATTAGCCAGTTTGCAACAGATGTTGCTTTTAATTTCTACTGAAGCTCTGGCTCCCAGGTCGTCGTCGGGGCGACGACTCAAGAAGGGGTGGGGGGGGGGGGGGTAGAAGAATGTGGCAAATTGGTTTACACCTCCACAATCATTTCTGTGCCATTTCCTCTGTGCGCGATTGGTGGAGCTACCATCACCCTAATTGCAGGGCGGACTCTTATTTGGATATTTAGCTTAGCGGATATCACCGGGAGGGACTTTCTCCTGTCTTTGTTTTGCTTCCGGGGTGCCCGTCGTTACTCGGTGGCGTGTGGTGGCAAGTTGGCTTCCGACGAGTGTGTTTCAACTAAGTCAGCTTGAGTGGTTCATATTTACTGGCAAGGCTGTTGTAGCGAGCTCTGACGCTGGGTGCTCGGTGGGAATCAGCTGGAGCCATAGCCAAGCCTCTCATAGCTCACTTCATGACCTGCGGTCCCAGAGAGGGGATTCATCGCCACTTGTCGTGTGGGAAGTGGATTACAGCCAAGTGCCTCCTCACCATGGAAAGGCTGCTGTTCTGTTGTGCTGTGGATTTGTGGATGACGTTTCCATACGGTCGGGATTGAACGGC
Source organism: Alosa pseudoharengus (assembly GCF_046254945.1). Classification (NCBI taxonomy): domain Eukaryota; kingdom Metazoa; phylum Chordata; class Actinopteri; order Clupeiformes; family Clupeidae; genus Alosa; species Alosa pseudoharengus. Next base: position 20,421,800 of record NW_027468664.1, on the reverse strand, counting down.
GTGCCTAGTTTTGTTGGGGACTATTTGTAGCTTAATGCATGGGGCTACGCAGTGGTGTACTGCCCTCTCTATAGCTCTACCCGCATGCCTACGTCTGGTTGTTGTTTTCTTTGATTTGGCGGCTATACGGTGTGTTGTCCCATCCTTTTGCTTGAGTTGCATGTTTATTCTGTGTGTTGTTTTCTTTGATTTGGCGCCTATCGCCGGTTATACCGTGGTGTGTTGTCTTGTCTTTTGTTTAACTTGCATGTTTATTTTGTTTGTTGTTTTCTTTGATTTGGTGCATGCGGTTATGCAGTGCTGTACTGTTTCTCCCTATGCTTGACTCGCATGCTTTTCTAATTGTTGGCTTATTGGTGTCTTTGAGGTTTGTGTGTGTGTGTGTGTGTGTGTGTGTGTGATTGTGTGTTTGTGTATGCGTACTGTAACCTAAATTACTGTGACCAGGGCAGCTTCACTGTCAGGATCAACCGCTGGGCCCTGGTGGACAGCCTGACTGCCTCCCCTCCCCCTGCCTGATTAAAAGTAGCCTTGTTAGCCTAGCTTGATAAATAGGCTATTGGTGAATGAATGATCACCATATAATTACTGTCAAGCCTTTTACCAACTATTGTGCCTCTATTCCTTCTCTCGCTCTCTCTTGCTCTCTCTCTTCCGGACAGGTGTGGGGGGTTTCCCACAGGCGGCAGGCCAACATTCAGGTGGTGGAGTTCCCCCCTCACTTTTCTCTGCTGTGTACAACGGGTGCTTTATTCTGGATTGCAGTGTACTGTCATTATCCTTCACGTGTGGTGCATGTCTTCTGGGTCACTCCTTTTTCCTCTTTTGGAAGTCCTGCTCGCTGTGGTAAGCCCCCCTGCCCTGCTCCACTCCCTTTGATTACGGGTCACAGGTTAAGCTACGGCGTAACAGTGTGGTTGCCATCATTAACCATCCAGTAGATCTGACCCAGGTGTCTCCTGTATTTATACATAATGCATTGTTTTTATGGTTGAATCTGTGTTGTATGTATCAATAAATTATGTTGACTTAACTCTTGTCTCTGGCCTAAGAGTGTACAAATCTGTGTTGCCTTGTGGGTACTATAGGGAATATAGTGTAACTGGTCCTAGGGTGTAACCCCCTAGGTGGCATAGTCGACTCCAAATTTCCTTGCCACGTCACACATGCAACATGTCAGAACTCCATCGGAACAATTGTTCCAAAGACCTAACATCATCCCAAGGCCCGGGAGAGCTGTTATTTGGACAGACAAAAGCCGCATTTTGTTTAACACGTTTGTGTATCCCACGTGTATGTAAGCCAGACAGCAGAGCTGAGGGAATGCCGTGTTTAAAAATTAAAAGAGAATACAGCCAGGCAGGCTGGCAAAGATTGAAAAATAGCACACAGGTTTTGTGTTTGCCGACTTCTTTGTTTTTATTTGTGTGTTTACATTCGAATGTGCTGTCAAGGGCTGCTTATTGTCCTCAAACTGCCACAAGCAGCGCCCTGTGAAATAAGCAACGCTGCTTTTGTCTTTGACAAATGTGATGTATCAGCACCGTTTCCCGTTATTGGGTTCTCCACGTTTTTCTTCGTTCTTCCTCTTTGAGGTTCTCAGCTATCAAAATGTCAATATATACACAGTTTGCTTTGCAAACATGTTTTTTTCCCTGTGTCGTGTTTTCTCCCGGAACTGTATTCAAGCTTTTGAATCTGGGATGGCGAGTGACTGAAAAAGAAGCCAGGGACTCTCCACGGGGATGGCTAGATTCCGTTTCTGTCGATCCACTGACAGGAAATGTTGTTGTGGAGCCGAGTGAGGCTGTCAACCTCTAACCATCCCGGGAATGACCTCATGCCCTTTTAAAGTTTACATTGCATTCTGCCACCAAGGTTGACAATGGTGGCTGTTTCACAAAGCTGCATGAATGTGATGCTGTTTTCACATACAGCTTGTATTGCAAGGTGTCAGAAAGAGGAAAGTGATCATTTATGCAAACCCATTATGGTAGTTTTGAATTACTATAGTGTAGGATGTTTTGAGTTTTTGAAGGATGCTAGAACTCCTAAGTACACACATCAGGTGAATAGTTGACATGAGAGGAGCTTCTCAAAAAAAAGAATAGCTGTAGGCAAAGAACTACTACTCATAAAGATTATTCACACGACCGGCTATGTGAAACTTCAAAACAGAGATGTCATTATTGCCATCATCAAGAGGTCAAAGAAGCTTCATAATGATTTGTAACACTTCAAACTGGAAAGGCTCATACAGTAACATCATAATGCTTTATGAATTCAGTCATGAGTATGTGTAAATAGTTATGTATAGGCCTACTTATAGCAATAACCATGGCCCTTTATGAATGTATTTATAATGCTTTTTGAATGCTGGGTTCATAGAAAGTGTTACCATCGTTCTCTTAGTTACACTGGCAAGTAACTCGGCTCTGTCCGGCAACTTTTTTTCTGTTCATTGTTGATGTCTGTGCAAGTGCTCTGGGTTGCACTCTGTGAATAAAAATGCACTAACTTACCTTACCTTACGTTACACTGGGGAGAAGTGAAGGCAAGGGCCCCAGGTATCTAGACTATGGTAATTAGTGAAGCTTTGGTCAGACTGCCTGTGTGGAGGGGGCCATTTGGCCAGAAGCTTGTGAATATTGTGGAAATGTTAAGTCTTCCTGTTAAAACAGATTGAGCTATGGTGCTCCTGTGAAAAGGGATATGATTGCTTGGGGTTATGTGAGTCAAATTATGGATCTGTTATTTTTCACCAAGCAGCCTGCAAATCAGCCTTGACTGATACCTTTAAAGAAATAGCAATAGGTACTTTCCTGCCCAATTCATACAGATGTCCTGACTTTGAAATCCAGACCTTTCAGTCATTCAGTATACATTTAGACAGGGTTAGGCCTGGGCTTCATATCCAATCAGCAATCATGGTCAGTGAAAATAAATGGTTTCCATCACTGTTTAATTTTAAATTAAATTGATAAATTTAATGAGAACTACTAAGAATTACTGACATGTATATCAGTATTTTTTTACATAGGCCTCATCGTTTAAATCCTGGCTCCAAAATAAAACATGAAAACATCCATATCTATAGAATAGAGCTGCACTCTGACGTACCTAGGTACTGAACATTGTTGAGAGGATGAGAGAAGGAGAGTGGACATGTAGTAAACTTTGCTTTTACTGTCTGTGGAAAACAGTGAGCTTACTGGATAATGGACATGGAATGAGGGACATGTTTTCTCTTAATGCCATCAGTGGGGATGGGTCATACACTCTGGAGCTCTCTGGGAGAGCTGGTTGGCTCCTACTTTTTACATCTCTCTACTCATCTGAGTAAAAAAAAAAAGATAATTTGATAGCGTAGCCTTCTTTTAAGCCTTCATAAAAACAAACAACATTTTGAGAATATATTGACAACCATCACCATGTGAATCTCAGTCATCAATAAGTTTCTTTGATTATGGATGGTATTGCATTTTTGTGTTGTTTTCATAAGAGCTATATATCTATAACAGTGATGCTGTGTACTATCAAGCCATCAACCCACGTGTAACACACACACACAAAAAAAACATCATCTGATGTAACTTTGGCCAAAATACTCACAAGAAGACACCATTCTGCCTCCAGGTCCCACAGGAGTCATTTGAGCACACAGGAGCAGCACATGCCAACAGGCAGATATCAGTCATCAGTTCCAACACAGGAGGAGGAGAGCTGGGGGCTGAGAGGCCACAGACAGATAGTCTGTCAGTCTTCCTTAGCAAGGAGTCACCTAGATACAGTAGGTTGCTTATTGTTCTGAGCATGCGTCCTAATGACACCAAGGGACCTACACTCTAATAACTCGACAGCAGTTGTCAACCCCTCTTTCAAGATCTCTCTCTCTCTTTCACACACACACTCTCTCTCTCTCTCTCTCTCGTTCTCCCTTGTTCATTTTGTATTTCTTGTGACTTTTTTACCTAACAGAGACAACAATGCATCTCGTTGGTTGATTATACTGTATATAGATATATGTAAAATTATAATTTCACTGCAGAGGCTGACAGGAGGCTTTATCTATCTGTAAATTTTTTTTTATGACTGAGCCCTTAACTCAGCAGGCCATGAAGGCCACCATGATTGTTATCATCCGCAAGTTTCAGATGCTGGGAGCTTCATGCATCTCCTATAGATGCAAAACCACAAATCCATTTCAACTGACCAGCAGTAAATGAAGTGTGTGGCCAACCGCTGAAACCTGGATGATGCGCCCACGTTTGGAACCTGTGACCAGTGGAGCCATGGGAAGAGAGACAGAATGTGAGAGACTGTGAGAGATGGAGAGCGAGACAGAGAGGGGGAAAGAGATCGAGAGAGAGAGAGAGAGAGATTAAAAATAGACAGAGTAATGGAAACTGGCCTCACAGGGGGTGGTGTCTTGGAATCGACCAGTGGGAGCAGATGTGAATTCGGTCATCAAATGGAGGGGAACTAACAGAGTGTATTGATCCAGGAGCTTAATTAAGCGAGTCACTTCTCACTCTTCACCTGGCAACATAACCCACACTCTCTCTCACACACACACACACACACACACACACACACACACACACTCTTTCACACACAAACACACACCTCCACTCAGCGGCAAGATGAGGACTGGCTGACAGGCGTTTAGGGAGGAGCCTGTCAGAGTAGTACCCTGTACGACAGGCTCAATCCATCATCATCACATATGCCCATGTGTCACCGCTTCACCCAGAGAATGAGGCCTTGCCGAGGGAAAAGTCTGGAAGCCACAGGAATACAACAAAGAAAGGGAAGTTCACAGCAGGCATAAAAGGAACTCGCTTTCTTTCAAATATGTAACTCACGACTAGTTCCGATGCATACATGTGCCCATACATATTGCAACAATACAGACTATAAGAAGTTTGACATTAAGAAACACTGAACTGTTTTTCTCGTCAGGAACTTTGAATAATTTATTTCATTCGTGACCACCCAGCAGAGAATGAGGTAGGATGAAATCAATCTAGAGCCCAACTCCTCCACTGAAGCAAAAAACACTCTTTAAGATTCATGCCGTTGTAAAGAGCCTGTAATGAGATTTCGCCAGGTGAATATTTACTGTTGGAGTAGAGAGGCGAATGAAGCAATCTCACCTGCATTTGTGATTCTGCATGGGCTCTCTTTTAGAACCAGCGTTATTACTTTTTCACTCCCAGGTTTTAATTGAATTACACAAGGAGGTTGAAACTAACTTGATTTCAGCCATGAAAAATGAAAGTGTTTGCAATGATACATAAACAGTTTATTTCCATTTACAGCTTGTCCTCCTAACTGCATGCAAGTGTCAGGCTGTTGCGTAGTACTGAATGCTGTCTGTCCACTATCTCCATCACTTGGTCCACACTGAATCCGATAAATATGCCATTCTATTGCGTCATGTTTCTCGTTCAATATGGCAGAGGAATGTGAGTGACAGAAAGAAAATTGGAAACAGGATGTCCAACAAATATTCTGCTCAAAATGTGGTGTTAGGACATTCTAATTGAAAACTAAGTAATCAAACTGATTTTGACGTTTAGACAGTTAGGAAACTTACATTTACATCAAGGCATAATGTAGCAAGATGTCAACACTTCAAGAACACACTTTTACTTATTTTGAGCCCACATTAAACTTTTCCAGGCCGCATTTTGTTACTTTGAGGGCACAATAAAGCAAACCGTACACATTCCCCCCCCCCCCCAAAAAAAAAAAAATCTCTCATTTGAACTCTTGTGGGCTCTGTACCAAAACAGCCCCTTTAAGTAGGTTTGTATTAGTCAAAAGGGACTAGTTAAAAACAAAGCCTAGGATCTGTCATTGCGAGATTTTACAGTATATGTCACATTTTCACCTAATTTTAAGAAGAGAAGAGAAAGCAAAATTGCACAATGGGTGAGAAAGCAAAATTGCACCAAGGCTTCATTTTTCGTGGTAAGTGGACTGTTCCACACAGCACAATGACACAGGAAGACAATGTTTCCATTAAAACTTGATTATACTGGTGAAGTGGACGATCTACTTCAAATGGCCTCTCTCCTTGTTTAAAATCTTGGGTACACTCAATTACAAATTACTTTTAATAATTGTGCCATGTTTCTTTTTTTTTCCCTTTTTTTATAACAATCATTTAAAGTGGTTTGTTTTTCAGCTTTTATGGTTTTGTAATATATATATATATATATATATATATATATATATATATATATATATATATATATATATATTAGGGCTGTCAATCGATTAAAAAAATTAATTGAATTAATTACATATTCTGTGATTAATTAATCTAAATTAATCACATATATATTTTTTGCTGTGAAAGTATTTTAAATATTTAAATTCAAATTAATCATTGAATAATCAGCATCATATCATCTTTTATTATTATTTTCACTATTCAAATAATGGCCATAATAATCTATGATATGACCTTATATGCTGAGGAAATCAATTAAAAAGTAGAAGAAGTTTTTTTTTCACATACAAGGCATTTCAGACCACAGATATAACCTAGGGGACACAATGAAAATAAATGAAACACTCCCCTGAATGTCAGCATTATTTCTTTGCATTGATGTGCGACTTTAGAGTTGACGAACTCCGGTGATATGCAAATTCCTTGCTGCAGACATTGCAGAGGGCTTTATTTTAATCAACACTTTATTTTTATCAACATCAGGCCGTTTTTTAAAAGTAAATGTTCCAATCAATGATCTAGGCAGCACATTTTCTTCTCTCTCCTTCATTTTACAGTTACTGACTAGAATGGCTCGGGGTCAAAGGTCACACGGAATCGATTCATCTGCATATTTTAAATGAATTAGTTATTTTGACAGCCCTAATATATATATATATATATATAATTTATGTTTTGTTCTAGATGGCTCTGCAATTTTGTACACATAGAAGCTCCTAGACCATGACAATTCCTGTTTTGAGGTAAGTTAGGATATAATGTCAAGTGTCTGGGATTCTGACAGTGTAGTAGCCTGCCTCTCTTTTCATTTTTGGTAGCTTCATTTTTGGTAGCTTCTTACTGAACCGAAATGATGGTCCAAGTATTTTATGTTGGAGTGTGTTCTATTATGCTAATCAAGAAACTGTGGAGCAGTACACAAGGCAATTTAAGTGAAATGCAAAAAAGTGTTTCTTTTCCCTCTCTCTCTCTTTCTCTTGATCTCAACTAAACACAAAGTCTGCATGAGCGCGTCAGAATCCAATTTCTTACTCACTTTCTAAACAGACAGGATATTGACCAAAATCCTATTGATTGGGATTTATTTTTCTTTTTTTGATCTGATCAAAAAAGAGCTCACCCTCTCTTTGTTCTTCTCTCTCTCTCTCTCTCTCAATCCAACAGTGGGTAGACTGTCCAAATTAGCCTCTTCAGACTTTACAGCTGAAGTCTCTTTTAACTTCTGTTCTTATGTTGATTGTTTTTAATTGCTCTCAATTTCTCCAGAGCTGATCTAGTGAAACAGTTCAAAATGTAATATTTTTCTTTTGAATTGAACTGCCTCACCATCTTCTTTGAGTAGTCCTTATGGATCCTTGGTCCTTATTTCTTCGCATGTTTTCACTTGCTTGAACAAAATGACGAGGAGTTCAAACATAAAAACATATTAAAACCATGTTATCCCTGTGCTGGTATACTGTAGCTACCTTATGAGCAGTAGCGTGCGGTGACCATACATTTTGGTAGGGCAGAAAGCCTTTTTTTTAATAGCCTATCATTTTGGGCTACATTAAAATTACATATTTTACAGGACTTTGTTGTATGCTTAAATCATGTCACAGTCAGAAATGTAAGTGGATTAAAATTGTAGATCAGAAGCGAAGCATAGCAACATAGCAAAAGCAAAATTGTAGATCAGAGCGAAGCATAGCAAAATTGTAGATCAGAGCAAAGCATAGCAACGTTGTTGCTATGGGTAAACAAAACTATTTTTTGTGTTCTGTCTGGCCTGCTAACTATCTAATAGGCCTATGTCTAAGTTGTTGGGTTTTATAACTGCAACTCAACACAGTTGGGTCTTATGGATAATTGTCTGACCACTCGCTGTAGAACTAAGCTATATTATAGGATATATAGCTCATTCTGAATGCAGCAGCCTGCCATACCTTTGAACACCGTTGCCTTCTCGTTTTTGCGCTGACAAAAGATGCTATTAAATCCACTAGATTTTTTTTTTTTTTTACAGAAACTCAACATGGTTAACAGGTGCTACACTACCCGCCATTTCTGCATCTTGAAATAGGCCTACTGGCGGAATAATTTGAGCAGTTCTAGAATATGACTATGGGGCAGACTACTTTACGACCATACAGGCGTATTTTAGTGCGGATTGCAATCCTTATTGAAGCCGCCAGGGTTATGCGCATAGTTCGAATTACAGGGGGTACTGGGGGGTACTATACCCCCCAATGAAGACCCAGTACCCCCCAAAGAGACACAAATATCAGTTTTGGTGGGGTCAGATAATTTTTCTGATATTGTGAAAAAAATATCATTACAGTTACAATACAAGTCAACTCCAATTTTCACCATAGGAACATTTTAATGTAAAGCGATTTCTGACACCCCTATTGTGGACCGTACCATTTTTAACCACCGTGGCGCTAGAAGCAACTGAGACAGAGAACGACATCAACTTCACAAGCAAGTGTCAACATTGAATGACAAAACGCTAGGTAAATAGAATAGAGAGTCCAGAATGAATTTCATCAAGCCAGTACCTTTCCGGAAATGTTGCCATCTTTGCCGCCATCTTCAGGGGAAAGTCCGTAGGAGTCTTATTGCTGAGTGTGTTGTAACACGCTCTGGAAATTCACAATTTCTTCGCCGTTTAAAAAAAAAAAAAAAAAAAAGAAATACTGGACTATGCTTTTTTTTTTTTTTTTTAAACGGCGACGAAATTGTGAATTTCCAGAGCGTGTTACAACACACCCCTGAAGATGGCAGCAAAGATGGCAACATTTCCGGAAAGGTACTGGCTTGATGAAATTCATTCTGGACTCTCTATTCGACCACATAATGACCTCGGGATACTTCGGTTTGGCTTTAGGGACCCTCTACTCACTACCACGTAAGTGTTATGTTGTTTGGAACTGTAGAAGAGGTATAAAAATAGCAATTGAAATGCCCCGCTCACTTCCAGGCTACGAGTTGTGACTGAAAACGGTAGGCCTACAATCAAACTTTCTCAAAACACATCCGAATTACATGATTTTGATGTCAACTCAACGTATGTACCCCCAATCATCCGTAAATCGATCTAAAGTGCATTTTACTCCGGATATTTCTTTTAATTTATAAACGTGTTTTGTTCTGTCATAGCTCATGTCACGTCTTCATACATTGAATTACTGGCAACTTACCTGCTACTTACCCACTGAGGCTAGTAAAGTGGACCTTGGTTAGTTACCAAGGTTAGTTAGGAAGATAGACTAATTCTCTATTTAAATCAAGCTTTACATTGTGGTGAGGTAAAATCGATTGTCATTTCCAAGGAGATAAACTCCATAGCCTATGATTATTCTCATTTTATCTTGAATAAATTATTGTGCCCTTTTGAAATTAGTTTGGCACAGATCCTGTGTTTTTATATTACCGGTAGGCCTATGCACAAGAGGGTCTGATGTAGCTAAGCCTAGGCTACATACCATCAGTGAAACCTGTGGAAACATAAAAAGACCCAAGTAGCCTAGGCTAAATAGTATGTGCTAGTATTTGAATTTGTTTTTAATTGGTTGGTATTGTTTTTACATTCTATTATTTCATATTTTTAGCTCGATAAATGTAGTTTAATCTGAGAACCCTGATACTATCTTAATGAAATGTTATTCAAAGAGACTATGAGGAGAAGGAAAGGGCACACAGACATCTGGCACTTGTTGGTGCTAAAAGAGTAAGCAGGAAATATTAACACTAAGATCTACAAACAATTACATTAAAAGTGTAGGTGCAGTTAGGTTTTATACACTGTTCATATGTGTTAAGGAAAGGGGTGCTCAGCAGACAGGAGAGGCACAGGATGAAAGCCGTGAGCAGGCCGCAGGGAGACGACAGGATATATAAGAACGATGAGATATTCTGTAGCCTAGTACTGATTATCAGTTTGTCGCATGTTTAGACCTTGTGTATGTTGCATAACAAATGTTGCACTTGGTGATCACGGTGGGGATTGATATGGTAGTGGACCATAATGGTCATAGAAGAAGTGAAGGAGCAGTACCCCCCAATTATGGTGGGGTAATTCGCACTCTGGTTATGCGATGAATATATTGAGGAATGCGATTGTTGAGGTGCCCTTCCCCAACATTGCATGACACATTAAACTCAACGAGAATCGGCACCATCATCCAAAAGTTTATGTAATAGACCAAAAATAGTTGGAAAGTCTACAGAAACTATAGATAATTAATGTGACAATCATATTATTAAAAGTAGACTTGGAGCAATGATTTACTGAGGAACTATTTTTTGTGGAGGCGGCTTCAGGTAGTTCGCTTCCCCACCTGCCCATATGGACCGCACGCTCCTGCTTATGAGGATACTTCCAAGTGGTTGTGTGCGGCTGCTGAATGTGCAGTAGAGTGGGAGACAGGGAGAGTGTGGTTGTGAAGGATAATTTAAACTCCAAAGTGCTTTTAGAAGCTTCCGTCAGAAGCACACAAACGCTGCTCAATGGCCTTCATTTGGAGGGCTCTTTAGAACTCTCAAAACAGTCAATTACAGCAGTGTCTTTGATGAACCTCGATTTAGGCATCAAGGCTGAAAGAGGAAGGAGAGGAAGAAGGGGAAGAAAAACACTGTGGAGCCACTAAAACAAGGAGAGGAACTGAAGAAAGATACAAGTGTACATGTAAACTATAGTAAACTTAGTAAACTATAGATTATGTTAAGGGCTACTTACATCCCATAACAGTGTCTTCAGTTGTGCTTTAAATGCGCCATTCACTTTAGAACAGGTTGTTCTTGGTCAATGGCGTAATAATTTTAGAGGGTGTAAGAAAGCGATTTTTGGATAATGCGCCAGACCACACCTGTTTCGTTAATTGACACACCCCTGGGTGCACACGTTTAATTAAAGTGGAGTGCATAGCGAAAAATGTATCACTGAATTGTATGATAAGAACAAGCCTTGCGTCGCGCTTTGTGCCTTGTGCGATAGGGCCCTTAGAGCTAAATTGGAAAGTATTTTTCAAAAGGTATAGATTACTGGCTGTTTAACATGTCTAAAATGGGCTTTCTAAATGAAGAGATTGCTGAAGTAATTGTCTTGAGTAAAAGTAAATACTACAGCATGCAGCACACTGTAATATTAAACTCTGACTAAAGCTCCAAACCCCTTCATTCTTCATGGAAATATTCCATGAACACTAAGCAATAAGAGTAAAAAATGACAAAGGCCCTGGAGCCATATTCAAGCAGTTTAGTAACTGCCACTGCTCCAGAGTGTCGAAGATGAGCCGGCCTTAGAGGTCACTTTGTGCGCCACATTTAGAAAGCGCCTCCAGGAAACATGTCCCTAATTACGTACCAGAGGTGTCGTTTGGTTAAAAGGGGGAGGCGCGCCTTCACCTTACCAAAGAATGGCTCACTTCTGCCGCAGTATTGCTGTGTGTGCTTACTACCAATAAGAGCGTGGGCAACACAAATGATTAATCCTCCATCGTCTGTCTCAGTCTTTCATATTTTATTTATCGCTCAAAGGCAGGTAATTAGCTCTCCAGGTGTCACACATAAAATAAAAAAATACTAAAAGTTATGCCGTGATGTGTTTCATTGTAAATGGCTGTCATTAGTCTTAATTAACATCTTTTATCAACTTGCCCATCGCATCACACACCCAAGTTAACCGCTCTCTGTCATCTGTCCCTGATTAGGAAAAGAGGAAGTCCGATGCTAATGAACTGACATCTTCCTTTGTGTTTCTTAGACACCCCGCCCCCCTTTTCCATCTCCTCCACTCCTCTTCCCACTTCATTAAAACACTCACTCCATCCATGTCATCCTCTGTGATTTATGCAATAAGAGAAAACACACAGGCTCATCTGACGAGCGCTTCCTTTCATTACAAGCACCGTCTAAGGTGGGAAACTGAGTTATGCACATCAAAGCGTGAGAGAGAAAGACATTCAACGGAGCCACATATTGGCAAGATGTCTTTAACTGTGACTATAACTTATGATGCGCATTACAGTAGTAATGATTTTATATTATATCATGTATCCTGCAGTCCCGTCTGGGGAACCAGGGATTATCGAGTGACTGCTGGAGATCATTGCATCCCAGTATCTCCCTAAGAGCACTGTGCATCCAGTATGTGCATTCAATACATTTCATACACTATTTCAAAAGGATCCACTTTCATGGTAACTCTACTGTAAAATTGTAGCAGATTTATTTAAGATGTGACTAGTCTCAGAGGAACCACCTACAGAGGAACATGGGCACTCATGCATATTACTCCCCAAGCTGGCAACTCTGAGGGAGATCCATCCAGCTGCACTTTTGGGGGAAAAAAGACATACGGCGTACCAGGAAACAAACCGATTTAGCGTTCAGAAAATGACACCTTAGTGCCAATTGAAATGATTCAATTTAGGCATAATTACGGATTATCAGGAAAGAAGTAGGTGGTCTTTGCCAAAATTAACATAAAATGTTGGGCACACTTCAAACTGATGTTGGAATGTCTGGTTCGTAAGACTTTCTGGTGGCACATAGCATATTTGAGCACTAAAAAAATCTCATGATTGAGTTAGGTACCATAGCAGACACAGTGTAGAACATTATCTTTTTGATAAATCATGTAATTAGTCTTAGTTCATGGGCACTGGGCCCACATGCTTTTCTTTTCTTTTTTATAATCATGGATCTCTGCCAAGACCTACCACATGCAAAAATCTAAATATTTGTCTTCTTATTAGGCATCTTTTAGTTTACTTGACAGACTAACTTGACTGACAATGAAAAGCACTGGTGGAAAATATAATCATTTACATTCCATCCAAATTGTTTTTGGTGAGCTCACCAACCTTAAACCCTGTTTTCAAATGTAGGGCTGACACCAGATCAGGCCAGACCAGAGTTGCCACCGTGAGAACAAATAACAGCAGAGTGTATGCAATGTACCCATAATCTTAGAGTATAAGACTAGCTCCCCTCTGAATCCAACCGGTGGGCTCACATGGATATAGCATAGATCTCAGCCAATAATATATTTACCAAACAGCTCAATAGATGAGCTCTAAGACGTAGACTTGCCTCAGTGCTGTTCATTTCGGTATTGCCCATTTATGCACACAAACTGCCACACTCATCTCCGCGATCAATACAGAACGGGTATAAGATTAGTCGCTGGGGTCGCAAGCATCCTTATGCAGTGCTGGACTTGGTATTAAGTTGCTGTGCTCATTGATCTGATAGCTAATACATGAAGGGGGATTGATTTTGTTGTTAAGGGGAAAGGGGAAGCTTGGGGGTCGGGGTTAAGGGGGAACCATCCACCACAAGTCTCTCAAGGCGCAGAGTCAGAAATAGACTTTTAAAGGTGTAGTCCACTATTTTACTCCAATACACGTCCTGTTACAGTCAGTAAATTGCTCCTCACAATGCTAAAATTGTCTGATCAGTTTGATTGATCAAAACTAGAAATGCAATTCCGAGGAATTACACGAGGGGATGCAGTCTGCTGGTTAGGGTGTTGGTGGGGCTGTTGGTAGGGTAATTGTGATACCTGCAAAGGTGCTTTTGGAGTAACCAAATTTGAATCTTGTGTGACATGGCATTATTCAGATATCACACTCAAGGTGTTTTTGACCTTGACATTTGACCTTCAACCTTCAACTCACTTCATCTTTGAGTCCATAAAAACACTCGTACCAAATTTGAAGCATGTACGTCAAGCCGTTCTGGAGATATAATGCTGAATGCATGATATATGGCTGGGACTTTTATTTTGACACACAGGAAACACTTTAACAGGATGTGTAGTTCAGGTAGAGCTAGATTGTATGCTTAGAGGCTGAGACAGTTGAATTCCTCACAGGTGACACCTGTGCCAGTGTTCTGATTAGCCTGGGAACTGCTCTGAGAACTACTTAACGAGCGCAGCTGGCTCTATTATGACATCACAGCCCCCATTCAAGTCTATGGGGGAAAAATACACATTTAATTACAAATATCTCAAAAAGTATAAACTTCTCAAAAATGAAAAACGGATAGGACGGTAAAGCCTTGGAAGATCTACGGAACGGTGTTTGAACCAAATTTGTACGTTAAGCAGTTTGGGCTGAACAGCGCGCACAAAAAAGTAAAAAGAAAAATAATAAGAAGAAGAAGAAGAAGTTTTCGGATTTCAATAGAGGGGATGCATCCCCTCTAATAAAAACTGCTGTTCAACAGTTCTACAGAGACAGAGGAATGAAACAATTCCAGCCAATCAACACATTGTGTGTTTGGGATAAGGGTAATTTAAATTGGTTGTTGAGTTAAAATATAAAAAATACCAGACCTACTAACTCCACCTTTAAAGGAGGAATTATCCATGTGAGCCCTAAAGATCCCCATGAAGGTTTAATACTGCCCTCACGACACGAGCCCCAACCCACCTCAACCCCCTCTTTGCGCAGCGCTGCATTACTGCATGGAAGGACGCTGAGAAGATCAATCCCTCCAAATAGCCAGGGAGATTGAGAAAGATTGGACACAGGTAGAGCGGGAGGGAGAGGCTTGATTTAGAGCTGATAGAATCAATGGGATTAATTTGTTATCAGTTGAAACTGGAGAGAGAGGGAGAGAGAGAGAGAGAGAGAGAGAGAGAGAGATGCCATTGTCACTTCTCATCCAGTTGACCAATTGGACTGGTGACGGGAGATAAAGATGGAGCTCAGTGTAAATTCTCGGGGTTGTTAAGTTTAGCTTGCCCTGAGCTCCTACGGTTAGTCAGCCCATTAAGAGTGTTTCCAGGCTTTTTCCTAGCTCTGTCAGGTAACTACTTTTCCTCATCTCAAGGTACTGGCGCTCAACTTACCACCCTGTTGATTTTTCGATTTACCCACTGTCTGAAAATACAACATATCTTTTTATGGACTTTAGGTGGGAGAATGTGTTTGTTTGTTTGTTTGTTTGCCCCAAGTCCTCAAGCTTACTCCTACCTGGACTATTGCAGCTATCTCAGGTAATTGAGGTGTTTTCATTACTTTATTTGTTGCAGAAATACGTACTTGTGTATGTCTCTGTATATGTGTTTTATTTATTTATTCATGCAATACTGCCCACCTTCTCAAGGGAATACCTTAATTATACAGAGGAACATTATTATTAATATCATTATTATTATTATTATTATTATTATTATTATTATTATTATTATTATTATGACCTTTTGCTAACTGGAAGAGTGAGAAAAAGTAATGCCATTGTCAATTCCCATCCGACACCAATGGAACACTGGATGACATACTGGTGAGGTGCAAAATCTTGATCTTATTAAAGTGAGTTTGCCCTGAGCTTCCAGAGTTACTCATTGCATCATGGTTATTCGAGCCATTTCTTACTCTCAGGTGACTAGTCCTCTCTTATGCAGCAGGTAAGTCACCAAAGAATTTTCATTTCATCATATTCCCAGATATAGTGAAAGGTTTTCAACAGAATTAATCTCCAAATGTGAACAAACTTTTTCCCCCTATCGCTCAACTCAGCAGTGTGTCATATTAGTTTTCTCCTGGGTCCTGTGCACAAATATCATGTAATGAATAATAATTTACTGCATCATTGGCAAATGAAATGAAATGCGATGGTTATGTCACCATCTTGACAAGTAGCTGTAATGTTCATTTCCCAATTCATTATTTCCTCAGTCCCAGCATCTGTGCAAACATGACATCTAACTGTTGGAGCTAGTGACACCAGTCCAAAAAGCACAAGCCCATGGTGTGTAGATGATTGTCAGTCATTAATAAAAAGTGCGAAGTCATTCATCAACAGCAGTTGGAGAGCCTCTGGTAAACGAAGTTACATTTCATGACAAAATACAACTCACTGCAAGTTTATAATCACGTTGCTGTCAAAATACAAAGTCTGCACCCGACACAATGGATGAACTGAAAGCAAATATTGTTTTCTATGATGTTTGTATCCTATCTTAAAAATATTTTGAATCGGAGAGTTATTTATTTTCAGATATATTTATTAATATTTATGCTACAGCTACCAAAGTATGTGATAGGGGTGAGTGTTACTCTGTGAAGTCAGTGAATAAGACACTTGCTGTGAAGTTATTCTCTTAGCCTTTGGCATACCCCTATGCTGCTTTTAAACAGTGGTCTGTACATTTGTATAACTGAGTTATAGTGTTTAATAAAGCATCAAATCATCAAACAATGCCATTTATCCACAGTAAATTCAATCCATTGATTATTATACTTGTGAAGATCATGACAATTTTGCTAATAAACTTATTTGTATGGAACAAGGTGGGACACTACTGTCGGGTTCCAGCGGCCTCCGCCCTATTTCCACACAATGGGTGTGTTCGAAAACGGTAAAACTGCTGCCTTTTAAAAGATATCTAACTGGGAAGCGAGGCAGCAAGTGCGGTTCGAAACCGAAAAAAAACAAATTTTGCTGCCTTCTAAGATATCTTAGATTTCCCGAATAATGGTCATTTTTGGAGGCAGCATCGATGCACACTTCATGCTCCCTCCTACCCATAATCCTTTGCGGCAACGTCTGAAACAGCTGTGAAAAGTGAACAAAGTTGGCGGATGACATCGGTAATGGCTGCTGAATCTGTTTAGATTCTAGATTTCTAGATTTGAGATGAGAAATAAACTATCTGATTATATATACAATTGTTGTAACCATTAATAGAGTCTGGTCTGATATATCTGCCACCCGTAAAACTATACCGTTAGCCTGTTAGCTTATGTAAGCTAATTTAGTTTATTATACGGCTCTTCACAATGCTAGTAGAACGCTCCATTGACTTGAATGGGATTTCCCAAAGTTCTAGCGGTAAGATATATTCATGTAATTACCGCTGCAAACATATAATTACCGCTGTCAATGGCAACGGGTTTTGTGCTTCTGATACGTCTTTCATATTACTACGCAAGGACTGGAACTTCATTCAAACGTGAAAGCAGACGGTTGATCAGCTGTGTTCTAAAGAATGTTTGATTCAAGTTCAGCAGCGTGTGTTGTTGCGAACTATTTGTTTCTCAGCAAATGCCACAATGAACGGTAACAAATAGGCTAGGTTATGTAGGCTAAAGTGATATCGTGGGGAGTTTATTATTTCATTTTGGCAAGTAGCCGTATAATAAGCGGGATAATGTATAGAACGCCGGTCATTACTGTGAAAATAAGTCCCTCCGCTGCGCGTCGGGGTCCGGTTCGCCCTGTCGGGACTTATTTTCCCGCGTTCTATACATTATCCCTTACTTAACGTTCAGCTTTTGCTAATGTCATACCATAGTGTTAACCAAAGATTCTAGAGTGCTACGCTCATTTTTAAAAGATGCATTTAATCCAAAGTCATGTCTAGTGAGACAGCTCTCTATGTAGGGAGGGAGGCAGCAGGCAGCTGTCTTCCGTTTCGAACAGACCCAATATATAACCCTCACAATTACCATTCCACTACTAGCATGGAATCTATTCTATAGCATGCTTGTTGAATGATGAATCACACAAGCAATCCGAGAGATCCTTCTGTATATTGATGGTTCCATGGGTTATTTGAAAGATGACACTGTCTGGTGAAGAGGCAGAGAAAAGAGATCTTGGGCGCCTGCGTGGGCACTATTCACACAGGCAAACAGCGTTCGGTGGAGGAGAAAAAAACAAACACAGGTTTTATCTCGGTGTATCCTGGGGAGAGCAGCGCTCTTGAACCCAGCGGCAAGCAGGCATCGGTACATAAGCCCTGTCAAAGCCAATGCGCTCCAGGAAGTGAACTGAGCAGCAAGAACCTTCCTCTCACAATCCAACAACCCCCCCCCCCCCCACACACACACACACACACACACACACACATACACACCCCCACAGACACACATACACCCACACCAAATATTGGCAGGGGGAAGTCTAAAGGCTAACTCCCTCAAGCAAATGGCAGCTTTCTCGGAAGTTGTGAGCATCTTTCACCGAACACATAACCGATTCAATGTTATGCAAAGAGAGGGAGAGAGAGAGAGAGAGAGAGAGAGAGAAAGAAGAAACGGGAAAGTGAAGGAGCAAAAAAAACAGCAGGCAGGAGTGAAAAAAATATCCATCCATTGAGTGTCATCTAAATTTCATCTAATGAAAAGGCGCCGCCCACCCCACACCCCTGTGGCAACATCCACATCCACAGCCTCTCTGACAGAAACCCCCACTATTAACAGGCCTTGCTTTTGCTTGGCAATCTCTTGTGAGTTCCCCTTAGACTTGCAGAGAGAGTGTATCAGGCCTCTGTTCCCTAGCTGGATAGGGTTTAACTGCGTCGGAAAGACCTCTCACACCACCGGGGTATTAGCCTGGCTTAAAATGTAGGGTCTGGGCACTCACCGTTCGCAGTGCTCAGTCCGAGGGATGGGATAATCAGTTGTCTTTCAAATTCCCTCTGCACGCAATAGGACGCAATAGGATATTTGTTTTCAAGTAGCAGGGAATTCAAGCCAAACCGTTGCAACTCTGCCATCAATCACCAAACGACTCTATACACGATTTCAATGGCCAGATTAAGTTTCGATTTCTGGAGCTCACAAGCCCACTGAGATTTGCTAGACTAGCCCTGGCAGCAAATGTAATTTGTGAATACAGTTATGATAGAGGGAAAGAGGAAGGGTGTACACATGAATGCATAACAGAGAATTACAGATGCACTGGCTGACAGAGGAAAGACACATGTGCTTCTATAGGCTCCAGTACTGTGCTTTAGTGTGTATTTGTTGGATTTACGCCTAAGTTATTCTGCTGGGAGACATGTCAGTGTAGCCCATGGAGGTATTGTTTAGACCTGGGGAGGGTGAGGAAGTACCCTGCCTCAATTCATTCCAATGGCCAACGCTAGGCTAGCTACTTCAGCCAAAATATTTACTGCCACCATCTCTAAAAATGGCGTGCTCACTTCCAGTCACATTTTCACACACAAATTAGTTAGGTGCCACCTTACAGATGGCCACAAATTATGTTGGCCATATGAACATACTCTTGTGTCCACCATATGGCAGCTAATTGGCTTGTTTGTGAAAAAGTGGATGGAAGTGAGCACATGTCAGATGCCATTTTGGTGGTGATAGTGGCAGGCAGCCAACCATGATGCTAACTGACAAAAGCTAACTTTCCAAATCCCGACCCCCCTGGTGTAGCCAGTACAGATGTAAGCCAACACAGAGCCATGGTGTCCAAGAATACAGAAACTCTCACCTCACCTAGGCTCAAATTACAATGACTTGCCATCCTTTGCAGGCACTGACACTAGCGCATTTGCATGTATAGATCTGTTGCTACCACAAAGGCCACCACTGAAATGAGTCTCAAAGAAACCCACACATGCTGTCAGCAGTGTCAGCTGTCACAATTGCCAACATATTTTCTATTTAGAAAAGTGCTGCTTAATTGAGACGATAACCAACCTGCTGTCCCAAAGAGTTCAAATTCAAAGACAGCAGTTTAAATGTTGCAAATGTTCAGTAATTTGGCTTACATTGGTATTTATTCTCCAACAACTTTTCCATAATTTGCAGATAATTAGAGTAATATTAATAAAAGGGAAATGAAAACGAGAATAAAATGTATTCAGCTGTCTCTTTCTCAACACATATGGCCTGGAAAAAAGTTTATAAAATCTTTTAAAAAAAGTTTAAAATATTTTAAACACTTTTTGTTCATGTTAGTCAGAATGCTTTCAACTGATCTGTTAATTCATTTCTGAGTAGTTCTGCCCAATTAAATTACACATTTATTCACTTGTCAATTACAGTTTTTGCCTATTGCTTACACGCTTTTTGCAAAATTTGGCTCATTATGTCAAAACTCTGCACACAGCTGAATAAGACATAGCACTTGGAGATAAACAACTCACAACTTCAAAATGAAATACTAAATCAAAACTCAACAATCCTTTCTAAAAATGTAATTATTGCAACAAAACCTTTTTTTTTCTTCAAAGAAATTACAAATAAAATAGTCTAGGATTATATGATTCGGTGAAATACCATCATCATTTTGTTAGCTTAGCATTGTATACACCATCAAAGAGATTTATTATGTACGGCACTACAGGCCGCTATAGGCAATGTTTAAAAAAAACAACAGTTTTAGACTTTATAATGGGGGTACCTCTGTTGTAACTCGACCATCCCATTGCTTTCAGGCAGCTCCAGACAAAGTACTCTCCAGTGCAGTACACCTACCCTTAACTCCCAACACCTGACTCATATGTGTTTTGTCTGACATAAACAGTTAATAAATGACCCCACTCACACAGCTCTGTAACAGTCATGTGGTTTACAGTGGACTGCTAATGGAGTGCTCATAAAACAAAGGCACACGCTGACTAAAGCATACTGCCATTTGGCCAACGTGGGGCAGTTTGAATGATGACGATCATAAAAAAATTAATGAGAAATGCACAAACATTTTTATGAGCTTCACTGTTGTGTGCCTCATAATTCATAATTTCAGTGAGAATTAACCGCATCCAAACATTCTGAGAGGAAGCTTGTATGCATTTGTTCATATCCCCTTTTGTTTAATGGTTGATGGTTGTTTAATGGTTCAATTTCTTCATCAGTTTGTTTGAACCAGAAGTGTCCAAGAAGAAATATAATTATGACCTACTTCGTACATATGTCCCAGACTGCTTGATGGCCACTGTGTCAGATTTGTATCAGTTTGCTGTATAAGTTCCACATACTGACATATGTGGGACCACCTATTCATTCTCACCAAGGGATATTGAATGATTCTGCTCTAATGGATGACAGTCCTGGGCGGCCAGGGTGGATGACTTATCAGGGGGTATGCTGGTTCTATTCCGGTCGTCACTATGTGCTTTAGAGCAGTAAAAAAAAAACTTTTTTTAAATGCAGTCGATTTATACAGTGTCATGAAGTGAGGAGAAGGAGGTAAGCGGGCTGACTTTCACTCAGATATGGATGCGTGTTTTCTAGCACATGACTGGGAGTTATTATTTTGGCCCGGGTGGAAAATCCAAGGCCCCGGATAAATGGATGTTATTCGTCACTTATAAACAAGTTTAATTGCCCTCTCACTTGCCTTCAGTTAAGTAGTCTGCGGGACAGCATTAAGTTTCCCTACACTTTTAGCACTTTTAGCCTGGTCACTCTGTTTACTTGAATTATTTATTACTATACCAAGTTTTTAACGCCTCTACTGTATACTGTCTTGAACCATGCTATGTGTGTGTGTGCGTGCGTGCGTGCGTGCGTGCGTGTGTGTGTGTGCGTGCGTGTGGTGTTGAGGGGGGGGGGGATTGAGAATGACTAAATAATTCAGCCATTTGCATAGACTTGAGCTACAGGCAGCAGAGAACATCACATAACAAATCAGGAGGGAGAAGCTTACCAATCCATGCTGATAAGCAATCCCCCAAATTGCCTGCACGAAGCAGGCAAGATGGAAAATAAAAAAAAATGATAATAATTACAGGGCAATGGTTTACTCTCTTTAGGGCTAGCCTCATTTCCTCTGCCAAATTAAAAGCAATCTAGGAATGCTGAAAAAAAACAAATCCATCAGGTGGCTGCAATGTGGCTCTGCAGGTTTCCCCATGAATATATTTTCTGTTCCACATCAACTGTCAACAAAAAAATATATATATATTGAATTCATCTTTCTTATTAAAGAAAAATAACATTTTGAGAAGTTGTGTATATTTGCTCTAGCTTTGAAAGTCATGTACTTCAAAGAGCAGTGTAGACAAAGTTACTGATTAGTATCTCCAACCATCATATGCACTCCTTTTGTCATACGAGCCCAAAGGAAACCTCTGTCTCTCAGAAACGACCGACCTGGGCCCAGTTCTGCACTCGAGTCTCCATCCTCTCCATCACAGCGAGAGGTGTGAATATGGCACATCAAAGCAACGATGACTTATCAGTATGGCAGGGACATGACTAGCCAGCCAGGGGACCTCTGATGGAACTATTGTAATGGGGCAGTGTGGATTGATTGCCATTTTATGGATGCAAGGTGTGTCTGGCATTGATTGCCGAACTCAAGCGTACATGAAAGACTGTGGAGGCACTTGATATCTTCATAGCGTTAATTGAGCTGACATTATTTCGCACAGTACTCCCATCAGGGTAGGGGTGGGTTGGAGGGTTGGATGGTGCATCACATGCACCCATGATAATCATTATAGATGATGGTCTAAGTCATTTGATGGGCTCTATGCAAATATGATGATAAATGCCTCTTTCAGACAGTGCAGGCGGGCAGCCAGAAAAAGAAAAACTGTGCCCTCACCCGCCATCATGATTGCAAGGCATCAACCATGACTGCCTTAAATATGCTCTTAACAACTTTAGAAAGGTTCAGATATTGAAATGGACTATTCCCATTTGTTTCGGAACCTTTAATTGAATAAGACGTATGGACACTTAAAAAAAAAACATGACACTGATATGAGAGATACATTGATTCATATATGTTAGCATGAGATCTGACTCACATTACCCCTAAGTCTGAAGCCTAAGGATTATTACTGGCTATCCTAGAACATAGACTGACCATACTGTAGATTTGTTGGTAGAAGGACAACAATGACCATGGCACCTCAAAATCATTGAGTTACTGGTATACATGTATCTTAAATAGTAACAATGTTTTCTTTCCATTGATTTCCATACCACAGGGAACAGCAGAGATTTCAAAATTATAAAAGTTCATGGCAGAGAGTTGAGGGCATGCAACCATTTTAGCATTCCACTATCAGTTTTTAGAATTAAATGGTTTGGTTCGCCTGGGGGGAGGGGGGGGGGGATCCTCCTGTGGATATTTTGTGGATATTTCCAACAAGCAGTTGGCATGGAGACATATGTGTGATTCATGTGTGAAAGAGAGATGAGTGTTATACTGGGCTGAGGAAGGCCGATAGAATCCAAATTTACAATTTTTCCCCTTTCGGCTTTCCGCTGCACAGGTGTGGAGAGAACCGACTGGCAAGGGTAACAGTCTGTGAGGAATGCATGGCAACATCCACCTGCCATGTTACAACTATAGTGAATATCAAATGAAAACAGACGTATGCCCTCCACAGACCAGTCCTTAAGCTCGCACACCCCAAGGCAACGGAACACCTTCAAAGAAGAATTCAACATGGGAAATGAGAGAGGGGAAGGAAAAACTTTAGCAGAAAATCAACTGATGTGTTTTTTTCTGTCCCTGTTTTGTTCTGTTCTTTGGAGCACTTTTGAAGTGTTTTGTTATATTGTTGTGGCTTTTGAATGTTGTGAAGGGGTCGCCATTTTACCCTGAAATGAACATAAATGAGACAAAAGAGTTCTTCATGCGGTTATGTCACACTTCATTGTGCGCACTGTGTTTCACTACAGCCTGAGTGTCAGGCAAAGTAGCTTGAAAAGAAAAACATTTTGTTTGAGGGAGGAGGCCTTGAGACCAAGGCAAACTACGCCTGTTCAGTTTTTAAGCAGCTGCATCTGATATGTATATAGTCAGTAGTGAGCGGTAAGGACAAATGCCTTTTTAAGGGAGAATCATGTTTATATTTCTGTGGCACTATACATATATATCATACATATAAGCAACAAAACTTCAATATCTTTGAATGACCTTTTTTTCCCCTCAGTTATCTTGCCTAATGCAAACTAAGCAGGGGCTTTTTGAATACCGAGGAGAACCTTCAGCTCCGTCTGAGAGAAGAAGGGAAAAAAGTGAACCATGTGGTCTCACCAATGGTATTAAATTCAATTTATTTCTCAGGCCTCCATTACCACAGCTAATGACGTTATCTGACACGTTTGCCTTATCATTAGACACCACAGGCTTTCCATGGTGGTGGTTTCCTGATTAAATTTAGACCTGTAGATGGCCTTCTAATGTCAGGGAGGTGCACTATGTTTCAAGAGTGGTCTGTTTACCAAGAAGCACAACGATGCTAACCCATTTGTTCTCTGTGTTTTCATAACACCATCTGGTGTGTCCCCTATACCTCATTACACTGGCACAAGGGAAAACCAAATGGCTACAATTTGAAATTACTGTAAGATAGGATGAAACAGCTGATATTGAAGAAATAAAAATGATCCATAGTAGTATAGTATGCTTTGTATTTTCATATTGTTTTAAAATGCATTGCATAGCATTGTATTAAATTATATTGTAACAGTGCAGTCAGTGTAGTCTATCACGATAAGTCCAAGTGTTTATCATTAACGTGTCATAAGAGCTGCCATTCAGGAATACACAGTCTCATCATCATAACGTTTTATGCCAAGTAAGTAATAGCTGTGATGATGTGAGGTGCCATAACAGATTTTGTCAAATGCTGTCATAACATGAAATATGACAGCTGATGCTGGCATTACATAGTTTGTTCACTGGTAACACGCTTAGATGAAAACCCTATAGTGGAATCTGGCAGTGTTGGCATTAATGTTAGTCTTCCTGTGACAGAGGGTCATTTTTTAAAAGCTAAAGATGTAGTGGTAAATGTTACAGTTTTCCAAGGTTTGGACTAATTTTGTTAATTTATATCTACATCTTATAATCTGTATTTGCATTTTGACGGATATTTGTTTTCTTCTTGCATGCTTGGCTCCCTGCATTGCTTGCCCACGGTTGACTAAAAGCACTTGAGACATTTGGTTAGGAACAGAACGATCAGAAGGACTTGTGCAAGGTGGTCATAGTAGACACTGCTTCTCTCCCTCTCTCTCTCTCTCTCTCTCTCTCTCTATCTATCTCTCCTACACACACACTCTCTGTGTCTCACAAGCACAATACCCCCGCCCTACTCACACACACACACACACACACATACACACTTCGGGTGATTAATGAGTCAACTTTGTTTCACTCCTGCAAGCTCCGGCTTGATTGATGGGAGAGAGAAACCGATAGATGAGTGTCCATGTGTTCAAAAATCTGTCAACACAGACAAGTGTGAGGCTGAGCAAAGATAGTCTGAGAGAGAGAAATAGTGTGAGGTGTGTGTGTGTGTGTGTGTATGTGTGTGTGTACGAGAGAGAGAGAGAAAGAAAGAGAGAGAGAAATAGTGTGTTTGTGTGTGTCTGTGTGTGTGTGTTTGTGTGTGTATGTGTGTCTGTGTGTCTGTGTGTGTGTGTGTGTGTGTGTGTGTGTGTGTGTGTGTGTGTAGTGTGTGTGTCTGAGAGAGATACAGACACAGACGCAGACACCACCACGTCCAGAACCACATTTCTGAGGTCCTCAGATCGTTCCAGACTGTTCTCTCCTCAACTGTGCTTTTAGTCAGCCATGGGCAGGTCATGCATCTCAGTCATATAACCACCAGCTCGGTAAAAAACACATTTAACCACCATTTACCTTCCACTTTTTTAACAAACAAAACAGACCAGTTAACTATCTGAATGACTGAATAGCTTAGTTTTCAAAGACATTTACTATGCACTTGTTTAAGTATATATATTAAGTATATTTACTTTTTTTTTTTTCTGGCATTAATTTTAATGTAAAAGTAAGCAAATGATTTACATGAAGAGAGGACCATAGATAACCACATACATAGTTCTCTCTCTCTCTCAAATATGGACAAAAACGCCACACATCGTCGACTCGAACCCTCCATTTCTTGAGAATTACTTCCATACCGTAGTACCAATTACCCATCCCTGGGCAGCGGGATGTTTAGGTCTTCAGTCCCATTATAGCATACAGGAGGTCCATACACTGGAGTGGATAATCTGCTATGGGTCCATTTCTTTCTCTCTCTCTCTCTCTCTCTCTCTCTCTCTATTCCCTCTCTCTCCCTCTCCCTTTCCCTTTCTCTCTCTATCTCTCTTGTTCTCTCTCTCCCCCTATATGCTTATTTATCTTTCTTTCTCTTTCAACACACAAAATTGCATCTTCTCACTGTCTGTGTCTTCCTTCCTGTAGGAAAATAGTGAGCTTGTGTCAGATTGAATGTGCTGTATGTCATTACAGCCATCTATCACGTTTTCAACCTCACACCATGTCGCAAATCGCTGCAGTGATGGTTAATTGTTCTTGCCAATTCAAATGTCAATGTGACCCAATCAGAAGTCAGCACCTTTGTGATGAACCTTTTACATCTGCCCCTTTTACCCCTCCTCTTATGCCCCCCTTAAGGGGGTCCTGAACAGTGGGGCTAATGGGGTAAAACAGTACGAGTGGCAAATCTCATCAGTGCACCATTGTGGGATAAAGGGTGGTGAGGGCTGGGATGGGTGGGGGGGCGATTGAACTGAGCATCAGACTTGCCAGAGCTCCATGACTTGGAGCAGTTCGAGAGCAGCGGGTCATCTCGCAAGTCATCAGCAGTGCTTTCATTTGGAACAACTTGCGGAGGAAATGTTCCAAATCCATGAGGTTTCACATTTCCTGTTTCCTGTGGGATTGCAGCCATTCAGGCAAGTGGGATGCCGTGGTGTGCTGTGCTTTCAGGGTTGCTATGAGTTTAAGTCGGAGAGCATGAGTCAAAGGTTTTTTTATATATATAAAAATATAAAACATCGTTCAAGACTTTGGCTTATTTTTGGCCCTCTGTGTGTGAGTCCTTCCTGACTGTTATATACAGTAGATGTATATCCATTTTTTACAGTTAACAACAGGTCTAATACAATACCTCGATTTTGCGAAGCACCTTATTGACTTTTGTCGCTCAATCAAATGACACAGATCAGAAATAACCACTATTAATTGAATGAAACCCTTCTTAAAGACAGCAAGAGTCCTAACTTTGTCTCTTAATATGTGAGAGCACGATCAATTCTGCTCTTTTTTGAGTCTCATCCCTGAACATTGACCAAAGTGGCTGCAGCCATTGTTGCCCTGACAGGCTTTATAATTACTTCCTGTCTTGTCCTCTATTCTATCTATGCAATGCTCATACAAGGCGTTAAAAGCTTCCCACTGTAGACAAGTAGAGTCACAGCGTGAGGTCCGTCTGGCTGGTGTAAAGGTCAGCGGTTTTTCGCAATGGATTTGGGGGCGTTGGGGGCGAGGGGAGCAGGGTGATAGTTTTGTCTTGTTAACCTGTGGACTTTTAAACCACTTCAGTGTCAGAGCATAGGGAACATATGGCGGGCTTATCAAGAAGACGCCTTTGAGTCAGGTTCAGAGAAGGTTCATGGGGTAGTCAAAAGCTCTCGCTCTCTCTCTCTCTCTCTCTCTCTCTCTCTCTCTCTTTGTGAATGGGGGACAAGGCTGGAGAGACAGAAAGCCATTGATGACATAAGGAACCCTGTGCGGTGGGGTTATGTGAACAGGGCCGCTGCTGCTTTTGTTTGTGCGTGTGCTTGTGCGTATGCGTTCGCGTGCGTGTGCATGTGTGTGTTTGTGTGTCTGTGTCTGTGTCTGTGTCTGTGTGTGTTTTCAAAGAGCATGTCGACTTGTTCCAACGGCCCCCAGAACATTTGCCGGGTGAGGTTGGGCATTTTAATTACTGCCCTCGCGAGTCTTATGTGAGACACCGAGCTAAGGCTCCTCATCAAAGCCAATCACCTCATTTTTCCTTTGGCAACAAAAATCATTTATGAGTTGGATCTGATTAACATGAAAATATGCCTTGAACTCATAGTTTTTGAAAGGCTTTATCACACATACTTCATGCATTTAACATGTGCCAGTGTTAGCAGTCGCTTGACATGCATAAAAGGATTTATACAGACTGTGAATAAAAAGGCTATGATCCTTAGTTGCAACATTCACTTATTGATGACATGAAAATGTTTTCATACTTTAATAAGGCTCTGTGCACTGCTGATTTTTAAATATGTGATGAAGTATTTTTAAGTTAAGTTTGTACTGTAAGGCTGTTATTTTGAGGGTGTAGCTATTGCATTTTGTGATAAATAAAGCTTTCACACGGAATATCATTTCAGAAAATGGCATCAGGTTGGTTCTGGTGGAGTTATTGATTTCCACATTCAACAGTAAAGACTTTTGGAGAGCGAGGTAGACAGTCTGATGTATGATCTTCACCTCCCTCAGTGTAAACCTTGTGATTTAATCTAAATCTGAGACACACTCACACTGTAAACTGTAAACTGACCTTAGAACATGTGGTCTCACTGCCCCCTATTGTAACTACACGACACTGCAGGTCAAGTCACTGAACTTTGATCAGCTCAATCAAATGACACAAAATGTTAAAAAGGTACATTTACGTCCCGTGGAAATATTCCAGTCTGCACTATGAATAGATAATAGATAGATACAAACATGAAAGAACAAATGAAGATGCATTCAGTAAAGATCTAGGTGAGTCTGTCAG
The DNA here is from genome assembly GCF_046254945.1 of Alosa pseudoharengus. NCBI lineage: Eukaryota > Metazoa > Chordata > Actinopteri > Clupeiformes > Clupeidae > Alosa > Alosa pseudoharengus. Next base: position 20,393,277 of record NW_027468664.1, on the reverse strand, counting down.
CAATGTGCCCAAGTAAAGATAGTGTGCAGTGATACAGGCAGGCAGGGGCTGCTGGGACTCCTAGAACACTGAAGGGAAGGAGTGTTTTCATTTTGCTGATTACTGATTGGCTTCAGCATTCTAGACTCCTCACTCGCACTCCAACTCACTGGGAAAACAGATACTACCACCCTGTCATATTCAAAATGTCTGTAGGCACACACATACACACACACACACACAAAAATGCAAGCACATGCAGACTTCCGCAAGCAGGTGGACACCCCCTCACACAGCTGGTCGTAATGAGCCCATATGGCATGGCGGGACCTGGAGTAAGTAACACAGAAAGTGATGTACTTGTCTGGACCAATGAGAGAGCTCGTTTGGAACTGTCACTACCCAGCTCTTGATTTATGAGTGTGTTTGCTGCCTCCACAGTAACAGTGGTAGTGTAGCACAGAGCAATGGCACACAGACACACACAAACACACACACACACACGGACCAATCACACGCACAATCACAAACAGAAGGCAACATCCAAAGGCTTTGTTTACGCACTTCATCGCCTTTTTTCATTTTGAATAGCTGTGTGTGTGTGTGTGTGTGTGTGTGTGTGTGTGTGTGAGTGTGTGTGTGTGTGTGTGTGTGTGTGTGTGCGTGTGTGTGTGTGTGTGTGTAAGTGTGTGTGTTTGAATGTATATAGTAGATGACTCTACAGAGCATCTGTATAAGGCATTTAGAGACTGTTTATTACATAGACTCAAGTAGAATGGAAGTACAACTACAATAGCCTGGGGATTTTAAGGACATTCTTGATATTTTGTCCTCAAAGATAGAGAGGGAGAGATTAGTACATTTTGCATTTTCAATATGCACTTCTAACACTGTGTCAATCTGTAAGAAAAGTCACATTAGACCTACAGTAGCTTCACACCTCAATAGTTAGTGCAGCAGTTTTGTAGTCTGATTAAAATTTTTGCTGTTAGCAGATGGATAGCAACACAAAGCCAAATGTTGAAATTTTCCAGTATGTAAGGTAAGAAACTCCGGAAATCTCCCATACTTTCAAAGCTGAATGTTGACAGGTATACATGAGAAACCCCCAAAGAAAGCCTGAGTGAATGAAGTGAATAGAGACAGAGGAAGTCGGGCGGGAGAGTGATAAACAAGCGATCAAACGAGAAGTGGAGAGTAGGCTACTACTTTTCCCTTTACTTCTTTGAGTCCAGCAGCCTGGAAATGATAGTTTGTGGAGCAGAGGGGCAGCGATATGGAGGTTGGGGGGCAGAGGAGAGAACATGACTGACCGCTATGAGAACAGCCGAAGGAAAAAAAAAACAGAGTGTGATCAATGGAATTAGGAAGGGAATGTGTGTGTGTGTGTGTGTGTGTGTGTGTGTGTGTGTGTGTGGTGTGTGTGTGTGTGTGTGTGTGTGTGTGTGTAAGTGTGTGTGGTGTGTAAGTGGTGAGTATGTGTGTGTGTGTATGTGTGTAAGTGTGTGTGGTGAGTATGTGTGTGTGTGTGTATGTGTGTGTGTTGGGGGCGGGGAGGGGGGGGGGCGCAGAAGTAAGAAGCAGCTTATTGACAGTGCTATGGGGGAGCAGGGACAACAAGTGCAGAGAGGAAAATGAGTAGGAGGAGGAGGAGTAGGAGGAGGAGGAGCGTGATCAATGGCAGTAATGGCTTATCAGAGCCGAGAGAACACCTTCCAACTGTAGAGAATGACCCTCGGGCTCTGATTGACCTGGTGTTGAGTGCTGTGGTTCAACTAGTCGATGGTACAGTGATTCCCCAACCACTCACACACACGTAACACCCTCATGAATTATTGAATGTTTCTGATTCATGTGCAACACTTGCAGCATTATGTGGAATTGAACCAAAACTAGAAACACTCTTCTAGAACCATAAGACTATTATAACCATAATATCCATTTACAGTATTCATTTAGCAGATGTTTTTATCTAAAGCGACTTACATATGTCAATTAAATCACAAGGGCCATTCTCCCCAAAGCAACTTGGGGTTATTAAGTGCCTTGCTCAAGGGCGCAACCCTGGGCACAGATGGCACAAAGCGGAACTTTTCAGGATACGATGCTGCCACCGCCACATAAATATGTGTCAGCAGCAGTGATGCCATTAACGTGTTACTTAGTAACGCGTTAGTCTATTTTGACCACTTTTTTCGGTAATGAGTAATCTAACGCGCTACTATTTACAAACCAGTAATCAGATTAAAGTTACTTATGTAAGTCACTGTGCGTTACTATTTTAGTCATTTTCCTTAGTAAAAAGATATATTCTTTGCTTTCTTCTTGTCTCGGGGATTAAAGTCATGTAGGCTATGCTCACGTTTTCAGCATGAGGACAACTCATGTGTAAAACCACGCAGCGACACAAACGTAAACAACAATGGAGGGAGGAGAGAGATGCACATTTTATCTATACAGTCATTATTTTGTGTTTGTGTCAGCTAAACATGACAACATTAAGGTATTTAAGGAGTTTAACGCGCACACAACGGAGAGGGAGTGAGAGAGGTGTGGTGCGTGTGTGCCTGAAGCGTATCCAAGACAGAGAGCATCCTGGTCTGTTTTGCTAAATCAACCAATCAGTTTTCAGTGTAGGTGGGCTTATATCTGAACTTAATTAATCAGTTTAGTCAGTGTATCTAGGAACAGGAGCGATATGGCAGAGTCAGTGCCCCTCAAAAAGGAACATTTAAGACCCATTTCACATCAGACTACACAAAAGTGTACCCAATTGTCTCATAAGAGCAAAACATAATGATAGTCTTGCACACTGCACTGTTTGTAACAGTGACTTTAGCATTGCTCACAGCGGGTTAAATGATTGCAAAAGACTTGTTGAGGTGAGTTTAACAAGTGTAATTTCATTTGCATTGTGGCGGGCCTCAGACCTAGCTGTACTAGATGGCTAGTTGCCAAGGCTACATGAAAAGGCCAAACTACCAAAATCTACATATATTTTACTATCACAATTTCTATCAAGAGGCCTTCCTTATTTGGTGTACTGACTAGACATTATTGAACAAACATCTGAATTTCAGTATCTAAGTAGGTTAGGTTGGGATGTCTGCTATACATTGTTGACATTACTGTTAAAATGCACTTCCAGTATAGTGAGTATTGGCAAAACTGGTTATCATTTTTATGTTGAGGCGGTGGGGGTGTTGTCGGCAGCTGCTGAAAGTAACTAATAAAGTAACTTGTAATCTAACTTAGTTACTTTTAAAATCAAGTAATCAGTAAAGTAACTAAGTTACTTTTTAAAGGAGTAATCAGTAATCAGTAATCAGATAACTTTTTCAAGGTAACTGTGGCAACACTGGTCATCAGAGACTTTCTAATGAGGAGACACAGCACTCAAAACATCCTCCATAGAAATGCATGGGGTGAGTTTGTGCCAATCATGTGGTATGTTGTGAATAGATCGTGCCAATCATGTGTTGTGGTCTCACCGCTGGAGCAAGGTTGGTGTCGTGAAGCGCATGTGCTTTCTGCCGAAATAGATGCCCGATAAGTGCCCAAAAAGCATTACAATATGGCCGCGTGTGGAGGGACTTGCCTAAAAGGACTTTGGTGTCATGACAAATATCATAAAGTATCATAAGCAGTTGTAACAGCGAGAGAGTGTTGCTCGCTGATGCGTTATCTGACATACTGGAGAAAGACTATATGGAGTAACCAGACTGAAAAGTTGAGCAAAAACAGCCCTAATGTTTTATTTTTGTACACAGTATGGACTCTCTCTATCTCTCTGTCTCTCTCTCTGTTTCTCTCTATCTGTCTGTCTCACTGTGGGTGTTAAGTTGCTTCAGTCATCAGCCACACACTGTTGCCAAAATTAGGCATGAAGAAGAAGAGCCAGATATATGTCTGTCAACAGGAAACTCTCAATGCACACAGACACACACACACACACACACACACACACACACACACACGGACACACGCACATACACACGCACACGCACACGCACACGCACACACACACTCACACGCACACGCTCACACACGCAAACACACACACAG
>NW_027468664.1:20056733-20381733 GCF_046254945.1 Alosa pseudoharengus | reverse complement strand
ACCAATCCCAAACCACTGTGTGCCTGTGGGTTTACTTTACAAGACAATACTGCATGTATTAAACTTACATTTGTTTGCCCTCAGATGTAGTTCTTGTTGGTCTGTTGCAGTGGAAATTGTAGTCAAGAGCTGCCAGCAGAACTCTTGCCTCATAAACCGGGGGAGTGAAAGCAAAGCGCTTACTGGCATACATCAGAACATGGTTCTGGAATGACTCCAGGTCTGCTGTTGATCTGTTTGAATAGAAAAGAAATCACACACACATCCACATTAGTGTGTGCATACATACACACACACAATTTGTGTACAATGTTACATGCTATACCTGAAACGCAGATATTTGTGGACATCCTTCAGCCAACGCTTGTTGAAAACAATGTCCACTAAGGCTTTGTGAGACTTAGAATCTCTCTCGATCCACTCCTTCCCATCTCCCAGATCGCTGTGTTGGCAGCTTCCCATTTGCCACGTGTGGATGTTGCAGACATGGTGACAAATGCCAATCCAAAGTGCCTGTGCAAAAAATACAAATATAATACATAATATATAAAACAAATTGTTATACAGAAAAGGGTCCCAATAGTACAAATATATATATAGATATAGTGGAAGCTACCAGCTACAATCAGTACAATAACAATCCTGCTTACAAGGAACTGCTCTTTGGTGTCAGCAGTCTTGCAACACCACCAAAAATGGTTGACGATGTCCTTCAACCAGTGGAGGAGAATGGACTGTCCTTTCACCTTCCCTGCCTTTGGGAAATAAAAACAAAATACTGAGGTATTTCAGAAATTGTCCATGGAGAGCTAAGAAAATGCATATTTCATCCCAACAGTAAACTACAGCCAATGATTCCCATGAGTCTTGAAACTTACAGCAGCAAGTTTCTTGGCCAGATTCTTGGCACCGTGCCACATGTCCAGACTGTGATGAATTCCAAGGTCCTTGTATTTGCCTTTATCTGGGTCTGTGAAGTGGGAAATCATAGCATTTCACAACATCTCTTTTTGCAATATTTGTATTCATATATGTTATCAGAGGAGCACTTACTCATAAGGGCTCCAATCTGGATATGAGCATCTGTGCAGATCTCCACCAGCTTTATCTCTCTGGAAAGCTTGTCCACAGTCTGGATAAATCCCTCCTTCTCCATGATGTTGGAGTTCCACGATGTATGCCGCTTGTCTATTGTTGCTACATGAATGATTTCCTTGGTGTCAAGCTCCATCGTGGTGTAGCTGCAGTACTGGGCACAATGCCCTGGTGAATCATTTCTGCCATCCCCTGTAAACCCCAGGCATATTTCGTAGTAAGATTATATAATAAATATATGTCATTGCTGCAAGTAATTTATACATGCACCATTTCAACATACCTAGCACCACAACGTCTTTCCCTTGAAGGCGACGGATGGCCTCGGTATTCCTTTCTTCCCAGTATTCCTTGACTGCGTCAACACAGTATGTGTCTTGGATTGTGCAAAATGTGTTTGGGTTCACCATGCCCATGTTCATGAATTTAAACAATAGGGAAACCTTCCCATAGTTGTTCCCCGACAACAAAATGTTGGTGGATAGAAGGAAATCCCCAGCTTGCATCCCAAACTTCATCACAGGCTGCGAATTCCATCTCCACAGGCTATGTCCATTGGGACATACCTAAAAGTCAGAGAAGATTGATAAATGGATTTGAATTATACAACACTGGCTGTCACAAGAAAAGTGCTTGGTATTGCTACCAGTACCAGTTGTATTATGTTGTTACTGACTGGACTTACCCATTCCGCAATCATTGCCGTGCCCTTATAAGTGATGTTGATGTGAAAGGGGGCAACACTATCACACACCAGACCAGTCCTGAGAACACCTGTACATCTGTCCACCGGCAGCTTCATTAGTGTGACAAGCTGCCTCAAGCAGGTCTCATACAACACTGCCGCTCGGACACAGATGATATCATCTACACATTGGACCTTCAAAGGGTCTGGGTAACTGGGCAACTCAACACTGGGCAAGGGCTCGTCAGTAGGGTCTTCATGAGCAGAAAGGTCATGCACAGTTTCATCAAGCCCAATTACAGGAAGATGGTCAACAGTCTGCACTGCCTTTAATGCTCCACCCATTCTGTGGAGGCAGAACACACGGGCACCATGTAAAAATGTATGACAAAACACAACACAAAATATGGCCAAGTAACAACAGATGAGCACACACCGTATAGAAATTGGTGGAAGATACTCTTCGTCAGAGCTGTCATCCCTCTCTCCATCATCTCTTTGATGGAATGCAGATCCTTCATCTGTCCAGTCGATTCTGTAAGAAATAACATATTTAGAAAAAAAGAACTTCCACACAGTACAAATAGTAACATACCGGTATGTCTATAGGGTGTACTACTTACACACTGTTCATGGGGTCATTGAACACATTTTCATCCACATCCTCCGCGATGCTCATGTCATGTAGGCTTTGTAAAAAATATATATAAATGCTTATATCATGAAAATATACAATAGAGAACACATGTAGGGTTAGGGTATAGACATTATGAGCATTGATGGGTTACCTCTGTTCAAGGCTCTCAATTTCAGGGGCTTCTGCAATTGCGCCAAGATGCTCATCTCTGAAATAAATAAGCAGAGTGTTTCACAACATATGACAGTACATAAAATGGTAAACACCAAATTATTAAAAATATAATTTCTGTTATTATCAAACACAATCAAACAACAATCACATAGAGTCAACACAATTGTTTTCATGCAGTGACTGACCTGTCTGTCCCACTAGAGATGCTGGACACTGCTGGAGTTAATACTTTAGAGGGCTTTCCTTTCAGTGGTGTTGATGTGACTGCTCGAAGTTCTCTCTCATAGCTGGACAAAAAAGAGCAGTATGTTTGAATGTCTCACTAAACCACAAACAAAGTGCATTCATTTTATGACAGTGAAGAAAATGTATTTTGGTAGATGCACCTCATATACATACAGTAAATTGACTAAAGTTCAATCAAAACAGTTCTGTCAGTTCAGTTTTGTATTGTTCTGCATGATAATGACTTTGACCCCCAGTCTGATCAGTCTCTGGGCTGGCTGGTCTACCCTTCCCCCATTAGGTGTAATGACCTACCCTTCCTCCATTCACAAGTGTAATGGACTAGTCTACCCTTCCCCCATTCCCAGGTGTAGGCTACAGGTAAAAAAACTTTCCCTTCAGACAATCTAGTAATTAGTAGGCTACGTCTAAAATTAATAAGACTACAGGACAGGCCTCAGGAGGTAAACGTCACCCTTGGAATTGGCTACCCCAGCATTATCAGATTAGGATACATTGTGTAGGCTACAAAGCAAAAGCAATGAAAAATAACTAGGCTACAATTTACAGTGCCCTTTCCCTTTGATCCGTCACAGCACACAGATTTATGTTATAGCCTAGACAATCCTTTTTCATCAACGCGAAAATATCCTAGACGTCATTCTAGCGTTATGCTATAGTTAGCCAAGCAACTGTAAAACTTCGAATTTACACCATAGACTGTATAGGTTTACACGAATAGGCCGAATTACCTGTCGAGAAGAAAGCAGGCAACTTCGGCGTCCCTTTTGAAATCCTTGCTCCTCATGAGCTCTTTCCATCTTGGAAAAGCCACTCCAATATTTACTTTGGTCTTGTTGTTTTTCCTGTCGCGTTGTCTTTTTAATTCTCGTTTTCGCTTCCTTGGCGACTCCTTTTCATGACCTCGAGAATATGTGTGATCCTCCATCTTCAACAACCTTTCAAATCTGCCGGCAGTCAGGAGTAGACTAATCTCCCCCTGCCATACGTCACGGTGCAGCTGAGTGTAGCCTAAAAGCGCGAAAGGCGAAGCTTGAATTTCCAGGAATGTCCCTCGTTGGCGAATGTATTTCAAAGATGGAAGCGCAACATGGATTCAGCCATCGCGCGACTCGCGCGTATGTATTTGGAATAGCAGATTCTACACTTACGAGAATACTTTGATTAGTAAGTGGAAGTAATTACACATGAATGAGCACATATTTTTGAAAGAACAAAAGGGTTTTTGCTAAGAATTAACTCAAAAAAATACACAATGTAGCTTTAAGGCAATGTCAGGTATGAGTCACAGAGATGGGGTTTTTTTTTTGGCGACATCCTCACACATTTACTAATGCATATTTATTCCCTCTTTGCAGAGGGGAAAAAGAGCTTTGCACCCACATTGCATAGCACAAAGAAACACAAGAAACACAACATTCATAAAAGTCTTACCAATACACTTAAATTCATCTTAATCTCTCCAGGCCATTTAGTTCCCTCTCACGGTGCATCAAGCATTTTGTATAACAACAACAACAGACATTGTTCCTAAATACAAAGAGTTTGGTTCCAAAATGCTTGTGTTCAGGTAATATCAACAATTGCCGTTTTGCTGTTTTGACTGAGTAAAGATAAATCAAATAACAATAACCCAATTACAGTTGAAATTACCTGGAAAACAAAATGTAAAAAAAAAATATTCATGAAAATTTGTTGAAATGGAGGATATTCATAGCGTTTTGGAACCAAACTCTTCAATTATGTTGATGTGAAGTATAGTCAACCAATTTGTTATCTCTGTATGCACAAATTCCCAAATCCACTTTCTGTCTTTATCCGTGACAGATTTAAGTGTTTCATAGCATTAGCTCAGTTACAGAAACACTTGCAGAACCCAGAGGAAGGATAACTAGAGAATACAGTTTCAGTCCTTAACAATTAGCAGTTTTGGTTGCGCAAAAGGATGTTGGTATTTCAGCTCAACAGCAACTTAAATTACACACACCACAAGCACTGTGGTGATTGGCTGAGATTGTTTATGACTCGGACTGGGACATTAAGCTTATGTCCCATTCACTGGAGCATCAGCACTGGACGGACAGCTAGACTGTGAGCAGCATTTAACTAGAGAAAGTGCACTCTTAAAACGAACGTGTTAGAAACAACACAAGTTGTGTTATTTTCAACACATTCGTTGTAAGAGTGTACACAGTATAACAGAAGCAATGTGTTAGAAACAACACAACTTGCTTTGTCCCTCTCTGGACATAAAGATGTGTTAAAAACAACACAAGTTATGTTATTTCCAACACATTCATTTTAAGAGTGTGATGTTAAATAAAGGATCTCCTGGGGGAGTGGCCAGCATTTGTACAACGTTTAAGGGTCCTGGTGGTGGTGGGTCCATCTCTCTCTCTTTCTCTCTCTCTCAATCTCTCTCTCTCTCTCTCCCACTCGCTTCCTGCCGCACTCCATTGTACTATCCGTGTCCCTTTTCTCTGTGTGACCGTCCTATCTGTGTCCTTTCTTTTGTGCTTATGAAGTCTGATTCCGATTGTGTATTATGGCACAAGTTCTGCTTCAGGCAGTAGCACTTTGCTTCTTCAAGGCCCACAGGGGACGATTTTGGACATCAAAGATATCAAAAACAAAAGTGAGTCTGGAAAGAAATCCTCAACCTGCTGCTTGGGTACAATTTTTGCAATCAAGGAAAGTATTAATTTTATTTGCAGTGTGCAATTTCTTTTCAGTGGTTGTTCGTATATTGTGGCATCAGGAAATAGTCTTTAGTCAGAGTCATTTATTGTCTGACTGTTTCCTTTCCCTTGGCAGGAGATTGGAGAGAGCCTGTGCCATGTCTATAGCAAAAAGCTATTTGCTGACCCTTGGCAGCGCAAGCACTGATTGTGCACACAAGCACACGATGTGTAACACCAAACCATTCATGCAGACTAATTCACCTAATTAGAAACCTCACACTAGAAATGGGAAAGGAAAAGGAAGAGGAAACGGAAAATATAAAGCAAGCTAGGCAAAGTCTGTGAAAAGCAATCAGCTGTCATGCTCTCCCCACTGCCCACAGTCCTCATGGAGAGGAGAGGTGGGAGGGAGAGGGGAAGGATGCAATAAACAACAACCCCAAAACAAATGTGACAGCAGAACAGGAAGTAACTGAACAGCAGGTGTACTAAGACAGATTTGCTCTGCCTACAGAAAGTGCAAGATGCTCTTTGCCATAATTTTGTGGAATCTGCTAAGCTTTCACTTCATCAGGTAAACAGAGCTCATTACCACCCGTCACCAGCCCTCTTATGTGATCTGCAGCGCCCACAACTGAATAGTTTCTCTTGTTAAATTTCTTATGAAAGCACAATCAGTATTACACCTGCCTTCAAAAGAGACAAATATTTCACTGCAAAACAGACATGCACTGTTTTGATACATATGCAAGAATAACCCCCTCATGTTCATGCCCCCATAGTATACCACTGGGTAGAATTGATTTCTTGTTTTTAAAAAAAATTGTGCAAACGGTATTCGGAAACCTTGAGAAACAGAGATTTATGTGAAAAATCGCCTTAACACTTCTCCCATTATTTCGGGCGATGTACCAACTTTTTCCTCGACCTTCCCACCTATTCATATGCATGAGCAAAGAAAAGCAAATTATTACCTTAGCACATCAGCTGCGGGAGATCTAGTGATGCGACTGATGAGCATGTTACATCCCATACAAACATACACATGAGCACACACAAATACAGATCTGCATACATACACACATTGAGGACATACTACCTATGATGGAATGTCATCACCACAGTTGAGTATACGCTCTGACTGCCATGACAACCTGGGTCTTTCGAGTTGCACTCAAGCTGCAGGTTTAGTATAGCCTGGAAAAATCCAAACTCATTCACAAAGTGAATACAGTCTGGTAACTCTCGATTGGGAAACGTTTGCAACACTTGCATCGCCACGGGCACTTTGAAATCGTTGGGCCAGCCTTACCAATCACATTGATCAGAGATAGTTAATGTTACTTCCTACTTCGCCTAAACTTTACAAACTGACAATAAACAGCATCAATAGTCAGGAAACAATGTATGTGGGTCTACCTTTGCTGTAAATAAATGTCTGGATTTTTCTTGTCTAAGGGAAATGGTTATGAACTATGGTGTTCCAGATTAGATCTCCCTGAAGGAAGATCTAGGTGGGCAGGGCCAGGCTAGGTTCACTAGGGTCACTGCACTCACAATCCTACACTACCAAATTGTATGCACTCACAAATACATAAATTACAGAAAAACATCCCGTCAATTCCTTGTGTTATAATAATTACAATTACATTGGCACAGCTGTCAACAGATGGCTGTCAGAATTTCTCATAAAATATGAATGAATTAGCATGTAGCATAAACTGTCATGTCATCCAATATGGGGGCATCTGATGGGGACATCTGACATGATAATTACTGATAACAATAACATGAAACCGAAATGTCAGTTGCCCCCCCCCCCCCAAAAAAAAAAAAAAGAATAAATAAATAAATAAATGATGACAGCCTATCACTGCTTAAACCACCATAACTTTTCAATGTCTATGGATTTACGGCAGCATTACGATGGAGGGTTAAAGTTACTGTAAGTGCCAGCAGAAGTGCTTGCAGTAATGATGGGCTGAAAAATGTAATGTGTGTATGAGGTGTGGGTGTTTTCTCCATGGGAGGTGTGTGTCGTGTTTCTGTGTGGCCGGCTGACAGCGGCGAAACAGTGTGTGCGTGTCCTGGGAGCTAATGGCGGCACTAGCCGCAGCGCGGGGACGAGGAGTATTTAGACTGGTGACAGCTCCTGTAATTATGTCCCTAAGCTTCCCTGGGCCAGTCTCCAAACCGGTGTGGTAATTAGCCATCAACGCCCTTACGATTCCTCCAGGCCATAGCTACATACCCTTGTGTGCGTGTGTGTGTGTCTGTCACTTGTGTGTGCGTGTGCGTGTGCGTGTGCGTGTCTGTGTGTGTGTGTGTGTGTGTGTGTGTGCGTGTGTGCATCTGTGTGTGTGTGTTTGTGTTTGTATGTCACTGTGTGTGTGTGTTTATGTAATTCTGTGTGTGTGTGTGTGTGTGTGTGTGTGTGTGTGTGTGTGTGACATTATCTCCATGTACAGTATGTGTTCCTTTGTGTATTTTGTCAGGCTGTGTCTAAGTCTAAGGCTCTGTGTGTTTGAAATTGAAGACCATGTGACCTTCTGCTCCTGCTAATTCACACTTAGTCATCACAGATTCAACACATCATTTTTCACTCCCCTGGCCCCAGGCAGGATGGGGGGAAAACTATTACAATTGCAATAGCTTGCAACTTAGCATTTTTGTGTCTGTGTAGTGTGTGTGTGGGTGTGTATGTGTGTGTGTGCGTGTACTTGTGTATGTGTGTGTGTGTGTGTGTGTGTGTGTGTGTGTGTGTGTGTGTGTGTGTGTGTGTGTGTACTTGTGCTCATAACTTGATCAGCTAGTTACCGTTGGGCATTTAAGGGACATGATCTTTGGTGGACACAGCAAAACATGCACATCCCCACATGTACACACTAACCTCCTAAACCTGTACACAAATAAAGACAGACTGGGACAGCAAATATGAGCGTAATGTTGACAGTGAATTCAGCCCGGATCCAGGTAGTTTCCTGTACAACAGTCAGCTGCCAATCCTACGAGCTTTGTGAAAACTAAAAGAGAGGGCAGAGAAGAGAGAGTGTTCATTCTGACCCCATTAAAATGAGACTTTGTAGAACACTGTTTTGAGTCTTAAACATAAACTCAAAACTAAACATTATTCTTATCATACCCACAGCAAGATCGTGCACAGCAATTTTGGATAAGGTTTATTGTGTGATTGTGAACCTAGCATAAGGAGAGGAATGACGACGGCTTAGATCTATATGCACTATATATATTTTGGTGAGTGTGAGGGTTTAGAAGGGTTTATTAAATCAAATCCTCAATCCTAAATCAATACTATCCCCTACAGGCCCGTTTCTGCAACTACAGAAGGCAAACTGAAAGGTTTTTTGTCCCCCCAAAAGATTAAGACTGAGTTGATCCATCTTTTGACATGCATTTGGCATCTTCCTTGGTAATTAATGTTGTCCCACAGTGCTTAGAAGCCCAGTTAGGAAGCAAATATCAGTATTTATAATCCTCCAAATTAAAATTCAAAATCATAACACCCTCTGCTGGCTACTGCTATATTACAACCCACAACATTTCCATCAGGACGAAAGCCAAAAAATGTCAGAGGGTTAGCAAATGATGAATGCACACCAGGGTAGGTATGGCAAAACACCTAACAACATTGAATAAGTCACACTTTCAGATGTGTACACACACACACACACACATACACACACACATATGCATACACAGGCACATGCAAATGTGTTCTCTCTCTCTCTCTCCCTCTCCCTTTCTGATGGCACTTTTTTGCTTCTTTTTCTTCTTCAATCTCACAACCATATAAAAAACAGCAATGGGATGTTCAAATAAGCAGGGGAGCCTGTTCTCCTCCTGTAATAATTGACTAGAGGTCTCCTATAACTTCTGTGCTCATTGTGTTAGCCTCGTTAACCTCAGTCTTCTTCCTGGGCCTTATAAAACATTAAGCATCTCTAACATCATTCTCACACACACTCTCTCTTCAATGCGAACAGAGGTTAGGGACACACTGCAAAGCATAGGCCTACTTGGGATGTCTATCATCATAATCATTAACATATGCGGCTGCAGATATATGGCACAGGCATTATTAGAACCAGTTAGACACACATTTGTGCCCCCATCTCAATCAAATTCATTATTATGACTGCCGCGCAGTCAGATTTTTTTTTTTTTTTGTTCTTTTTTTTTTTCTTTTCTTTTTCGCATGCCCAAATTTCCGTCAATGATTCCCGGGACACTGAAAGACTGGGGTACACGAAACTTGGTGGGCATGTAACCCCACATGGATAGCATGGAACCATCGTTTTTCGTTTTGATCTGTAGCCCCCCCGCTGGACTGGACCCCCCGAAAGGAGGGTAGGGCAGACACAGTTTTCTGTGAATATCTCGAGAACCGTAGGGTTTAGGAGGACCTTTTTTTATGTATGTTAATCTCAAGGGGCCATGTCAACCCATTCCATAACCACTCATTTCATGTATAGCGCCACCTAGTTAAACACAAAAAAGTAAAAATGAGGTGTTGTAATCGCAGGTATCTGTGACCTAACATAGTCAAAACTGCACGAAATTGGAAGTATAGGATCATTATGACACCCTCTGTATGCACGCCAAGTTTCGTGGAATTCCGTTCATGGGGGGCCACACAATAAATTAATTTATGTTACTATACACCAACTGGCCTGTAGGTGGCCGGAGACAGTTTTCTGTGAATATCTCGAGAACCGTAGGGCCTAGGAGGTCCACCTTTTTTATGTATGTTGGTCTTAAGGGGGCATGTTAACCCATCCCATTACCACTTATTTCATCTATAGCGCCACCTAGTTAAAAATTAAAAAGCAAAAAATTAGGTGTTTTCATCACAATATCTCTGGCTGACAAGGTCAAAACTGCACAAAATTAAAAGTGTAGGATCATTATGACACCCTCCGAATGCATGCCAAGTTTTGTGTACTTTCGTTCATGGGGGGCCTTACAATAAAATAATGTATGTGTACATTTAGTGACGTACACCAACAAGGATTCCCGGGACACTGAAAGACCAGGGTACACAAAACTTGGTGGGCATGTAACCCCACATGGATAGCATGGAACCGTCGTTTTTCGTTTTGATCTGTAGCCCCCCCGCTGGACTGGACCCCCCGAAAGGAGGGTAGGGCAGACACAGTTCTCTGTGAATATCTTGAGAACTGTAGGGACTAGGATGACCATTTTTTTCCGTATGTTTGCCTCCAGGGGTCATGTGCATATGACATATGTACGCTTGCATGCACAGGCACATACGCAGGCACACACACAAGCACGCGCACACACACACACACACACACACACACACACATAACATAAACATGTACATGCACACATGCACACAATTCAAGAATTTCTCAGAATTATGAACAGGCAAGATGGAGGTGGGGTTGTATAAAATGAATTTTACATGTGAAATATATGAACTAATCATGTTTTGGTACTTGTTGTCTAGCAGATATCAGTGAGAATTGAGTGTGGATAATGCAATTTAGTGAGACAGCTAGAATCATACAGGCCTTTCAGCGTGATTTATTTTTGTGGAAAAAAAGTGCTGGACTGGGCGGCTGTCATATTTTGTACCGCTCTGCGGTACATCTAGTTTATTGGTAAGTTTATGGGCAGATTGGTGTATCATGCATATACATGAAGCAAACACTTTTGGGTCATGAGAAGGTTCTAATGAGTGCCTGCTGAACCCTTTTCTGTTCAGTGCAAAAACAAAAAATCATGCACACATACATACACATGTGCTGTGTGTGTGTGTGTGTTTGTGTGTGTGTGTGTGTGTGTGTGTGTGTGTGCGTGTGTGTGTGTGAGAGAGAGAGAGTGTCTATGTGAGTGTCTGTGTGTGTGTGTGTGTGTGTGTGTGTCAGTACATATGCCTCAGTGGATGACAGAAATAAGCGTCCCTCTAGGCGGGCGCTCATGTCAAAGAATGATGTTTCATACATTATTTAGAAGAATTCCTCGATCCATTTATCTCCCATTGCATTGTGAGTCTCTTTCGCTCTCTCTCTCTCTCTTTCTCTGTGTGTGTGAGCGTGTGTGACAGCGTTAAGGTGTGTCATGCCTCTGCATTCACAAATAAATAGAGTGCAAAGGATTTACATGGTAATACATCACCGGGAATTCAACCTCCCATGGCTTCAATCAGCCAACTGTTTACCGATGTTGTGTGTTTTTTTCCAGTGTGGTTTTTTTGTCTTTATTCTATGAATCCATTACTTACTGCTCCCCAAAGGAGAAGCCTTCATGCAGAAGCTGTGGGTTGCGTTGCTGAGCGGCTGTTGGCAGTACAGGTTACTGTGTGCATGTAATTTACTTCTTTTATTTTTTTTTAGAGGTTGAAGCCCCCACTGTGGCATATTGATTCGAATTTATGAGCACAGACCTCATATGAGACAGGCCTTATGGGTAACTGACAAAAAAGTACTGTACAGAAAGTCCTTTCATACTTACGTTTGTAAATTCCGGTAACACATATTTCGACAGACATAATAGCCCCATTATCACCACTGCAAGGTTTGCAATAGACTTACACAGATAAGAGAAGTTCAAGGTTTGAAACAACTACAAGTGAACTCTCCATAAAAAACTATGGTTTTTTTTAACTTTTTTATACTTTCAATGCATGACCCAATACATGGCCTTATTTTAGAGTAATGAAAAAAAACACATTTTAAAAGGGGAGACGAGGCAGGTCCTCCTATACCTCCCTTAAGCAGGGTACATTGCTGATTACTTTTGAGTGGAAAGTTAATTTATTACCCTCATATTCACTGATTATTATCAGCATCAGAGAGCCACCTCTGAAAAACATTGGAATTATAATGGTCAGTGCTGTCATGGAGATGGGTATTTTACACAGCAGAGATTAAAGGGCGTTGATACAGTGAAGTTATATTTGTGGTCACAAACATTGTTCATGCTAGTTTTATGACATGAGAATCATCAGAGATTATCTTCTTAACTGTGTGAAGAACTAGAAGTGCGTCAGACAACAGTGTCTCCTGATTGATCAGCACTCCACGTCCGAGCACAGTCAGTCTAACCTCAGTTCAGGTATGTCTTGTTCTCCCTTTACCTTTCCACATATCTGCTCATTAGTGTTCAAAATCTTACTCTGTCCACTTTCTGTGTCTGTTCTCACACATGTGTTTTAATATCCAAAATTGTTTCTTGAGTTCTGTGCTGTTTGATTTGAGCAAACATGTAACATGTTATAAGACTGTCGCTAGATATTCTGACATTAATTAGAAAACAATGTTAATGTCATTTCATATTGTATTTCTGTATCAAACAATAAACATAAATGTGTGATGATATGTGGATAATTAAAATGATTCACACGTTTTTATTAGTTATACATGTTGATTGAGCTGAGATAAGTCATAGATGAAGATGAGTCTAAAATTCTGTATTTAATCGAGCATTCACTTGAGAATTTGAGCTGTATTTCATCTCTTCTTCATCTAGAATGCTGAAGTTACTTGTTTTGCTGACCTTGGCCATTATTGGTAAGAACAAAAACTATATATTTTTAACAATAATTGGAATCCTCGCTATGAAGCCAGTTATTAAAGTTTTTTTCAAATGATTACACACTAAATCTTTGCTTGTCACACAATTTTCTAAACATGTCTTCCAAACATCATAACCCCACACCAAATCTGCAAAACCATACACTAATTCTCATTGTTTGACTCAGTTTTCTAGGCCTATAAATAGATACTCTATATGTAGGTATGGACCCTTTCAATCTGGCCCTAGAGGATTTCAGAACCAATGCAGATACTTTGAAAGGAATGTTCTACAAAATGTCGACCTTACTTTATGTACAGTAAAACTACTTTACTATATTTTTGTGTCTCCCCAAGTAACCATTAGCTCAATACATTTTTCTATAGACCTATGAAGAAATACACAACCCCCCCCCCCCCCCCCTACACACACACACACACATACAGACAAACACACACAGACACACACACACACTTTTCTTTGGAAAAAGCAAAGTAATTTGAAAGTAGTCAGTCATTTCCATAGGCAAAATCAGCTTTTTCAGAACTCCATGTACATCTGGTGGTCATTGTATTTTGCTTTGCTTTGTTCTTGTTGGCTGTAAAATACTGTATTTGCAACAGCAAATTATTTTGGAAAAATCACTATTTTTTGGTTTCAATATTGCTTGCATTTTTACTGTGTACTTCAACTTCTCTCTGTAGATACCGTAACTTTCACTCTTGTATGGAAATACATATAGCCTAAGACAGAAGAGCGTTAGGTTTTGAGCAACAGTGTGTGATGTATCCAAAATGTCATATTATGACAAAAGTGTTTGTAATGTGAGGCGAATGTTTGATATAAAGATGTGTTTATGACATTTTGAATGTTGTGTCTCATTTTGCTGGAGATTTGAGGCATTTTGCATTTTGTGTGAGCAATTGTTGGTTTTGTGTGTGGAGTTTTGAAAAATAGACACAGAGTTTTGAAAATGTGTGTAAACAGTTGTAGTCTATGAAATCTTGAACACAAATTACCTGACCTCTGTACCTTTGATCCTTTGTTCCCTGTTCTTTGTATGCCATTATGATGGTGGCATGGTACAAGGCAAAGTCTAACCCAAACAACATTAGCTCTGCCACTTTGACCTTATTTTATCTGTTCATGTGTTGATAAAAATGTTCCTTCGATTTTGTCTTAAGAACCCTTGACCTCTATTTACTCGACCTTGAAATCTACTCAACTACATTATTCACTGGGTTTCTAGGACAGTAATGCAATTCACCTTACTTTTTACCAGGTCACGATGCTCTTCCTCTGAGGAAGGTTGGCACTGGGAGGGTGAGGCATGTGCCCCCACACCGACCCATGATGGTGCCCGTCCCCCTGGAGGACTGGCAGGTAGTTGTTCCACATGTTCCCGTGGAGAACCACGGACAGAAGCCGGTCAGGACAGGTGATCATGCAGAGAACCGCAGGCAGGGCACAGAACCGTCCCGTCGCTTCCTAGTGGATCTGAACACAGGCCTGCTGAAGGACTATGTCGGCGAAATGAGCAGGAGACCATCAGGATGTAAGTGTGTGTGTGTGTGTGTGTGTGTTTGCGTGTGTGTGTGTGTTTGTGTGTGTTTGTGTATGTGTGTGTGGTGTGTGTGTGTGTGTGTGTGTGTAATAGTCATCAACAATAGTATTTTTTATCATTGCAAGACTGAACTGCATTCAGAGGATGTCTATAATAATGAATTGAACACCTAGGGGGAAAACACATTTAGGTTCTTCACATACAATACATATCTCCAAATATACTGTCCTTCGTCCATGCGTTTTGATAATAAGAATCATAATTGGACATTGGTCTCTCCCTATCTCCCCAGTCTACGTCCCTCCACGCAGCGATGGCTTCAGGCAGGGCACTGAGAACTCCCAGGCCACCCTGGTGGACCCCAGGACAGGCCTGGTGCTGCAGCCCGCCTCTGAGATAGGGATGCGGGGATTCGTAATAGGTGAGGGGAAATTATTATCTACGAAGATCATAGGTTGTAGTGTGATGGTTTATCCAATCAGCTAACCAATATTTTCGCCCATTCCTAAAAGTTCTCCAACGGAAAGTTCCCATGGATATGCCGAGCAAATGCGAAGCAATCCATCTGGCGGAGTCAGGTTAGCTATGTGGTGCCAAGTGGAATTATATAGGCTTCGAGTTCTCTTGAACTCAGCCACACAGCACACCATTGACTTACATTGTTACAGCGCCACATGTGGTACAAATTGGTATTACAAGATAGCCGGTCCAGCACTAGCTGATCTGCATGCTTACAACATTAGTGGCTATCTGGGCAACACAGAGCCTAGGTGTTTATGAAATTATGTGAATGCAGTTGTTTCTTCATATTCTGTTGATACTGCTAGGTCATTTTGAAATGCTTTTAAGTAAACCCCCACATTGCAACTTTTACTTCATATGTGTAAATGTATATTCTATGCTATGAGATATAATACTAATAGCATTGATGATATTGATAGCAGTCATCTTTTTCATTAAACACTTTTTTGTTCTGCAGACACCAACCATCCAGTCCACGCAGATGAGTTCAGCCATAGCATTGAATACTCCTGGCTTAAGAAGAAGGACACACAGGACAAAGACACTGGGAAAAGTAAGGATGTCAGGATGTCATAGAGACCAGACTCTGATGAGTCCATAATACAACAGTGATTCATTCTAAGCAACAACTGTCAGGATAGCACACCATTACACAGGAAAATGCATATCAGTTCTGTCGACAGGTGTTTTTATATACCGATATTATACAAAAGTATAAAGTGATGAAAAGCATATACAATTTTGACTATTATGTAACAACCTGATTACATGATATAAAACTCTCTCTATTCTCTGAAGTAGAGAGTGAGGTGGTTGCTGTTCCTCTTGTGAAGGGAGGATGGGTGAGAGATGCTCTTAGTCAGGACCCAATTCAGCTATCTGGTTCTGAAGAACTCCGTAAAGCGAATCAGGTTCTGAGAGCAGCTTCTGAGGAGAACCGCAGGCAGGGTACAGAACCGTCCCGTCGCTTTCTGGTGGATCTGAACACAGGCCTGCTGAAGGACTATGTCGGCGAGATGAGCAGGAGACCATCAGGATGTAAGTGTGTGTGTGTGTGTGTGTTTTTTTCACCTTAACGCTACTGTATGTAGGCTACAGTAAGTGATTGTTAGATGAATATGATGTTTGTGATTGAGAAGTGTTCCACTTGCTGGATTTGAATGTGGGAACGACATGTGTACGTCACATTGTTGATCATGTGGTAAGTCAACTGTTGTTCTCTCTCCATGTGCAGTCTACGTCCCTCCACACAGCGATGGCTTCAGGCAGGGTACTGAGAACTCCCAGGCCACCCTGGTGGACGTCAGGACAGGCCTGGTGCTGCAGCCCGCCTCCGAGATGCGGATGCGGGGATTCATAGCAGGTGGGGGGCCACAGGAAGAAACAATATCACAATAAGTCAGGGTTAGCCTGAGTTGATTTAGTGATTATTTGACTTGCATATTATGTTTGTTTTATCTTTCTAAGTAAGTATAAGTACATATACTCTTTTGATCCCGTGGGGGAAATTTGATCTCTGCATTTATCCCAATTCGTGAAACACACTCAGCACACAGTGAACACACAGTGAGGTGAAGCACAGACTAATCCCGACGCAGTGAGCTGCCTGCTACAGCGGCGCTCGGGTATCAGTGAGGAGTTAGGTGCCTTCCTCAAGGGCACTTCAGCCGTGGATGTGAGCATGGGAGAGCAGTGCTCAATCACTTCCCCCCACAACTTTTTTCCTACTGGTCGGGGATCGAACCGGCAACCCTTCGGTAACAAACCCAAAGCCCTAACCAGTACGCCACGGCTGTCCCCCTCGGTTGTGGTCAGTTAGTTTGTTTGTTGGAAAAAATAGGCAAAGTAGTACATAATCTCCCTGGAAATTGAAGCAGCACCCTTTGTAGTTTTAGATACACATATGAACAATCTTATACACTTAATGAAACTGGGGTATGTTGTAATTGCAGCACGAGTATTTTGCAGAAAGGAGGAACAGAGAAAAGAGAGGCCTCCAACTATATACTGTAGCTAAACAGCCTGGGACAAGTCCCAGATGTTTTAAACAGACTACAGCCTTAATTGCAAAACAAAATACGCCAGTGGATATAAATTATTTGGAAGATGATACATTATCTACTCTCCCCCAATCTCAACACAAATCAATTCCATTTATTTCCATTTCTAATATGGAAATAAATAAATTGCATTTCCATAGCCATGTTTACAGAGACACAGGCAATACGTTTACCTCTCATGTAACAATACTGTTGAATTATTAAAATAAAATTACACTTAAAAACTGTTTTTTTTAAAGTTTGCATTTCAATTTCTTTTAAAGGACAGGTTCGGTATTTTACACTTAAAGCCCTGTTTTCAGATAGTTTATGATTAAATAGAACGTTTAAGATTGAAATTTGGACACATGCTGCTGTCCTGAGATTTTTCGGTTTCTGTGGTAGCGCCCCCCCTCCTCCAGAACGCTGCATAGGTGCACTGGAACAATCCTTCCTAAAACTCATTAAACTTTCGTTTACAAAGACGTGAAACTCACCGAGTGGTCAGGGGTGTTCACTGATATGCTCACACAAAAATCGCTGCAAAAGATTCTTTCCAACAGGTTTTATCGTAGTTTTTGTCCAACTCCATTGACTTGTATTGGATGTGCTATGAGGTACGGTATTACTCCGCTGCCGGAAACGGATATGGGGTTGTTTGTATTCTTTCTGTAGTCTAATGCAGTCGCGGTATCGTAGGCTACTACGCTATCCACATTATTGTCACGTCCAACCATGGCTAATGCTAAAATGTCTTGGAACTTGCACGATGTGAATGATAGCCTACGTGAATCATTACGTTTTCATCATGAAAGTTCCACAGCCAAAAAAATAGTAAACGTACAAAATCATGTAGCCAAATTATTCATGTAGGCTAGGGTTAGTGTTAGGCTTATGATGTGAACATGACAGGTTATGGACATAACAAATAAGTTCTTACCCCAAGTTCTTCCAACTCTGTCGTCTCAGGAGGTAATGTGGGAACCGCTGTATTTCTCAGGCGAAAGAGCTTTTTGGGCGATTTCTTTCGACCTCCAGCAAAGTTCAGTAAAATGCAGACCGCAGAGACACGGTGATCAGCTTTCTGCAGATTCTCAACAGGTGTGCTCACATCCAACCCCAGAAATTCCAGCCACAACTTTAGCCTTTCTGGATCGTTGAAAGTAAGTCTGTGACAACTTTTTTTGCTACGAATTTTCCCGCAATTCGGAACTGCACAAAATCGCCTCATTTTTAGCTGTCTGTTGCAAAATACTTCAAGACAGCGATCTTCTGCTTCTTCTGTGTATTCAATGAAATGCCAGTGGTTTGCTTGTAATTGGCAAGACGGTGTAAGGTGCATTATCGCCACCAACTGGGCTGGAGTGTCTATTATTCAAGCTCTCAACGGAAGAATGTACGGGTGTGAGGCGTTTGGAAAAATAGCTCCACAGTTTTACAACGCATGGTAAACACCTGTTGGAAATCGTCTTTTGCAGCGATTTTTGTGTGAGCATATCAGCGAACACCCCTGACCACTCGGTGAGTTTCACGTCTTTGTAAACGAAAGTTTAATGCGTTTTAGGAAGGATTGTTCCAGTGCACCTATGCAGCGTTCTGGAGGAGGGGGGGGCGCTACCACAGAAACCGAAAATTCTCAGGACAGCAGCATGTGTCCAAATTTCAATCTTAAACGTTCTATTTAATCATAAACTATCTGAAAACAGGGCTTTAAGTGTAAAATACCGAACCTGTCCTTTAAGAGTACATTTGTAAATTTGTAAACAGGTAATTTCCATCGTCATGCCGAGGAAGCCAAACGTGAGAGTGATCAGGCCAAAGTAACAGGGCCAAGAGTCAACTCCATCAACACTGGTGAGTATGCTTATATGGGGTCGGGCTGGGTGTATTAAAGGGAGTGTATTAAAGGGAGTTTGGAAAATGGGAAATAAAGTGCATTTCAGCAATTTCTGCTTTGGATGACTTTTCACAGCATTCTTCAGTAGAATCTTTTTGTGGTTAAATCCCTTAAAGGAACACGCCACCCAATGTCAGTAGTAATATACTGTATGTTCTTACCTTAACTTTCACGAGTTGAGTCATACCTCTCCCGTGTAGGTACGTGCACTCAAACGCTCTGGAGCGCGGCATGAATGTGTTAGCATGTTGCTATGCTAGCGGGCTCAGACGTAGCCAGACGTAGAAGTAATCAAAAACATCCAAGTTTTCACGACTTAAATACAGTTGCACGAGTAGTTGATAAAAATGTCTACTGTCACACAACATGAAACGTGGCGATTTTCCAAGCGAGTAAACAGGAGAACTACAATGTGTGGCGCAATAGCACTTGGGAGTAGGGCTGCACGATTATGGCCAAAATGATAATCACAATTATTTTGATCAATATTGAGATCACGATTATTTATCACGATTATTAATTAATTTTAGTGACAAAAATATTTTTTCCCTAAACATATTGGACTTGCTATCTGGCTCATCCAAATTCTTCCCTTCACATTTACTCCCCTAAATTACTGCAAATATATGTATTTGTATTATTTAAATCAGTGTTTTTCAACCTTTTTTGTGCCACGGCACACTTTTGACACTTAAAGCAACACCAAAGAGCTTTTTGTACCTTAAAATAATGTTTCCAAAATCGTTTCAGTGGTTCATCAACTTGTAACAGGGTGAACGGCACTTCTGCATTCGCTTCACAGCCCTCTATCGGCTATAACCGCACTATGTAAGTTTGCCAGATCGGGTAGCGGATCTGTAGTTCGATGGAATGAGACATAAGAAACTACAAATTTGACTTGCATCTGATGTCGCAATACATCGTACTTTCATAGATCGTGCAACATATTCTACCTTGTCTATGGACATCGTTATTTGCAAAGCCGGTGCTGGATAAACAAATAGCATGCGTGCGACAGAGGTAAAGTTCTTTGGTGTTGCTTTAAAATGTCCCACGGCACACTAACATCCTGTGTGAAGAAAAAATAAACATACCATAGCCTAAAACTTCAAATAATACACAGATATGGTCTTATTATGGCTTCTATGCAATAAAACAAGCACCCTCTGTTTCATTTGTAGGTGACTATATCTAATTTAATTGTTGTTATGAACTGGATATGTGATGATTCTGTGAATACTGGATATGGGGCCCCCGTTGTACAATGCCTGCATACCACAAATAGTGCAATCATACAATCAATGAGAGCATGTGGTTATAAATTCTTTGATGCAACAGTTGCTTTTCTGGACCAGTGAGTGACATTTGGTTCATTTTCTGCGGCACACCTGATGATCTCTCACGGCACACTAGTGTGCCCCGGCACAGTGGTTGAAAAACGCTGATTTAAATGACAACTTAATTTCTTAAGAAATACTTTTGATGCTGTTTAAATCATTTATAAATGGTGCACTGTCACTTCAAGACTCTTTGCTATGGCTAGTGCTGTGCCTATGGCTGTGCCCTCTTACAGTTTATAATGGTCAGTAGTGGGAACTACTGTTGCCATCGCGCTCTCTCCCTCTCGTGCACTCAAATACGTTCCCAAATGGAGTAGCATAACATAGTTAGATCTGCTGCTATGGAGATACTATCTATCTCGATGTAACAAGCTGTTTTGACATTGACATTGTAAACGTTGTCTAAGAAGAGTGTAAAGCAGTTTGCAGTAGCCTAAAGTTGACCACAACGTCGTCTATCGCTGGAAAGAAATAGCGAGCAGCCTATGATAAACTAATAAATGCTCGGCGGCCGGATTAAAGTGCGTGGAGGGCCGCAGTTTGGACACCCTTTAGTCATTCGTTGATATGTAAACCACTGACGTGTAGGCTACATTTTCATTATTGTTCACTCGTTTTGCGTAGGCTGTCTTGAAACGCATATGCATTGTAGGTTACATGTAGCTTATAAAATACATGAATAAATTCACGCATCCCGTCGTTAGCTCAACTCTTATTATACTGTAGGCTATATTGGAGGAAGCAAACAAGGACTAAAAGTTAACGTGATAAAAAAGGCATGTGTGGTTTACGTCATGTGATGTGTTTCACGGTATGAGTTGAGAGCCCTGCTTTGCTTATGTTTTTGTTTAAACTTCACTTGCCTGATGATCCGTTTCGGGGGACAAGCTCTTGGCCTTCTGCTGCGCCACACATACCACACATTTGATTTTTGATCGTCGTTTTTTTGTATCATCTAACTAGCCTACTAATAGTTAACATAATGCTGTTAGTCCACAGTGAGCAATGCATCAGGCTGAGCAGTGCAGGGAACAGCTGTCATTGGTAGGCTGCATGCAGGCACATGGTCAGACAAGTTTAAGGAGCGCTTGATTTGTTTTGTAGCGGAGTGTTCTATGGGTTGCCAGGTTGGTTCTATGGATAGAGCACGCATTTTTAATATCGCTCGATCACGCAAATTTGATCGTGGGAAGCCAAAATCGTAATCGTGATTAAAATTCGATTAATTGTGCAGCCCTACTTGGGAGTACTTCGACCTAGCGTAGTAATATCAATTAAAACCTAATTATAGATCCTATCCACCACAGAGTTTAGAATCCATGCTTGATCGACCCCTCAACCTCCCCCTCCCCTCTGAGCGAGAGAGAGGCACACACACTAGAGATGCGCTGATGGGCTATTATTTCAACCATAACTGCATAGCAAAACTTATCATCCATCCACCATCCATCAGCACCAAAATTTTTTGACCAATTTTCAAAACCGCACCCGCCCACCATCCGCTGGTTGTTTTAATGTAGGCCTATATGGGTGATGCAGCGCTGCTGACGTGAGGCTAGACAGCTCTTGTCTGTTCTAGAAAGACTGATCCAATACAGCAAATATATTAAAAGGCTAAAGTCCTACATTGGCTATGTTGTAGCCTATCTCCAGAATATCAGCAGCAAACTCAGTCTCCGAATAAAACGCACATCAGCATGTTGCCTATTCTGCCAGCTTGTGCCAATATATCGTCCAAAATGCTTAATTGCATTGCATTCATCACATTTTTAGCTAAATTTTCATGTACCACATCAGCATTTTTGTTCAGTTAATCTTTTCTTTAGTTCTCCTGTTTATTCGCTTGGAAAATCGTCACATTTCATGTTGTGTGACCGTAGACATTTTTATCAACTACTCGTGCAACTGTATTTAAGTCGGGAAGACGTGGATGTTTTTGATTACTTCTATGTCTGGCTACGTCTGAGCCCGCTAGCATAGCAACATGCTAACACATTTGCGCTGCACACCAGAGCGTTTGAGTGCACGTAACGACACGGGAGAGGTATGACTCAACTCGTGAAAGTTAAGATAAGAACATATATTACTACTGACATTGGGTGGCAAGTTCCTTTAAGGAACAAATCACAAACTAGACACTTGCTATTGCTTTAAAGTGCAGTTTTACATTAATGATAACATCCAACTGAAGTATTGTCTGTGTGCAAAGAATTAGGAAGAATTAAGCCTTGATTTTTGTTAGAGTCGGTTTGAAACAGCCTTTAGTTATGGATTTGCTCAGAGGTGTATCAGGTTGACGGATTATGTGGATGTATAATTGGTGTGTACAGCATCTGTTGAGGAGAACCGCAGGCAGGGCACAGAACCGTCCCGTCGTTTCCTGGTGGATCTGAACACAGGCCTGCTGAAGGACTATGTCGGCGAGATGAGCAGGAGACCATCAGGATGTATGTGTGTGTGTGTGTATGTGTGTGTGTGAGTGTGAGTGTGTGTGCATATGTTTTTTTTTCACTGTAAAGCTACTGTATACAGTAAGTGATTGTTAGATGAATATGATGGATGTTTGTGATTGAGAAGTGTTCCACTTGCTGGATTTGAATGTGGGAATTGTGATCCATTTACATGTGTATACGTCACATTGTTGATCATGTGGTAAGTCAACTGTTGTTCTCTCTCCATGTGCAGTCTACGTCCCTCCACACAGCGATGGCTTCAGGCAGGGCACTGAGAACTCCCAGGCCACCCTGGTGGACGTCAGGACAGGCCTGGTGCTGCAGCCCGCCTCCGAGATGCGGATGCGGGGATTCATAGCAGGTGGGGGGCCACAGGAAGAAACAATATCACAATAAGTCAGGGTTAGCCTGAGTTGATTTAGTGATTATTTGACTTGCATATTATGTTTGTTTTATCTTTCTAAGTAAGTATAAGTACATATACTCTTTTGATCTCGTGGGGGAAATTTGATCTCTGCATTTATCCCAATTCGTGAAACACACTCAGCACACAGTGAAAACACAGTGAGGTGAAGCACAGACTAATCCCGACGCAGTGAGATGCCTGCTACAGTGGCGCTCGGGGATCAGTGAGGAGTTAGGTGCCTTGCTCAAGGGCACTTCAGCCGTGGATGTGAGCATGGGAGAGCAGTGCTCAATCACTTCCCCCCACAACTTTTTTCCTACTGGTCGGGGATCGAATCGGCAACCCTTCGGTTACAAACCCAAAGCCCTAACCAGTACGCCACGGCTGTCCCCCTCGGTTGTGGTCAGTTAATTTATTTGTTGGAAAAAATAGGCAAAGTAGTACATAATCTCCCTGGAAATTGAAGCAGCATCCTTTGTAGTTTTAGATACACAGATGAACAATCTTATACACTTAATGAAACTGGGGTATGTTGTAATTGCAGCACGAGTATTTTGCAGAAAGGAGGAACAGAGAAAAGAGAGGCCTGCAACTATATACTGTAGCTAAACATGCTGGGACAAGTCCCAGATGTTTTAAACAGACTACAGCCTTAATTGCAAAACAAAATACGCCAGTGGATATAAATTATTTGGAAGATGATACATTATCACTCTCCCCAAATCTCAACACAAATCAATTCTATTTATTTCCATTTCTAATATGGAAATAAATAAATTGCATTTCCATAGCCATGGGAATATATTAATGTTTACAGAGATACTTTACCTCTCATGTAACAATACTGTTGAATTATTGAAATAAAATTACACTTAAAAACTGTTTTTTAAAAGTTTGCATTTGAATTTATTTAAGAGTACATTTGTAAATTTGTAAACAGGTAATTTCCATCGTCATGCCGAGGAAGCCAAACGTGAGAGTGATCAGGCCAAAGTAACAGGGCCAAGAGTCAACTCCATCAACACTGGTGAGTATGCTTATATGGGGTCGGGCTGGGTGTATTAAAGGGAGTTGGGAAAGTGGGAAATAAAGTGCATTTCAGCAATTTCTGCTTTGGATGACTTTTCACAGCATTCTTCAGTAGAATCATTTTGTGGTTAAATCCCTTAAGGAACAAATCACACACTGGACACTTGCTATTGCTTTAAAGTGCAGCTTTACATTAATGATAACATCCAACTGAAGTATTAGGAAGAATTAAGCCTTGATTTAGCAGGTGAGCGGATCAGATTCAGACAAGACAGCCATTTTACTTTGATTTCTAAACCACCAACACTGTTTGAATGATGCTCTTTACACCAGTAGTAACTGAATTC
This sequence comes from Alosa pseudoharengus, assembly GCF_046254945.1. Taxonomy (NCBI): domain Eukaryota; kingdom Metazoa; phylum Chordata; class Actinopteri; order Clupeiformes; family Clupeidae; genus Alosa; species Alosa pseudoharengus. The sequence goes on along the minus strand of NW_027468664.1, from coordinate 20,357,058 downwards.
ATACTTTGACCAGATCTATCACAATCAATCAATCAATCAATCAAGGATATGTCCTTAATGCACATTTCATGTTAGCTCGATTATTGAACTTATTGCACTCTTTCTTAAGTTTCAGAAACGATCCCTGTTGTCTCTGAGGAGTTCAAGCATGGCATGGAATATACCCATTCTAAAATACAGTATGAGAGACATAATGAAATCATGGGGCCAATGGATGACACTGCGAACGGTGAGAGAGAGAGTTTAGAATTCACAACAATATTCTCCAAATCTTTCACTACGGAAATTAGGATGAAATACTATAGAAGAGTGCTCATCTATTTGTACTATAGTAATCATCAGTTTGAGTGGAACTGAAGATTAAAATATTTGGTTACACTTTACTTGACAGTGTCGACATAAGAGTGACATGACACTGTCATGAACGTGTCATAAACAAGTCATAAACATAAACATGACATAACGCTTCTGTTATTAAGTGACATTCAGTTTTTGTCATAACAAGTTAGGGTTAGGTTTAGGGTTAGGGTTAGGTTTAGAGTTATGGTTAGGGTTGGAGTTAGGATTAGGGTTAGAGGTTAGGATTAGGGTTAGGGTTAGGGTTAGGTTTCATGTGTCATGACAGTGTCATGTCACTCTTATGTCGATACTGTCAAGTATTACCAAATATTTTTTTGTAAGAAAGACACTGTCAAATGTCTGTCAAATTAGTAGCCTCTCTGTTTCAATATAAACAAAGCATCCATTAGTTTCTATACATTTTACACCTGTCTCAAAACTGAAGAAGTCACTTCTGGTTTGTCTCCCCTAATGGCCCCTTCTCCCTCACCCAGATGAGTTCAGTCATAGTCTCGAGTTCTCCCATTTCAAAAAGAGGAACGACATCATGGGACCAGCCAGGAGGACAGACACAGGTGAGGTCTGTTTGCAGCGTGTGTAGATGCACCCTGTGAGATGCGATTGTTCTGTGTGCACTCTGTGCAGATGTGAGCTAGATGGGAGTGAAAGCGCTCTCTCTCTCTTTCTCTCTCTCTCTCTCTTTCTCTCTCTCTCTCTCTCTCTCTCTCTCTCTCTCTCTCGAAGCTGTGTGGTTGAGGGAGACACTCCCTATGGGGGTGAAGTGTTCAGGTGAAATCATTGACGGCAGGTGCTACCAGTTCAACCCGACCCCTCTGACCTTCAGTAAAGCAGAGGTAAGTGCCATTTATAAATTTTTTTACCCTCACTCACAGACCCATGGACACACACACACACACACACACACACACACACACATACAAAGGTAAACATGCAGTACTGTATGCATGAAAAGAAGACACATACACACACACACATTCACTTTCCGAAATACAGTAAGCAGACACACACATACATATAAACACACACACACACACACATGCAATATATATGTATAGTGCCACACTGAGCTTTCATACATTCTGTGAGTAAAGAAAGAAAACCATATGTGTACAAATGCAACACTGTTGCCTGTCAACTCACATACAGTGCACAGTTATGCACTCACGCTATCAGCACAATGTGTATATACACAGCCACAACACATTCAGAACACCAACACACTGTACTGAACATGTCTATGTTTCCTGCAGTCCTTCTGTCAAGATCTCTACGCTGGCGGCCATATTGCTGCAGTGACCAGTGCTGACCTACACAAACGCCTTGTCTCCATGGTGACAGTAGCCAGTAATGGCCCCACTCTCACCTGGCTGGGAGGAGTCAAAAAGGTTAATACTCCACCTCTTGCTCAACTATCAATCAAATGTGTTCACAATTCGTCTGTGTAGCAATGGCAGCACCTGAATTACATTCTATGAGCCAGACATGTTTCAAAGACACATTTCTTTCCTCCCTCTCTCTCTCTCTCTCTCTCTCTCTCTCTAACTGTGTGTGTGTGTAGGCTCAGCAGTACGAGTGGATGGACGGCTCCACTTGGGGCTACACTGACTGGATGCCTGGCCATCCCAACCTGCAGAGAGGCAGGGGGGTCACATGTGTGGAGATGTTCAGGATGGGTGAGACATCAGCACTCCTTACCCCCTCACATCTACACTTATGAACAAGAGCCCGTGTGGCAGTCTACTGATACACACAGAAAAAAAAAACATTATTTAAAGATAAAGTTGTAGTAGAGCTTACAGTCCTCCCACTAAACTGTGCCAAGGAAATAACCCATAATGTTTTTTTCATTTTTAACTCTCTTGCGCTCTCTCTCTTTTCCTCTCCAGAGGCGAGCTGGTGGACATCTGTGGACTGCAACCTGAAGAGGGCTTCCATCTGCTCTTTCCCCATGGCAGCATGAAGAGCCACCCAGCATCTCAGTACTTGGGATTAATTGATTTAGATAAATGTAATGCTACTTTATGAATTAAAATAAAAGTGTGGTGACATAAAAAAAATGAAAGAAAAAAAACGCTCAAAGTACTTGGTGATTCAAAGCTCTCTACACATAATTAGTTACTTATGTAACAGAAATATAAGAGAAAGGTGTACAAAAAATTATCTGCATAAATAACAGTGCATTAAAACTGTTAAAATAACATGACCATTAAAAGGAAGGATGCAACAACAGAACACAGAAAAAATAGAAAGGTAGTATAGCTAATATCATGAACTTCTGCTAATTAACATTTTTTTTTTAATTATAAATATGACAATTTCTTTTCACATCTCTGAAAAATATACTGCATGTTTCGAGTGCAGTTGTATTTTTTGTGACTAAAGAAGATGCTTGGCAAGATGGATTTTTTTTGGTGATCATCTAGCATGCTCTTTCCAAAATATATAGGGCTGGTTTCCTACACTAAAAGAGAACTTTGTGACAAGTGGGGGGGTTAAACTCGCCTCATATTTATTAATTAATTTATTTATTTATTGAATAATTTTCTTGTGTAAAAGGTAACATGCTAATTTGCCGTTCCTGTATTAGACATACATTGTGATACTTTTACTGATTTAGGCTACTTAGGCTACTTAACAACATTCACTTGACTATTTATGCCATAATGACACAGTAGTTAAATTCAGTGTTTAAGCACTAGAGAGCAGTGACAGCTTCCACTTAATTGATTTTGTGTGTGTGTTCACTATCTTATGAAAAAAACAAGAACTTATTGCAATTGCATCACTGTATTGGCACCTACATGCAGCAAATGTATTATACACAATTCAACTCTCAATACATCACACAATACAGGGTGGCACACTGGAGTGCAGCTTGCACCTTTATTCTGAACATTCTGAACTGATTTCACATATTGGTGGGCATCGCCAAAACTCACCATCACTAACTCAGTTAATGTTCAAATGGTTTGAGAGAGGTGGTATATCTTAATCAGTTTTGGAGAATGTGTTCCCTCACCAAAAAGTTGGAAAACATTTTAAACTAACGCCGCTGACTTATGCCAGCAACCATTTCACTTTGATAATAAACTACATTTTGGTACAACATATATAGAGCAGGAATAACTAAATGTGGCTTAAGCAGTGAGGAGAAATGTTATGCAAAGTGTCAGCCCCTAAGAGTGTCATTGCCTAAATTTGTGGTCGTTTAATGTCAGATAGTAAGAGGCTGGCAGACCACTGTCAGATAGCTGGCGGTCCGCTGGCATTTTGCTCATCGGTTCTCTGGTGGTCCACCGGCGGGTAGCAGACAAATTGCCCAATATTTTGCCACTATTGGTCTAAAATCTTTTTCATTTGTTCAGTTATACTCCATATTAACTTTTCTTAATATGCATGACAAGTTGAATTTAACAAGATGGTGGTCCAACGGAGGAGCACAAGTGGCACGCCACAGGCAGCATACCACCAGCGGTCCACTATCTGCCAATCTGATTTTGCTATCTGGGAAATTACATTCCAAAACGTACCTTAATGATAATCCACAATTTATAAAGGAACGAAGTTTACAAGGAACGAATAATTGACAAGGAAGTACAAGATTATTCAACGGTCGCTTCTTTTCTAATACGTAATGGGCTACATTACATATTTCAGGCCACTATATGGCGCCATTTCACTGCACTTCGGGCCTTTTTTGGATGGAAAACCAAGCAGTGAAATGGCGTCATCTGGTGGCCGTGCAGCGCAATAGCGCAATGTAATATTTAATTTAACAGGAAATTACGGTAGAAAACTTGTTTTTTCTTACTAATTATTCATTCTTACTAGTAAGAGTTCTTACTAGTCACATTGACGCTTGGTTTTAGTCACTTTTCACACACTAGGTATCCCATTAGCCTCATGTACAGAGTGGTCTGATAGACCTTCATGACACAACATCACAGTCATTGCATTTTTTAAGGGAATCTGACCCGAGTCCTTCACATAGCAAAATACAAACAGGGTTTTACAGTATAGGACACTGAGACAGGTAAGTGTATTTTTTTGGGGGCCAAGCAGCGAAGCTGCGAAGGCACCCATTGTGTTTCTATCTTTTCTTATTATTAGGGGTCCGAGCAGCGTAGCTGCAGGACCCCTATTGTTTCTGTACCGTTCATTTTTTTGCCAAAATTCTGTAAAAGTCATACTGCAGCCTAAACCGTAACTCCAAAACTCTTGAAATTTGCAGGTATGGTTACCAGTACCCCCCTCTACCCATAACCCAAAATTTGGGGTACTGCACCCAAAGGTGGCGCTATTGAAAAAAAAAGTTAATTATGCTTATTTCTCCTTACCAGATTCACCTAGACTCAAAATTCTTTCAGAATATTAATCTCTAAACTCAGATGCATCTTTTTGGCCCTGGTCTTATGGTCTACAAATGTTTACTTTTTCCACAATTTCATGGAAAAGCCAAACATTATAAAAAGTTTCACAGGCTTCAGAAATTATCAAATCTTCACCAAAATTCTCACAGACAATGTTTAGACCAAGCCTCACAAAAGTTATCGCTCAGAATTTTGATATTTTGTTCCATTTCAGAGATATAGGCCAATAAAGTTAGACCACTTAGGCCTTTTTTCCTAGATCACCTATATTCCTATAAACCGTAAGTCCTAGAAACTTGACATTTTCAAGTATTGTTACCAGTACCCCCCACTACCCATAACCCAAATTTGGGGTACTGCACCCAAAGGTGGCGCTCTTGTCAAAAACGCTTATTTCTCCTTACCAGATTGACCTAGACTCAAAATTCTTTCATCATAATAATCTCTACATTCAGATGCATATTTTTCACCCTGGTCTTATGCTCTAAAAATGTTTACTTTTGCCACAATTTCAGAGAAAAGCCAAACATCATAAAAAGTTTCACAGGCTTCAAAAATTATCAAATCTTCACCAAAATTCTCACAGACAATGTTTAGACAAAGCCTCACAAAATTTATCAAAAGAATTTGGATACATTGTTCCATTTCAGAGATATAGGCCAATAAAGTTCGACCACTCAGCCCATTTCTCCTATATCACCTATATTCCTATATGAGTCTTTTTTTTTTCTTGAATAACAACCATACAACCATCATTAGGTGGATACCATTAACAGTGCAAATTTTCAGATCTGTACTCTTTTTTATAAAGCCCTTAATTCTATTGTCAAATGTATGCTAGGAATTTTCTTGATGTTGTGTGTTTGCCAACACACATTTTCACCATTTGAATGTGACTGCTCAATGTGTATGATTGTCAGTGGCTGAGTGGGATAATGTCTAGTGCTGGTGTTTGTTAGGTTGAGAGTTCGAATCCTGCTAGAGCTTTAGGCTCAAGATGCACATGCTATTGGTTATTGAAGATTCACACTATTGAACAGCACCTGAATGACATCAGACAATTAACATTCACACTCATTAGTTGCCAAGAATCAGAATGCCGACACACTCTATGACATATAGGGGAACTTCTTTGTTTACTATTTTTCCTTCATCATTAAGTCTATCATATTTATATTTCATCCATTACTGTTATTCTCTACAAATGTCTAATTGCCCCAGAATATCCAAAAGTTTTCAGGTATACTTTTTCAGGAAAGCCCTTCATTTTATTGTCAAATATATACTTGGAGTTTTTCTTGTGTGTTTACCAACACACATTTTCACCATGTGAATGTGACTACCCAATATGTAGGATTGTCAGTGGCTCAGTGGGATAATGCCTAGTGCTGGTGTTTGATAGGTTGAGGGTTCGAATCCCCGGTAGTGCTTTAGGCTCTAGCTCGAATACTATTGGTTATTGAAGATTCACACCATTGAACAGCACCTGAATGACATCAGGCAATCAACATTCACACTCATCAGTTGCCAAGAATCAGAATGCCGAGACACTTTATGACATTCAGGGGAACTTCTTTGTTTACTATTTTTCCTTCATCATTAAGTCTATCATATTTATATTTAATCTATTAGTGTTCATCTCTACAAATGTCTAATCACCCCTCCATGCTTGGAGTTTTTCTTGTGTGTTTACCAATACACATTTTCACCATGTGAATGTGACTGGCCAACATGTAGGATTGACAGTGGCTCAGTGGGATAATGCCTCGTACTGGTGATCCTTAGGTTGAGAGTTCAAATCCCACTTGAAGCATTAGTGGGTTGTGGATGTTAGCATACTACAATAGAATGCTGTTGGGTTGTGGAGGATAACACACTATAATATTACAGCTACTTGTCAATATGGACTTGTAAGGCAAGTATTACTGTATAATTATAAGCTGTAGCCTATAATTATTTGTTATTCTTATAATATTTGTCATTTCTTATACATATTTAGTCGGCTCTTCCACTTGACAGAACAACTCTATATCGGTTAAGGATGTCACGCATGAAACAATGCTGCAGAAACACGAAAATACGACTTTGAGTTTAGTAGGCTATAATTTTCAGTTCCTGTTTATCTCTTGCACAATGGGTAATAATTTAAAGGAATCATGTTGCAGTCTTGTAAAAAGTGACCCTGCAAGATCCCTAGTCATTGCAAAATCATAGTCTGTGACTTAAAACTCTACTACTTGTCTTTAGATGTGAGAGGGTCTGAGACTGTAGTCTTTCAAAAATCTTTTCCAAATCTTTGCAAATCTTTCCAAAGTTTACCCGCTGGGAAACCCTGTAGCTCCGGAGCAGGGGCTCAGACCAGGATAAATTGTTTGCTCGCCCTCAGTTCGCTCTTTTGTTAATCTCAACCCAGCACTCCAGTGTGTCCTGCTCTGTGTGCGTCTTTGAGTTAACGTAAGTCATCACTTTAATCACCCTCACTATGACTTTTGTGATGTTTATCAGTTTGTAGAGTAACTCTGCCATCATGTGTAAAGTTAAGGTCTTTGTTTGTTGGTTTGGTGTGTTGGAGTCCCATGTGAGAGATGATTAGGTGATGTTGGTTGACTTGGGATGTCAAGTATTGTTTAGTTGTACCTTATATAGCCATATGATTTCAGTTTATTGTTCAAATGTCAATTGGTTTGTTTGTGAGTTGGGATCTGTACTGATTTACCCCATTTCACTGATTACTCCATTTTCTGTTTGTTTCCTCTTTGATGCAGCACACATACAAGTAAAGAGCAAAAGAACAGATGAATTGAAACTCAAATAAAGTTAACTTGTGTTGCACCGAAACCTGCCATCTCCGTGTCATCACTCCATACCATTGAGCCTTCTGAGTCACACCATTGAACAGCACCTGAATGACATCAGGCAATTAACATTCACACTCATTACACACTGCTGGTGTTTGTTAGGTTGAGAGTTCGAATCCTGCTAGAGCTTTAGGCTCAAGATGCACATGCTATTGGTTATTGAAGAGTCACACCATTGAACAGCACCTGAATGACATCAGGCAATCAACATTCACACTCATTAGTTGCCAAGAATCAGAATGCCGACACACTCGAAGACATATAGGGGAACTTCTTTGTTTACTATTTTTCCTTCATCATTAAGTCTATCATATTTATATTTCATCCATTACTGTTCTTCTCTACAAATGTCTAATTGTCCCAGAATTTCCAAACGTTTTCAGGTGTTCTCTTTCAGGAAAGCCCTTCATTTTATTGTCAAATGTATACTTGGAGTTTTTCTTGTGTGTTTACCAATACACATTTTCACCATGTGAATGTGACTGGCAAAGATGTAGGATAAACAGTGGCTTAGTGGGATAATGCCTTGTACTGGTCATGTACTGGTCATCCTGGAATCCTTCGACCAAGCCGAGTTCAACGTACCCTATGTCGTCATTTTCCGCCATGATGGATTTTCCGCCATTTTGGATTTCATCAAAATCCCTTAAAACGTATCAGAGGTCACAAATTTTGTCCGATCGACATCAATCTTTACATATATCATCTACAGACCATGCCTCATTAATGCATTGCTTTTTGTCTTCGGAACTAAAACCGTTCGCACGTAACAGCCAATAGAAATTTGTGGCGAAGCCGCTTAACAGGAAGTGAGCTCATATCTCAGCAACCCATTGATCTATCATAACCAAACTTACTCCATGGACTCAGGACCCAATCAGGGGGACGCTCAAGAAATCCGGTGACCTTTGACCTCTAGGGGGCGCTATAATTAAGAAACATGCCTTTTGGCCTGTAGCTGCTGTTGTCCTTAGAATTAAAATGCACTGGTTTCAGGTAATACTGTTGGAGGTCCTTAGGCTGACCCAGCACAACTTGTGATGTCATCGTAATTGATTCGGCCGTCATGTTGGATTTAATCAAAAACATCAAAAAGTTTTCGCGGGTCACAAATTTCATCTGATCTTCACCAAAATTGGCACAGACCATTTTTAGACCATAACCTATCAATATATTGCTCTCTGGAACAATTGACAAAAGCATTCGCCCGTAACAGCCAATCGAAATTGGTGGCGAAGCCGCCAAACAGGAAGTGAGCTCATATCTCAGCAACCCTGCCATATATTATAACCAAACTTACTACATATATTCATGACCCCATTAGGAGGACGCTCAAAAAAATTGGTGACCTTTGACCTGTAGGGGGTGCTGCAATTAGCAATATTGCATTTTGATGTGTAGTTGCTGATGTGTTTTATAAATCTTTTATTTTTTGATTTGAAACTGATGACAACATATTCCATCCAGTTAATTCTAATGCGTGCGTGCAAAGGCAGGACGGGGTGGGACGGGCTGGGGTGATTAGGTGGGGGGGGGGGGCTGGCTGGCGGAGGCAGTGGCAATACTCAGCCCTGTTTATCCCGGGTGTCTGCTGAATTCTCTCTTGTCACCGTGGCTACTCCGGCCTATTCTGCTTGGCCCCCTCATTGCTGCTTGCAGCTATATTTAGGGGTCCGAGCAGCGTAGCTGCAGGAACCCTATTGTTTCTGTACCGTTCATTTTTTGGCCAAAATTCTGTAAAAGTCATACTGCAGCCTAAACCGTAACTCCAAAACTCTTGAAATTTTCAGGTATGGTTACCAGTACCCCCCTCTACCCATAACCCAAAATTTGGGGTACTGCACCCAAAGGTGGCGCTATTGAAAAAAAAAGTTAATTATGCTTATTTCTCCTTACCAGATTCACCTAGACTCAAAATTCTTTCAGAATATTAATCTCTAAACTCAGATGCATCTTTTTGGCCCTGGTCTTATGGTCTACAAATGTTTACTTTTTCCACAATTTCATGGAAAAGCCAAACATTATAAAAAGTTTCACACTCTTCAAAAATAATCGAATCTTCACCAAAATTCTCACAGACAATGTTTAGACCAAGCCTCACAAAAGTTATCGCTCAGAATTTTGATATTTTGTTCCATTTCAGAGATATAGGCCAATAAAGTTAGACCACTTAGGCCTTTTTTCCTAGATCACCTATATTCCTATAAACCGTAAGTCCTAGAAACTTGACATTTTCAAGTATTGTTACCAGTACCCCCCACTACCCATAACCCAAATTTGGGGTACTGCAACCCAAGGTGGCGCTCTTGTCAAAAACGCTTATTTCTCCTTACCAGATTCACCTAGACTCAAAATTCTTTCATCATATTAATCTCTACATTCAGATGCATCTTTTTCACCCTGGTCTTATGCTCTAAAAATGTTTACTTTTGCCACAATTTCAGAGAAAAGCCAAACATCATAAAAAGTTTCACAGGCTTCAAAAATTATCAAATCTTCACCAAAATTCTCACAGACAATGTTTAGACAAAGCCTCACAAAAGTTATCAAAAGAATTTGGATATGTTGTTCCATTTCAGAGATATAGGCTAATAAAGTTCGACCACTCAGCCCATTTCTCCTATATCACCTATATTCCTATATGAGTAATTTTTTTTCTTGGATAACAACCATACAACCATCATTAGGTGGATACCATTAACAGTGCACATTTTCAGATATGTACTCTTTTTTATAAAGCCCTTAATTCTATTGTCAAATGTATGCTAGGAATTTTCTTGATGTTGTGTGTTTGCCAACACACATTTTCACCATTTGAATGTGACTGCTCAATGTGTATGATTGTCAGTGGCTGAGTGGGATAATGTCTAGTGCTGGTGTTTGTTAGGTTGAGAGTTCGAATCCTGCTAGAGCTTTAGGCTCAAGATGCACATGCTATTGGTTATTGAAGATTCACACTATTGAACAGCACCTGAATGACATCAGACAATTAACATTCACACTCATTAGTTGCCAAGAATCAGAATGCCGACACACTCTATGACATATAGGGGAACTTCTTTGTTTACTATTTTTCCTTCATCATTAAGTCTATCATATTTATATTTCATCCATTACTGTTATTCTCTACAAATGTCTAATTGCCCCAGAATATCCAAAAGTTTTCAGGTATACTTTTTCAGGAAAGCCCTTCATTTTATTGTCAAATATATACTTGGAGTTTTTCTTGTGTGTTTACCAACACACATTTTCACCATGTGAATGTGACTACCCAATATGTAGGATTGTCAGTGGCTCAGTGGGATAATGCCTAGTGCTGGTGTTTGATAGGTTGAGGGTTCGAATCCCCGGTAGTGCTTTAGGCTCTAGCTCGAATACTATTGGTTATTGAAGATTCACACCATTGAACAGCACCTGAATGACATCAGGCAATCAACATTCACACTCATCAGTTGCCAAGAATCAGAATGCCGAGACACTTTATGACATTCAGGGGAACTTCTTTGTTTACTATTTTTCCTTCATCATTAAGTCTATCATATTTATATTTAATCTATTAGTGTTCATCTCTACAAATGTCTAATCACCCCTCCATGCTTGGAGTTTTTCTTGTGTGTTTACCAATACACATTTTCACCATTTGAATGTGACTGGCCAACATGTAGGATTGACAGTGGCTCAGTGGGATAATGCCTCGTACTGGTGATCCTTAGGTTGAGAGTTCAAATCCCACTTGAAGCATTAGTGGGTTGTGGATGTTAGCATACTACAATAGAATGCTGTTGGGTTGTGGAGGATAACACACTATAATATTACAGCTACTTGTCAATATGGACTTGTAAGGCAAGTATTACTGTATAATTATAAGCTGTAGCCTATAATTATTTGTTATTCTTATAATATTTGTCATTTCTTATACATATTTAGTCGGCTCTTCCACTTGACAGAACAACTCTATATCGGTTAAGGATGTCACGCATGAAACAATGCTGCAGAAACACGAAAATACGACTTTGAGTTTAGTAGGCTATAATTTTCAGTTCCTGTTTATCTCTTGCACAATGGGTAATAATTTAAAGGAATCATGTTGCAGTCTTGTAAAAAGTGACCCTGCAAGATCCCTAGTCATTGCAAAATCATAGTCTGTGACTTAAAACTCTACTACTTGTCTTTAGATGTGAGAGGGTCTGAGACTGTAGTCTTTCAAAAATCTTTTCCAAATCTTTGCAAATCTTTCCAAAGTTTACCCGCTGGGAAACCCTGTAGCTCCGGAGCAGGGGCTCAGACCAGGATAAATTGTTTGCTCGCCCTCAGTTCGCTCTTTTGTTAATCTCAACCCAGCACTCCAGTGTGTCCTGCTCTGTGTGCGTCTTTGAGTTAACGTAAGTCATCACTTTAATCACCCTCACTATGACTTTTGTGATGTTTATCAGTTTGTAGAGTAACTCTGCCATCATGTGTAAAGTTAAGGTCTTTGTTTGTTGGTTTGGTGTGTTGGAGTCCCATGTGAGAGATGATTAGGTGATGTTGGTTGACTTGGGATGTCAAGTATTGTTTAGTTGTACCTTATATAGCCATATGATTTCAGTTTATTGTTCAAATGTCAATTGGTTTGTTTGTGAGTTGGGATCTGTACTGATTTACCCCATTTCACTGATTACTCCATTTTCTGTTTGTTTCCTCTTTGATGCAGCACACATACAAGTAAAGAGCAAAAGAACAGATGAATTGAAACTCAAATAAAGTTAACTTGTGTTGCACCGAAACCTGCCATCTCCGTGTCATCACTCCATACCATTGAGCCTTCTGAGTCACACCATTGAACAGCACCTGAATGACATCAGGCAATTAACATTCACACTCATTACACACTGCTGGTGTTTGTTAGGTTGAGAGTTCGAATCCTGCTAGAGCTTTAGGCTCAAGATGCACATGCTATTGGTTATTGAAGAGTCACACCATTGAACAGCACCTGAATGACATCAGGCAATCAACATTCACACTCATTAGTTGCCAAGAATCAGAATGCCGACACACTCGAAGACATATAGGGGAACTTCTTTGTTTACTATTTTTCCTTCATCATTAAGTCTATCATATTTATATTTCATCCATTACTGTTCTTCTCTACAAATGTCTAATTGTCCCAGAATTTCCAAACGTTTTCAGGTGTTCTCTTTCAGGAAAGCCCTTCATTTTATTGTCAAATGTATACTTGGAGTTTTTCTTGTGTGTTTACCAATACACATTTTCACCATGTGAATGTGACTGGCAAAGATGTAGGATAAACAGTGGCTTAGTGGGATAATGCCTTGTACTGGTCATGTACTGGTCATCCTGGAATCCTTCGACCAAGCCGAGTTCAACGTACCCTATGTCGTCATTTTCCGCCATGATGGATTTTCCGCCATTTTGGATTTCATCAAAATCCCTTAAAACGTATCAGAGGTCACAAATTTTGTCCGATCGACATCAATCTTTACATATATCATCTACAGACCATGCCTCATTAATGCATTGCTTTTTGTCTTCGGAACTAAAACCGTTCGCACGTAACAGCCAATAGAAATTTGTGGCGAAGCCGCTTAACAGGAAGTGAGCTCATATCTCAGCAACCCATTGATCTATCATAACCAAACTTACTCCATGGACTCAGGACCCAATCAGGGGGACGCTCAAGAAATCCGGTGACCTTTGACCTCTAGGGGGCGCTATAATTAAGAAACATGCCTTTTGGCCTGTAGCTGCTGTTGTCCTTAGAATTAAAATGCACTGGTTTCAGGTAATACTGTTGGAGGTCCTTAGGCTGACCCAGCACAACTTGTGATGTCATCGTAATTGATTCGGCCGTCATGTTGGATTTAATCAAAAACATCAAAAAGTTTTCGCGGGTCACAAATTTCATCTGATCTTCACCAAAATTGGCACAGACCATTTTTAGACCATAACCTATCAATATATTGCTCTCTGGAACAATTGACAAAAGCATTCGCCCGTAACAGCCAATCGAAATTGGTGGCGAAGCCGCCAAACAGGAAGTGAGCTCATATCTCAGCAACCCTGCCATATATTATAACCAAACTTACTACATATATTCATGACCCCATTAGGAGGACGCTCAAAAAAATTGGTGACCTTTGACCTGTAGGGGGTGCTGCAATTAGCAATATTGCATTTTGATGTGTAGTTGCTGATGTGTTTTATAAATCTTTTATTTTTTGATTTGAAACTGATGACAACATATTCCATCCAGTTAATTCTAATGCGTGCGTGCAAAGGCAGGACGGGGTGGGACGGGCTGGGGTGATTAGGTGGGGGGGGGGGGGCTGGCTGGCGGAGGCAGTGGCAATACTCAGCCCTGTTTATCCCGGGTGTCTGCTGAATTCTATCTTGTCACCGTGGCTACTCCGGCCTATTCTGCTTGGCCCCCTCATTGCTGCTTGCAGCTATATTTAGGGGTCCGAGCAGCGTAGCTGCAGGAACCCTATTGTTTCTGTACCGTTCATTTTTTGGCCAAAATTCTGTAAAAGTCATACTGCAGCCTAAACCGTAACTCCAAAACTCTTGAAATTTTCAGGTATGGTTACCAGTACCCCCCTCTACCCATAACCCAAAATTTGGGGTACTGCACCCAAAGGTGGCGCTATTGAAAAAAAAAGTTAATTATGCTTATTTCTCCTTACCAGATTCACCTAGACTCAAAATTCTTTCAGAATATTAATCTCTAAACTCAGATGCATCTTTTTGGCCCTGGTCTTATGGTCTACAAATGTTTACTTTTTCCACAATTTCATGGAAAAGCCAAACATTATAAAAAGTTTCACACTCTTCAAAAATAATCGAATCTTCACCAAAATTCTCACAGACAATGTTTAGACCAAGCCTCACAAAAGTTATCGCTCAGAATTTTGATATTTTGTTCCATTTCAGAGATATAGGCCAATAAAGTTAGACCACTTAGGCCTTTTTTCCTAGATCACCTATATTCCTATAAACCGTAAGTCCTAGAAACTTGACATTTTCAAGTATTGTTACCAGTACCCCCCACTACCCATAACCCAAATTTGGGGTACTGCAACCCAAGGTGGCGCTCTTGTCAAAAACGCTTATTTCTCCTTACCAGATTCACCTAGACTCAAAATTCTTTCATCATATTAATCTCTACATTCAGATGCATCTTTTTCACCCTGGTCTTATGCTCTAAAAATGTTTACTTTTGCCACAATTTCAGAGAAAAGCCAAACATCATAAAAAGTTTCACAGGCTTCAAAAATTATCAAATCTTCACCAAAATTCTCACAGACAATGTTTAGACAAAGCCTCACAAAAGTTATCAAAAGAATTTGGATATGTTGTTCCATTTCAGAGATATAGGCTAATAAAGTTCGACCACTCAGCCCATTTCTCCTATATCACCTATATTCCTATATGAGTAATTTTTTTTCTTGGATAACAACCATACAACCATCATTAGGTGGATACCATTAACAGTGCACATTTTCAGATATGTACTCTTTTTTATAAAGCCCTTAATTCTATTGTCAAATGTATGCTAGGAATTTTCTTGATGTTGTGTGTTTGCCAACACACATTTTCACCATTTGAATGTGACTGCTGAATGTGTATGATTGTCAGTGGCAGAGTGGGATAATGCCTAGTGCCGGAGTTTGTTAGGTTGAGAGTTCAAATCCTGCTAGAGCTTTAGGCTCAAGATGCACATGCTATTGGTTATTGAAGATTCACACTATTGAACAGCACCTGAATGACATCAGACAATTAACATTCACACTCATTAGTTGCCAAGAATCAGAATGCCGACACACTCTATGACATATAGGGGAACTTCTTTGTTTACTATTTTTCCTTCATCATTAAGTCTATCATATTTATATTTCATCCATTACTGTTCTTCTCTATAAATGTCTAATTGCCCCAGAATATCCAAAAGTTTTCAGGTGTACTTTTTCAGGAAAGCCCTTCATTTTATTGTCAAATATATACTTGGAGTTTTTCTTGTGTGTTTACCAACACACATTTTCACCATGTGAATGTGACTACCCAATATGTAGGATTGTCAGTGGCTCAGTGGGATAATGCCTAGTGCTGGTGTTTGTTAGGTTGAGGGTTCGAATCCCCGGTAGTGCTTTAGGCTCTAGCTCGAATACTATTGGTTATTGAAGATTCACACCATTGAACAGCACCTGAATGACATCAGGCAATCAACATTCACACTCATCAGTTGCCAAGAATCAGAATGCCGAGACACTCTATGACATTCAGGGGAACTTCTTTGTTTACTATTTTTCCTTCATCATTAAGTCTATCATATTTATATTTAATCTATTAGTGTTCATCTCTACAAATGTCTAATCGCCCCTCCATGCTTGGAGTTTTTCTTGTGTGTTTACCAATACACATTTTCACCATGTGAATGTGACTGGCCAACATGTAGGATTGACAGTGGCTCAGTGGGATAATGCCTTGTACTGGTGATCCTTAGTTTGAGAGTTCAAATCCCACTTGAAGCATTAGTGGGTTGTGGATGTTAGCATACTACAATAGAATGTTGTTGGGTTGTGGAGGATAACACACTATAACATTACAGCTACTTGTCAATATGGACTTGTAGTGCAAGGCAAGTATTACTGTATAATTATAAGCTGTAGCCTATAATTATTTGTTATTCTTATAATATTTGTCATTTCTTATACATATTTAGTCGGCTCTTCCACTTGACAGAACAACTCTATATCGGTTAAGGATGTCACGCATGAAACAATGCTGCAGAAACATGAAAATACGACTTTGAGTTTAGTAGGCTATAATTTTCAGTTCCTGTTTATCTATTGCACAATGGGTAATAATTTAAAGGAATCATGTTGCAGTCTTGTAAATAGTGACCCTGCAAGATCCCTAGTCATTGCAAAATCATAGTCTGTGACTTAAAACTCTACTACTTGTCTTTAGATGTGAGAGGGTCTGAGACTGTAGTCTTTCAAAAATCTTTTCCAAATCTTTGCAAATCTTTCCAAAGTTTACCCGCTGGGAAACCCTGTAGCTCCGGAGCAGGGGCTCAGACCAGGATAAATTGTTTGCTCGCCCTCAGTTCGCTCTTTTGTTCATCTCAACCCAGCACTCCAGTGTGTCCTGCTCTGTGTGCGTCTTTGAGTTAACGTAAGTCATCACTTTAATCACCCTCACTATGACTTTTGTGATGTTTATCAGTTTGTAGAGTAGCTCTGCCATCATGTGTAAAGTTAAGGTCTTTGTTTGTTGGTTTGGTGTGTTGGAGTCCCATGTGTGAGATGATTAGGTGATGTTGGTTGACTTGGGATGTCAAGTATTGTTTAGTTGTACCTTATAGCCATATGATTTCAGTTTATTGTTCAAATGTCAATTGGTTTGTTTGTGAGTTGGGATCTGTACTGATTTACCCCATTTCACTGATTACTCCATTTTCTGTTTGTTTCCTCTTTGATGCAGCACACATACAAGTAAAGAGCAAAAGAACAGATGAATTGAAACTCAAATAAAGTTAACTTGTGTTGCACCGAAACCTGCCATCTCCGTGTCATCACTCCATACCATTGAGCCTTCTGAGTCACACCATTGAACAGCACCTGAATGACATCAGGCAATTAACATTCACACTCATTACACACTGCTGGTGTTTGTTAGGTTGAGAGTTCGAATCCTGCTAGAGCTTGAAGCTCAAGATGCACATGCTATTGGTTATTGAAGATTGACACCATTGAACAGCACCTGAATGACATCAGGCAATTAACATTCACACTCATTAGTTGCCAAGAATCAGAATGCCGACACACTCTATGACATATAGGGGAACTTCTTTGTTTACTATTTTTCCTTCATCATTAAGTCTATCATATTTATATTTCATCCATTACTGTTCTTCTCTATAAATGTCTAATTGCCCCAGAATATCCAAAAGTTTTCAGGTGTACTCTTTCAGGAAAGCCCTTCATTTTATTGTCAAATGTATACTTGGAGTTTTTCTTGTGTGTTTACCAACACACATTTTCACCATGTGAATGTGACTGCCTAATATGTCGGATTGTTAGTGGCTCAGAGGGATAATGCCTAGTGCTGGTGTTTGTTAGGTTGAGAGTTCGAATCCTGCTAGAGCTTTAGGCTCAAGATGCACATGCTATTGGTTATTGAAGAGTCACACCATTGAACAGCACCTGAATGACATCAATCAACATTCACACTCATTAGTTGCCAAGAATCAGAATGCCGACACACTCGAAGACATATAGGGGAACTTCTTTGTTTACTATTTTTCCTTCATCATTAAGTCTATCATATTTATATTTCATCCATTACTGTTCTTCTCTACAAATGTCTAATTGTCCCAGAATTTCCAAACGTTTTCAGGTGTTCTCTTTCAGGAAAGCCCTTCATTTTATTGTCAAATGTATACTTGGAGTTTTTCTTGTGTGTTTACCAATACACATTTTCACCATGTGAATGTGACTGGCAAAGATGTAGGATTGACAGTGGCTTAGTGGGATAATGCCTTGTACTGGTCATCCTTATGTTGAGTGTTCAAATCCCACCTGAAGCATTAGTGTTAAAATACTGTTGGGTTGTGGAGGTTAGCATACTAGAATAGAATGCTGTTGGGTTGTGGAGGTTAGCACACTATAACATTACAGCATTACAGCTACTTGTCAATATGGACTTGTAGTGCAAGGTAAGTATAACTGTATAATTATATGCTTTTTATCTTATTGACTCCGACACAGAACCCACCGCCACAAATACATTTCAATTCTGTGGGAAACACTGCCTTCCATTATCAAACCCTTTATCTTATCCACAACAAATAAATAGTCCTGTAGAATCAAGTATTGTTAGAATACTGTTGGGTTGTGGAGGTTAGCACACTATAATGTTACAGCACAGGGTAATCCTAATTTTATGCATCAAATTTATTCCAATCCAACTCAAAAGTTTGGAACGACACAAAGTGAAGGTTTTATCCAGATCAAAACCAAGAATAGATTATGTGATCTAATCCAATTTCAGGATCCTTGTTTCCCTTTGAACAACCCATTTTCAAGATTTGATCCAATCCGATAGCTGAAATCCGGTAACTGAAATCCGATAACCGAAATCCGATCACGTTTCTATTGAACAATTGTGCCCAAACAATCAAAGCATATGTAAAACTAAAAAGCTATGCCATCATGTTCGTTTTGCTCGGACCCCGTAAATCACCGCTTGCGGTTATATTTGGGGGCCAAGCAGCGAAGCTGCGAGGCACCATTAGTGATTCTACCTATTCCTATTATTATGCAACTTTCTTCCGCAATGAGAGTCTATGGCAGCCCATAGAACCGTACAGTAAAAAGTTGTAAAATTTGGCACATGGATTCGGGACAGTATAATAATTAATTTGACCAAGTTTTATGCCTGAACCACAGACAGCCTAGCGCCACCAATGGGTCAAAGTTGACATTGCATCCATGCAATTAACTTTTGAACCGTATGCCCGATTTTGAATATCGCAATATATTTGAAAGCCTTGGATGACGCTGAACTCAACGCACCCAATTACGTCAATTTCCGCCATGTTGGATCTTCCGCCATATTGGATTTCATCAAAAACACTTAAAAGTTTTCACAGGTCACAAAGTTCATCCGATTTTCACGAAACTTGGCACAGATGATCTTCAGACCATGTCTCATAAATGCATTGCCTTTGACATCCATACTCAAACCTGGTCGCCAGTCACGACCAATCAAAATTGGCGGCGAAGCCGCCAAACAGGAAGTGAACTCAGATCTCGGCAAGGCTTTCACATATCAAAACCAAACTCAGTACATGGGCTCATGACCCAATTAAGAGGAGGCTCAATAAATTTGATGACTTTTGACCTACAGGTGGCGCTATAATTAACAAAACTACGTTTTGGCCTCTATGGGGTGACATGTTTGAAATGAAAACATATTAGTGATCTCTGTTCATACTTTGGGAGGTTCTTAGGCTGACACATATCAACTTTTGACATTATCATAATTGATTGGACCACCATATTGGATTTCATCAAAAACACTTAAAAGTTTTCACAGGTCACAAAGTTCATCCGATTTTCACGAAACTTGGTTCAGATGTTCTTCGGACCAGAACTCACAAACGCATTGCTTTTTGGACCCATATGCAAAACAGGTCACCTGTCACAACCAATTGAATTTGGCGGCGAAGCCGCCAAACAGGAAGTGAACTCAGATCTCGGCAAGGCTTTCACGTATCAAAACCAAACTCAGTACATGCGCTCAGGACCCAATTAGGAGGAGGCACAATAAGTTAGATGACTTTTGACCAATAGGTGGCGCTGTAATGAGCAAAATTACATTTTGGTCTGTTATGGGTGATGTGTTTGGAATTAAAACATATTAGTGATGTCTATTAATACTTTGGGAGGTCCTAAAGCTGACTGATGGCAATTTGTGACGTCAGCATAATTAATCCTACCGCCATATTGGATTTCATCAAAAACACTAAAATGTTTTCACAGATCACAAAGTTCACCCGAATTTCACGAAACTTGGCACAGACGATCTTCAGACCATAACTCACAAACGCATTGCTTTTTGGACCCATATTCTAAACAGGTCACCCGTGACAACCAATCGAATTTGGCGGCGAAGCCGCCAAACAGGAAGTGAACTCAGATCTCGGCAAAGCTTTCACGTATCAAAACCAAAGTCAGTACGTGGGCTCAGGACCCAATTAGGAGGAGGCACAATAAGTTAGATGACTTTTGACCAATAGGTGGCGCTGTAATAAGCAAAATTACGTTTTGGCCTGTTATGGGTGATGTGTTTGGAATTAAAACATATTAGTGATGTCTATTAATACTTTGGGAGGTCTTTAAGCTGACTGATGGCAATTTGTGACGTAAGCATAATTAATTCTACCGCCATATTGGATTTCATCAAAAACACTAAAAAGTTTTCATAGGTCACAAAGTTCATCCGATTTTCACGAAACTTGGCACAGACGATCTTCAGACCATAACACACAAACGCATTGCTTTTTGGACCCATATTCTAAACAGGTCACCTGTGACAACCAATCGAATTTGGCGGCAAAGCCGCCAAACAGGAAGTGAACTCAGATCTCGGCAAGGCTTTTAAGTATCAAAACCAAACTCAGTACATGGGCTTAGGACCCAATTAGGAGGAGGCTCAATAAATTTGATGACTTTTGACCACTAGGGGGGCGCTATAATCACAGGAAGTCGGCTCATATCTCAGCAACAATTTCATATATAGAAACCAAACTTGGTGTATGGACTTGTGAACCAATCCTGAGGACACACGATACATTTGGGGACTTTCAACCACTAGGGGGGCGCTAGAGATACAGGAAGTAAGCTCATATCTCAGCAACGCTTTCATGTATCAAAACCAAACATGGTATATGTACTTGGGACACCACTGTGAGGATGCACAATACGTTTGGTGAACTTTGACCACTAGGGGTGCTATAATTAGCAAGACTTTCTCGTATGAACACCAAACTTGGTACGTGGACTCATGAACACATCCTGAGGACCTACAATAAATTTGGTCACGTTTGAACACTAGGGGTGCTATAATTAACAACACTTTCACCTATCAAAACCAAACTTGGTATGTGGACTTAAGAGCACATCCCAAGGACACACAATCAATTTGTTGTGCTTTGACCACTAGTGGCACTATAATCACAGGAAGTAGGGTCATATTTCAGCAATACTTTTACGTATAGAAACCAAATGAAGTTTGGAGAAATGGAAAGCAGAGGACAGATACAATGAAAGAACTTGGAGTTTAGAGAGATGGAAAGCAAAGTACATATACAATGACAGAACTTTGAAAGCAGAGGACAGATACAATGAAAGAACTTGAAGTTTGGAGAAGTGGAGAGCAGAAGACAGATACAATGAAAGAACTTTGAAAGCAGAAGACAGATACAATGAAAGAACTTGAAGTTTGGAGAAATGGAAAGCAGAGGACAGATACAATGAAAACTTTGAAAGCAGAAGACAGATACAATGAAAGAACTTTGAAAGCAGAGGACAGATACAATGAAAGAACTTGAAGTTTGGAGAAATGGAAAGCAGAGGACAGATACAATGAAAGAACTTTGAAAGCAGAGGACAGATACGATAAAATAACTTGGAGTTTACAGAAATGGAAAGCAGAGGACAGATACAAAGAAAGAATTTTGAAAGCAGAGGACAGATACAATGAAAGAACTTGAAGTTTGGAGAAATGGAAAGCAGAGGACAGATACAATGAAAGAACTTGAAGTTTGGAGAAATGGAAAGCAGAGGACAGATACAATGACAGAATGAGTTTAGAGAAATGGAAAGCAGAGGACAGATACAATGAAAGAACTTGGAGTTTAGACAAATGGAAAGCAGAGTACATATACAATGACAGAACTTTGAAAGCAGAGGACAGATACAATGAAATAACTTGAAGTTTGGAGAAATGGAAAGCAGAGGACAGATACAATGAAAGAACTTGGAGTTTAGACAAATGGAAAGCAGAGTACATATACAATGACAGAACTTTGAAAGCAGAGGACAGATACAATGAAATAACTTGAAGTTTGGAGAAATGGAAAGCAGAGGACAGATACAA
The DNA here is from genome assembly GCF_046254945.1 of Alosa pseudoharengus. Classification (NCBI taxonomy): domain Eukaryota; kingdom Metazoa; phylum Chordata; class Actinopteri; order Clupeiformes; family Clupeidae; genus Alosa; species Alosa pseudoharengus. The sequence goes on along the minus strand of NW_027468664.1, from coordinate 20,334,806 downwards.
TGAAAACTTTGAAAGCAAAAGACAGATACAATGAAAGAACTTGAAGTTTGGAGAAATGGAAAGCAGAGGACAGATACAATGAAAGAACTTTGAAAGCAGAGGACAGATACAATGAAAGAACTTGAAGTTTGGAGAAATGGAGAGCAGAGGACAGATACAATGAAAGAACTTGAAGTTTGGAGAAATGGAAAGCAGAGGACAGATACAATGACAGAATGAGTTTGGAAAAATGGAAAGCAGAGGACAGATACAATGAAAGAATGAGTTTTGAGAAATGGAAAGCAGAGGACAGATACAATGAAATAACTAGAAGTTTGGAGAAATGGAAAGCAGAGGACAGATACAATGAAAGAACTTGAAGTTTGGAAAAATTGAAAGCAGAGGACAGATACAATGAAAGAATGAGTTTTGAGAAATGGAAAGCAGAGGACAGATACAATGACAGAATGAGTTTGGAGAAATGGAAAGCAGAGGACAGATACAATGACAACTTGGAGTTTGGAGAAATGGAAAGCAGAGGATGTTCCCAGTCAGGACAGAAAGCAACAAGTGGGTGCATGATGTGAGAGAGGATAGATTATACAATTATTATTATCATAAACAGAAGTAAATGACTGGCATCTGTGAATAGCCTGTAATATGTTAAGGTTTTAGTCAAGCTATAGGCTATAGGGGGGCGCATCAGACATTTGTGCTCAGGTGTCTATGATCTGGTAATCCAGCACTGGCTAGGGACGCCATAATTCAGTATCCTGATGGCTTGTGGATAGAAACTATCACAATGTCTAATGCTAACTCATGCTTAAACTGCTTGGCCCCCACATTGCTGCTTGCAGCTATATTTATACTTTCTTCCGCCATGGAAGTCAATGGCAGCCCATAGAACCGTCTGGGAAAAAGTTGTGAAATTTGGCACACTGATTGGAGACAGTCCAATGACTCATGACACCAAGTTTCATGTCGGCACCTCCCGCGCTCTAGCGCCACCAACAGGCCAAAGTTGGACTTGCGTTCACGCACGTAACTTCTGACCTGTTGACCCGATTGTCAAAAATGAGGTATCATTGGAATCCTTGGACCAAGCCGAGTTCAACGCACCCTATGACGTCATTTTCCGCCATGATGGATTTTCCGCCATTTTGGATTTCATCAAAATCCCTTAAAACGTATCAGAGGTCACAAATTTTGTCCGATCGACACCAAACTTCACAGATATCATCTACAGACCATGCCTCATTAATGCATTGCTTTTTGTCTTCGGAACTAAAACCGTTCGCGCGTAACAGCCAATCGAAATTTGCGACGAAGCCGCCAAACAGGAAGTGAGCTCATATCTCAGCAACCCATTCATCTATCATAACCAAACTTAGTCATGGACTCAGGACCCAATCAGGGGGACGCTCAAGAAATCTGGTGACCTTTGACCTCTAGGGGGCGCTGTAATTAAGAAACATGCCTTTTGGCCTGTAGCAGCAGTTGTGCTTAGAATTAAAACGCACTAGTGGTGTCTGGTACTACTGTTGAAGGTCCTTAGCCCGACCCAAGCCAACTTGTGATGTCATCGTAATTGATTCTGCCGCCATATTGGATTTAATCAAAAACACGTACAAGTTTTCGCAGGTCACAAGTTTCAGCGGATCCTCACCAAAATTGCCAGAGACCATCTTCAGACCATGCCTTATCAGTGCATTGCTTTCTGGAACAATTGACAGAAGCATTCGGCTGTAACAGCCAATCGAAATTTGCGGCAAAGCCGCCAAACAGGAAGTGAACTCATATCTCAGCAACCCTTGCATGTATCAAAGCCAAACTGGGTGCATGGACTCAGGACCCAATCAGGGGGACACTCAATAAATCTGGTGACCTTTGACCTCTAGGGGGCGCTGTAATTAAGAAACATGCCTTTTGGCCTGTAGCTGCTGTTGTGTTTGGAATTAAAATGTACTAGTGGTGTCTGGTAATACTGTTGGAGATCCTTAGGCCGACCCAGGCCAACTTGTGATGTCTTCGTAATTGATTCGGCCGCCATGTTGGATTTAATCAAAAACATCTAAAAGTTTTCACAGGTCACAAATTTTATTTGATCTTCACCAAAATTGGCAGAGACCATCTTCAGACCATAACCTATCAATATCTTGCTTTCTGGAACAATTGACAAAAGCATTCGCCCGTAACAGCCAATCGAAATTGGTGGCGAAGCCGCCAAACTGGAAGTGAGCTCATATCTCAGCAACCCTGCCATGTATCATAACCAAACTTACTACATATATACATGACCCCATTAGGAGGACGGGTGACCTTTGACCTGTAGGGGGTGCTGCAATTAGCAATATTGCATTTTGATGTGTAGTTGCTGATGTGTTTTATCAATCTTTTATTTTTTGATGTGAAACTGATGACAACATGTTCTATCCAGTTCATTTTTAATGCATGCGTGCAAGAGCAGGGCAGGGCAGGACGGGGTGGGACGGGCTGGGGTGATTAGGTGGGGGGGGGGCTGGCTGGCGGAGGCGGTGGCAATACTCAGCCCTGTTTCAGCCCTGTTGATCCCGGGTGTCTGCTGAATTCTATCTTGTCACCGTGGCTACTCCGGCCTATTCTGCTTGGCCCCCTCATTGCTGCTTGCAGCTATATTTTGTAATTGAAGTTACAGTCTGTTGAATACTGGTCATACTTAAACTGTCTCCAACCTCCATTCCCCCTTTTTGCTCTTGATGGTAATTTTGATACCACAGATGAATGAAGACCCAGTCATACTAATGGTAGGAAAAAAGGAACAGAGTTTTATTTACAATGATGCATATCAAGGGAGAAACAGCATGACTTCACCTAAAGATCCATCAGCTGCTCTGACTATACACGGAAACTGTTAGGGTTTAAGTACACAACAGCAAAGGATAGATAATCATACAATAACATTGGCAAAGTAAGGAGCCATCCAGTCTACCCTAATCAATGATTCAAATGGCTGTTGACGCAAAACAGACAACAAGAAGTGATAACCCTGATGCCTTCATTGTCCATCTTTAGAAGAACAGTACAACTATCATACAGGTCATGACGTAGGTGTAGAATCATCACTGTCAAAGTGACCTACTGGTGAGAAATGCAGAACATTAAACCACATATTGGAATATTGGACATAATGCTCTATTCCACTTTCTCTCACTCTCCATGTTGTGATGTGTTGATATCATTCCCAGAGCTTAAATTTTGGATTTAGTATTATGCCTAATAGTCTGTCCAGTATTGAATTGGACAGCTACTATATGGGTCAACATACCAAGTTGTTTTGGCTCACAGCCATCTCATCAGATGTCTTTGTTTTTGTTTGAACATCATCTGTAGTTTCACCTTCTATTTCTTCTGAATTTGAAGACTGATCATGGGTATTTTGTGTTACTGCTGAACAGCTTGATTAACTTCCTTATCACCTGAAGTCTGGGTGACACCTAAACTATCTTCCACCTCCATTCCCTCTTCCTGCCCTCCTTGTGGTGTTGTTGATGTCATCTTTGGTTCTACACTTTTCTACTGATTTTTGGTTCTCTGCAGCTTTTTCATTTAATTGTTTTACACCGTTTTGAACAAAACCTGAATTTGAAGATTGATGATGGGTACTGTGTGTTCCTGCAGAAAATGTAGTGAATCATCTGAAATCTGAGTAACACTTGAACAGTCTCCATCCACCATCCTTATTGTGTTGCCCATGTGGTGATGTGCTAATGTCATGATTATATGAAATCCACTATCTTGAAATCTCCTGCATGGCTTCTTCTTATAACCCTTTCTTTTTACCTTTTCAAAAATGAATGCGGCTCTAACCGCTTAACAAACAGACATGTTGAAATAACCGTTGTGTAGGACTGGAGTGGACTTGGACATGAGAGTTATCATTTCAGATTTTTTTAAAAGCTTATATTTTTTGAGAAATAGGGGATTAAAAATAAAAAAACATATTTTTCTCTCTATGACATCACAAAGGGGGATCATTTAGGAGGGTCGTAAAGTAATCAGGTACGGGTCCACCTGCTGGTGCTCCCTAAATTACACATCCTGTAATTAATCGCTTTAATCGACCACACTGCTTTCAAGCATATCTCAATTCTCTTCAAGAAAGTTTACGTTCTTGGTGTCTGCTTCGTCCAACAAACTACGACGAAACGGACGTTTTCCTACCACACCCAATGTAAGCTACAATTAATTTGTGTTTTTTATTCGAATGGAGTGTGTGAAGTCTGTTTTTAACGACTCGGCTAGTTAATCAAGTAACACTAAGCAAGCAAGCTGGCGTTACCTGTCATCGATTAGGAACAAACTTGTAGCTGCTACCTCTAGAGGACGTTAAGTTTAACTCTAGCTAGTTTAATAATATTGGTATTATGTCGAGTACTGTAAGTTCATAACTTGATTCAGCGATAACTGAGGATTCAGTAGGTAAGTTATATTACGTTAGCTAGACCTCGGGAACGTTTTTAGGTTTGTAGTTGTGTGCAATGGCGGCGGTAGTGTTAGCAGCTAAGTAATAATTAGCTTCATACTCAAATTGTTAGCCGCCTTTTCTAGCGATAGGTGGCCTGACAAGGGAAATGGCCTTCTATGGCAAACAGTCACTGGCTGAAACTTAGCCTTCGTTTTGAACTACCTTTGTATGAGTGGTAGGTTGTGGCGTAAAATGACTTGATTGTAGGCTTAGCTGTTAGTTTGTAGCCTCGTGAGACCATCCTGATCTCGCGAGCTTCAGGGTTTCACTCGCAGATCAGTCTGGATACTTTCCGTTAAAGAAAATTTGGAGCAGTTCACCAAACGAACGTCCAATCAGCGTTGGCTTTGAGGCGGGTTGAGGTGTGACGCAACGAACAACATGACGGCATCCACAGAGATGAGCATAGCTATCGCGCAAGTTTTATTCAAATTAGAAAGTATTCCTGGGTAAACTGTGAAGCTATGAGTCTCAGCCATGCAGCTGGGAGGAATGAACGACACAGACATCCTCCATGGCTGATTCCAGTTCATAATGGAGGAATATACTATCTTCAGAAGTGTAGGGCCTACCGTGAAAACTTGATGGGAATTGTCGTTGATTAGGTTCATAAATGGTAAGTTAAAACATCTTAACGTTTGTCACGTTACCTAACTTAATTGTATGTTAAACGGCATTAGAAGAATACTTTGTTCATCTAATTGGTTGATTTGGCCCGTCGATAACCAACAAAGGTGGTGATAGACAGATGGTTTATCCAATCAGCTAACCAGTATGTCCGCCCCTTCCCAAAAGTTCTTCAATGAAAAGTTCCCAGATGGATATGCGGAGCAAATCCATCTGGCGGAGTCAGTTTAGTTAGTTTGTTGTTCAGTTGAACATATTTATCTGACAACTGTCTCTTTTTTTCCTTCTATTTCTGTTAGGTGCCGCTTCACTCTGCTACTGGATGGTGGAGGATCAGGATGACTGCAACCGGGTGGTCTATGGATGCTATACGGAATGGATGGCAAGGAAGCACAGCACACGTGAATTTCTAAATGAAGAGTGAATAAATGCACTTGCTTTTCAAACTGATAACAAGTTGTCAATGGTTATTTTATGCAAGCCTGTGTAGCCTAAGACATACCTAGGCCTAGCCAAATGTATCCTGGCTATAAAGCAGGATATGAATTTGGTTTGGTTGAATCCCGTTGATCTGTAGTTAGAATTTCAATGTTGCTTCAATATTAATGGAGGGTGCAAAAGTGATGTAGAATCAATGTTGCAGTGTGACGTTGATTCAATGATTTAACGTTGACAAAGTAATGTTGATTTAACATAGATTCAATGACTAATTGTTATCAGGGTGCAGAATGAGCAGCAGTCATCAACGCCAACTGAAAGCCCTGTTTTGCAGGTAGCCATTGCATTGCATACAATTATAGGCTTTCTCTGAACTACATTTTCCAATGGCCAGCTTTCGTGCTTGTGTCACAATTTCAGAACGGCTTGACGCACATGCTTCAAATTTGGTGTGGACATTTGTATGGGCTCAATGATAAAGTCAAAGGTCAAATGTCAAGATCAAACTCACCTTGAGTGTGATATCTCAAGAACACCTTGACACACAAGGTTTTTTTGGTACGAGGGTTTGTATGAACTAGAAGATTAAGATTAAGTGATTCAATGTTTGTTTTTTTTCAGGAATCTCCCCACCAACATTAAGCCAGCAGCTTTCCATCCACTATTGTAATTCCTCTGGCATTGCATTTCTAGTTCATGTTGCTTTCTGCTGATGTCATCATTCATGTTGCTTTCTGCTGATCCAGACAGAAATGGGTTGCCAGGTTGGTTTTGTTCCTCTGCCACTGGGTTTGCTCTTTTCTCATATTCTCCTCCATCATCCACATTCTGGCCCCCATGTGGTGATGTGCTGATGTCATCATTCATGTTGCTTTCTGTTGATCCAGACAGAAATGGGTTGCCAGGTTGGTTTTGTTGCTCTGCCACTGGGTTTGCTCTTTTCTCATATTCTCCTCCATCATCCACATTCTGGCCCCCATGTGGTGATGTGCTGATGTCATCATTCATGTTGCTTTCTGTTGATCCAGACAGAAATGGGTTGCCAGGTTGGTTTTGTTCCTCTGCCACTGGGTTTGCTCCTTTCTCATATTCTCCTCCACCATCCTCATCGTGTCCCCCATGTGGTGATGTGCTGATGTCATCATTCATGTTGCTTTCTGTTGATCCAGACAGAAATGGGTTGCCAGGTTGGTTTTGTTGCTCTGCCACTGGGTTTGCTCCTTTCTCATATTCTCCTCCACCATCCTCATCGTGTCCCCCATGTGGTGATGTGCTGATGTCATCATTAATTTTGCTTTCTGTTGATCCAGACAGATATGGGTTGCCGGGTTGGTTTTGTTGCTCTGCAAATGGGTTTGCTCCTTTCTCATATTCTCTTCCACCCTCCAAAGATCCAGAGGGGACTTCTGCAGCCTTTTCTTCACCTCTCTTGCCTTGATCATCACTAGGCAGCAATGACGCCCCTCCCTCTTCGACACTGGTCTTATATTTTTTCTCATTTCCAGCGTCTTTCTGCCCTTTTATTCAAATATATGCATTACTTGGATTAATGTAGGGTAATCTTCACAGCTGAACATATTAATCACACATAAAGTTGAATTCTGTAGTTGAAAAGAGTTACCTGTTAACTTCTTGTAGTAATAATAGCCAACCCCAGCAGCAGCAACCACAATAACAGCAGAAAATACTACACCACTACGCAGAAGACGTCCTGCATCTACAAAATAAATTACATTATTAGTGTGTGTGTGTGTGTGCGTGCGTGCGTGAGTGTGGGTGGGTGTGTGTGTGTAAATAATTCCGGTACAATTTAAGATGGACAACCTTATTGCAAAAGTATGTGAACGTTAGTTAAGGCAGTTGTTTTTAAAGTGTCATTTAGCCTTGCATCCTGTGGAACTAATGCCAATACTTTTAAGATTTCATAAAGGGACTGGAAAGTTATATCATGAAATTTGAGCACTCACCTGAGGCAAAGCAGTCATTGCTGTGGTAGGCCACACTGCTGTTGCTAACTGAGTTGTTAACCATACAGGTGTAGACCAAGTCCAGGTCATTTTCCTTAGTGATCTGTGGTCCAGTCTTCCCCCTCATCTCTGTCTGTAGTCCAGGTCCTGACCAGCTGAAACTCAGCAAGTCACCTTCTGCCTCACAGAGTAGTGTTGCCATAGTAGCATTGCTTCTTTGACAGGTGACCTTTGCTCTTGTCACAGGATCTGCAAACAACAGATAAAAAGAAAATGTGACAAACGAAGACATTAAACAATAGGGGTAAATAAAGTCAAGTTTTTTTTCTCAATGTTATTGCTTATAATCTCTCTATGGTTTCTTGACAGTTAGATGACCATGAGGAGAAATTAACTGAATTAAACAAAAAATATATTTAGTATGACTGCCGCGCTAGCGTGCTAGGGTTAGTCAGAGGTTTTTTTCTTCTGGATTGTTTATTTATTTATTTTTTTATAAACGTTTTGTCAATTCCCAGGACACTGAACCTGGCTGCATGAAACTTGGTGGGCAAGGACGCACAATGTAACTTCACATACAAATGTAACATCTTTAACATCCACATACAGGAAACCCATACAAAATAAAGGGAGTCATAATGTGCAATACAAAAAATGTAATATATACATATATTATATTATGGTTATTGTTGACAACTTACTCCTAAGAAGAGAGGGTTTTTATACACCTTAAACATTATTTCAACAAAGGCGCTCAATAAGCCTTTCCTATGATTTTACTTTCCTTTGTATGACGATTAGCCCACTCTGTATATATATATGTGTTTATGCATTTGGAATAGACATTTATGTATATTTTATTTTAATTTTCTTTCTATCTGTCTTTGTCATGGACCTTACGTTTTTGCATATTGGCCTAGGCCTATTGATACAATATGCATTTATCCCATGTCAAAATTGCCAATTGAGTGTGCCAGTGACGCCACTTCCACTTGCCTCCATGGGACCTATCTTTCAAAAAAATTTGAACGCCAGTCTATGGCGAAAAATAAATTATTTTCTGGTCCCGGTTGACTTGTGCCTTGAATTACCCATATGATGTTTGTCAATTTTAAAGACAATTTTTCATGTAAAGACATTTGCAGTTTGTTTCGTAACTATTGAATTACAACATTGTGAAAGATCGTAATTCCAACGACTACAAACCCATCAGTCGCGCTAGTGACGTTAGCTCATTCACAGCCACACTAGATTGTACAAGCATACCAGCAACAGGTCTTAATTGGGCTTTCCTTGCCGATGAAAATACCATGAGTCAGAGGATTAAACACATCAGGTAAGTTGTATTCGTCCATAGACTGTACATTAGATACTGTTAAGTGACATAGCAGGCAGCAAGATGCAACCGTTAACTAGCATAACAGCTATCAGCTAGCTTCTAATCTTATCGTTTCGTTGGTGACGTACATCGCTCGAGACGAGAGATGTAGTCCACTGAGCGGATTCATACAAAACCAACATAACTTTTGAAGTCTATCGAACAACAGTACTTTCTTGACGTGAAAAATTATCTTTTAAATTCACACACATCATATGTGAAATTCGTGGCACAATTCAAACTGGACAAAAAATTATTGTTATCTCTCCATTAACTCCCGTTCATATTTTTTTGAAAGACAGGTCCCTTGTAGCGGAAGTAAAACGGAAGTCACTGGCACACTCTATGTTTTCTTGTACCATAGGCCGAGCCGCCTGTCAGTCATGATGATTGGCACCTTTGGATGCCCTGCCTAGCCGGGTGCTGAATGTATGGTCATGTGATATAGTTCACACTTATTCTGTTACCCACATGAATGACGAAGATCCAGGGTGATCGAAATGTTGCTATATGTTTAAAGTAATAAAGTTTATTTGAGGGTAGGGCGGACACCGTTTTCTGTGGATATTTCGAGAACCGTAGGGCCTAGGATGACCAAATATGTTTTGTATGTTGGTCTCAAGGGGCAATCTCAACCCATCCCATAACCACTCATTTGCGGTATAACACCACCTAACTAAAAATGAGGCATTGTAATCGCAGGTATCTTTGGCTAACAGGTTAAAAACTGCAAGACATTTGAAATGTTGAATTCTGTTCATGGGGGGCCATACAAAACATTCCTTTATGTGTACATTTAGTGACTGTACACCAATCGACCTGTAGATGGTGGAGTTGAGAAAAGGGTTGCCGGCAGGGATTGGCTGAGACCAAAAATCAGCCCTGGCATAATTGGCCCAAGCGGCCCTCAAATCGGTCGGGTACGTCCTTGCATTACCCATAAATATGCATATCTTTTCAACTAACTGTCGTGGAGTGTCAATGTAGGCCTCTATGGCTATCACTCTGACCGATCAGAGGTAGATAGCCCTAGAGCACATGATCTCCACATTCAGTATAAGCAATTATGAAAGAAGAGTTTCATCTAGAATTCAAAGTATAATTTCAAATAATTAAAAACATTTAAACTAGGTATACAATGCTCAATTGAACTGATAGCAGCACCAAAGAAGTACTGCTTATGTGTAAAGGGCTAAATAGATTAAGTAAGTAGACCTTACTGTAATTTATACTAGTTACCAAATATAGGACAACTGAAACAACACATAAACAGGGCAACTTTGTTGCCTGTTGGTGGAAATATTTTATTCTGTAGGGTATACCACCTACCTACCGGCTGGTACATTTTAGAACAGTAGAGCTACAGGAACTCATTTTAATGTCTTTCAGTAGCTTATCGTATAGGTTATAGCTTATTTGCCTTGTGCATGAATATGACTTGACGTTTTGTAGCCTTCATTTCCGTCAGTCTACAGTCTTTTAGCCGATCTTTACCAAGGGAACCCTTCCGAGAGAGACCAACCACCACTCATAGATAGATAGATAGATACTTTATTGATCCCCAAGGGGAAACTCATGCCGTTGACGTTGAATTATGGTAGTATGACGGAAACTTATCAATCTGTCCAACAATAAATGTCGATTTGACACTTTTTTGCTGTCCGGGTTTGCAAATCATTCATTCAGAAAACTACGCTATTAGTGTGATCACAGCAGTTGGTGATGACCTTACTATGTTTTCATTACTGTATCATTACATTATTACAATTACTGTACTAATAAACATAATCATCATCGTCAGCATGGCATTTTAACAATCTCCAATTTTAACATGTAGGCCATTAATGCTATTTGATTAATGCGCTCACACATTTCTGGCTCTGAGCCAAAATGGGAGGGCTGGGGCCTGACAAGAGCTGTTATTGGATCAGTCCAGTGTCAGTATTGAAAATGAACCAATTGGCCGCTGACTGTCCTTCCTTTGGGCCGATCATTGGCCAAACAAATTCAATTATATAGCATGTTCTATCGGTTAGATCTACAATGGTTACATCACCAGTTTTTGTGTCCAATCTGGTCCGTCCTTTGAATGTTAAATATTCAGTGGGATCTTTAGTGGGACTGTCCCACTCCACCATCTTGTTTTCTTTGTGCTTCCAAAGACTGTCATCTATCTGTCGTTCCGCCCCGGGCTGTAGTGTTACACTTCCATTAGTGGCAGCAGTGATAGTAATTGAGGATGCACCTTGAAAAAAAGACATAGGCCTAAGAGATGAATTGAGGTTGTCTGATATGTATTATGAAGTCCATGTTTTATTGCAATTACTATTTTATGTTTCATGTTAAGACAAACAAGCTAACATTTTCTCAGGTGTATATCATTATCCAATTACATTTTATAGGTTTGACAAAAACAAAAGATGTAACAAGAGACTGTGCTTATAGGATCTGTAATTTATCATTTTTGTCTTTTTGACTTGCTTTTTGGACAGTACAAAGCCTAGGGAAAATATGATAATCGCTCTGTATGGAATGTGTATTGGCCGATTTGGAATATGATGGCAAAAAGCAGCATATATCAGTAAGGCGACTGCACTGCAGCAGACCCTCAACTCTATGAAAGTGGTCGCACACACATGTAGGAACCCGACATTAAAATATCCCAGTCCCCAAGTTGCACCTATAATATGTTCTTAAAGTTTAGCACTATAAATCATAAGAAATGTGGTGACGATTGAATAAAAACTTCCACAGCTGATTTAAATAACACTCTATATTATTGATTAAGAATGTTCAACAGGGTTTTTCTGTACATACCCCCTGAGGTCAAATCAGCTTCTTCACGTTCACAAACATAACAGAATGGCACTTACCATGAAACAGACTGAAAATAATACAGAAAAAGATTGCCGTATTCGAACATGATCTTGGAGTCATGTTGAAAGCTGAATGAAAGTGAAAGAACATGAAACGATTGGGCAGTTTACCTAAATGTATTGTGTGTGCTCAAGATTAGATAAGATCAAGCTTTTGTTTTTAGTTGCAAAGTCCACTCATTATAGGCTGCACGATTTTGGGCTGTTTTGGTAAGTAGCCTACCTTATAGGCTAAATATTGGTAATTGCGGAGTGTGGTTCTTTCGGTCTTGTTGTGGAGTTGCTTATATTTTGGCTTGCTTCCCCATTTCCAGTTTCTCTCGACTATGACTGTAATAGAAAGCCAAACGTCAGTTTATCCCAGTGGTCTTTCCACAACCCATTCCCTTTGCCTATTTTATTTCAATTCCCAGACAAATAAAAACACATCAAATTGTGCAATTGATGGTCCATCAGTAATGGATTTTTTTTTAGATCGCTGACCATTCAAATTCACGGTGCAGGTTTCTGTAAGAGTGATATAGTCAAGTCAAGTCACTTTTATTTATATAGCGCATTTTTGTATGCACAGAGTGCAACCCAAAGCGCTCCACATACAAGACTGATACAAAAGATGCATGACGGAGCGACGTAGTCGCCAGCGTACACGTGACACCAACAAATTTATAAAATAACAAATGACACACAAGACAAAAGATGCCGGACAGAGCGGCGTAAATTATAATTTTTTCCGGTCTAAAGAACCATTTATTGACCTCTATTTGATGTGCTCTTCACCATTCTCTGGGTCTCTCATATCATCAGAGCCGGACCACCCTATACGTTGCGTATACGCCCTATAAGTTGCGCCCTATACATTGCGCTCTATACGCCCTATACGTTGCGTAGTGGCCCCAAAATGAATCAAGGCCCCTCACCTCCCTTTTGCATCCAGTTAGTGAGAGTTGTATTGTTGATGAGAAGATGAAGCAGAACAGGCAGGGCATGGGAAGATAAAAGGGGGGGGGGGGTTGAATATTCATGCAAGCACTAATTCTACTTATTAATTAACAAAGTAATGTTAATTAATTAAAAATATATATTGTAGAATCTACATTAACATCTACACTAACATTACTTTGTTTATTGTTCTAAAAAAGCCTAATTAAATTGACCAAGATTCCATTTATAAAAGCAAATAAGGGGAAAATATCCAAGGGGGGTAAATACTTTAATACAGTATTTTTATAGGCACTGCACGGTATGACTCTATTGACTTGTGATGTGCAGAATAGGGCTTTTGTAGGCCTACTTGTAATGAAGAATTTGTGATTCTATATTACTATTGTGTTATACTTTTTTCTCTCCCACTGAAGATGCAATTTTCCTTTTTTTAAATACAGTATAGGCCACATGTGTGTTTTATATACTGCGGTGATAGTACAAATGTGAGCATTGTGATGTGGTATGGGATTTGTGCACCTACATGAAGGATTTGTGAAGTTGTTTACAGGCTATAGAAAAACTCTGTGACTTCAAATTTACTGATACATATTTGTGATTTGGCTACAACACAAGAACAAAATATATGTGCTCAAGAGTTTTGCACCAAATATACTTCTTTAGTCTTGGTGCATTTTGAATAGTAAGCGTTCCCAAGTAAGAGTGAAAAGCAGTTTGCATTGAGGCTCCTATTTGTTGGGGAAGATGTTGGTGTCCTCTCAGACACTTGGGGTCCGAGCTTGGTGGTGATATGGGTAGCGGGAAGCTACGTCAAGGCGGGGACTCTGAAATGGGTGAGACCTCTCTGGTGAAGTGAATTTGAATAAACCAATCACATGCAACCTGTGTTCAATTCTGATCTCACTACTGGTATCTATATTTTATTAATTAACTTCGGCCTGACTGCCCACTTCATGCACTGTCAGCAAAATATATGCTGTCAGTCTCGCACCCTTTGTGCTCTACACACAGTGCATGATGCGTGTGGTGAGGAGCGGTGGCACTGGGGCAAGATGAAACGGGTAAAGGGCATGTGTCCAGCATGTGTGGCCATCTATGACAGATTAGCCTTAATCTTTTCTAACTTTATGAGGTATACTTTAAGCTATTCAGTTATTCAGATTGAATTTCACAGTTATCTGGAATGTAATGGCAAAGACACAGCAAAGATGTGATGACTTTTTAATTCAAATACACTCACTTAACATTGTCAACTTGCAATTCAGCTCTCTGGCAAAATAAAATGTGTAAACTATACAAAAAAAAACTACCATCAGCATTCAGGCTTTCTATATCACATGCAAGTCAACACTCTCATTAATTTCAAAGTTAAAGTATAACTTGCAGGGACAGAATTATTTTATTATCTGGAAAAAAGATACCCGTAAACATACATAACAGGCTTTTGTGAAACACCAACTGTGAACACAATAAAACTCAATAGTAAAATCAGATAGCACCATAAAACACATGATTATGACCTTTGGTCAATGAAGAATGCCAGACATTAGCCAGTGGCAAGCAGCAGGTTTCCTATTGTTCTCTATGGTTCAGCAGCGGAATGGTGGCAACGCTGAGCGTCGACTTTCATAGTACAATGCAAGCGTATTCAATTGTCAGTTAAGGCAAACCGTTTGTGTTACCATAGGAACGAGATAGAATTTGTTATGGTCTGAGCGTTAATTGCGTTACGCTTGCCACTGCCGCTTGCCGCTGGCCAAAGTGATCCCCGCCTAAGCCTTTTAGATGAATTCTCATCGTTATTCAGGATTTCTAGGTCACTTGCAAGTCAACAGACATGAAATCAGCATTCTTAGAATTCACCTATATTAAGCAGTAAATAACTTAATGATACCTTAAACAATTTGTGAACATAGTAGCAAATACAGCACATACTGTAAAACAGGCTGATAATAATGATGAAAAACATTCTTGTCTTCAAACTCTCGGCCATTATTCATGTAGACTGTCCATCAGACTAGGAGTCAATGTCATTCAAAGTTGAAGTATAACTTCCAACTAGATGTATTGTTCCAGTGCCACTTTTGAGAGGTGGATAAACTGTAATAAGAAGTGGATAAACTCTATTTCTGAAATTTCAGAGGTGGGTAAACTGTGTTTACTTGCGTTTAGCCTCCACTGCATCCCTGCTTATCAGGTCTGTGTGTCTCAGGCTAGTGAGGCTTGACTGATTGGTTAGTTGGAGGTCAGTCTGTGCACCACTGATAGCAAGAGAATTAAGTGCTCATTGCAGCTATAGAATATCAGAAAGTATTTATTTTAGTGTTAATAAAATGTTTCTGCTTGTGATGGTTGTGGTTATGTTTGACAGAGACAGTGGGCTAAGAAATGTTCTTGTGTGTACTTGGTAAACATTGTGTCTTGCCTACCCAAAGTCAACATTTTTTTAGGGTGGTCAGCCCATACACAGGTTTATCAGTTGGGCATCTGTGCATTGTGCAGCCTCAGACCCAGCTTGGATGTATGTGGTGTTGATGAGTGTAAATGGTAGCCAGCTGGTACATAGCTGTGGCTAGAGATGGACCAGACCAATTTTGCTGAGACAGTCTTACATTTTGCAGGAGGAAATACACAGGTTTGAAATTGTGTGTAAACAGTTGTAAATAACTGCTAATACATTGTATACGGTACCTAGTGGTGGAATAATATCGATTTTTGACATATGAGAGATGAAATTGGCCATTGCTTATGCAAAAAGTGGTCAATATTGAGCGAGTTTGGTATCAACACAAGTATTTGACACGTTATATCATAATCTACAGTTCAATTAAGCCATATTATTATATAGTATTAGGCCTGATATAGTTAAATTGTGTTGATAAATGTGTTGATACCCAACTTGCTCAATATTGACCACTTTTTGTATGAGTAATGGACAATTTCATCCTGAAGGACCCGGAATCATATGGAGGGCTACTCATTTGAAACAAACAGACTTTTTGCGAGGGTAATCCTCTTAAATAATTAGCCTATGTGATTTTATATTCAAATTATTATGACCGCCGCTAGCAAAGCTAGCAAAGCGGTCATATAGGGATTGTCAAAGTTTTTTTTTGTTTTTTTTCCCCCCGTCATCTACTTCCTGAATTTTTGGTCACCGAAACACCGGGGCGTATGGTGGGTATGTAGCCCCCCTAGACTTTCACGGAAAAATTTTGTTTGGTCCCCGGGGGCACCAAATTTTATGTGTATGATGAACCTGACATTTTCTGGGGGTATGCCAAGTTTCGTAGAATTTCATCCATGTGTACATTTAGTGACTGTACACTCATTGGCCTGTAGATGGTGGTGCACACATACACACGCACATACACACAGGCACGCACATACTATCGGTATCGGCAATTAGAACGGCCGATACATAATTACAAATTCAGTAGGATTAAAGGAAAACCAAATATTCATCATCATCATTTGGCTGCATTTCCAGTATTGGCGTTACGTAGTCGTTTGTCCACCAGATGGCGCATCGTTGCAGTGAGACGTAATTTTGTTGGAAGCTAATCTAAAGTGGTTTGTTAAGACGCTTCCTACAAGGACAACACGCAGAGAACGTCTAATAAGGGTAGGATGATTTTCACATGAAATGTAATTCCCATTTCTTCTTGAAGCCGAAATAAACCTGAGAATGTTTATCGGACATGCTTGGTTTTAACTGCAGGTAGGCCTACGTTAATCTTATACAAGTTGTAGGCTATCAATAGCCTACGACCTAGGTAAAATAATGTTGGGCCTACCGTTAGCATTGGTTGAGTGATGGAGGCCAATCTGATTATTGACCAGTGTATTTGTATAAAACCATAATTGCGGTTACCAAGCAAATTGATATCTTTCGACTGTCATCTTCTTTTCTGACAATAGCCTACAGGAGCTAAGTGAGTTAGCCACAACGCGTTCGCTAACGTGATGGTTTTCTAATGGAAAATATAGGCCTACCTGAAAGATAAACGGTCTATGAAGCATCCTAAACAGGCTGGGACATTTCTGCTTGCTAAATAGTTTTTTTCTGCTGTTGATTCGCTCACAGTCCTTGGTGGCCCTGTCAGTGCTTTGTAAAATGTTGCATTAAAGACCACAAAAAGTCTCAAAAAGCATCTGAGCTAACGTTCATTCCCAAACAATCCTCTATTTTCAAAGGTGTTTCAAGTAACGTTAAGGAAGAGCATGGCTCAAAGTAAAGTAACTAGGGCTGAGACAACGTAATTGACTAGACTACATAAATTCGTCAAAGTAAATAATTTGTGTCAGCTCATCACAATGTAGATTTATTAACGCACCAGTGATGATCTAGGCTACATCTCCTTAAACCAAATGTTTTAGAGCGCACTTTGAGAGATGTATCCAGGGCAGGGCTGTACCTGTTGCACGTGCTACAAAAATCATTCTGTGCGATGGATGATTTACTAACGTTACGTCTGATACAGTTTTGCCTATGGATATACTATACATGTGTGAGACTGAGACGCTTGTTTGTTTGTTTGAAGTGCGTTTAGGGTGTGAGAGGTGAATCGATGTGCTTTGATTCCAGCTTGGTAGTTGTAGTCTATGCGATTAAAAAGCACGTGTGTGTGGGAAGTATCCAAACAATGATAACACTTTCATTATGGCTGCTTTAGCCACAGACCTTCAGCTACTGTACAGTGGGTCCCATTTAGAAGTGGCCACTTCATTTGCGCTTTCTGTGATTCACGCAGCTGGGTGAAATGTATTACAACTTTTCGCCAACAGGTGGCAGCTTAAGTCCGCTTGATACTGTAAGCCAGGTGTTTTCAACCAGTGGTCCGTGAGGACATTGCTGGTGGTCCCTGACCATGGATTCAGTAGTTGCAATGTGGAAATCAGTATTTTTGCCACGAACGATAACGGACGCAGCTCTCAACTTGGCCCGTTAAAAATTTGTGAACAGTCTAGCGAAGCATTTCATGAAGGCCCTTTTGGACATGCCAGTTATTTGTACCACTGGTTAGATGTAAAACTGCATTCGTCTATTGGTATTTAATTTGTGCATTGACAATAAAGTTGAATATCATATGAACTAAAGATGACTAAAATCGTGCTAATGTAGAAGAATAAAAATTCACAAAAATCCACGGCATGACCTCTCTTCTTGATAGCTGTTGAAAACTGCATGGAAATGACAGGGATTGTTTTGTTTGTTAATAAATAAATGTAAAACTGATACCTTCTGCTTTCCCTAAATACAATGTAGCCTACAGGTGTACATGACCTTTCATCAGCCCAGTTGCAATGGATGAACTGTGATGAACTGCCCTACTTGTGATTGTTTAGAGATTTTAAAGGTTTTATAACAATGCTACACATTTTTTGGCTAGTGCTACAAATCTATTCACCTTCGCAGCGCCAGTAGCTACTTGCTGTGCGGCCCGCACACACACACACACAGGCATGCCAAACAAGCATACACAAAAGTATCAAGAGTGGGGGATGGAGTAGAAGATGGATACAAATTGATTAGTGTGATTTATGTTCGCGGAACGGATGTACAGGACTGAGTGGCGGTCATATTTTGTACCGCTATGCGGTACATCTAGTTAATATTATGTAGGCCTATAAGTCTATATATGAAGCAGAGGCATTTTCATCTGATTCTTCAATACTTCAATTATGCAACACTATCAACATTTTTGTTCAGTTTGTTCATTTAAAAATTTGCATGGGGAAAACAAAAACAAGCCATCTTTTTGTGCAATTAATAATTTAGGTTACAATTTTTAGCATTACCCCACCATTATGAATTCAGGGGCTGTTTAAGTTCTGATTTCAGTGGAAAATTCGGTTTTAACATTTCAGTAATAATCGCCCACACCATCCTAACTTATCTCTCCATGATCTGACATAAAAAGGTTTTGTTTTTCACCAGGTAATGCACAGTCCTATTGCATGGCATGCATGCCACAAAATTGCTACGCCAGTAGCCTACGATGGGCCCGTGAGCTAAGGCAATCGTTTTTCAGTCCTTGAACAATCATGCAAGAACCGTACGGGACAAACACGGAATGGCCACAGAACTTTTGCAAAGATATGCTTCCATTTGCTACACCAGACAAACAAGTGTTTTTTACCCCTTTACTGTGCTTGCAAGCAGCATGTATGTGCTCCTCCGCTCCAGTTGTTGTTTAAAGATTGAATGGGAAACAGATTTGGAGCCAAAGGCTCAAATTTAACCCAGCTACAATGTGTAAGGTATCACCATTATCAATTTAATGTTACAGATGTATGGCTACATACATTCTTTAAATGGTTCTGGTCTAGAATTAAATATATATTAAATACTTCACAATGGAGCGTGTTTTTAGAGCATGATCTGCAGGCGACTTGTTGGCTATTTGTAGAAGGTGTGCCGGGGTGCCTCAAAGATAGATAGATA
The DNA here is from genome assembly GCF_046254945.1 of Alosa pseudoharengus. Taxonomy (NCBI): domain Eukaryota; kingdom Metazoa; phylum Chordata; class Actinopteri; order Clupeiformes; family Clupeidae; genus Alosa; species Alosa pseudoharengus. The sequence continues at coordinate 20,315,647 of NW_027468664.1, read as the reverse complement.
GATATACTTTATTCATCCCCAAGAGAAATTACAGTGTTCCAGCAGCACTAATCTGGGTACCCAGAAGTACGCATCATGCTGAAAGAACTTCTGGGCCAAAACCTTCACAACCGGACCCAGGTGAGATACACAGAGACAGATACATACATACATACAGTGATGAAGTGTTTTGAGAAGCTTGTGAAAAACATTATCTGCTCATCCCTCCCTGCCTCCTTTGACCCCCTCCAATTTGCTTACAGAGCCAACAGGTCTACAGAGGATGCCATCTCAAACCTCATGCACACCACCTTAACTCACCTGGAGGACGGGAATGGGAATTATGTGAGGATGCTGTTCACTGACTTTAGTTCAGCATTCAACACGATAGTACCTCTCACCTTGGTCACAAAGATGAAGGCCTTAGGACTGAACACCACCCTGTGTCACTGGATATTTGACTTCCTCACCAACCGTTCACAAGTGGTTAGAGTGGGGGGTCTGACATCTGACTCATTAACCATCAGCACTGGTGCTCCCCAAGGCTGTGTTTTGAGTCCACTGCTGTACAACATCTACACACATGACTGCAAAGCCAACAGTAGTCATACCTCCATCATCAAGTTTGCAGATGACACAGTGATCTTGGGCCTGATTAGTAACAACAGTGAACAGCTGTACTTGGATCAGGTTGATGAGGTGGCACAGTGGTGTCAATCTAACAGCTTGACACTGAATATCAATAAAACCAAGGAAATGGTAGTGGATTACAGAAGGCAGCAGCAGAACTACAGTTACACCCCACTAATGATCAGCGGGCAACCTGTAGAGAGGGTCACAAGTTTTAAATACCTTGGTGTCCACATTACTGAAGACTTAACATGGACTGTTAACACTAAGGGTGTCACGATTTCGATTTTATTTCGAAATCGATCGAAATTACATCTCAATCTCGAACTTCGAACTTAAAAGTAGAATCGACGATGCAGCCACACCCCCAATGTCACGTCCAGCATGTATGCCAAGACGCACAAACACACATGCACGTGCTGAACTGCAGCGTCAACACTCCTCTAATTTTAGGCTGCAGCCAGTTAAAATATAGGCCTACACATCAACGTACCAAAATCAAATCCCCTCTTGCTACTTCGAAATCACCGGTGTGGAAGTATTCGTTCATTCACGTCAATTAAGACTAATTTAGCCTACTCAACTTACCAAGTGAAAAGATTGTCTAATTACAGTCCAAAGTTACTTTAAGGCTTAAAATGCACATTTATAACTACATATTCCATGAACACTAACCTTGGGTCTCTTCGGTGTGTGCTGAAACAATCAAATTAACATTCTGTGTTGTTTCATTTTACTATGTTCACGTCTCTGTTTTAGCCTAAAGTTAGTTCTGTTTACATTACAACCTCGCGGTTGGAACGGTTTCAAAGCGGTTTCAAAATAAAAGCCCCCCGAAAAAGAAAAGGAAAAGGCCAAAAAGAGTAAATAACAGATAAGGAATGCATTAATAGTAATATTTGATCGAAAATCGAATCGAATCGTGACTTTAAAATCTAAAATTACATCGAATCGAGGATTTGGAGAATCGTGACACCCCTAGTTAACACTCAATATGTTCTGAAGAAGTCCAGACAACGACTCTACTTCCTTCGTCAGCTAAGGAAATTCAAAGTTTCTACATCCTTCATGAAGGCCTTCTACACTTCAGCGGTTGAGAGTGTTCTAACTGGTAGCATCATCACCTGGTATGGGAACTCCACAGTTAGAGATTGTAGTACTCTGCAGAGAGTAGTGCGCTCAGCTGAACGTACTATAAGAACTCAACTCCCTGCTCTACAAGATATCTATTCCAGAAGAGTACTCCTAAGAGCCCAAAAGATTCTGAAGGACTCTTCTCATCCTAACAATGGATTATTCCTACCGCTGAAATCAAGAAGACGCCTATGTAGTCACAAAGCCAGAACTGAGAGACTCAGGAGAAGTTTTTATCCCCAGGCCATCCGAACTCTGAACTCACACTATACTGACTTTGCACACATTCACTCCTCAGCACTCTCAAACATTTCCCAACTCTGAACTCACACTATACTGACTTTGCACTCATTCACTCCTCAGCACTCATGAACCCCCCCCCCCCCCCCCCACACACACACACACACACACCTACATGACTACACTTTTACATCCCTCTCCCTATGCTACAGACCTTTTATTTATTTTCTTATTTCATCACACGTCAAAACACACACACACACACATATCTGACTTTCTCCAACTTTTGCATATCTCCATAGAACTTTTTATTTATTATTTTTGATTTCTCCTCCATCTATCTACCCATGTCCTTGATTGCCTAGCCTTTCTGACCCCCCCCCCCCCCCCCCCAACACACACACAAAAAACACACACACTTACATCATCACTGTCATCACCTCACATACATACAGCACACTGCTTGCTACAGGAAGCCTCCTCTACATACTTGTTGCACACTGCCCCCCCCCCCCCCCCCTACATACACAGCACATTGTCTTCAGGATCTTCAGGAACACACAATCTTCAGGAACACACATCCTCTACATACTTACAGCACACTGCCCCCACCTACCCACACACACACTACACACACACACACAAAGTCACTGCTCCACTCCCCTCCCGCCCACACACACATCTTCACTGTCATCACTCACATACATCATACATACAGTACTCTGCTTGCAATAGTAAGTCCCTTCACCATACTTGCAGTACACTGCCCCCCCCCCCCTCTCCCCTACATACACAGCACATTGTCTCATGAGGAAGCTTCTCCAACACACATATTGCACACTGCCCTCTCCCCACATACACAGCACACTATCCCATCTCCCCTGTCATCCCCCCAACAAACACACCAAGACCCCTGACAGTTGGGTTAGCCCAGGGGTGGGCAACTAATTTCCCCAAGGGGCCACATGACAAACTGGGACTGTTGAGGAGGGCCGGACCCAAAATACCAAACTCAAGTCTGAACTCAATTCTGTTCAATTCTATTCTGTTCTTGTATAACATTAAGTAAATCATATGGTTTTGTTTACTAGTCCAAAGAACAGATGAAAATGTGAGGGAGACAAAGGAAAAACAGCAATATTTAATCTATGTCCAGTATTTAGCCTAATCCTCATTCTCCAAAATTATTTTTTGACATTGACATTTTTTTTTCAGTTTTCAAAGACTGATATAAAAAAGTACTACAATATCTATAGAATTAGGCTAGGTCATGAAAATGTGAAGGAGTCAGTACAACCGATAGGCCTGTGCCACCATTTCATCAACACTTAGCAATATTTCATCATTAAATCATTACCATCATTAAATTAACTCTATGCAGAATTAGACTACGAAAATGTGGAGCAGACAATAGTAGGCTGTCATTAGTTAATCAACATGCACAAAGAAAACTATTTTAAAAATGTAGGCTATTTTTTTGCTTTAACTTTATGCACATAACTGTGATTGGTCAACTTGCTCTGTGTGTTGAGCCGGCTGCTTCAAGCAACCTGTGGGTAGTAGCATCATACTAGCTTACTTAAAACATAAGCTTTGCAAATAAACTCAGACATATTTTGGTTACAATTACGGGGTTATCCGATTGTAAACTGTCTATCTGCCAGTAACGTTTTGAAATGAACACTTCGTATCGCCAACGAGCAGCAGTAGGGGTTCCAGTCGTTCTAACAACCTTTGCGGTGGTGAGCGACGCAGACATAAGAGACACAAAACTTTGAAAGGTTTACGCCGACGTAAAGGCAACTGCATTGTGTCGACGCAGAAGCATAAATTCTGTTCACCAGCACATCAGTGAGTGTGTTTACGTCGTATGCATCCATCCACAAATGTATGGGCGTACAAATAGCAGTCGCTTTCAAAATAAAAACAACGATATTGATTTGCATGCATTATCTCTATGCTAGGCTCTTGACTATTGTTCTTTCACGGACCTTACGCGGGCCGGTCAGGGAAAGCCCACAGGCCGGATGTGGCCCGTGGGCCGTATGTTGCCCATGTATGGGTTAGCCCCTTGAGCCGTGGATCTGCCCAAGGTTTCTTCCTTGGTAAGGGAGTTTTTCCTTGCCCCTGTTGCTCTTGGGTGCTCCTTGTTGGTGCCCCCCCCCCAATCCCAATCCTCCCCCACCTTTCTTATGCAGCCCTTGCCACTTAATCTACTAAACCCCACTTCTACTGCACTTTTTACCCCCCCCCCCCGCAAATGCACAAATAGGCTGACACCAGACATAATTTCACTGCATTTCTTACTTCCAGTAACTATATGCATGTGACAATAAACTTCCTTGTATGCTTGTATACATAAATTATTCAAACAAATATTATTTCCCTCTCTCTGCTCAGGGTGTAGTCATTATAAAGTCCTATTGCAGTGGGTAAAAAAGTCTTTCTGTATATGTCCTTCTTACAGCTTAGTTGGCATAACAGCTTAGTTGGCGTAACAGCGTAACTGAAAACACTTTTTTGTTTGACCAGTAAGTTGTGTAGTGAATGTGAGTTGTATGTGAATGTGTTCAATATATTTGACAGTTTGTGCGGCATCCTTCTCTCCACCACCAACTCCAGGGGCTGTAGAGCTTTCCCCAACACAAAGCCAGCCTTCCTTATGATTTTATTCAGTTTCTTAGTGTCTCTGGCTGTAATGCTACTGCCCCAACAGATAGCAGAAAAGAAAATTGCACTTGCAACAACACTCTGATAAAACATCTGCAACATTTTGCTGCACACATTAACTCATTTAGTGCCAAAAACTTAATATTACGTTTTTCCTTCCCATGCGTTGAGTGCCAAAAACGTAATATTACGTTTTTAGCTTTTTTTTTTAAATTACGAAACTAGACACTCTAATACACCTTATATGTGATTTTGGGAACTCTGTGATGAATAGAAATGAAATGACGATCGTGAAACTCATGAAAACGCACAATCTGGACATTTTATCTGGACATTTTATCATAACTCGGTTGCCGCTTTGGGTCGAATCAGTGACGCATGCACGTCAGGTCAAAACCAGGCCATTTTCGTGGGTCTATCACGAGGTGGCAGTCTCGCCAGGTCTCACTGATCACTTCCCGGAATGTTTACACGAGTAAGTAACAGGCAACACTTCATATTTCATGAAAGACGTTATATCTCCATTTCTAGAAAAAAACAGCGATTTTGATGAAAACTAGCCACTGTTTAGCTTGGGATTTCTCAGGAACAGAGGCGTGTAGAAATACACGGTTTGCACCCACTGAGAGCTTAAAGTCTCACCTTTTAATCGAGATATTGTACGTGTTCATAGCTATAACACAGAATATGCTGTGGCTGTACAAAAATCATCAACAATGGTCTAGATTGCTGGCACTCTAGGACAAAGCTCCCGAAAACAGCTTGGCATTCAATGAGTTAAATGACCTAAGCTTTCTCAAGAAATAGAGTCTGCTCTGACCCTTGTATACAGCCTCAGTGTTGTACCTCCAATCCAGTTTATTGTTTATAAGAACCCCCAAATATTTGTAGTTCTCAACAACTTCTACTTCCTCACCCAGTATTGAAATGGTATTTAGCTCAGACCAGGCCCTCCTGAAGTCCACCACCATTTCCCTTGTCTAAGCCACATTCAAGACAAGGTGGTTGTTTCTGCACCATGTCACAAAGTGGTCCACCAGTTGCCTGTACTTCATCTCCTCACCATCATTGACACACCCCACAACTGCAGAATCGTCTGAGAACTTCTACATGCTACTTGCTACCTTGTGCCCATGGGCACCGTGTTGGAGACCTCTGCCACAGACTAACCTAAAGCCCCATCTCAACCTCCTGTGTCTGTTTATGTCCAATTTAACCACTTTGTTATGTTGCCCACCCAATATTTCCACCAGCCCATGTTAATATAGTATGCTAGAACCGGCCCTGATACATCATATTTTTTGTACAACCCCAAATCAGAAAAAGTTGGGACGTTGTGTAAAATGTGAATAAAAACAGAATGTAATAATCTACAAACAGGGCCGGCCCGAGGCATAAGCGAACTAAGTGGCTGCTTCCCCAATCAAGTTCAATTGAGTATCCCTCCAGTGCCAAAAAGAGAAAGAAGAAAAGGACAGAGGATAAAAAAGCAAGATAAAGGTATGTTTGCATGATTATTTACAGTATTCTTTATTGTTAAAAGGATTCAAGTTTCGTGCTCACTTGAGGTAGCTAGCTAGCTGTCATGATAAGCCATCACCAGAGCTAAATTCCCACCATCAACAGTGAAATGTCTCCCATTAATACACGTATCTAGGTGTATTTCAGATGTCAAGGATATTGGGAGTGTTTAGGATGTTCAATCAAGCATGTACCCTATGTACTAGCTCTAGGTGGGCTTATGTTGTAAACTAAAGTTGATTTACTAGTGTTGTTTTATAATGTTACATAGTGGTAAGTCTGGTAGCACCAGCAGGCTGAGCCCAGGCTCCCAATCCCAACCTACTGCGCGACTCTGGGCGTCGGTAACGTTCCAGCTTCATAGGCAAAGATGGAACACTACGTGTGCTCTGCTCTAAGATCTTTGGTGAGAAATGGCATATTCGTCTTTATTAGAAAATATACCATGTTGGGTGGGAAGACTTCTGTTATGAAAATAACTTAATGACTTAAATTTGATTACTATTGTGGCGAGTGATGTAGCGATGCTAATATTTAGGCTGCAGTAGATCACCATGTTAAGTGTTTACCATACTGCAATTAGGCCTATGCCTCATTTGCCAACAGAATATGACTTGTTAGGTGTGGAATTGCTTGTAGATAGATAGATAGAAAGATAGATAGATACACACTTTATTGATCCCCAAGGGGAAATTCAAGATTGTCGATGAGTGTAAGTAATGATGGCAAAATAAACTCATTCTGCTCGATCAACTATGCACTTATGCAATGTTAATTTTTTCAGGAACACTGTTGAAGTAGCCTACTTTGGAGCACAACTCTACCTGCCCCCTGATGTTTCATCATAAGTATGAGTATAAGTATAAGTATATATCAGAGGAGGCTTCTATAAGACTACAGGTGAAGCAGTGCTTCACCAAAAAAAAAAGTAAAAACAAAACACAAAAAAAAATCTTACAATAATCCCAATTTTACTCCTTTGAAACAGAAACACGAGCTGTTTTCCTGAAATCAATTCTGTGAGTGACAACAGCGAATGGAACAGAGAATGGAACAGAGAATTACAGTGAATCAGACTGCTTCACCAACTTTTCGTTTTGCTTCACTACAGTGACCTTACTAGAGTTTCATTATAAATTGTGTAACTCATTCACATAGTTTGTTTTACATTCATTTTGTAGGGTAGCCTACATCAGATTTTTTTCTGTGTAGTGGAGAACGTTTTATTTAGGATTATTGTGTGTAGCTCTGTGTTTTCTAACATCAGCTAGGGGGGAAAGCTTGCTAGCGGTCTCCCCACCAGTCAGCTAACGTTAGTGACTCGCTAAGTCCTAGCGAGATGGATTCTACGGAAGTTTCAGGCGATGAACATCATTGACCCCAACTTAGGCTACAGGATTCTTTACAGTTTTTTGAAATGAGGAGAACTTATGAGTGAATGCAGAGGGGAGACCAAGAGACTTCCTGTGAAATTAACACAGCTCGTGGGTGCTACGTTAAGCAGTGGCGTAACTATAGTAGGTGCAGCAAGTGCAGTCGCACCAGGGCCCGTGACCTCCCGGGGCCCGTCGCTACCCCTGCAATGCAATTGCTGGAAAATTCTATACAGGTCCTTTCTGACTACCGGCGTGCCTTTGACCAGGCCAAGGCTACAGCGCAGACGCTCGCAAATAAATGGGGGGTTCAGAGTACATTTGAAAATGTTGAGTGAAGCGTCACTTTGACGAACTATCGGAAGATGAGCGCTTAACCGATGCAGAGAGATAGGCCTACTTCAAAGTGCAGGTATTTAATGCAACTCTGGACATCATAATCAGTCAGCTCTCCCAAAGATTTGCAAGTATGCGGGAAACTTGTCATGTGTTTGAGTCTTTACGTCCTATGACCCTTCAACTCGCTGTGAGGATGAACTGCTTGAAAAGGCAAGACGTTTGTCAGACCATTATAGCAGGGACATTGCACCGACATTCCCAACACAACTCCTCTCATTCAGGTCTTGCTTTAAAGTAGAGATTACACAGAAGTCATCTATTTTTCAACTTGCCAAAATCCCAGCTAGCACAGTTACATTGCCAGTACGTTGCTGCAATGTAACTGAATGACCCAAAATACATTGCCACAACGTCGTATCCAACGTTGCCACAACATGCAAAGTGAAAGGTGAGAATTCGTAACCGCAACGTCACTCCCCAACGTTGCTAATCCGTAACTGCAACATTAAGTTACGTTGCAGCAACGTGGAATTGAAAGGTGCCGTTTCGTAACCGTAACGTAAGTTATCGACGCCACCAGTCCTGTTCAGCAACGTTGCCACAACATGCAAAGTGAAAGGTGACAATTCGTAACCGCAACGTAACTCCCCAACGTTGCCAATCCGTATCTGCAACATCAGGTGACGTTGCAGCAACGTGGAGTTGAAAGTTGCCGTTCCGTAACCGTAACGTAAGTTACCGACGCCACCAGTCCTGTTTAGCAACGTTGCCACAACATGCAAAGTGAAAGATGACAATTCGTAACCGCAACGTAACTCCCCAACGTTGCCAATCCGTATCTGCAACATCAGGTTACGTTGTAGCAACGTGGAATTGAAAGGTGCCATTTCATAACCGTAACGTAAGTTACCGACGTCGCCAGTACTTAACAACAGCTTCAGGCAACATTGCGGCAACGTCGCAAGTGAAAGGTTTCATTACGTAACCGCAACGTAACTTGCCAATCCGTAACCACAACAATAATAAAATTATAGTATGTGCCTTACATGACAACTACCCTTCTTACAGCACTTGTACATAGGCCAATTAATACCTGTAGGCACAGCGAATGCTTTGATCGGGTGATATTACTGTTACTGTGGGAGAAAGACAACCTATGTAACATCAGATCACATCTTCATGGTTATCCATTTTGCTATTAATTACATACAGTCTATGTATGAACTTACCTTAAGTGTGTAGCTGATTTTCAACCATTCAGGCTTATGTCCTCCAACAAGATACACAACGGAATTGTCAGCTGGACTTTTATACTGGGTTAGAACTAGTAGTTTCACGTCCACGGTTTCTTTTTTTTTAAAATAAACTATTCAATTTATTGTTCAAAACAAAATCAATAACAATAATAGCCTATAAACGAGGCAACTGACTTGCAATGCATGCTGGGAAGCAAACCTCAACATGAAATAAGAGACACCTTAGGCTACATTAGTTCCCCCCTCATTATGAAATACTTTTTACAGTTTTTCACTGTTTTTCTCAGTTGCTAAAACACTAAAACCCATTGGCTGAAGAAGGTTCTCAGTTGCCTGAACTCATTTAGCTAATTGTTCAGTCTGTTGTCAATACCTTAAACCATTTCACATGGTAAAACACAATTTGCAGATCCCACTTACACTTTTCAGCAAAACTCTAAACACATTCGCATTCTCAAAACACATTCTGAAATCTAATGCACATGTCATCCATACTGGTAAACACAAGTGACGACAATTACAGTTTTTTTCAATTGCTAAAACACAATTTCTGAAACTTTGCTCCATTTTCTTAAAGCATTAAACATAAAACCTTATTTACAAGCACTATTTACAAAACCTCTGACTCCTCTTGCAAAATCAAACTTTCGCCTCAAAACAGGAAACATCAAGTAGAAATTACTACTTTGCTTTGCTCTTTGCATTTTTTTTGTTCTTCCTCCTCCTTGTACCTCTATTTTTACAGTATCCTGCATCTCACAAACTTGTCCTTTGATTCTTTTCTCTTTTGTTCTTTGTTGATATGAACTTGCACCAGTCAAAATCTATTGAGCAGTCAGTACTGTAAACAAATGGAAAGCACAATGTTCAGGGCCATATGATTTGTTTACAGTATTGTACAGTATACAGCCTACAATGCACTGTACTACAGTGTCCAATAAAAACCTTTTTCTTGCCATCCTCCCCTTCCTCCTCATCCCCCACCTTGCATATGCACTCGTCCTCTTACATAGTTTCTTCTATCCATTTTCATTCCCACCTTCAACAACCTGTTTGCTTTCTGAACTGGCGTATATTGGTTTTGTCACATCATTTGAAACAAGTGAAATCAATTTTGAGTGGTTGTGTTTAATCGATGACATGTGTATGTCTATTTCTATTTCATTTTTGCCACTTGTGTTTACCAGTATGGATACAGTACATGAGCATTAGTGCAGAATGTGTTTTGAGAATGAGTGTTTAAAGTTTTTCTAAAAATTGTGTTTTACCATGTGAAATGGGTATTGACAACAGACTGAATAATTAGCTTAATGAGTTCAAGCAACTGAGAACTTTCTTCAGACAATGGATTTTAGTGTTTTAGCAACTGAGAAAAACTGTAAGTACTCATATATTTTAGATGTTACATGTAATGTACATATACTGTATCACCACATAGCCTATGTATTGTGCATACATTGTATGTGCATGGTCTCATATATACATATATATTGTAACATATATTGTGCATATATGTTACAATATATATTAAGGGTGTCACGATTTCGATTTTATTTCGAAATCGATCGAAATTACATCTCAATCTCGAACTTCGAACTTAAAAGTAGAATCGACGATGCAGCCACACCCCCAATGTCACGTCCAGCATGTATGCCAAGACGCACAAACACACATGCACGTGCTGAACTGCAGCGTCAACACTCCTCTAATTTTAGGCTGCAGCCAGTTAAAATATAGGCCTACACATCAACGTACCGAAATCAAATCCCCTCTTGCTACTTCGAAATCACCGGTGTGGAAGTATTCGTTCATTCACGTCAATTAAGACTAATTTAGCCTACTCAACTTACCAAGTGAAAAGATGGTCTAATTACAGTCCAAAGTTACTTTAAGGCTTACAATGCACATTTATAACTACATATTCCATGAACACTAACCTTGGGTCTCTTCGGTGTGTGCTGAAACAATCAAATTAACATTCTGTGTTGTTTCATTTTACTATGTTCACGTCTCTGTTTTAGCCTAAAGTTAGTTCTGTTTACATTACAACCTCGCGGTTGGAACGGTTTCAAAGCGGTTTCAAAATAAAAGCCCCCCGAAAAAGAAAAGGAAAAGGCCAAAAAGAGTAAATAACAGATAAGGAATGCATTAATAGTAATATTTTAAAAAGATCGAAAATCGAATCGAATCGTGACTTTAAAATCGAAAATTACATCGAATCGAGGATTTGGAGAATCGTGACACCCCTAATAAATATGTCACTGATTCTTGAGATAAGGGACAAAACATGTCCCCCATCAAAATGTTGCAATTTCCTTTAAAAAACAATACATTATTTCGTTTAAAAAGGCTTTAAAAGTTGGATATGAAAGAATTGTGTATGTTTAGACTTTTAGTTTTGGCTATATTTATATTCTTTCATAGTAATTTCATAAAATACCGGCACTGTACTATGAAAGCCCATGCAAATGAACTCGTCCTCCGCAGAGGTTACAGTATCAAACTGCAAAAATAAAGTGTTTTAAAATGCACAAAATGCACAAATATGATTATGAGGTTAATTGGATGGCTTAATAAAATATCACAAAATACTTAACGTGAACATTGCATTATTTTATACATTAACAACAGCCTTTCAAAATCTGTCCTCAATTCATGTCAACTCCGTCAGATATTTTTCAAATTCGAAATAAATCAGGCATATTTTGGTCAGCTTTAACCCTGAGGACCCCCTTTGACTTCTTTCTGTTGATGGATGCAGCAGTCCAACACATGGTCTCATAAGTGGTTTTTAAAAAATAAATATTCAGCGTTGAAAGTTGAAATCCCTGTGGTCACAGCTTTTATGTGTCAACACTGTCTTCAAAGTAGAGCTGAATTCAATCAAGAAGTTTGAAATAAAAGTTGGTATTTTGGTTTAGTTTAGTGGCAGCTGGCAACTGAGGAAAATCAAAATGGCTACCATCTACTACACATGATTAAGTTAAAAAAAACATGTTGTTTTGTCAACTCCGTCAGACGTCAACTCTGTCAGATATTTTGTCTGACGGTGTTGACATGTAAGCTGACGGAGTGGAAAAGTGCTCCCAAATACTCATTAAGTAATGTATAACAACTACATAACATGATAATATGATCTAAGTATGCATGTTGATTGACTTAAAACATTCTAATATAACCAAATGCCAAATAACTTATAATAATAACTCATAAAAAGTATTGTTTTTATCTGTAATCTGTAATTGCAGACAGGAGCAAAAACAAAGAAACAGTACCAGAGAAAAGGGAGAGAAAGAATTAACAGTGACCCAGAAAGCAGAAGGGACAGTTAAACAGTAAACAGCAGTTAGAAAAGGAGAGCCAGAGATGGAAGGACAGGGTCCAAAACAAAAAAGTAAAACAAGTAGGAGAATTAGGACCCAGAGCAAAAAGGCACCGCAATAAGTATTGGAGGAAAGCAAAGAAAAGGTCCAGAGCTATGCAGAATAGATAGCTAAATGAAATAGACACCCCACCAGAATGTCCTCTGGACCAGGCTGTTGAGGAGCCTACTTCAACCCAGCGTGCCCTTGCAGTTGAGAGAGAGAGGAGAAAAACCAGGAAAAGACACACAAGGGAGATAAAAGCATTGAAAGAAAAGGTTAAGAAATTAACAAAAGAGCAACACTAACTAAGAAAGCAGGAATGGCGGAAAAAGAAGGCTCAAATAGAAAAGTCAAACTAAAAGATAAAATGATTGTAGATTCTCCATGAACAGAAACAGAGAGGATGATAACGGGAAGCCAACATCGGAAGCCCACCTTAGGAGATATCTTCTTTTCCACAAGAGCTGAAAAGGAATTATACAACTCATGTGGCACAGAAACGAGCCGTTGAAAAATCAGGTCACAGACAACTGGCATTACACTGCAAAAACTGCTTATCTAATAAAATCTAACCAAGATTATTAATCTTATATCAAGATAAAAAACTAGTTTGTATTGTTTTCAGTATAAAGAGACTTACCAGCGCTTTCTCATGAAATCATTTGACTTAATTTAAGAAACATTTGAAGTCATGAAAACAAGTAGATTTGCCAGTGCATTGTGCAAATTTGTCCTAAAAACAAGCCAATTTGTCTGCCAGTGCGTTAAGTAAATTTGTCTTGATAAGACTCCTTAAAATAAGTCAAAGTCTTCTTAAATTAAGTCAAAATGACCTTTCAAGAGGTAAGTCTTTTCATACTAGAAACAATACCAAATAGATTTTTTGATGTTATTATAAGATTAGATTTCATTTTTTGCAGTGTATCAGGTAAGGTTCTAAAGAAGTATTGGCTTCTCCATAGGCTTCCCCAGTTTGGTGTTAGCTACAGACAACTATCATGCTCTTGCAGTGCTATTGAATTGCCAATGCTTTCCCCCAGCTACTCTTTGTATAAGAGACTGCTCAGAGGAGCAGCAGACTGATTCAAGGGCCAGGAAGAGCCGTCCATGTTGATAGAGGAGATGGAAGACGAGTTGGGAGAAGCAGGGGATTCGGTCGATTTGGTGGATGAAATGGAAGAGGAGCCATTGAAAGATCATGGGGGTGCTACTGTTGATATAATTAGCAACAGTATTGAGACAGGGGATTGGCTGGCAGTGGTGTATGATGATCACTGGTGGTTAGGAAAGTCCATTGATGTAGATATAGAACACCAAGATGTGAAAGTTGAGTTTTTGCATCGTCGTGGTCCTACTGCCAATTTTCACCCTAAATATGGGAGGAGGGTAACCTAGAAATCTAGACGTACCCTAGCAGCAGCAAATGTAATTTGCAGCCAGGGTAGTCTAGCAACTCTCTGTTGGCTTGTGAGCTGGAAAAATCAAACTTTGATCAGGCTAATCATATTGTGTGTAGAGTCGGTGGGCGGGTTTAACATAATGATGACAGAGTTGCGACGGTTCCACGTGAATTCCCTGCTACTTGAAAACAAAAAAGATGGATGCTGTTGCTGGAAAACAGCGGTCTTTGAATCACGACTGGAGTTTTTTTAAGTTGGCAAAAGTTTGATCAACTAGCCAACTAGCTCCACTGGTGAGCGCATGGGACTCATGAGATGTAGGCAGTGTTGGCAAGGATACTTTCAAAAAGTATTCTGTTACAGAATACAAAATACATGCCCAAAAATGTATTTTGTAAAATATTCAATCTGAGTAACGTATTCTGAATACTTGGATTACTTCTGCATTGATTTGCAATGCAGCCATCAAATCCTGCTTACTAAACAGGCCTATTCTGGTGTGTTCTTCTGTTCCAAATGGCTAAACCCTGCTGAAAAAACCAGCTAGAAAACAGCTTATGCTGGTAGCTGGTTTTAGCTGGTCTTTGCTGGTTTTCTTCCAGCTCTTGCTGGTCTTTGCTGGTGTAGCTGGTTGGGCCACCAGCTGGATATGCTGGTGTGACCATCTGAGGAAACTGGTCATGCTGGTGTGACCAGCCTGTCTTGTGGGATACAGCTGGTGCAAGATGGTCATGCTGGTGACCAGCCCGTCAAGCTGGTCATGCTGGTTTGCTAGAATGACCAACAGAAGCTGGCATGGCCAGTTAAACCAGCACTATAGACCAGCAACACCAGCTAAAATGACCAGCTTGAGGTGGTACGACAAGCAAAACCAGCGGAATTATCATCATAAGCTGGGAAAACCAGCTGAAGGTATGTTTTCGCAAGAGTTTTGCTGGTCTAGTAGGTCAACCATCATAGGGTGGTCAAACAAGCTGGTCAACCAGCAAACCCCCTTTAGCTGGTCAGGCTGTTTTTTTCAGCAGGGAAGTGTTAGGCCCATATAGGAGAATGTAAAGTCAACAAAGCTACCAGATACAACTATAAAATAGCAAGGTGACCAGTAAAACTACAGCAGGCAACTAGACTAGGAGGAGGGATGTCTGTTTCTGTCCAGTGAAAGATTTTGAAACTGACAGGGACAGCTTGTTCCCTGTTCAACACCTCTTGTCCAGTGTCCAAGTCCCGCAGGTTAGACAAACTATTATATATAAATATCTAATACTTGGCTCTACACCGAAGGCAGTAATGACAGATAAAAGAGAAATTGGAGCAAATCATAGAACTTACTTGCCTGAGGTCCTGTAGAAACTCTTTGTTTGAAGTTTGATACTCTTTCCCTTGATACTGCCATGTCAAAACTAGTCAAATATCTTTAATCAGTTTGATTCTCGATTAGTTTGTCAACACCGTCAATTGTGTGTCAACACCGTCAGTTGTGTGTCAACACCGTAAGATGGAGGTTTTTCATTTTTATAAAAAAATGTATATTTATTTTGTTCAATTGAGTGTGTTCATACATTAAAACACCAACTTATCTACATGCATCAGTGTCTTGTGTGCACAAAACCACTAATTGTATATATTAAAAATTAAAAAATAGTAAACTAAATTAAGGTAATTTAAAATGGCTTATTTCAAAGCAATGTAAAATGATATTAAAAGTGTATATAATGCAATTTATCACTAAACCTTGCTAAGGCACACCATTTCTACACACTTAAAAACTTTAGAGTGTTGTTGATTTATCAAACACACAAAAAAACATATTTTCATGTGTCTGACGGAGTTGACAAATGACAAGTTACTAAGTCAGTAAATGTCAATTTTTATAAAAAGTGGTTAATAAAAAACCTGTTCCTTTTCAGGCATGATAGATGAGATCTATGTTTATGATGATATCCAATTCAAATTAATGTAGTATTGATTTTTTGTTTGTCACTTTTCAAAAGTACTTTTGTCCCTTATCTCAAGAATCAGTGATGTACATATATCTTTACAAATATTACCAATACATTTCCCCATATACATCTGAATACATTATGGTGGATATTTCTAACTAATTTGGGGCAGTCATGGCCTACTGGTCAGGACTTGAAACCGAAGGGTTGCTGGTTCGATCCCCGACCAATAGGTGAAATGCTCACCTGATCACGATGTTGTGGCAACATTCTTCATGGTAGCAAATGGCAACATCATCAGCTGACCAGGGGGGTATTCCATCAACCTCGCTAAAGGCCAAACCTGGCTTATTTCGATAAGTCTCGCTAATTTTAGTGAGAATTCCGTTCCATTAATGAGGTTAACGTGAATCCCAGTTTGGTAACCATGGGAATTTATGCCACAGAACTAACCTGCTCCGTAGCAGGTTAACTTTCAAGCTAAATTAAGCTGTGTTGCAAAAAAAAAAACAATCAGTCGGAAAACGAGTCCAAAAAGATGGTTCCGTCAACCTGTGCTCTCGTCACCTGTAGCCATAACTAAAACATAACTAAAACAAAAATAGAAGTAGGCCTAAATGTTTTTTTCCGACAGTGCACCAAGCATGGATTTACACATTCACTAGCTCCAATGTATGAAGATTATACGATTAAAAATGTTTTAACTTCACATGCGTGTGATTCTAGGAATCGTGCTACTCTGCGTCACTTACGTTCGGTGGTGGTGTAACGTGCAGCGAGACGGCATAGGAAAGGAAATAATTTCTTGCGTGTTCGCAGGTTCGCTTCCCATACGAAGTAGGCTACATTGTTTATCACCTTGATAATGGCATTTTTAGATATAATCTTTGATGAAAGACATATGTCTACTGCTGATAAAGGGTCATGCACATTTGGTAGGCTGTTCAGTGACAGCTTTGCGGGCTATATTATAGGCTATCTGATGCAAGCCAAACGATAATTATTCATAGCCTAGGCAGCTAATAAATAATTAAAACTGCTTCATGAGTCGACGATTGTTCATGAATGTCAAATCAACTGTGTGCTACACAGATTAAATACTAGGCATAAATTGAATTGAAAGCCATTGCATTTCAGATAATTTTATTTCAAACACTTTGGGACTTATGGGAGACAATAGGCTATTATGTTGATACTAATTTATTTTATGACCACCTACACCTAGACAATAATTTGGAGTGAACGCTTTTAATATAAAAACGTAGGCTATAGATAGTTTTGAATATATGCCAAAGTTGTTTTTGAGTTTATACTATTTATTCATTCACTCGTTTTGTTCAAGCATAGACTGTATAGTCTATGTGTTCAAGAGTGAAGCCAATCAAACTCGCAATTGATTTCAAACCATTAGCATTGTTATTTTAAATGTATGCTTTCATTATTCTCCAATTTCTGTAGGCAATCTATTTTTTTCTCTCGATGTTAAATTTGATGACTTTCGATGAAAATCCTGTAGATGGCGCTTGCCTATCGAACAGAAATCGTCTAGTATTGTCTTAATTTTACGACATATATCGTCTTTTCGTCAATCTACTGTTTTGGTCTACTTTTCTACCTCGTGCACGAGCAGAGATGAAGCTGAACTAAACTTCGCTTGAATAAACGAGGCCAAGATGCCGCTAACTTGAGTTAATGGAACGGCTTCAGCCCCAAGTGAAAGTCTACGCTAGTTCAAGCCAGGCTATTTCTGTTAAGCGCCGCTTTCATTAGCGAGGTTGATGGAATATCCCCCAGTTCACAATGTTGTGGCAACATCACTCAAAATACTACATGGCAACGTCATCGGCTGACGTCGCGGGGACGGTTCCCATGGCACCAAATGGTAACGTCATCAGCTGACCAGTTCACAACGTTGGGTCAACATCACTCACAGTACTACATGGCAACGTCATCGGCTGATGTCGTGGTGACGTTTCCCACGGCATCAAATGGAAACGTCATCAGCAGACCCGTTTACAACGTTGTGGCAACATAACTCCAAATACTACATGGCAACGTCATCGGCTGACCTAATCACGATGTTGTGGCAACATCACTCCAAATACTACATGGCAACATCATCGGCTGACGTCGCCGGTACATTTCCCACAGCACCAAATGGCAACGTCATCGGCTGACCTAATCACGATGTTGTGGCAACATCACTCCAAATACTACATGGCAACATCATCGGCTGACGTCGCGGGGACGTTTCCCACGGAACCAAATGTCAACGTCATCAGCTGACCCGTTTACAACGTTGTGGCAACATCACTCCAAATACTACATGTCAACGTCAATGGCTGACATCGCGGGGACATTTCCTGATACTAAATGGCAACGTCATCAGCTGACCTGATCATGATGTTGTGGCAACATCACTCACAATACTACATGGCAACGTCATAGGCAGACGTCGCGGAAACATTTCCCACAGCACCAAATGGCAATGTCACCAGCTGACCTAATCACAATGTTGTGGCACCGTTCTTAACTGTACCAAATTGCAACATCATCAGCTGACCAGGTCACGACGTCGCTGCAATGTCACTAATGGTACCAAGTGACAACATTGTCTTGCAAAGTATCTGTGACGTTGCAACAACGTAGCCAGAAGGTAATGTCGCGGTGACCAAATGACAACTTTATGGCGAAGTTGCTGCAACGTCAACGCTGGGATGCTGGTGGTAGATTATGACAGTGTAACATCCACATTCGGGGAAGTGTGTACTGCTCTCATGTTGTTTCTGACATTGGCTGTGACTGTGGCAACAGCTGAGCGATCTTTTCCCAAACTCAAACTTATTAAGACCTACCTAAGGAGCAGCATGGGGCAGGAGAGGCTCAGTGGGTTAGCTATCCTGTCCATTGAAAATGCTAGAGCATTAAATATTGGGAACATCGTTAACGATTTTGCACAACGCTTGTAAGATGGCCTTCTTCTAATGGCCTAGTTCACGCATATTGGGGATTGTATGCATATGAATGATTTTATTTGGTTTCTGCACGGTTAAATAAGTTAGGCTACATTAAGTTTTGTTTCTGCGCAGTGTGAGTTTATAAGCAAGCAATCTACGCTTGCAGTTTCAGTAGAGGGTTGAAGAGGCGCATTGAGCGCATTGAGTGTTCCCATAATTCCATGCGAGTTGATGTTAATGCAGTAATATTAGATTACCCTGGCCTGCAGGCTGTTAATAAAATTATTTTTAATGTTTTCACATGTAATGGATCCTATGTAGTCGTGTGTTACTACTATGTAGTCGTGTGTTACTACTATGTAGTCGTGTGTTCCTACTAAAAAACTTCGGTGCCTCAGGCCCTTTTCATTAAACAATTGAAGTCACCCTTAATGTGTATTGCATGTATCAGAATTAATTCATCCTGGGCCAAAGACTGTCGGTATGGGGCCCGCGTAGCGGTCTCGCACCTGGGCCCACCATTGGCTTGTTACGCCACTGACGTTAAGTGTAAACTTGTTCCATGTAGGCTATTAGAAAGTGCAGCTTCTCAAAGGCAAGTCTTTGTCAAAGACAATTCAGAACAATCTGCTTGAAGCTAAATTTCAACTACCATTTAAAAACGAAATAGACACAGCAGCGTTTTTCGTGTGGCATATTCATAAGACCACTTGACATTTAATGCAAAGTCCACTATCCTAACTTTATGTCGATGTGGCTGGAGTGATTGATTCAGAAAAAAATTCTAGGATTCCTCAGTGTATCAGGAGGCAAATGCCAAGTGGATTTTTAGTTTTGTAGAGAAGGCAGTGACAGAAACAAACTGGTTGGTCAAACATATGCCAGAGCAGCAGTCATGGTATACTTTCTTAATGTGAATTTCTTAAGTGAACGCTGCATATGCACAGTTTATTCTTTGTTATGCATAACGGTTCAATCTCGATTCAATCGCAAACTCATATTTAGTTACCAGGACACAGACAACATATCAAATGTTGAAAATGACTATTTTTACTATTTCATGGAAAATATATGTTCATTTTGAATTTGATACCAGCAACACATTTAAAAAAAAGTTGGGACGGACGGGGGTAACCAAACCTAACAAAATGCTGGACAAGTTGTGCAATGATAAAGAAATCAAAAGGAGGGATGTTTCACAACTAGTTAAGGTAACTGGCAACATGATTGGGTATGAAAAAGAGCATCCCAGAGAGTCTCTTAGAAGTAAAGATGTAGGGGTATTCATCACTCTGTGTAAACCTGTGTGGACAAATGATGAAACAGTGTCATTTTAATGCTTCTTAACATGACATTGTGAAGTATTTGGGGAGTTCATCATCTACAGTACATGATATCATTAAAGTATTCAGAGAATCCAGAGAAATCTTTGCAAACTAGGTACAGAACTGAAAAACAATATTGGAAGGCTGTGATCTTTTGGACCTGTTTCTTTAAAGAAAATCCTTGATGGGCTCAGGAAAACCTCTGATAACCATTGTCTATGAGCACCGTTTGATACTCATTTCAGAGATGCTATAGTAAACTTTTCCATGCAAAATTATATTTAGACTAGTGCTGTCAAACGATTAAAATTTTTAATCACGATTAATCGCTGACTTCCTATAGTTAATCACGATTAATCACATATTTTATCATATGATTAAAATTCTATTATTTTGCATTTCTGAACTTTCCAGGAGTCCATATTAACAATAAAGCAATTATTGTTTATCTTGATTGGGATTCAAATGAAAGCAAAGCAAGTTACTTTATTAACTGAACTTTAAGACATAGGTCTATTTGATTATTTCAAATCAAATTTCAAAAGATGTGCAGCAGAACTGAGGCCACACAATATATTCTTCAGAAATATAGCTGATATAAACTGAAATAAATGCTACTGCAGAAATGCATGCACAAAATGTAGGCCTACACACATTATAAAGGGCATAACAAACAGAAAATATTATTGTAACGATTTGATAATTAACCACACAGTTGTCCAATCAAAAGGTTTATTCACTGGGAACGAGAGCAGGGACACAGATAGACCAAGACCAAGACACAGAACACAATGCAAACAGGGCAGGTCAAGCACGCACACACACTACACATACAGGGGAGGACGCAGCCTCCCACACAAAAAGGATCACACACGAGGGAGAACTAAAAGGGAAACATGTCACAATAAAGACGCTAACATTACACTTATAACTTAGGAGAATAACGACATAAACCCCCCAAATGTTCACCCTCGTGTCCCAGCATGCCTTTCACTGGAGAACGCTAACACAGTCTTTATGCGCCGACGTTACACAGCTCCCCCAACAAGCCATTGCCGTCCTCGGCAATGCCCACGAGGTAGCCACATGCTAACGTCGGCGCGCGTCGCCCGCCACTCAGTTCAGTGCGACAGTTCCGCCAACTCACGTGGGGTGCACGCGCCGCAGGAGCTCACTCAACGGGGCGCCACGCTGCTAGCAATCCAGTTCGGGCGTGCTAGCAGCCACGTGGCCGACCCGCTCGTCACCAACTCCCTCTCAGCAGCCGCCCTCAGGCTGCACTTTCCGCGGCGTGTCACCACGGCACTCCTCCTCTCCAGACGGGGCCCTAGGTGGCCTTACAACCGTCGACACTGTACCAAGCACCGGGGTTCGAGGGGGGCCAGATGAAGCTGCACCAACGCCACTCCGCTCCGTCGAGTCGCCGACCGGGACAGACAGGCACCGACTCCACAGCAACCGGACCGCGCTGAGCTCTCCCGCTGCAGCTACCGTCTTCGGCGTCCCTCCTCGTGTTGCCATCTCGCAGAGCCGTACTGCTCTGTTCCCGGCCCGTTCCACTCCTTCGCGGCCTCGGCGAAGGCACGACCCCCGAGATGGTCGTGCTATCGAACTCCACACAACGAACTTTTTTTCTTTTTTAAAAGGCGCCGGCCAACAGGCCAACTAGAACTAGCGCCTAGCACTGCACGGTGCCCCTCACACGCACCTAAAAGTTAAAGCACACACCAAAACAGTCACACACTAGAGGGCCCTTCCGTCGAAGCTGCCCCACCGTCGTGAGTTCGCTGCCCTCAGCGGCTCCGCCAACCGTCCATCGTCTAGGAACCTCTTCCTCGCCGCACTCCCTATCTGTTCAGCGCCCAGGCCATCGCCGTCCTCTCCGCGAACGCTTCTTCAGGCTCCCCTTCCGGCAAGAACTTCTCCCATGGCCGTAGGCAGCTCCAACCGAAAGCTCCTCTTCTCCGTCGGCAGTAGCGATAGAAGGCCCCGAGCTTTTTAGTAGCCCTTACAAGGGCTCTCTCTGCATCCTCTTGCGTGGGCCTCCACCCAGTGATGAGGTCTCCCACTCCCAGCTGCTCCCGCTGAGTGGAGGCCATGTTCGAAAGTCGCTTCTGACACCAATGTAACGATTTGATAATTAACCACACAGTTGTCCAATCAAAAGGTTTATTCACTGGGAACGAGAGCAGGGACACAGATAGACCAAGACCAAGACACAGAACACAATGCAAACAGGGCAGGTCAAGCACGCACACACACTACACATACAGGGGAGGACGCAGCCTCCCACACAAAAAGGATCACACACGAGGGAGAACTAAAAGGGAAACATGTCACAATAAAGACGCTAACATTACACTTATAACTTAGGAGAATAACGACATAAACCCCCCAAATGTTCACCCTCGTGTCCCAGCATGCCTTTCGCTGGAGAACGCTAACACAGTCTTTATGCGCCGACGTTACATTATATTCATACTATATTCATTATCTTTGAGTTCAGTTGAAAATAAGGAACTTTTCAACATGAGTGCATTGCCATTTTATAGGCCTACAGTACAGTCTATGGTGCACTGCCACACACATCAACGCCGAAGTTTTTAACAGGCAAACACTGGATGAACAATGAATTTTATGGAGCACTACCAAATATAACTGAATCGTGATTTACACGGCTGCAAAGTGCGATGCTGGTGTGCGGAGTTGTATTGAAAAGAATGGAATCTAATGTAAATGAATGTCGAAAGCAGAGTGCATCGCAAATAGTAGCAGCCAAAGAGGAATGTTGATAACAGAACAAGTGACGGTGAAAAAATCTTTGGCGAAAAAATCTTTGGCGGCACACAACTAATGCGTCAGCCTAGGCTACTCTTTGGCCGGCTCTTTAGCCCAACCAAGTGTGTGCAGCATGCCTTTACGTAGCCTACTAACAGCGCATCATCATAAAGATACATTTGATCTGCATCACGCCCCATTTTAGCGGAAAACAGACAGCTAGTAATCACACGTTGACGTTACATCTAGTTATTAATTCACAGGACATTCAATCATTTTACTAACACGGCAGTTATGAAGAATTGTGTTTATGTAACTTACTCATGTCGAAACGATGTACATTACCAACCTTATTCGTTTGCAATACCCCATGTATTATACAAATTTAGCATACACTTACCATAATATCCATTGCAAAACGGTTAGCTTGCTAGCTAGCTAACTGTGGAACTTAAATATAACATTATCTCACCTAGTTGTAGGAAATAGTAGCATACATATTACAAGTGATAGAATGAATGTGTGACTTATGTTTAGTTGATGTTATGACATGTAAAGTTAAGCTTGCTGAACTTAATTAGTCAGCCACGGGCAGTTTGACTGTGCCTATCGATACGTTCGTGACACTCCTGTTAGTAAACTGGAGAGAGCAAAACATAGGAACATGGTCACATTAATCCCATAAACACACAGATAACTCTTACACCAACCTTATTTTGTGCCTTTTATATTTATGTTTGTTTCAAGATTTAGTAAGTTTACTATAAGCACGTTTCGCTCTCCACTTTGATGCAGCATAGATTTCCATTATATCAGTCATCTTCCCCCTAAAAGGGTGTGTGTATGCAGCACATACAACGTTCTGTGTTTAGTTTCCGGTCTGGCTAGATCGGTGTGGTGTTGTAGTTGTTCTAACAGTACTAGTCGTTGCAACAGCATGTGAAACAACTACAAAGTTTGTTACACCAAAATGAACGTTAATCTCGCGATAAAAAAATTGACGCCGTTAAAAAAGGTTTCCGTTAACGCCGTTAATAACGTGTTTAACTGACAGCACTAATTTAGACATGATACAGAAATAACACCGTCTTACCTGGGCCTGAGCTTGTTTAAAATGGATTGAGGTAACATGGCAAACAGTCCTGTGTTTAGATCAATCAAAAATTGCAAAAAACTTACTCATGTCGAAACGATGTACATTACCAACCTTATTCGTTTGCAATACCCCATGTATTATACAAATTTAGCATACACTTACCATAATATCCATTGCAAAACGGTTAGCTTGCTAGCTAGCTAACTGTGGAACTTAAATATAACATTATCTCATCTAGTTGTAGGAAATAGTAGCATACATATTACAAGTGATAGAATGAATGTGTGACTTATGTTTAGTTGATGTTATGACATGTAAAGTTAAGCTTGCTGAACTTAATTAGTCAGCCACGGGCAGTTTGACTGTGCCTATCGATACGTTCGTGACACTCCTGTTAGTAAACTGGAGAGAGCAAAACATAGGAACATGGTCACATTAATCCCATAAACACACAGATAACTCTTACACCAACCTTATTTTGTGCCTTTTATTCATGTTTGTTTCAAGATTTAGTAAGTTTACTATAAGCACGTTTCGCTCTCCACTTTGATGCAGCATAGATTTCCATTATATCAGTCATCTTCCCCCTAAAAGGGTGTGTGTATGCAGCACATACAACGTTCTGTGTTTAGTTTCCGGTCTGGCTAGATCGGTGTGGTGTTGTAGTTGTTCTAACAGTACTAGTCGTTGCAACAGCATGTGAAACAACTACAAAGTTTGTTACACCAAAATGAACGTTAATCTCGCGATAAAAAAATTGACGCCGTTAAAAAAGGTTTCCGTTAACGCCGTTAATAACGTGTTTAACTGACAGCACTAATTTAGACATGATACAGAAATAACACCGTCTTACCTGGGCCTGAGCTTGTTTAAAATGGATTGAGGTAACATGGCAAACAGTCCTGTGTTTAGATCAATCAAAAATTGCAAAAAACTTACTCATGTCGAAACGATGTACATTACCAACCTTATTCGTTTGCAATACCCCATGTATTATACAAATTTAGCATACACTTACCATAATATCCATTGCAAAACGGTTAGCTTGCTAGCTAGCTAACTGTGGAACTTAAATATAACATTATCTCATCTAGTTGTAGGAAATAGTAGCATACATATTACAAGTGATAGAATGAATGTGTGACTTATGTTTAGTTGATGTTATGACATGTAAAGTTAAGCTTGCTGAACTTAATTAGTCAGCCACGGGCAGTTTGACTGTGCCTATCGATACGTTCGTGACACTCCTGTTAGTAAACTGGAGAGAGCAAAACATAGGAACATGGTCACATTAATCCCATAAACACACAGATAACTCTTACACCAACCTTATTTTGTGCCTTTTATTCATGTTTGTTTCAAGATTTAGTAAGTTTACTATAAGCACGTTTCGCTCTCCACTTTGATGCAGCATAGATTTCCATTATATCAGTCATCTTCCCCCTAAAAGGGTGTGTGTATGCAGCACATACAACGTTCTGTGTTTAGTTTCCGGTCTGGCTAGATCGGTGTGGTGTTGTAGTTGTTCTAACAGTACTAGTCGTTGCAACAGCATGTGAAAAAACTACAAAGTTTGTTACACCAAAATGAACGTTTATCTCGCGATAAAAAAATTGACGCCGTTAAAAAAGGTTTCCGTTAACGCCGTTAATAACGTGTTTAACTGACAGCACTAATTTAGACATGATACAGAAATAACACCGTCTTACCTGGGCCTGAGCTTGTTTAAAATGGATTGAGGTAACATGGCAAACAGTCCTGTGTTTAGATCAATCAAAAATTGCAATTCATTTTGAAAATCATGGACACATCTTGGCTAAAGAGCCAAGGGCCTATCCAAGTGTGGCAGAATGACTGGGGTTGAATCCAGCCATCCTCCTTCCCATTTGGTTATGGTTGACTCTCTTCTTTTCTATCCATGGGCCTATTGCACAAAACTAGGATAAGGGATTAAGCCGGGATATCTTGGTTATCCTGGCTCAATTTATATGTGATCCGGTTGCACAAAAGCGGGATAGGGGGCAGCAGGATATGTTATGGTATAAGTCACCATGGCGATTTATTCTGTGGAGCTAGCCTGCTCCAGGCTAAGTTCCAGGATCTCATCCCTTATCTCAGTCAGCAGTCTGACTTTAATCTCATCCCTTATCTCAGTCAGCAGTCACCACAAACGGAAAACAATAGTTATTCCACTGCCCACTACACATTGTTATCACATATAACTAGACCGACTGTCATTATTTAAACGTTTGTGATCATTAATTAACTTTTACATATCGCCATTCCCGACCTGTCATGCGACAATGTGACGTCACGGGAGCGCCGTAAAAATTTTGCGCATGGTGGTCGCGACACTAGTTGCAATATTCTCCTAAACAGAGGTGTTGCTGTTCGTTGCTCTTGTGAAAAGGCTATCGCTACCTACTTTACACCGTAAAAGAAGCAATAAAGCCGCTCTAGTTGCCATGGTGAATCAGTGAGTCGTGATCGGTGGCGGGGTCTATTTGAGGGAGCCGTGAGCACGCACTTATCCAGGATAATTTCACCTGGCTTGATGAATCCGTGTCTGCTCATCCTGGCTTGGTCTTTGCGCAACCAATTAAGCCTGTACGCTCTTGTTTTAGATTCATTGAGCTCAGCTCAGTAATTTCTCCCGGATGTCTTAATTCTGCTTTTGTGCAATAGGCCCCAGTTTGCGGTTGGCTTACAGTATGTCTTTGGTGGGCAGCACGCAACGCCAGAAGCTCGTATTGTTTGGGTTCACCTGATTTCCGGTTGTGTCGCAGGTACGTAAAGGCCTACCGCAAATGTTTTACCGTTGCCCAGCTTGCTTGTGGTTTATGTGGAGCTCCGATCTTTTATAGAATTCTCTGCTGTGTCGTGGGTACCCCATCTTACATCAGATTGAACGGAATAACGCATTGTTACTCTTATTGCCTCGCACACCAAGCATTGACTGCGAGCTTCCCCATACAAAAATGTGGTATATGGCAATATATGTAAATCACATATATGATGTATATGTCAATGTATGCCTCACACATATAAGTCACATATATACACATACATGTCACATATATTTCAAAATATAGCAAAATTGGCCGTTTTTATATATGTCACATATATTTTCCCAGATATACAAATATATTACAAATATATGTCAGTTGCATATATGTTAATATATGATAAGTTATGTATTTGTACGCATACTAGGGATACCAATATATTGCAAATATATGTCTATGGACATATATTTGCACTCATATGGGTAAATATATTGCAAAATATATGTAATGTTCTGCTATGTCACATTTATAGAAATATGTCACAATATATGTATCAGAAATATAACATTGTTGATGTTCCAAAGAAAACACACAAAATATTTGTTTAACCTTTTATTAAAGTTTAGTTTTTCCACACAAACAGTGAGTACACTCTCCAGGTAGAAACTTTTTTCCCCTTTATGGAAGTGGCACACATTGATTTGGCATATGATGCACTCGGTGTTCTCAGGGCAGCAGTCCTCACAAATCACCACCTGCAAACAGGGAACAGAGAAGATTAATATGCTGTAAAACACACAGAACATGAAAAGACCATCACTGAAGCACTACGACCTTCACATGCATCTTTAATAAACACACACCTTGGCACAAGTAAGCTTAAATAAGGGCTATGACATGAAGAACATGTAGCCTAATGATCCATACATCAGAATACTTTGACAAGATTTGGGAAAGATTCTTGAAAGATTGGAGTCTTTTAACTAATGCCCCCCATTCAAGCTTTACTCAAAAGACTATCTTTCAAGAATCTTTCCCAAATCTTCAAAGTCTTCTGTTGTAAGGATGGCTTAACACTACCCTTCACAAACTAAAGATCCATTTAGGCCTACTAATATTCACGTTAGCCTGCATGGTTATTAGCAGCCACTTTAAATATAAGTTAGCTGCTATAGCTAGGTTAGCTAACTTACTCACACCTGATATTTCATTCAAACTAAAACTTATATTCATAACGACATCTCAGACAGGCTTGTTGTTGGATATGATGTTAACTACCATTCTAGATATTCCACATAATGGTAAAGTTAGTTAATGGAAAAGTTAACATTAACAGCTAACATCGCTAACGTTAGCAATATTAGCTCGCTAACGTTATCGATAGCTAATTGATAACATTAACGTTAGCTAATTCTAACATGATGGTTAGACTGTTAACAAACGGATTTGGTTAACATTACATTATAAAAACAATATTTTCTAACTAATTCCCGTTTACTAAAGGCTTTCTTACCTTGGATATGATGACAGCAGAGTTTGTACAGCTTACACAGTTGGATGCATGACAAAAAGTGACGGTTGAAAGTCACCGTGGTTGGAGTTCAAATATCAGTCCAGGGTGGGGGATGGGTATTGCTGTGTGCGCATGCGCATATCAAGATGCGATAAGCATCCGTTATATTTAAAGTAGCTTTGGCCTCACACATTTTTCATGCACATAGTGCAACCCAAAGCACTCCACACAAAACATTGACACATAAGGCAGCATAGTACACCATATCTGTGACGCCAAGACATTTAAATATATTCACACAGTTCTCCATTTGGAAAATAAGTAATGTAATCTAGTGTATCCCAGACAACAAATTAGGTCTTGCCGACGTCGGGGCGTGTGTGCTTGCCCGACATAAAGTGCGTCGGTAAGATGTCTTATGGAGATCGGTAGCTAATCGGCAAGATGTCGGGAAGATGTCGGCATTAGAATTATCGCCGACCGTGAGCCAACGTAAACCAAATGATCGCCGACCGTGAGCCAACGTAAACCCGATTAATTATTATGACCTGCGGCGCGATCCCACTAGAGCGAGGAAAGCATTCGGTCGCCTCGCTCTCCCATTGACTTAACACTGGAACAGCTGATTTTCGGCTGCAACGCTGGAAACGCCACACCATGCTTGAAAATCAGCCCTTCCAAAGTTAAGTCAAAGGGACCGAGGTGTTTGAATGCTTTTTGCCGCTCTAGTAAGACCCCACCGTTATATTAGGTCTTATTGATTTGTTTAGGCTAGCTGCTATCAGACCATTTCACAATCTGAAAACCTGGGAAATGTCAGTCTAACAGAAAAAAAGAATAGATCAGTGATTTTAAAATTAAGTTTGATGGTCATGCAAATTAGGCTTTTAGAGATTTCCGGGAGAAATAACAAAACAGGTGGGCACAGAGATGACCGTGAACATTTATTTTTACTTCGTTTTTACAAAAGTAGTATCAAAACATTTATTTTAACACACTCACACATAGAAAACTACAACACAAATTAGAAATTCCCTCCAAAATAGTTAGTCAGTCTAAAAGAAAATAGTCAGTCAGTTCAAAAGAAAAATAGTCAGTCAGTTAGTCAGATAGATAGATAGATAGATACTTTATTGATCCCCAGGGGAAATTCAAGGAAGATTTAGTCAGTTCAGTCCAGTCAATTAGTTCATTTACAGTTTTTTCTGATTGCTTAAGCACATTTTTTGTAACTATG
Source organism: Alosa pseudoharengus (assembly GCF_046254945.1). Classification (NCBI taxonomy): domain Eukaryota; kingdom Metazoa; phylum Chordata; class Actinopteri; order Clupeiformes; family Clupeidae; genus Alosa; species Alosa pseudoharengus. The sequence continues at coordinate 20,286,108 of NW_027468664.1, read as the reverse complement.
GCTTTTTTTGCAAAACTCTACACACATGGCAAAACCTCTCACCCAATCAGCAAAACATTGTAGTTCTCTTGCAAAAGCTAACACACCTTGCTTAACTCTTCACACCTTTGTAAAAATAGTGTTTTCGTATCTAACAGTAAACACAAGCCATCACAATAGTAAGCACACAATGTGCCAACAACACACTGATGGTATGAATAAAAAACACATCTGGCTTTTGCTTTCTCTGTGCACAAGGTAGACTATGTCAGTTTGAGGTCATACTTTTGTCATAGTTCTGTAAACATACAGGGATCCAAACTCCAAGTATTAGTGTTTATTTACACACATCAAAACAAACACAAGTGTGTTTTTCCAAGTCAAAACACAAAATAGCATTTCACTGAGACAAAACAAATCAGTCTACATCGGGTCGTCTCTCTCAAAATTCTGTCTACATCACATGCAATGTCCTAGTCCAAGGCACCGGGAAAAATATATTCTGGAATGATGTATCCAGGCCTGACATGACAATATCCCCACATGTAGACTGTTTTTTTGTCTGTAAAAGGGCTATTTCTTTCTCTTCTCACTCTTTCTGCTCACTCCATTGTACCCATTGTACATTACCTGTGGCTTATTTATAGTGCTTAGGCTGATTGCAAAGTGAACTAATTATCTAAAACAGTTTTCACATGAGAAAGTGTGCCAGAGAGTTGGCAAAATAGTGTAAATAATTGCCATTGTGCCTACAGTTGTGCAAAGTGTGTGTTACAAAATTGCAAACTGAGTGCAAAGCAGTGTTTGTGCTTTTAGTTTAGTAACCACACTGAGTGTTTGTGAGTGACACAGCTTTAATTGCTTACAAAGTTGCTTTACAGACTCTGTTTTGTGTCTGCGTGTTAATTAACTTACATTCAGGAGAGCTCATCACTGGGTGTCTCTTGCTGCCAATCATCTTGTGCCACTAGGAAATGCAGAAAAGGGGCCCGTTACACAAATAACAGCATCACCCAGGTCCAACTAACAGAGCTAAATGAGTGACCCCACACCAGTGGTTCTCAAACTTTTTCTGTAATTTTTTATCATTCTCCATTTTGAATAGTGTATTGTATGTGTGTGTGTGTGTCAGTGTGTTCTCCATCTGCATGCTAAATAGTTTACGTTCAGGAGAGCCCAGCCCTTCCTATTTAGCTTCCTTCTGCCAATTAACAGTTGTCACTATGAAAAGATAACATACATTACATGTAAAATATCTTACTAAATATCGTTAGTCCTCTGTAACAGTCCTTCGTTATTATCCGGTGTCACTAGAAAATAAAGAAAAACTAAATTATTGGAGTGAACAGTAAGTCAAGTTTATCACAATTAGATAAACTAACGTCAGTGGGCTGAGTAATTGCCACACATTTCTATCAGCAGCAACTCATCTTAACCCAGGTCAATATAAGAGGCTAACATTCACATACAGTATGTTAACAATAGGCTATTTACCGGGCCCTGTTTTGTTACAAGTATTTCTAAATGTTGAGAACCCCTGGTTTAGGCAAAATAATTGTGATTTCAATTTTGACCTAAATTATGGCTATTATTCCATTATTGAGCAGCACAGCAACGAAAACGGCAACAGCACAGCTGAGCTGTACAATACATCCAGTAAAAAACAATTGTTGTTGGGAGTAACTGTACATTGCTATGAAACAGACACACATAGTAAATGTAGGGAACAAACAGGGATATACATTTTGATTAAATAAGGGATTGATGGAGCACTGGATTTCAGTATGTAAGGCAATGTTTGAGTAGTAGGCTAGTTAGATCCATCTGCTCATATATTGTGTTCCTGATGACAAACTTCACATGACTGAGACCAAAGTGAACTTCAGCTAAGAACCACATTATAGATTACATGTTAGGGTGATGATGGTCAAGGTTTTACTGTGTACCTGTGTTGCAGCTGTAAACTGGGCAGGATCTGGAATATGTTGGGGATTAACATTGCCTGTGGAACAGATAATCATGAGGGAGCATTAGTTTATAGACAATTTGAGGACCTTGCAATCAATACATAATATGACATGTTTTAGACCAGGTTGTGATCTAGGCTACTGTGCAATGTGAATGTAGAGGGTGTTTTTGTGAATGTACCGAGTCAAACATTCGTTTAAAAGCAAAATTACGTCCGAAGCGCCACTTTTAAGCTTGCGTTGTCGTTTTCAGGTGAAATGGCCTTTTGATACATGATCGCATCAAATCGCTATTTTAAAAACACTAAGAAGGCTGGGCACAACATGAAACTTTGATCGAAGTCCAAACCCTTTCTTTTTAGTAAACTATGTGTACACGAACAATGTTCTCAATGCTCGAGTTCATGTGTAGAGACACTGATGATACTTCGATCAAAGTTTTCAAGTTGTGTCGAGCCTTCTTAGTGTTTTAAAAATAGCGATTTTGACACGATCATGCATCAAAACAGTAGTGCATTCAAAAGGCCACCTCACCCGAAAACGACAAATCAGAGAAGCTTAAAAGTGGCGCTTCGGACGTAATTATGGGTTTCAACGAAAGTTTGATTCAGGTACATTCCCAAAAACACCCTAAGATGCATTTTGGCGCGACTTACGCTTCAAGTTCTGCTTCAGTTTAAATTGAACGTAAATTACAAATATGTAACCTCTGGTCACTCAGATTCAAAAGAAGTGCCGAACTTCACCTCTGCTATGACTCCTTGCTAACGTTATGGCCAGCGAAGTGGCAAGCTAACGTTAACGCTAGCTAGCTTCTACCTACCTAACGTTTGCTGAAAACACATTCCGTTAAAGCACTTTCTAACCACAACAAACGTCATAGAATACAATATCTGATTAAAAACACTTCTACAATGAGTTTACATGTGTTATCCTAAGTTAGCCATAGATATATAGGCCTACAGTATGTAAGTTAGCAGCTAGCAGCTAACGTAACCAGATAGCTTGAGAAACACCTTGTGTAGCAACGTTAACTACCGTTAATGTTAACCTTAACGTTAACGTACTATCCAAAAAGTTGGCCGACACCGGATTAGTCTATGCATTCTACCAAATATCATATCATATATCATCATATAAATTGTGCCATACGGATTTTACTGAAGCTCAACATACCTTCGCGCTTACACTGCCCGGCTTGTCGCTTGATGTGGCGGACCAACGGTTGCGTAGATTTAGGCAGCCACCAGCAGCACTTTAGGGAAAGAAAAAAAAAGCGGGATCGGCAAAATGGTTCCTCACGGTTCCTCCGCCGATCTACAGAGTGCGCATGCATGTTGGAGCGCTGTAGACTCATCCCGCCGATGGTTTACCCACCTAAACTGACAAGTTTTATTTGGCGTGCAGGGGGAAAAAACCTTTCCGACACTTTGCCGCTGGTGCCCTCCAATTGCCGACGTCGGTAAGACCGAACGTGCTGTCTGGGATGGATATGTATGCCACCATATATGGAGACTACAAATATGTCTGCCACATATTCACACATAAAGTTCTCCATATATTTAGAAAATAAGTAGTGGAATCTAGTGTATGGATATGTATGCCACCATATATGGAGACTACATATAAGTCTGTCACATATTCACACATAAACTTCTCCATATATTTGGAAAACAAATAATTGGATCTAGTATATTAAGATATATAGCATCTTATATGGGAAATTAAAATATTTTGTATGCATGTTTGGACATATAGCTTTGAATATATGTTTGACATAAATATTTGAATCACATATATCTCCATATAAGTAAAATGATAAGTCCCTGTTATTTGACATATATGTTCATATATTGCCATATATCACATATCAACACGCTGTGGCTCAGGTAGGTCTGCTCCATTCGGGCTAGGTGGTTGCCTTATTTGGATCGTAGCTTATTAGGCCTATTGTGTGTTTCAGGGATAGCTACCATAGCAAGGAAGTGTTTGCCGGCCTGCCTTAGAATGCTTTGCTTTGCTGCTTCGCTGTTAGCGCTCAACCACCTATCTGCTGTGCTACTTACCAGGATCAAGCTAATTGTCTAAGCCCATCGACCTGAACAAACTGTATCATAGGCCACTAGTGTGGCCGGCCGAGCACCTGCCCTCAGACCTGTGTTATACATGAATGAATGTGTTTGTTACGTGTTGCAGTGGTGACTGTTTGAGTGGGTTGTGTGTCCTTGTCCCCTTAATTGTGAACTTATTAGGGGTCCGAGCAGCGTAGCCCAAACAATCAAAGCATATGTAAACTAAAAAGCTATGCTACCTCATGTCCATTTTGCTCGGACCCCGTTAAATCACCGCTTGCGGTTATATTTAGGGGTCCGAGCAGCGTCCGAGCAGCGTAGCTGCAGGACCCCTATTGTTTCTGTACCGTTCATTTTTTGCCAAACTTCTGTAAAAGTCATACTGCAGCCTAAACCGTAACTCCAAAACTCTTCAAATTTTCAGGTATGGTTACCAGTACCCCCCTCTACCCATAACCCAAAATTTGGGGTACTGCACCCAAAGGTGGCGCTATTGGAAAAAAAAGTTAATTATGCTTATTTCTCCTTACCAGATTGACCTAGACTCAAAATTCTTTCATAATATTAATCTCTAAACTCAGATGCATCTTTTTGGCCCTGGTCTTATGGTCTACAAATGTTTACTTTTGCCACAATTTCATGGAAAAGCCAAACATTATAAAAAGTTTCACACTCTTCAAAAATAATCGAATCTTCACCAAAATTCTCACAGACAATGTTTAGACCAAGCCTCACAAAAGTTATCGCTCAGAATTTTGATATTTTGTTCCATTTCAGAGATATAGGCCAATAAAGTTAGACCACTTAGGCCTTTTTTCCTAGATCACCTATATTCCTATAAACCATAAGTCCTAGAAACTTGACATTTTCAAGTATTGTTACCAGTACCCACCACTACCCATAACCCAAATTTGGGGTACTGCACCCAAAGGTGGCGCTCTTGTCAAAAACACTTATTTCTCCTTACCAGATTGACCTAGACTCAAAAGTCTTTCATCATATTAATCTCTACATTCAGATGCATCTTTTTCACCCTGGTCTTATGCTCTAAAAATGTTTACTTTTGCCACAATTTCAGAGAAAAGCCAAACATCATAAAAAGTTTCACAGGCTTCAAAAATGATCGATCAAATCTTCACCAAAATTCTCACAGACAATGTTTAGACAAAGCCTCACAAAAGTTATCAAAATAATTTGGATATGTTGTTCCATTTCAGAGATATAGGCCAACAAAGTTCGACCACTCAGCCCATTTCTCCTATATCACCTATATTCCTATATGAGTAATTTTTTTTCTTGGATAACAACCATACAACCACTATTAGGTGGATACCATTAACAGTGCACATTTTCAGATCTGTACTCTTTTTTATAAAGCCCTTAATTCTATTGTCAAATGTATGCTAGGAATTTTCTTGATGTTGTGTGTTTGCCAACACACATTTTCACCATGTGAATGTGACAACCCAATATGTAGGGTTGTCAGTGGCTCAGTGGGATAATGCCTAGTGCTGGTGTTTGTTAGTTTGTGAGTTCGAATCCTGGTAGAGCTTTAGGCTCAACCTGCATATGCTATTGGTTATTGAAGATTCACACCATTGAACAGCACCTGAATGACATCAGGCAATCAACATACAGTCATTAGTTGCCAAGAATCAGAATGCCGAGACACTCTGACATTTAGGGGAACTTCTTTGTTTACTATTTTTCCTTCATCATTAAGTCTATCATATTTATATTTCATCCATTAGTGTTCTTCTCTACAAATGTCTAATTGCCCCAGAATTTCAAAAAGATTTCAGGTGTACTCTTTCAGGAAAGCCCTTCATTTTATTGTCAAATGTATGCTTGGAGTTTTTCTTGTGTGTTTATCAACACACATTTTCACCATGTGAAAGTGACTGCCAATGTGTATCACTGTCAGTGGCGTGGTGGGATAATGCCTTGAACTGGTGTTTCTTAGGTTGAGAGTTTAAATCCCTATTACAGCTTTAGGAGCAATGTGCACATGATATTGGTCATTTAAGATTCACACCATTGAACAGCACCTGAATGACATCAGCCAATCAACATTCACACTCATCAGTTGCCAAGAATCAGAATGCCGGGACTCTCTGTTACATTTAGGGGAACTTCTTTGTTTACTATTTTTCCTTCATCATTAAGTCTATCATATTTATATTTCATCCATTAGTGTTCATCTCTACAAATGTCTAATTGCCCCAGAATTTCAAAAAGTTTTCAGGTGTACTCTTTTAGGAAAGCCCTTCATTCTATTGTCAAATGTATGCTTGGAGTTTTTCTTCTTGTGTGTTTACCAATACACATTTTCACCATGTGAATGTGACTGGGCAACATGTAGGATTGACAGTGGCTCAGTGAGATAATGCCTTGTACTGGTGATCCTTAGGTTGAGAGTTCAAATCCCACTTGAAGCATTAGTGTTCGAATGCTGTTGGGTTGTGGAGGTTAGCATACTAGAATAGAATGCTGTTGGGTTCTGGAGGTTAGCACACTATAACATTACAGCTACTTGTCAATATGGACTTGTAGTACAAGGCAAGTATAACTGTATAATTATAGGCTGTTTATCTTATTGACTCCGACACAGCTGTAGCCTATAATTATTTGTTATTATGACCGCCGCTAGCGAAGCTAGCGAAGCGGTCATATAGGGATTGTCAAAGTTTTTTTTTTTTTTCCCGTCATCTACTTCCTGAAATTTTGGTCAACGATACCCGGGGCACCTAAACACCGGGGCCCATGAAATTTGGTGGGTATGTAGCCCCACTAGACTTTTACGGAAAAATTTCGTTTGGTCCCCGGGGGCCACTCCCCCTCCGGGCGGGGCCCCCCGAAACCCAAAAAATGCAGTTTTTCCTAAATAACTACCTGAACCGTGGCACCGAGGATGAAGAAATTTTTATGGTATGTTGGTCTCAAGGGCCCACATAAACCTAGCCCATAATCACTCATTTGTGATTTGCACCCCCCCGGTAAAAAATGAAAATGCAATATAATTCTGCTTTAATCGCCCCTCTCTTCAGTTAAGAAGTTCAGAACTGCACCAAATGTTATGTGTATGATTAACCTGACATTCTCTGGGGGTATGCCAAGTTTCGTAGAATTTCATCCATGGGGGGGTCTAAAAAATGAAGTTATGTGTACATTTAGTGACTGTACACTCATTGGCCTGTAGATTGTGGTGCACACATATACACACGCACACACACACACAGGCACGTATACCATCAGTATCGGCAATTAGAACGGCCGATACATAATTACAAATTCAGTAGGATTAAAGGAAAACCAAATATTCATCATAATAATAATTTGGCTGCATTTCCAGTATTGGCGTCCCGTAGTCGTTTGTCCACTAGATGGCGCATCGTTGCAGTGAGACGTAATTTTGTTGGAAGTTAATCTAAAGTGGGTTGGAAAGACACTATGCTTCCTACAAGGACAAGACAGTAGGCCTACAGTAGTTTACCGCAGAGAACGTCTAAGGGTAGGATGATTTCTGCATGACATGTAATTCCCATTTCCTCTTGAAGCCGAAATAAATCTGAGAATGTTTATCGGACATGCTTGTTTTTTACTGCAGGTAGGCTACGTTAATCCTATCAATAGCAGAACGTAGGTAAAATAATGTTACCATTAGCATGGTTGAGTGATGGAGGCCAATTTGATTATTGATGTATTTGTAGAAAACCATAAATGCGTTTATAGGCTACCAAGCAAATTGATAACAGCACTAATTGTATCTTTCGACTGTCATCTCATTTGCTTATGACCATAACCTAGGCTACTAACAGGAGCTAAGTGAGTTAACCACAATACGTTCGCTACGTGATGGTTTTTTAATGGAAAATATATAGGCCTGAAAGATAACCTGTCTATGATGCATCCTAAACACCGGGCTGGGACATTTCTGCTCGAAGTCTCAAAAAGCAGTCAACGTTCATTACCAAACACCCATATAGGCTACTTCAATCCTCTATTTTCAAAGGTGATTCAAGTAAGGAAGAGCATGGCTCAAAGTAAAGTAACTGAAACTACATAAATTCGTCAAAGTGAATAATTTGTGTCAACTTGCCGCAATGTAGATTTATTAACGCACCCGTGATGATCTACATCTCCATTTAAACCAGATGTTTTAGAGCGCACGTTGAGATGTATTCAGGGCAGGGCTGTACCTACACATATTTGTTGCACGTGCTACAAAAATCATTCTTTGCGATGAATGATTTAGTACCAACGTTACACAGGTCAGATACAGTTTTGCCTATGGTTATATCGTGAGACTGAGGCGCTTTTTGTTTGTTCGAAGTGCGTGTTTAGGGTGTGAGAGGGGAGTCGATGTGCTTTGATTCCAGCTTGGTAGTTGTAGTCTATGCGATTAAAAAACACGTGTGTGTGAAGTATCCAAACAATGATAACGCTTTCATTATGGCTGCTTTAGCCACAGACCTTGAGCTACTGTACAGTGGGTTGGGTTCCATTTAGAAGTGTCCACTTCATTCGCCCTTTCGGTGATTCACACAGCTACTTGAAATGTATTACTACTGATATGCATAACTTTTCGCCAAGAGGTGGCAGCTTGATACTGTAAGGTGTAAGCCATTGGTTCCAAAGGAGATTTTATTTGGGTCGCCAGCATAGCCTAGTGACAATTTGTGTTGTGTAATAGGCCTAGTGCCTACCTTATATAGCTTATAGTTTGTTAACAGTCACGGTTTTGTCATAACTCCCTCTATGCATTTTTGCATTTACAATAGCTCTGAAACCGGGGGGCGAACACGTCGCAGGGGGGGCGCCAGTGCGTGGATATCTCAATCGCAAAATTAAACAATATTTCTATCGGGCGCCTAGCATGGACTAGGCTGGGTGAAAATCAAAAGATTGCGTCAAAAGATTGAGCTTGGTCTGGCGAAAGCCAGACTAACCATTGACCTCATAGTTGCAAAATGCAAGGGAACATGAATCAGCATATTATTTGCACAAACAATAAGCTCTTCAACTTTGCCCGTTAAAATGTGTATGAACAGTCTCGCAACGCATTTCATGAAGGCCCTTTTGGACATGTCAGTTATTTGCTCCACTGGGTAAAACGGCATTTTGTTTTAGACTACTGGTATTTCATTTGTGCATTGACAATAAAGCTGAATATCATATGAACTAGATGACTAAACTTGAATGTAGAAGAAACATTCACAAAAATCCGTGACATGACCTCTCTTCTTGATAGCTGTTGAAAACTGCATGGAACTGACAGGGATTGTTTTGTTTAATAATAAATAAATGAATACATTATGCTGCTACCTTCTGCTTTTCCCAAATACAATGTAGCCTACAGGTGTACCTTTCATCAGTCTAGTTGCAATGGAAGGACTGTGATGAACTGCCCTACTTGTGATTGTTTAGAGATTTTAAAGGTTTTATAACAATGCTACAAATGTTTTGGCCCAGAAACAAATCTATTCACCTTTGCAGCGCCAGTAGGCTACTTTGTGTGCCAAACAAGCATACACAAAAGTTTCAAGAGTGGGGGATGGAGTAGAAGATGGAGACAAATTCATTAATATGATTTATTTTCGCGGAATGGATGTACAGGACTGAGCGGCGGTCATATTTCGTACCGCTATGCGGTACATCTAGTTCTTATAATATTTGTCATTTCTTATACATATTTAGTCGGCTCTTCCACTTGACATAACAACTCTATATCGGTTAAGGATGTCACGCATGAAACAATGCTGCAGAAACACGAAAATACGACTTTGAGTGTAGTAGCCTATAATTTTCAGTTCCTGTTTATCTATTGCACAATGGGTAATAATTTAAAGGAATTGTGTTGCAGTCTTGTAAATAGTGACCCTGCAAGATCCCTAGTCATTGCAAAATCATAGTCTGTGACTTAAAACTCTACTACTTGTCTTTAGATGTGAGAGGGTCTGAGACTGTAGTCTTTCAAAAATCTTTTCCAAATCTTTCCAAAGTCTGTCAGTGTAAGGAGGGCTTGAGGTGAAAGTGCTGTGGAGAAATTGCAGGATTGTTTGGCTCTGCGACCTAACCACACCCAGTTTATCTGCTGGGAAACCCTGTAGCTCCGGAGCAGGGTCGAGATCGGATGGTGACGTCGACCGGAAGTGTTTGGAAGCAAGCGAGTGGAGTGCGGAGTGGCGGTTTGTTTGTATCTCCAAGAGATATTTTCTTTGCTTTTTTCGTTTGTTTGTTTTGGTTTGTTTTGTTTATTTTTATTTGGCGGTTTGGCATAATCTGATTTGTGACTGGGTCTGGATAGTATAATGGAGGATGATGATGGGAGTGAGGATTGGTTAAAAGGTCTAGAAGATTGGAAAAGTCAAGGTTATGTACACGGTAGAGGGAGAGGAGGAAACAATACTAGGTCTAATGGGGCTGAGGGAATGGGGAAAGGGCCATCGAAGAGGAGTATTGAAGATGTATCTGATGAAGTAGGTAGAGATGTGAGAAGGAAGTTAAATCAGGAAGATGATTTGAAAGTAGTCGTTAAATTTAAAGAGGGGCATGATATAAACGAAATTGGTTTGTTTACATTGACGAGTGGATTGAAAAAGGCTGTAGGAGACATAGAAATGGCAAAGGTGTTACGGGATGGCAGATTACTAATTAAATGCAGGAACATTGAGCAAAGAGAGAAGGCTATGAGATTACAGTCGGTGTGTAAGAAAGAAGTGAGCGAAGTACGAAGCTTTGTAGGTATAAGAACAAAGGGAGTGATATCAGGTATACCGATTGGGGAAAAATTGGACGATCTTAAAAAGAATATTAAGGGAGGAACTGTAGTGGATATAAAAAGATTTAAAGCAAACCGTAATGGAGAGAAAGTAGATAGCACTACAGTACTTTTGGAGTTCAAGGAGCAAGTGTTGCCAGATAAAGTGATGGTGGGCTATTTGAGTTTCAGGGTGCGGGAGTACATCCCTCCACCAACTCGATGCTATAAATGCCAAAGGTATGGTCATATAGCAAATGTTTGCAAAGGGAAATTAAGATGTGGGAAGTGTGGAGGAGAGCATGAATATGGGAAATGTGGAGAGGGGGTTGAGAGGAAATGTTGTAACTGTGGTGGGGATCATACGGCTGCGTATGGGGGGTGTCCTGTAAGCAAAAGGGCAGTGGTGGTGCAGCAGATACGGACAACACAAAAAATTACATATGCTGAGGCTGTAAAGGTCGTCAATATGGAAAGGAAAGAGACACATGAGATACCTGCAACACAAGGTGGTGCTGAATGCAGAAGGCCAAAGGAGGATGTGATAAGCTCAGAGAAATTGATACTGTTCATTGCGTATGTGGTTAATTGTTCTGATCAAGCTAAAACGAGAACTGAGAAAATAAAAATAATTGTTAAAGCTGCTGCAAAATTCTTGAATGTGGATAATTTATCATGGGAAAAAATACAAGCTGATCTTATGCAGGGTGAAACAAATGATCCATCGTTAACACCTCTAAGAACTTATTGATTTTACAGTGGAATGCAAGAAGTCTTATAGCAAATGGGCAGGAGTTAAAAGGTTTTATTAATAATTTAGAGGTTAAGCCAGATGTAATTTGCATTCAGGAGACATGGCTTAAACAGTCATTAGATTTTGTTATAAAGGGGTACATAAGTATTAGAAGGGATAGAGTGGAGGGAAGTGGTGGAGGGTGTGCAACATTTGTTAAAAGAGGGATGCAGTTTAGAGAGGTTAAGAAGGGTGTGGATTTAGAATATATTGTAATAGAAATATGGACAGATAGTGGTAGTATGGGTATCATTAATTTTTACAATCCATGCAGACAACTAGAAGATGAGAATCTGGATGAAATGTGGGATAACTTAAATGGTAAAGATATTTGGTGTGGTGATTTTAATGCACACAGTACTCTTTGGGGGGATAGGGATGATTCTAATGGAAAAGTGATTGAGGAATATTTGGGTGAGAAGGGGCTAGTATGCTTGAATGATGGCTCAGGTACGAGAATAGATATAGCTAGGGGATATGAATCTGCAATAGATCTGACTTTGGCTACAAAGACAGTAGCTGATAAATGTAGCTGGGAAGTATTGAGGGAAAGTACTATAGGCAGTGACCATTTTTCAATTGCAATTAAGGTAGGAGTGGAGGTGATAAGAGAGAGTGTAATGAGGGAAGGTAGGTGGATGTTAGAAAGAGCTGATTGGGACACATTTAGAGAGTTCAGTGAATACAGATTGGTGGGTGTAAATAAGGATCAAAGTGTTGAGAATTTATGTAGGGAAATCAGCAGCAGCGTAGTAGATGCAGCAGAAGTAGCTGTACCTAAAACTAAGAATAAAAATGTCACCAGAATTGTACCTTGGTGGTCTTGCAGTGAGAGTATAAAGCATAGAAATAGAGCCTTTAGAATTTTGAAAAGGTCACACAACTTTCAGGAAATGATTGAATACAAAAGATTGCAAGCAATAGTGAGACAGACAATAAGGAAGGCAAAAAAAGTATACTGGGAAAAGTTTTGTGATTCTATTGGTAGAACTACACCAATACAACAAGTGTGGGGTATGATAAAGAAAATGAGGGGTAATGGGAGAGAATATGAGTATCCAATAATGATGGATGATAACAGGATTATTACTAATAGTAGAGACAAGGCTGAAGTTATAGCAAAGACATTAGTAAAGGTACATAGTGAAGCAAATTTAGATCAGGTAGAAAGGGAAGGAAGAGAAGCTACTAAACTAAGATATAGTGCTGAGTTGGGTAATGATATAAATGGGGAAAGGGCCATCGAAGAGGAGTATTGAAGATGTATCTGATGAAGTAGGTAGAGATGTGAGAAGGAAGTTAAATCAGGAAGATGATTTGAAAGTAGTCGTTAAATTTAAAGAGGGGCATGATATAAACGAAATTGGTTTGTTTACATTGACGAGTGGATTGAAAAAGGCTGTAGGAGACATAGAAATGGCAAAGGTGTTACGGGATGGCAGATTACTAATTAAATGCAGGAACATTGAGCAAAGAGAGAAGGCTATGAGATTACAGTCGGTGTGTAAGAAAGAAGTGAGCGAAGTACGAAGCTTTGTAGGTATAAGAACAAAGGGAGTGATATCAGGTATACCGATTGGGGAAAAATTGGACGATCTTAAAAAGAATATTAAGGGAGGAACTGTAGTGGATATAAAAAGATTTAAAGCAAACCGTAATGGAGAGAAAGTAGATAGCACTACAGTACTTTTGGAGTTCAAGGAGCAAGTGTTGCCAGATAAAGTGATGGTGGGCTATTTGAGTTTCAGGGTGCGGGAGTACATCCCTCCACCAACTCGATGCTATAAATGCCAAAGGTATGGTCATATAGCAAATGTTTGCAAAGGGAAATTAAGATGTGGGAAGTGTGGAGGAGAGCATGAATATGGGAAATGTGGAGAGGGGGTTGAGAGGAAATGTTGTAACTGTGGTGGGGATCATACGGCTGCGTATGGGGGGTGTCCTGTAAGCAAAAGGGCAGTGGTGGTGCAGCAGATACGGACAACACAAAAAATTACATATGCTGAGGCTGTAAAGGTCGTCAATATGGAAAGGAAAGAGACACATGAGATACCTGCAACACAAGGTGGTGCTGAATGCAGAAGGCCAAAGGAGGATGTGATAAGCTCAGAGAAATTGATACTGTTCATTGCGTATGTGGTTAATTGTTCTGATCAAGCTAAAACGAGAACTGAGAAAATAAAAATAATTGTTAAAGCTGCTGCAAAATTCTTGAATGTGGATAATTTATCATGGGAAAAAATACAAGCTGATCTTATGCAGGGTGAAACAAATGATCCATCGTTAACACCTCTAAGAACTTATTGATTTTACAGTGGAATGCAAGAAGTCTTATAGCAAATGGGCAGGAGTTAAAAGGTTTTATTAATAATTTAGAGGTTAAGCCAGATGTAATTTGCATTCAGGAGACATGGCTTAAACAGTCATTAGATTTTGTTATAAAGGGGTACATAAGTATTAGAAGGGATAGAGTGGAGGGAAGTGGTGGAGGGTGTGCAACATTTGTTAAAAGAGGGATGCAGTTTAGAGAGGTTAAGAAGGGTGTGGATTTAGAATATATTGTAATAGAAATATGGACAGATAGTGGTAGTATGGGTATCATTAATTTTTACAATCCATGCAGACAACTAGAAGATGAGAATCTGGATGAAATGTGGGATAACTTAAATGGTAAAGATATTTGGTGTGGTGATTTTAATGCACACAGTACTCTTTGGGGGGATAGGGATGATTCTAATGGAAAAGTGATTGAGGAATATTTGGGTGAGAAGGGGCTAGTATGCTTGAATGATGGCTCAGGTACGAGAATAGATATAGCTAGGGGATATGAATCTGCAATAGATCTGACTTTGGCTACAAAGACAGTAGCTGATAAATGTAGCTGGGAAGTATTGAGGGAAAGTACTATAGGCAGTGACCATTTTTCAATTGCAATTAAGGTAGGAGTGGAGGTGATAAGAGAGAGTGTAATGAGGGAAGGTAGGTGGATGTTAGAAAGAGCTGATTGGGACACATTTAGAGAGTTCAGTGAATACAGATTGGTGGGTGTAAATAAGGATCAAAGTGTTGAGAATTTATGTAGGGAAATCAGCAGCAGCGTAGTAGATGCAGCAGAAGTAGCTGTACCTAAAACTAAGAATAAAAATGTCACCAGAATTGTACCTTGGTGGTCTTGCAGTGAGAGTATAAAGCATAGAAATAGAGCCTTTAGAATTTTGAAAAGGTCACACAACTTTCAGGAAATGATTGAATACAAAAGATTGCAAGCAATAGTGAGACAGACAATAAGGAAGGCAAAAAAAGTATACTGGGAAAAGTTTTGTGATTCTATTGGTAGAACTACACCAATACAACAAGTGTGGGGTATGATAAAGAAAATGAGGGGTAATGGGAGAGAATATGAGTATCCAATAATGATGGATGATAACAGGATTATTACTAATAGTAGAGACAAGGCTGAAGTTATAGCAAAGACATTAGTAAAGGTACATAGTGAAGCAAATTTAGATCAGGTAGAAAGGGTAGGAAGAGAAGCTACTAAACTAAGATATAGTGCTGAGTTGGGTAATGATAATGAGGAAGGTGGTGTGATGGAGGTTCTATTTACAATGAAGGAACTGAATTGTGCTTTGAAGAAGGTGGGTAAATCTACACCAGGGAATGACAAGGTTTGCTATGCAATGATAGAAAATCTAACTGATAAAGGTAAGGAAGTAATATTGGCTCTTTTTAATAAAATATGGGTAGAAGGGGTAATCCCTTGCACTTGGAAGGAATCAATTATTATTCCTATTAGGAAACCTGGTAAAGACGCTAAATTGCCTAGTAGTTATAGGCCTATTGCACTGACATCTCAGTTGGGTAAGACCATGGAACGAATGGTAAATGATAGATTAGTATTCTATTTAGAAACTAAAGATGCATTAAGGAATTACCAGAGTGGTTTTAGGAAAGGTAGGGGGACCATGGACCCAACTGTGTTACTTGAAGATGACATAAGAAAAGCTCAGGTAAACAAAGAAACAGTTTTAGCTATATTTTTTGATATAGAGAAAGCATATGACATGATGTGGAAGGAGGGGCTTCTTATCAAATTATATCAGTTGGGAGTAAAGGGGAGAGGGTTTGCGTGGGTAAAATCCTTTTTATGTGGGAGGAAAATTAGAGTTAAAGTAAATGGGGTTTTGAGTGAAGTATATGAGGTAGACAATGGTACTCCTCAAGGGAGTATTATTAGCCCATTACTTTTTTCAGTAATGATAAATGAGATATTTATAAATGTAGAAAGGTCTATTGGTGTAGCTTTATTTGCAGATGATGGAGCAATGTGGAAAAGGGGAAGAAATGTCAATCACATTGTAAATAAGATACAACAAGCAGTGGATACAGTACACACATGGACAATTGAATGGGGATTCAGGATATCTGTGGAAAAAACTAAGGTCATTTTCTTCACAAGGAAGAAAATAAGTCAGGAGTTACAGATTCAAATATCAGGTAAGGAATTGGAAAGAGTAGAGAGCTTTAAATATCTAGGTATATGGTTTGACAAAAGATTAACATGGGCAGTTCATATTCAGAAGATGGTAGAAAAGTGTAAAAAGGTATTGAATGTAATGAGGTGTTTGCATGGGGTGGAATGGGGTGCAACTAGGAGTGCTATGCATACAATATATATTGGACTGATTAGATCAGTTTTTGATTATGGGTGTGTTGTATATGGGTCTGCTGCTAAGACAGCTTTAAATAAACTAGACAGAGTGCAGAGTCGAGGTTTAAGACTATGTTGTGGAGCCATGAAGACAACTCCAGTGGCAGCCATCCAAGTAGAGATGGGGGAGTTGCCTTTAGATCTCAGAAGGGACCAGCTTAGCCTGGTTTTTTGGGCAAACCTTAAAGGTCATAGGGAAGACCATTTTAGTCAATCTACATTGGTAGAGTGTCAAGAGAGACAGAATGGTACAAAAAGTAGTTTTGGGTGGACTATTAAACAGAAAATAAATGAGATGGAAATAGCCTTGTTGGATATAAGTCCTACAGTAGTGGTTTCAAGAGTTCCTTTATGGACTCTTGAAGATCTTTCAGTTGATCTCAGTCTTTTGGAAGAAACTAAGAATGGGGATATAGATAGTAATATGGTGCAGGGGTATTTAATTGAAAGATATGGGGATAGGATTATAATGTACACAGATGGGTCCAAAAGGGATGGGAGAGTGGGGGTGGCTTTTGTTATTCCAAAATTAAAAGTAGCAACACAAAAAAGAATTAATGATAATTTAGCAGTCTATACAGCAGAACTAATTGCTATTTTAATGGCGCTCTCTTGGGCTGAGAGTAACAGGCCAAGAAGTTTAGTAATTGCTTCAGACTCAGCGTCAGCTCTGATGAGTATTCAGAACATAAATTCACAATCTAGACAAGACATTGTTATAGAAATTGTCCAAATGGCTAGTACATTAATTAAAACTGGAGTCAATGTTGGACTTGTATGGGTTCCTGCCCATAAAGGAGTAACAGGGAATGAGTTGGCTGATAAGTATGCAAAAAAGGCAACAGAAATGGAGTATATAAGTTTAAGCATTAAGTATAGTAAAGCTGAGGTGAAATCAATCATTAAAGGAAAGATAAAGGAGAAGTGGCAAGTATTGTGGGATAATGGTCAGACTGGTAGGAGACTATATAATATCCAAAAAAGAGTGGGGGTGAGTAGAAGTACTTGCAGAAATACACAGGAGAACATCATTTCAAGAATGAGATTTGGGCACACAGGCTTAAACAGTACATTATTTTTAATGAAAAAACATGCTGATGGGAGGTGTAGTGTATGTAACACACAGGATACCATAGAACATGCTATTGAAGAATGTACTAGATATAGTAATGAGAGACAACAGTTAATCCAGCAGCTAGAAGATGAAGAGATACCTTTGAAAGTAAGGGATATTTTGCTAAGGAATTCTGGTGATTTTTGTTTTGGGTTTTTATTTTCCTTTTTTAGAAGAACAGGTTTAATAAAGATAATTTAAGTGTAGGGAAATAATTTATTCAGACCCACACTTCATTTCAGAAGGTGGCGGTAATGCAACCAGACGTTGTTTGCCAACCGCCATAAAAACAAGAAGAAGAAGAAGAAGCTCCGGAGCAGGGGCTCAGACCAGGATAAATTGTTTGCTCGCCCTCAGTTCACTATTTTGTTCATCTCAACCCAGCACTCCAGTGTGTCCTGATCTGTGTGCGTCTTTGAGTTAACGTAAGTAATCACTTTAATGACCCTCACTATGACTTTTGTGATGTAGAGTAGCTCTGCCATCATGTGTAAAGTTAAGGTCTTTGTTTGTTGGTTTAGTGTGTTGGAGTCCCATGTGAGAGATGATTAGGTGATGTTGGTTGACTTGGGATGTCAAGTATTGTTTAGTTGTACCTTATATAGCCATATGATTTCAGTTTATTGTTCAAATGTCAATTGGTTTGTTTGTGAGTTGGGATCTGTACTGATTTACCCCATTTCACTGATTACTCCATTTTCTGTTTGTTTCCTCTTTGATGCAGCACACATACAAGTAAAGAACAAAAGAACAGATGAATTGAAACTCAAATAAAGTTCACTTGTGTTGCACCGAAACCTGCCATCTCCGTGTCATCACTCCATACCATTGAGCCTTCTGACCGAGGCTCTGCCTGCTCGCCACACACTCACTCTACCTCGACCCACATCGCCCCCTACAGTTAAGAATACTGTTGGGTTGTGGAGGTTAGCACACTATAACGTTACAGCTACTAGTCAGGACTTGTTGTGCAAGACAAGTATAACTGTATAATTATAGGCTGTTCATCTTATTGACTCCAACACAGAACCCACCCCCACCCCCCTTCACCTACCACCACAAATACAATTCCATTCTGTGGGAAACACTGCCTTCCATTATCAGACCCTTCATCTTACCCATGACAAATGCATAGTCCTGTAGAATAGAGTATTGTTAGAATACTATTGAGTTGTGGAGATTAGCGCACTAGAATACTACTGTTAGAATACTTTTAGGTTGTGGAGGTTAGCACACTATAATGTTACAGCACAGGGTAATCAATTTTATGCATCAAATTTATTCCAATCCAACTCAAAAGTTTTGAACAACACAAAGTGAAGGTTTTATCCAGATCAAAACCAAGAATAGATTATGTGATCTAATCCAATTTCAGGATCCTTGTTTCCCTTTGAACAACCCATTTTCAAGATTTGATCCAATCCGATAGCCGAAATCCGGTAACTGAAATCCGATAACCAAAATCCGATCACGTTTCTTTTGAACAATTGTGCCCAAACAATCAAAGCATATGTAAAACTAAAAAGCTATGCTACCTCATGTTCGTTTTGCTCGGACCCCGTAAATCACCGCTTGCGGTTATATTTACGGGTCCGAGCAGCGTAGCTGCAGGACCCCTATTGTTTCTGTACCGTTCATTTTTTGCCAAAATTCTGTAAAAGTCATACTGCAGCCTAAACCGTAACTCCAAAACTCTTGAAATGTTCAGGTATGGTTACCAGTACCCCCCTCTACCCATAACCCAATTTGGGGTACTGCACCCAAAGGTGGCGCTATTGGAAAAAAAAGTTAATTATGCTTATTTCTCCTTACCAGATTGACCTAGACTCAAAATTCTTTCATAATATTAATCTCTAAACTCAGATGCATCTTTTGGCCCTGGTCTTATGGTCTACAAATGTTTACTTTTGCCACAATTTCATGGAAAAGCCAAACATTATAAAAAGTTTCACAGGCTTCAAAAATTATCAAATCTTCACCAAAATTCTCACAGACAATGTTTAGACAAAGCCTCACAAAAGTTATCAAAATAATTTGGATATGTTGTTCCATTTCAGAGATATAGGCCAATACATTTCGACCACTCAGCCCATTTATCCTATATCACCTATATTCCTATATGAGTATTTTTTTTTCTTGGATAACAAGCATACAACCATCATTAGGTGGATACCATTAACAGTGCACATTTTCAGATCTGTACTCTTTTTTATAAAGCCCTTAATTCTATTGTCAAATGTATGCTAGGAATTTTCTTGATGTGTGTTTGCCAACACACATTTTCACTATGTGAATGTGACTGCCTAATATGTTGGATTGTTAGTGGCTCAGAGGGATAATGCCTAGTGCTGGTGTTTGTTAGGTTGAGAGTTTGAATCCTGCTAGAGCTTTAGGCTCAAGATGCACATGCTATTGGTTATTGAAGAGTCACACCATTGAACAGCACCTGAATGACATCAGGCAATTAACATTCACACTCATTAGTTGCCAAGAATCAGAATGCCGACACACTCTATGACATATAGGGGAACTTATTTGTTTACTATTTTTCCTTCATCATTAAGTCTATCATATTTATATTTCATCCATTACTGTTCTTCTCTATAAATGTCTAATTGCCCCAGAATATCCAAAAGTTTTCAGGTGTACTCTTTCAGGAAAGCCCTTCATTTTATTGTCAAATGTATACTTGGAGTTTTTCTTGTGTGTTTACCAACACACATTTTCACCATGTGAATGTGACTGTCTAATATGTTGGATTGTTAGTGGCTCAGAGGGATAATGCCTAGTGCTGGTGTTTGTTAGGTTGAGAGTTCGAATCCTGCTAGAGCTTTAGGCTCAAGATGCACATGCTATTGGTTATTGAAGAGTCACACCATTGGACAGCACCTGAATGACATCAGGCAATTAACATTCACACTCATTAGTTGCCAAGAATCAGAATGCCGACACACTCTATGACATATAGGGGAACTTCTTTGTTTACTATTTTTCCTTCATCATTAAGTCTATCATATTTATATTTCATCCATTACTGTTCTTCTCTATAAATGTCTAATTGCCCCAGAATATCCAAAAGTTTTCAGGTGTACTCTTTCAGGAAAGCCCTTCATTTTATTGTCAAATGTATACTTGGAGTTTTTCTTGTGTGTTTACCACACACATTTTCACCATGTGAATGTGACTGCCTAATATGTCGGATTGTCAGTGGCTCATAGGGATAATGCCTAGTGCTGGTGTTTGTTAGGTTGAGAGTTCGAATCCTGCTAGAGCTTTAGGCTCAAGATGCACATGCTATTGGTTATTGAAGATTCACACCATTGAACAGCACCTGAATGACATCAGGCAATTAACATTCACACTCATTAGTTGCCAAGAATCAGAATGCCGACACACTCTATGACATATTGGGGAACTTCTTTGTTTACTATTTTTCCTTCATCATTAAGTCTATCATATTTATATTTCACCCATTACTGTTCTTCTCTACAAATGTCTAATTGCCCCAGAATTTCCAAACGTTTTCAGGGGTTCTCTTTCAGGAAAGCCCTTCATTTTATTGTCAAATGTATACTTGGAGTTTTTCTTGTGTGTTTACCAATACACATTTTCACCATGTGAATGTGACTGGCAAAGATGCAGGATTGACAGTGGCTTAGTGGGATAATGCCTTGTACTGGTCATCCTTAGGTTGAGAGTTCAAATCCCACCTGAAGCATTAGTGTTCAAATACTGTTGGGTTGTGGAGGTTAGCATACTAGAATAGAATGCTGTTGGGTTGTGGAGGTTAGCACACTATAACATTACAGCATTACAGCTACTTGTCAATATGGACTTGTAGTGCAAGGCAAGTATAACTGTATAATTATACGCTGTTTATCTTATTGACTCCGACACAGAACCCACCACCACAAATACAATTCAATTCTGTGGGAAACACTCCCTTCCATTATCAAACCCTTCATCTTATCCACAACAAATAAATAGTCCTGTAGAATCAAGTATTGTTAGAATACTGTTGGGTTGTGGATGTTAGCACACTATAACGTTACAGCACAGGGTAATCCTAATTTTATGGATCAAATTTATTCCAATCTAACTCAAAAGTTTTGAACAACACAAAGGTTTTATCCAGATCAAAACCAAGAATAGATTATGTGATCTAATCCAATTTCAGGATCCTTGTTTCCTTTTGAACAACCCATTTTCAAGATTTGATCCAATCCGATAGCCGAAATCCGGTAACTGAAATCCGATAACCGAAATCCGATCACGTTTCTTTTGAACAATTGTGCCCAAACAATCAAAGCATATGTAAAACTAAAAAGCTATGCTACCTCATGTTCGTTTTGCTTGGACCCCGTAAATCACCGCTTGCGGTTATATTTATTATTATTTTTCCCGTCTCCCTAATTTTTTGTCAGCTCTAGCGCCTAGGCCCTTTGAGACAGAGACACCGTTCCAACTTTAAAATGTCCGGTCAGTACCGGTGTAAGTTGGTCGCGAAGATGACATCAGGTGGGCGTGTCGTTCGTCCGCCATATTGGATAGAACAGAAAGCGAAACTAAATTTTCACAGGTCACAAATTTGGTCCGAATGCCACGAAACTTGACGTACATTATCCTTGGACCAAGCCTCACAAAAGTTACCAGAAGGATTTTTGATTTTCGAAACAGGAAGTCGTCCATATCTCAGGAACACTGTCACATATCGATACCAACTTTTGTATATGAACTGGGGACTCCAATGTGAGGGTGCATAAGCTAAAAAAAAAAAAGAAATATTCCAAAAGTTTCCATCATTTGGCAAACCACCCACAGGTATTTGGTAACTCTCATCATTCACCTTTGCACCATTCACCTTCTATCACAATGCCTTCCAAGTATGCTCAATGTCTCTGGGCAGCCACAATGTCTCCGGGCAACCTTGCCCAATCATGAAATCCTTGCTCAGCCATGGGATAGTATGGACTTACTTAGGTTTTACTTTGTTGTTTTGTTGTAAAAACATGCAAGGCATTCTGGGCCATGTAATGAACAGTAGTCGGCAGCACTCCATACGTATTAATATGAATAGGTGTTTCTGTAAACCTAGGGACAATAAACAGCTATCTGTTACAAAAACGAGCTGGTAATCGCTCATTGAAGAGGGAACTATGATAAAAAAGATTGTTTTCCTAAAAGCATGGAGTTGACGAAAGAATAGCCTACATCTGAACGCTAAGTGGCAACGTTGTATTACATTTCACTAAATACTTGTGAGCTTCACAAGTAAGGAAGGTGCAAATATTATGTAATTTATCATGGGAAATTATTGGAAATGTTATTTCTTGTTTATTCTAATTGCAAACCACACACATCCATTCCTAATCACACGTACACTTTTAATACCTTCAAAAGACTCTCATTTCGTTTATTTGATGTTGCCTAGCAACGCAGCCTTCAGAGCAAAGATTCTAGAACAGAGCTTCAGAGAGACACGTTTTGAGTTTGTGGCCAAGTACCTAAAATATCGGTTTCCATGTGCTGGATGGTGTGCTTCCTTTATGAAAGTAAGTGTTTTATAGAGTTACAGACATAACTAGACTGCATTTCCGGCGGGAACTGCGAAAGTGTGCTTGCCCTGGTCCGGTCAGCAACGTGAGCAGACAGTGGCATACGCTATGCTGAACCTGGCTTGATCCAAGCATTCTAACAGTGCCTTTCAGTGTTGGAGCAGTGGCAATATCTCAAAAGCTCTAGGAGAGGGCTATTCAACTATTGGCTTGCGGGGTGAATGCGGTTCGTTGGATTTTACCTGTGGCCTGCCTTCGAATTTAGCTTCTATGACTAAGATCAAATCAATAAAATAAAACGACAGCAGTGATTGGCTGCAAAAATAAATAATGTCACGCGTCTTGCGCCTCTCAAACTGGGCTATCAGGTAACCTACAGAAGAATTGAAATTATGAAATGTGACCAAGGCATTAAAATGCTGCTTGTTTGTCAGGATACTTTTTCACTGATTTATTTTAAAAAAAATATGAGCTATGAGTGTGAATGTTATTCCATCCCCTAATTATGTTTTACTGGTTTATTTGACAAATAATCTATATGGATTTGCTCTAAAAAAGACCTTATGTCTGTTTGGGATTGTTTTGAGAGCCTGGGATTGTTTTGAGAGCCTATGTAGCCTATCTCAGATGTATATCAGGATAAAGGAATAAAGAAATACTTCATATTACTCTAAACCACCTTCTGTAAATCAACTGTAAGCTTATACTACTGTCTACATTGCACTATATTTCTTGACCTGTGTCTATTTCATCCCCTTTCTATACTTTGCATCACATAACATACATGCATCACAGCTAAGATCTTTGGTTGCTATGAAGGCCAGTCGTTCTAAATGGATGGTTGCTATGGCCAAAGTTCAGTTCTATCTCTGCCATTTTCAAGCGGGCATATCCTAGAATTCTGATTAACCTTATCTTATTTGAAACATCTCTATTTTACTTCCATACAGTGGGTCCCATTAAGAAGTGGCCACTTCATTTGCGCTTACCGTGATTCACGCAGCAACATTATTAAATTAATCTGTCACCATATGCCTATGCCTACGTTTGCAAAGAGGAGAACATTTTAATTTGATTCACAATGAAACGTTACATTTAATGTATACGTCGTTGACAATAGGACAATAGGTTAGTTTTGGTTGTTGTTGGTGGTGTTACTGCATCTCTTAGTTATGCAATGCAAAATTGTTCCCTCGCCATTGGAAGCTCCTGTAGACGCATTTCAAAACATCGCGACATGAAATGACACAAAAAACTGTTTCTGAATAGGTCTTAGTGAGTTAGGAGTCCTCGCGTACTTTTAGGGCTAATGCTTTGTGAATTACTCTTAGTAAAAAAAAATAGGAGTCCTAAAGTTACGAGTGATGAAGTTACGAGTGCAAGCATCTCATATCAAATGACCATGGCATTACGCTAAGCAACATAAATCCCATACATAGCAACATAGCCTACATCTCCTCCCTATTACATAGCTAGCCACACAAGAAATTAATGCTACTAAATCTCTGCTTAACATGCTAAATCTCCGCTTAGCATTCTAATAACAGAAGGGGCACATTTATGTTGACCACTACAACATGACTCATTATGTCTGTAACTCTATAAAACACTTACTTTCATAAAGGACGCACACCATCCAGCACAAACACATGGAAACCGATATTTTAGGTACTTGACCACAAACTCAAAACGTGTCTCTCTGAAGCTCTTCTAGAATCTTTGCTCTGAAGGCTGCGTTGCTATGGCAACATCAAATAAACGGAGAGTCTTTTCAAGGTATTTCCTGCTTGTACTGTCGTCAAATCCATGCTTTGAGGAAAAAATTCTTTTTATCATAGTTCCCTCTTCAATGAGCGATTACCAGCTCGTTTTTGTAACAGAGATAGCTGTTTATTGTCCCTAGGTTTACAGAAACACCTATTCATATTAATACGTATGGAAATCAAGTTAACGCTGCCGACCACTGTTTGTCTATTAGCATCTACATGGCCCAGAATGCCTTGCATGTCTTTACAACAAAACAACACAGTAAAACCTAAATGCCCGTAAACATATGCATTTGCATACTTGTAACATTTTTAATAATACTCTCCCATCATGATATGTAACAATAATGAAAAATTTTATTTGAATACCGTCAATGTGAAAACAACTCTATTATGTAAGCTATATATAGCTACCGTTCTCCTTGCTATTTCAGTTCGTAAGTCCATACTATCCCATGGCAGAGCAAGGATTTCATGATTGGGCAAGGTTGCCTGGAGACATTGTGGATACCCAGAGGCATTGATTGAGCATACTTGGAAGGCGTTGTGATAGAAGGTGAGTGGTGTAAAGGTGAATGGGGAGAGTTACCAAATACCTGTGGGTGGTTTGCCAAATGATGGAAACTTTTGGAATATTTCTTTTTTTTTTTTAGCTTATGCACCCTCACACTGGAGTCCCCAGTTCATATACAAAATTTGGTATCGATATGTGACAGTGTTCCTGAGATATGGACGACTTCCTGTTTCGGAGCTTCGCCGCCGATTAATTTAATTTAATTAACAATTGCTGCTGTCAATTGTTCCAAAAAGCAAGGCACTGATAAGGCATGGTCTGAAGATGGTCTCTGCCAATTTTGGTGAGGATCCGCTGAAATTTGTGACCTGCGAAAACTTGTACGTGTTTTTGATTGAATCCAATATGGCGGCCGAATCAATTACGATGACATCACAAGTTGGCTTGGGTCGGCCTAAGGACCTACAACAGTATTACCTGACACCACTAGTGCATTTTAATTCTAAGCACAACAGCAGCTACAGGCCAAAAGGCATGTTTCTAAATTACAGCGCCCCCTAGAGGTCAAAGGTCACCAGATTTCTTGAGCGTCCCCCTGATTGAGTTCTGAGTCATTGCACCAAGTTTGGCTTTGATACATGCAAGGGTTGCTGAGATATGAGCTCACTTCCTGTTTGGCGGCTTCGCCGCATATTTCGATTGGCTGTTACGGACGACCGGTTTTAGTTCCGAAGACGAAAAGGAGTATCTTTTGTGAGGCATGGTCTGAAGATCATGTGTGTCAGATTTGGTGTCGATCGGACAAAATTTGTGACCTGTGAAAACTTTTTAGTGTTTTTGATGAAATCCAAAATGGCGGAAAATCCATCATGGCGGAAATTTACGTCATAGGGTGCGTTGGACTTGGATTGGCCCAAGGATTCCAACGATGCCTCATTTTTGACAATTGGGCCTACGGGTCAAAAGTTACATGAATGAACGCACGTCCAACTTTGGCCTGTTGGTGGCGCTAGAGCGCTCGAGGTGCCGGCATGAACCTTGGTGAAATTAATCATTGGACTATCCCCAATCAGTGTGCCAAATTTCACAACTTTTGACCAGACGGTTCTATGGGCTGCCATAGACTTCCATGGCGGAATAATAATAATAAGAACAAAGAGAAACACAATGGGTGCCTTCGCAGCTTCGCTGCTAGGCCCCCAATAATAGTGAAAAATAATAATCCTTACAAAAACAATAGGGCCTTGCGCCCTTCGGTGCTCGGGCCCTAAATATAGCCGCAAGCGGCAATGGCGGGCCCGAGCACCTGCGGGCCGCAACCTGTAACATGTCGGAATCCAACAAAGCACCGACGTGCTGCATTTGTGAAATGTACATATTTGATGCGTGTGCTATTTGTTTTTGTATTTTATTTTCTGCAACATGTACTTGCTTGGCCAGGTGGGGGCGCAATGCAAGGCAGGCCCATTGGGTGTCATCATAATCATAATATATGTTAACCTGAGAAATTTCAGACCATTCATTTTAAGCAAAGAATATTTCTGATACACGTTTTGGATGGCCAGATGGTGGCGCTATGTTAGACATGGAAATTAGACATGTGAATATCATCACAATAATGATATCCAAAATGTGTGTAAACTTTCAGATCAATCACTTAAGTCATTGTCCATTTCTGGCACATTTCCTTCTTGACCAGGTGGTGGCGCTAAGCCAGGCAGGCCCATTGGATGTCTGGATATCATCATAATCATAATATCTATTAACCTGAGAAGTTTCAGACCATTTATTCAAAGCATAGAGCATTTCTGGCACATTTCCAGCTTGGCCAGATGGTGGCGCTATGCTAGGCCTGTGGATTATGCATGTGAATATCATCACAATAATGATATCCAATATTTTATAAAGTTTCAGATCAATCACTTAAGACATTGTCCATTTCTGGCACATTTCCTGCTTGGCCAGGTGGTGGCGCTATGCCAGGCAGGCCCATTGGGTGTCTGAATATCATCATAATCATGATATCTATTAACCTGAGAAGTTTCAGACCATTCATTCAATGAACTGTGATTTATGACACATTTCCTCTTCATGTGGTGAGATATTAAAATCATATCAAATATATAACATATCAAAAATCCCTTCACAATTTAACATCAGCGACATCTTGGCATAATGTTTGCCAAATTTCACATGAATCTGACAAACCATCTAGGAGCAGTATGTTAAAATTGATCATGTGACATCAGTGTAATTGTCATTCTTTCTGTTGCCAGTTGGTGGCGCTATGCCAAACATGAATTATGGGCATGTAAATATTATTATTAACATGGTCTTCAATGACCTGTGAAATTTAAAACATTTCAAGCCATGCATGGTGAATTATGACACATTTATTGCTTATGTGGAAGGGTATTAAAATTAATAATGTCGCCATTTCGTCAAATTACAACATATCAAAAAAATGCTTCACAATTTATAATCAGGAACATCTCGGCGTCATGTATACCAACTTTGACATGAATCGGATCAACCGTCTAGGAGGAGTACGTTAAAATTGATCATGTCCACAACGCACAAAATCTCAATTACCTCACTTCCTGTGGGCGTGGCTAATGGCATGTTAATACAAAAGTTGTTTGTTTTTGGGAGTTACATACACCCACCAAATTTGGTGTGTGTATCTAAAACTATATGCCAACCACAAGTCACTGTGACGTAAGGGGGCGCTATGGAGTCCCTGGGCAACACCCGGTGCCAAGCTTTTATCCCTGTCTATTCACTGTACCACTTGATGTGTGTGCCAAATTTCATGCGTTTTCACCCATGGGAAGCACCTCTTTTGGGATCACAATTCAGCACATATTTCATCACATTAGTCTGCACAAAATCCCAAATATCTCACTTCCTGTTGGGCGTGGCTAATGCATTGTACATAGGAAAGTTGTTCATCTCTGAGAGATACAGACACCTACCAAATTTGGTGTGTGTAGCTGAAATTATATGCCAACCACGGGATCAGTCACCTAAGGAGGCATAAGGGGGCGCTAGCGAGTCCCTGGGCCATGCCAGGGGCCAAGCTTTTGTACCTAGCTGCTTTGTGTGACACCTGATGTGTGTGTCAAATTTCAAGACTTTTCGTTTATGTTAACCACCTCAAAATATATGGCAACCACGAGATCAGTCACCTAAGGGGGCGCTAGCGAGACCCTGGGCCACGCCCGGAGTCAAACTCTTCTACATAACTGCGATGCGTGACACTTGACGTGTGTGCCACATTTCAAGAGTTTTCGACCATGTTAACCACTTCAAAAACAGGAAAGCAAAAAAGTAGAATAATGAATAATAATAATAAATATAGCCGCAAGCGGCAATGGCGGGCCCGAGCACCTGCGGGCCACAACCCATGACATTTCAGAATTCAACAAAGCACCGACGTGGTGCATTTGTAAAATGTACATATTTGATGTTTGTGTTATTTGTTTTTGCATGTTATTTTCTGGCATATTTACTTGCTTGGCCAGGTGGGGCAATATGCAAGGCAGGCCCATTGTGAGTCATCATAATCATAATATATATTAACCTGAGAAATTTCAGATTATCCATTTT
Source organism: Alosa pseudoharengus (assembly GCF_046254945.1). Lineage (NCBI taxonomy): Eukaryota > Metazoa > Chordata > Actinopteri > Clupeiformes > Clupeidae > Alosa > Alosa pseudoharengus. The sequence goes on along the minus strand of NW_027468664.1, from coordinate 20,257,268 downwards.
AAGCAAAGAACATTTTTTATACACTTTTTGGCCAGATGGTGGCGCTATATTAGGCATGTGAATTACACATGTGAATATCATCACAATAATGATATCCAATATTTTGTAAAGTTTCAGATCAACCAATAAAGGCATTACCAATTTCTGGCACATTTTCCTGCTTGGCCAGGTGGTGGCGCTATGCCAGGCAGGCCCATAGGGTGTCTGGATATCATCATAATTATAATATCTATTAACCTGAGAAGTTTCAGACCATTCATTCAAAGCTTAGAGCATTTCTGGCATATTTCCTGTTTGGCCAGATGGTGGCGCTATGCTAGGCATGTGAATTATATGTGTGAATATCATCACAATAATGATATCCAATATTTTATAAAGTTTCAGATCAATCACTTAAGGCATTGTCCATTTCTGGCACATTTCCTACTTGGCCAGGTGGTGGCGCTTTGTCAGGCAGGCCCATTGGGTGTCTGGATATCATCATAATCATAATATCTATTAACCTGAGAAGTTTCAGACCATTCATTCAATGCACTGTGATTATATGACACATTTCCAGTTTATATGGTGAGATATTAAAATCATGACATATTACAACATATCAAAAATCCCTTCGCAATTTAACATCAGCAACATCTTGGCATAATGTTAGCCAAATTTCACATGAATCCGACAAACCGTCTAGGAGGAGTATGTTAAAATTGATCGATCATGTGAAATCAGCATAATTGCCATTCTTTCTGTTGCCAGTTGGTGGCGCTATGCCAAATATACATTATGGGCATGTGAATATCATCACTACCATGGTATTCAAAGACCTGTGAAATTTAAAACATTTCAAGCCATGCATGGTGAATTAAGACACATTTATTGTTAACGTGGAAGGGTATTAAAATTCATAGTTTCGCCATTTCGTCAAATTACAACATATCAAAAAAAGCTTCACAATTTAGAATCAGAATTAAATTGGCATCATGTATACCAACTTTCACATGAATCGGATCAATCGTCTAGGAGGAGTACGTTAAAATTGATCATGTCCACAATGCACAAAATCCCAATTACCTCACTTCCTGTGGGCGTGGCTAATGGCATGTTAATACAAAAGTTGATTGTTTTTGGGAGTTACATACACCCACCAAATTTGGTGTGTGTATCTAAAACTATATGCCAACCACAAGTCACAGTGACATAAGGGGGCGCTATGGAGTTCCTGGGCCAAGCCCAGTGCCAAGGCTTTTCCCCTGTGTATTCATGGTACCTCTTGACGTGTGTGCCAAATTTCATGCGTTTTCACCGATGGGAAGAACGTCTTCTGGCATCACAATTCATCACATTTTAGTCCGCACAAAATCCCAAATACCTCACTTCCTGTTGGGCGTGGCTAATGCATTGTACATACGAAAGTTGTTCATCTTGGGGAGATACACACACCTACCGAATTTGATGCGTCTAGCTGAAATTATGTGCCAACCACTGCCTCAATCACCTAAGGGGGCGCTACTGAGTGCCTGGGCCACGCCCAGGGCCAAGCTCTTGTACCTAACTGCTTTGCGTGACACCTGATATGTGTGCCAAATTTCAAGAGTTTTCGACCATGTTAACCACCTCAAAAAAGGAAAACGCTCTGAGACAAAGTTAATATAATAATAATAATAATAATCCTTACAAAAACAATAGGGCCTTGCGCCCTTCGGTGCTCGGGCCCTAAATATAGCCGCAAGCGGCAATGGCGGGCCCGAGCACCTACGGGCCGCAACCCGTGACATGTCGGAATCCAACAAAGCACCGACGTGGTGCGTTTGTGAAATGTACATATTTGATGCGTGTGCTATTTGTTTTTGTATTTTATTTTCTGCCACATGTACTTGCTTGGCCAGGTGGGGGCGAAATGCAAGGCAGGCCCATTGGGTGTCATCATAATCATATATATTAACCTGAGAAATTTCAGACCATTCATTTTAAGCAAAGAACATTTCTGATACACTTTTTGGTTGGCCAGATGGTGGCGCTATGTTAGGCATGGAAATTACACATGTGAATATCATCACAATAATGATATCCAAATTTTTTGTAAACAGATCAATCACTTAAGGCATTGTCCATTTTCTGGCACATTTCCTGCTTGACCAGGTGGTGGCGCTATGCCAGGCAGGCTCATTGGGTGTCTGGATATCATCATAATTATAATATCTATTACCATGAGAAGTGTCAGACCATTTATTCAAAGCATAGAGCATTTCTGGCACATTTCCTGCTTGGCCAGATGGTGGCGCTATGCTAGGCCTGTGAATTACGAATGTGAATATCATCACAAAAATGATGTCTGATATTTTATAAAGTTTCAGATCAATCACTTAAGGCATTGTCCATTTCTGGCACATTTCCTGCTTGGCCAGGTGGTGGCGCTATGTCAGGCAGGCCCATTGGGTGTCTGGATATCATCATAATCATGATATCTATTAACCTGAGAAGTTTCAGACCATTCATTCAATGCACTGTGATTTATGACACATTTCCTGTTTATGTGGTGAGATATTAAAATCATATCAAATATATAAGTTATCAAAAATCCCTTCACAATTTAACATCAGCGACATCTTGGCATAATATTCGCCAAATTTCAAATGAATCTAACAAACCGTCTAGGAGGAGTATGTTCAAATTGATCATGTGAAATCAGTATAATTGTCATTCTTTCTGTTGCCAGGTGGTGGCGCTATGCCAAACATGCTTTATGGGCATGTGAATATTATCATTAACATGGTCTTTAATGACCTGTGAAATTTAAAACATTTCAAGCCATGCATGGTGAATTATGACACATTTATTGTTCATGTGGAAGGGTATTAAAATTAATAATTTCGCCATTTCGTCAAATTACAACATATCAAAAAAAGGCTTCACAATTTATAATCAGGAACATCTCGGCGTCATGTATACCAACTTTAACATGAATCGGATCAACCGTCTAGGAGGAGTATGTTAAAATTGATCATGTCCACAACGCACAAAATCTCAATTACCTCACTTCCTGTGGGCGTGGCTAATGACATGGTAATACAAAAGTTGTTTGGTTTTGGGAGTTACATACACCCACAAAATTTGGTGTGTGTATCTAAAACTATATGCCAACCACAAGTCACAGTGACATAAGGGGGCGCTATGGAGTTCCTGGCCAACGCCCGGTGCCAAGGCTTTTCCCCTGTGTATTTACATTACCTCTTGACGTGTGTGCCAAATTTCATGCGTTTTCACCGATGGGAAGCACCTCTTTTGGCATCACAATTCATCACATTTTAGTCCGCACAAAATCCCAAATACCTCACTTCCTGTTGGGCGTGGCTAATGCATTGTACATACGAAAGTTGTTCATCTTGGGGAGATACACACACCTACCGAATTTGGTGTGTCTAGCTGAAAGTATGTGCCAACCACTGGATCAATCACCTAAGGGGGCGCTACTGAGTCACTGGGCCACGCCCGGGGTCAAGCCTTTATGCCTGTGTAGCCATTGTGATACCAGATGTGTGTGCCAAATTCCAAGACTTTTCATCCATGCTAACCACCTCAAAAATAGCAAAAAGGTGAACAAATAATAATAATAAATATAGCCGCAAGCGGCAATGGCGGGCCCGAGCACCTGCGGGCCGCAAGCCGTGACATGTCGGAATCCAACAAAGCACCGACGTGGTTCATTTGTGAAATGTACATATTTGATGCATGTGCTATTTGTTTTTGTATTTTATTTTCTGCCACATGTACTTGCTTGGCCAGGTGGGGGCGCAATGCAAGGCAGGCCCATTGGGTGTCATCATAATCATAATATATATTAAACTGAGAAATTTCAGACCATTCATTTTAAGCAAAGAACATTTCTGATACACTTTTTGGTTGGCCAGATGGTGGCGCTATGTTAGACATGGAAATTAGACATGTGAATATCATCACAATAATGATATCCAAAATGTTTGTAAACTTTCAGATCAATCACTTAAGGCATTGTCCATTTCTGGCACATTTCCTGCTTGACCAGGTGGTGGCGCTATGCCAGGCAGGCCCATTGGGTGTCTGGATATCATCATAATCATAATATCTATTAACCTGAGAAGTTTCAGACCATTTATTCAAAGCATAGAGCATTACTGACACATTTCCTGCTTGGCCAGGTGGTGGCGCTATGCCAGGCAGGCCCATTGGGTGTCTGAATATCATCATAATCATGATATCTATTAACCTGAGAAGTTTCAGACCATTCATTCAATGAACTGTGATTTATGACACATTTCCTCTTCATGTGGTGAGATATTAAAATCATATCAAATATATAACATATCAAAAATCCCTTCACAATTTAACATCAGCGACATCTTGGCATAATGTTTGCCAAATTTCACATGAATCTGACAAACCGTCTAGGAGCAGTATGTTAAAATTGATCATGTGACATCAGTGTAATTGTCATTCTTTCTGTTGCCAGTTGGTGGCGCTATGCTAAACATGAATTATGGGCATGTAAATATTATCATTAACATGGTCTTCAATGACCTGTGAAATTTAAAACATTTCAAGCCATGCATGGTGAATTATGACACATTTATTGCTTATGTGGAAGGGTATTAAAATTAATAATTTCGCCATTTCGTCAAATTACAACATATCAAAAAAAGGCTTCACAATTTATAATCAGGAACATCTCGGCGTCATGTATACCAACTTTGACATGAATCGGATCAACCGTCTAGGAGGAGTACGTTAAAATTGATCGATCATGTCCACAATGCACAAAATCTCAATTACCTCACTTCCTGTGGGCGTGGCTAATGGCATGTTAATGCAAAAGTTGTTTGTTTTTGGGAGTTACATACACCCACCAAATTTGGTGTGTGTATCTAAAACTATATGCCAACCACAAGTCACTGTGACGTAAGGGGGCGCTATGGAGTTCCTGGGCAACGCCCGGTGCCAAGCTTTTATCGCTGTCTATTCACTGTACCACTTGATGTGTGTGTCAAATTTCAAGACTTTTCAACCATGTTAACCACCTCAAAATATATGTCAACCACGGGATCAGTCACCTAAGGGGGCGCTAGCGAGTCCCTGGGCCACGCCCGGGGTCAAGCTCTTGTACCTAACTGCGATGCGTGACACCTGACGCGTGTGCCAAATTTCAAGAGTTTTTGACCATGTTAACTACCTCAAAAACAGGAAAGCAAAAAAGTAGAATAACAATAATAAATAATAATAATAATAATAATCCTTACAAAAACAATAGGGCCTTGCGCCCTTTCGGTGCTCGGGCCCTAAATATAGCCGCAAGCGGCAATGGCGGGCCCGAGCACCTGCGGGCCGCAAGCCGTGACATGTCGGAATCCAACAAAGCACCGACGTGGTTCATTTGTGAAATGTACATATTTGATGCATGTGCTATTTGTTTTTGTATTTTATTTTCTGCCACATGTACTTGCTTGGCCAGGTGGGGGCGCAATGCAAGGCAGGCCCATAGGGTGTCATCATAATGATAATATATATTAACCTGAGAAATTTCAGACCATTCATTTTAAGCAAAGAACATTTCTGATACACTTTTTGGTTGGCCAGATGATGGCGCTATGTTAGACATGGAAATTAGACATGTGAATATCATCACAATAATGATATCCAAAATTTGTGTAAACTTTCAGATCAATCACTTAAGGCATTGTCCATTTCTGGCACATTTCCTGCTTGACCAGGTGGTGGCGCTATGCCAGGCAGGCCCATTGGGTGTCTGGATATCATCATAATCATAATATCTATTAACCTGAGAAGTTTCAGACCATTTATTCAAAGCATAGAGCATTACTGACACATTTCCTGCTTGGCCAGGTGGTGGCGCTATGCCAGGCAGGCCCATTGGGTGTCTGAATATCATCATAATCATGATATCTATTAACCTGAGAAGTTTCAGACCATTCATTCAATGAACTGTGATTTATGACACATTTCCTCTTCATGTGGTGAGATATTAAAATCATATCAAATATATAACATATCAAAAATCCCTTCACAATTTAACATCAGCGACATCTTGGCATAATGTTTGCCAAATTTCACATGAATCTGACAAACCGTCTAGGAGCAGTATGTTAAAATTGATCATGTGACATCAGTGTAATTGTCATTCTTTCTGTTGCCAGTTGGTGGCGCTATGCCAAACATGCATTATGGGCATGTGAATATTATCATTAACATGGTCTTCAATGACCTGTGAAATTTAAAACATTTCAAGCCATGCATGGTGAATTATGACACATTTATTGCTTATGTGGAAGGGTATTAAAATTAATAATTTCGCCATTTCGTCAAATTACAACATATCAAAAAAAGGCTTCACAATTTATAATCAGGAACATCTCGGCGTCATGTATACCAACTTTGACATGAATCGGATCAACCGTCTAGGAGGAGTACGTTAAAATTGATCATGTCCACAATGCACAAAATCTCAATTACCTCACTTCCTGTGGGCGTGGCTAATGGCATGTTAATACAAAAGTTGTTTGTTTTTGGGAGTTACATACACCCACCAAATTTGGTGTGTGTATCTAAAACTATATGCCAACCACAAGTCACAGTGACATAAGGGGGCGCTATGGAGTTCCTGGGCAACGCCCGGTGCCAAGCTTTTATCCCTGTCTATTCACTGTATCACTTGATGTGTGTGCCAAATTTCATGCGTTTTCACCCATGGGAAGCACCTCCTTTGGCATCATGATTCATCACATATTTCATCACATATTAGTCTGCACAAAATCCCAAATACCTCACTTCCTGTTGGGCGTGGCTAATGCATTGTACATTCGAAAGTTGTTTATCTTGGGGAGATACAAACACCTACCAAATTTGGTGTGTGTAGCTGAAAGTATATGCCCACCACGGGATCAGTCATCTAAGGGGGCGTAAGGGGGCGCTAGCGAGTCTCTGGGCCATGCGCGGGGCCAAGCTTTTTTACCTAGCTGCTTTGTGTGACACCTGATGTGTGTGCCAAATTTCAAGACTTTTCGATTACGTTAACCACCTCAAAATATTTGCCAACCACGGGATCAGTCACCTAAGGGGGCGCTAGCGAGCCCCTGGGCCACGCCCGGGGTCAAGCTCTTGTACCTAACTGCGTTGCGTGACACCTGACGTGTGTGCCAAATTTCAAGAATGTTCGACCATGTTAACTCCCTCAAAAACAGGAAAGCAAAAAAGTAGAATAACAATAATAAATAATAATAATAATAATAATAATAATAATCCTTACAAAAACAATAGGGCCTTGCGCCCTTCGGTGCTCGGGCCCTAAATATAGCCGCAAGCGGCAATGGCGGGCCCGAGCACCTGCGGGCCGCAACCCGTGACATGTCGGAATCCAACAAAGCACCGACGTGGTGCGTTTGTGAAATGTACATATTTGATGCGTGTGCTATTTAGGGCCCGAGCACCGAAGGGCGCAAGGCCCTATTGTTTTTGTAAGGATTATTATTATTATTATTATTCATTATTCTACTTTTTTGCTTTCCTGTTTTTGAAGTGGTTAACATTGTCGAAAACTCTTGAAATGTGGCACACACGTCAAGTGTCTCGCATCGCAGTTATGTACAAGAGTTTGACTCCGGGCGTGGCCCAGGGTCTCGCTAGCGCCCCCTTAGGTGACTGATCTCGTGGTTGGCATATATTTTGAGGTGGTTAACATAAACGAAAAGTCTTGAAATTTGACACACACATAAGGTGTCACACAAAGCAGCTAGGTACAAAAGCTTGGCCCCGGGCATGGCCCAGGGACTCGCTAGCGCCCCCTTACGCCTCCTTAGGTGACTGATCCCGTGGTTGGCATATAATTTCAGCTACACACACCAAATTTGGTAGGTGTCTGTATCTCTCCAAGATGAACAAATTCCTATGTACAATGCATTAGCCACGCCCAACAGGAAGTGAGATATTTGGGATTTTGTGCAGACTAATGTGATGAAATATGTGCTGAATTGTGATCCCAAAAGAGGTGCTTCCCATGGGTGAAAACGCATGAAATTTGGCACACACATCAAGTGATACAGTGAATAGAAATGGATAAAAGCTTGGCACCGGGCGTTGGCCAGGAACTCCATAGCGCCCCCTTATGTCACTGTGACTTGTGGTTGGCATATAGTTTTAGATACACACACCAAATTTGGTGAGTGTATGTAACTCCCAAAACCAAACAACTTTTGTATTAACATGTCATTAGCCACGCCCACAGGAAGTGAGGTAATTGAGATTTTGTGCGTTGTGGACATGATCAATTTTAACATACTCCTCCTAGACGGTTGATCGATCCGATTCATGTCAAAGTTGGTATACATGACGCCGAGATGTTCCTGATTATAAATTGTGAAGCCTTTTTTTGATATGTTGTAATTTGACGAAATGGCGAAATTATTAATTTTAATACCCTTCCACATGAACAATAAATGTGTCATAATTCACAATGCATGGCTTGAAATGTTTTAAATTTCACAGGTCATTAAAGACCATGTTAATGATAATATTCACATGCCCATAATGCATGTTTGGCATAGCGCCACCACCTGGCAACAGAAAGAATGACAATTATACTGATTTCACATGATCAATTTGAACATACTCCTCCTAGACGGTTTGTCAGATTCATTTGAAATTTGGCGAATATTATGCCAAGATGTCGCTGATGTTAAATTGTGAAGGGATTTTTGATAACTTATATATTTGATATGATTTTAATATCTCACCACATAAACAGGAAATGTGTCATAAATCACAGTGCATTGAATGAATGGTCTGAAACTTCTCAGGTTAATAGATATCATGATTATGATGATATCCAGACACCCAATGGGCCTGCCTGACATAGCGCCACCACCTGGCCAAGCAGGAAATGTGCCAGAAATGGACAATGCCTTAAGTGATTGATCTGAAACTTTATAAAATATCAGACATCATTATTGTGATGATATTCACATTCGTAATTCACAGGCCTAGCATAGCGCCACTATCTGGCCAAGCAGGAAATGTGCCAGAAATGCTCTATGCTTTGAATAAATGGTCTGAAACTTTTCAGGTTAATAGATATTATGATTATGATGATATCCAGAGACCCAATGGGCCTGCCTGGCATAGCGCCACCACCTGGCCAAGCAGGAACATGTGGCAGAAATTGGCAATGCCTTTATTGATTGATCTGAAACTTTACAAAATATTGGATATCATTATTGTGATGATATTCACATGTGTAATTCACATGCCTGGCATAGCGCCACCATCTGGCCAAGCAGGAAATGTGCCAAAAATGTTCAATGCTTTGACTGATTTATCTGAAATTTTACACAAAATTAGATATCATGATGATGACATTCAAATGTCTTATTAACATGCCTTACATAGTGCCACCAATTGGCAAGATAAGGAATGTGTTTTTTCCACGTCTGTTGGATATCACCATCAGATGCATCAGATTAATCAGATTAGCACACACATCAAATATGTACATTTCAGAAGCGCACCACGTCGGTGCTTTGTAGGGTTCCGAAATGTCACGAGTTGCGGCCCGCAGGTGCTCGGGCCCGCCATTGCCGCTTGCGGCTATATTTGTTTTTGTATTTTATTTTCTGCCACATTTACTCGCTTGGCAAGGTGGGGGCGCAATGCAAGGCAGGCCCATTGGGTGTCATCATAATCATAATATATATTAACCTGAGAAATTTCAGACCATTCATTTTAAGCAAAGAACATTTCTGATACACTTTTTGGTTGGCCAGATGGTGGCGCTATGTTAGGCATGAAAATTACACATGTGAATATCATCACAATAATGATATCCAAAATGTTTGTAAACTTTCAGATCAATCACTTGAGGCATTGTCCATTTCTGGCACATTTCCTGCTTGGCCAGGTGGTGGCGCTATGCCAGGCAGGCCCATTGGGTGTCTGGATATCATCATAATCATAATATCTATTAACCTGAAAAGTTTCAGACCATTTATTCAAAGCATAGAGCATTTCTGGCACATTTCCTGCTTGGCCAGAAGGTGGCGCTATGCTAGGCCTGTGAATTACGGATGTGAATATCATCACAATAATGATATCCAATATTTTATAAAGTTTCAGATCAATCACTTAAGGCATTGTCCATTTCTGGCACATTTCCTGCTTGGCCAGGTGGTGGCGCTATGCCAGGCAGGCCCATTGGGTGTCTGGATATCATCATAATCATGATATCTATTAACCTGAGAAGTTTCAGACCATTCATTCAATGCACTGTGATTTATGACACATTTCCTGTTTATGTGGTGAGATATTAAAATCATATCAAATATATTACAACATTCCAAAATCCCTTCACAATTCAACATCAGCGACATCTTGGCATAATGTTTGCCAAATTTCAAATGAATCTGACAAACCGCCTAGGAGGAGTATGTTCAAATTGATCATGTGAAATCAGCATAATTGCCATTCTTTCTGTTGCCAGTTGGTGGCGCTATGCCAAACATGCATTATGGGCATGTGAATATTATCATTAACATGGTCTTTAATGACCTGTGAAATTTAAAACATTTCAAGCCATGTATGGTGAATTATGACACATTTATTGTTTGTGTGGAACGGTATTAAAATTAACAATTTCGCCATTTTGTTAAATTACAACATATCAAAAAAAGGCTTCACAATTTAGAATCAGGAACATCTCAGCGTCATGTATACCAACTTTGACATGAATCGGATCAACCGTCTAGGAGGAGTACGTTAAAATTAATCATGTCCACAACGTACAAATTCTCAATTACCTCACTTCCTGTGGGCGTGGCTAATGGCATGTTAATACAAAAGTTGTTTGTTTTTGGGAGTTACATACACCCCCCAATTTTGGTGTGTGTATCTAAAACTATATGCCAACCACAAGTCACAGTGACATAAGGGGGCGCTAGCGAGTCTGTGGGCCATGCCCGGGGCCAAGCTTTTTTACCTAGCTGCTTTGTATGACACCTGATGTGTGTGCCAAATTTCAAGACTTTTCGATTATGTTAACCACCTCAAAATATTTGCCAACCACGGGATCAGTCACCTGAGGGGGCGCTAGCGAGTCCCTGGGCCACGCCCGGGGTCAATCTCTTGTTCCTAACTGTGATGCGTAACACTTGACGTGTGTGCCAAATTTCAAGAGTTTTCGACCATGTTAACCACCTCAAAAACAGGAAAGCAAAAAAGTAGAATAACAATAATGAAATATAGCCGCAAGCGGCAATGGCGGGCCCGAGCACCTGCGGGCCGCAACCCATCACATGTCGGAATCCAACAAAGCACCGACGTGGTGCGTTTGTGAAATGTACATATTTGATGCGTGTGCTATTTGCTTTTGTATTTTATTTTCTTCCACATTTACTCGCTTGGCCAGGTGGGGGCTTAATGCAAGGCAGGCCCATTGGGTGTCATCATAATCATAATATATATTAACCTGAGAAATTTCAGACCATTCATTTTAAGCAAAGAACATTTCTGATACACTTTTTGGTTGGCCAGATGATGGCACTATGTTAGGCATGAAAATTGCACATGTGAATATCATCACAATAATGATATCCAAAATGTTTGTAAACTTTCAGATTAATCACTTAAGGCATTGTCCATTTCTGGCACATTTCCTGCTTGACCAAGTGGTGGCGCTATGCCAGGCAGGCCCATTGGGTGTCTGGATATCATCATAATCATAATATCTATTAACCTGAGAAGTTTCAGACCATTTATTCAAAGCATAGAGCATTTCTGGCACATTTCCTGCTTGGCCAGAAGGTGGCGCTATGCTAGGCCTGTGAATTATGCATGTGAATATCATCACAATAATGATATCCAATATTTTATAAAGTTTCAGATCAATCACTTAAGGCATTGTCCATTTCTGGCACATTTCCTGCTTGGCCAGGTGGTGGCGCTATGCCAGGCAGGCCCATTGGGTGTCTGGATATCATCATAATCATGATATCTATTAACCTGAGAAGTTTCAGACCATTCATTCAATGCACTGTGATTTATGACACATTTCCTGTTTATGTGGTGAGATATTAAAATCATATCAAATATATTACAACATTCAAAAATCCATTCACAATTTAACATCAGCGACATCTTGGCATAATGTTTGCCAAATTTCAAATGAATCTGACAAACCGTCTAGGAGGAGTATGTTCAAATTGATCATGTGACATCAGTATAATTGTCATTCTTTCTGTTGCCAGTTGGTGGCGCTATGCCAAACATGCATTATGGGCATGTGAATATTATCATTAACATGGTCTTCAATGCATGGTGAATTATGACACATTTATTGTTTATGTGGAAGGGTATTAAAATGAATAATTTCGCCATTTCGTCAAATTACAACATATCAAAAAAAACCTTCACAATTTATAATCAGGAACATCTTGGCATCATGTATACCAACTTTGACATGAATCGGATCAACCGTCTAGGAGGAGTACGTTAAAATTGAGCATGTCCACAACGCACAAATTCTCAATTACCTCACTTCCTGTGGGCGTGGCTAATGGCATGTTAATACAAAAGTTGTTTGTTTATGGGAGTTACATACACCCCCCAAATTTGGTGTGTGTATCTAAAACTATATGCCAACCACAAGTCACAGTGACATAAGGGGGCGCTAGCGAGTCTCTGGGCCATACCCGGGGCCAAGCTTTTTTACCTAGCTGCTTTGTGTGACACCTGATGTGTGTGTCAAATTTCAAGACTTTTCAACCATGTTAACCACCTCAAAATATATGCCAACCACGGGATCAGTCACCTAAGGGGGCGCTAGCGAGTCCCTGGACCACGCCCGGGGTCAAGCTCTTGTACCTAACTGCGTTGCGTGACACCTGACGTGTGTGCCAAATTTCAAGAATTTTCGACCATGGTAACCACCTCAAAAACAGGAAAGCAAAAAAGTAGAATAACAATAATAATAATAAATATAACCGCAAGCGGTGATTTACGGGGTCCGAGCAAAACGAACATGAGGTAGCATAGCTTTTTAGTTTTACATATGCTTTGATTGTTTGGGCACAATTGTTCAAAAGAAATGTGATCGGATTTCGGTTATCGGATTTCAGTTACCGGATTTCGGCTATCGGATTGGATCAAATCTTGAAAATGGGTTGTTCAAAAGGAAACAAGGATCCTGAAATTGGATTAGATCACATAATCTATTCTTGGTTTTGATCTGGATAAAACCTTTGTGTTAGATGAGTGAGTTAGATTGGAATAAATTTGATCCATAAAATTAGGATTACCCTGTGCTGTAACGTTATAGTGTGCTAACCTCCACAACCCAACAGTATTCTAACAATACTTGATTCTACAGGACTATTTATTTGTTGTGGATAAGATGAAGGGTTTGATAATGGAAGGCAGTGTTTCCCACAGAATTGAATTGCATTTGTGGTGGTGGGTTCTGTGTCGGAGTCAATAAGATAAACAGCCTATAATTATACAGTTATACTTGCCTTGCACTACAAGTCCATATTGACAAGTAGCTGTAATGCTGTAATGTTATAGTGTGCTAACCTCCACAACATTCTATTCTAGTATGCTAACCTCCACAACCCAACAGTATTTGAACACTAATGCTTCAGGTGGGATTTGAACTCTCAACCTTAGGATGACCAGTACAAGGCATTATCCCACTAAGCCACTGTCAATCCTACATCTTTGCCAGTCACATTCACATGGTGAAAATGTGTATTGGTAAACACACAAGAAAAACTCCAAGTATACATTTGACAACAAAATGAAGGGCTTTCCTGAAAGAGAACACCTGAAAACGTTTGGAAATTCTGGGACAATTAGACATTTGTAGAGAACAGTAATGGATGAAATATAAATATGATAGACTTAATGATGAAGGAAAAATAGTAAACAAAGAAGTTCCCCTATATGTCTTCGAGTGTGTCGGCATTCTGATTCTTGGCAACTAATGAGTGTGAATGTTGATTGCCTGATGTCATTCAGGTGCTGTTCAATGGTGTCAATCTTCAATAACCAATAGCATGTGCATCTTGAGCCTAAAGCTCTAGCAGGATTCGAACTCTCAACCTAACAAACACCAGCACTAGGCATTATCCCACTCTGCCACTGACAATCATACACATTCAGCAGTCACATTCAAATGGTGAAAATGTGTGTTGGTAAACACACAAGAAAAACTCCAAGTATACATTTGACAATAAAATGAAGGGCTTTCCTGAAAGAGTACACCTGAAAACTTTTGGATATTCTGGGGCAATTAGACATTTATAGAGAAGAACAGTAATGGATGAAATATAAATATGATAGACTTAATGATGAAGGAAAAATAGTAAACAAAGAAGTTCCCCTATATGTCATAGAGTGTGTCGGCATTCTGATTCTTGGCAACTAATGAGTGTGAATGTTAATTGTCTGATGTCATTCAGGTGCTGTTCAATAGTGTGAATCTTCAATAACCAATAGCATGTGCATCTTGAGCCTAAAGCTCTAGCAGGATTCGAACTCTCAACCTAACAAACACCAGCACTAGGCATTATCCCACTCAGCCACTGACAATCATACACATTGAGCAGTCACATTCAAATGGTGAAAATGTGTGTTGGCAAACACACAACAAAAATTCCTAGCATACATTTGACAATAGAATTAAGGGCTTTATAAAAAAGAGTACATATCTGAAAATGTGCACTGTTAATGGTATCCACCTAATGATGGTTGTATGGTTGTTATCCAAGAATTTTTTTTTACTCATATAGGAATATAGGTGATATAGGAGAAATGGGCTGAGTGGTCGAACTTTATTGGCCTATATCTCTGAAATGGAACAACGTATCCAAATTATTTTGATAACTTTTGTGAGGCTTTGTCTAAACATTGTCTGTGAGAATTTTGGTGAAGATTTGATAATTTTTGAAGCCTGTGAAACTTTTTATGATGTTTGGCTTTTCTCTGAAATTGTGGCAAAAGTAAACATTTTTAGAGCATAAGACCAGGGTGAAAAAGATGCATCTGAATGTAGAGATTAATATGATGAAAGAATTTTGAGTCTAGGTGAATCTGGTAAGGAGAAATAAGCGTTTTTGACAAGAGCGCCACCTTTGGGTGCAGTACCCCAAATTTGGGTTATGGGTAGTGGGGGGTACTGGTAACAATACTTGAAAATGTCAAGTTTCTAGGACTTACGGTTTATAGGAATATAGGTGATCTAGGAAAAAAGGCCTAAGTGGTCTAACTTTATTGGCCTATATCTCTGAAATGGAACAAAATATCAAAATTCTGAGCGATAACTTTTGTGAGGCTTGGTCTAAACATTGTCTGTGAGAATTTTGGTGAAGATTCGATTATTTTTGAAGAGTGTGAAACTTTTTATAATGTTTGGCTTTTCCATGAAATTGTGGAAAAAGTAAACATTTGTAGACCATAAGACCAGGGCCAAAAATATGCATCTGAATTTAGAGATTAATATTCTGAAAGAATTTTGAGTCTAGGTGAATCTGGTAAGGATAAATAAGCATAATTAACTTTTTTTTTCAATAGCGCCACCTTTGGGTGCAGTACCCCAAATATTGGGTTATGGGTAGATGGGGGTACTGGTAACCATACCTGAAAATTTCAAGAGTTTTGGAGTTACGGTTTAGGCTGCAGTATGACTTTTACAGAATTTTGGCCAAAAAATGAACGGTACAGAAACAATAGGGTTCCTGCAGCTACGCTGCTCGGACCCCTAATAATAAGAAAACATAGAAACACAATGGGTGCCTTCGCAGCTTCGCTGCTTGGCCCCCAAATATAACCGCAAGCGGTGATTTACGGGGTCCGAGCAAAACGAACATGATGGCATAGCTTTTTAGTTTTACATATGCTTTGATTGTTTGGGCACAATTGTTCAAAAGAAACGTGATCGGATTTCGGTTATCGGATTTCAGTTACCGGATTTCAGCTATCGGATTGGATCAAATCTTGAAAATGGGTTGTTCAAAGGGAAACAAGGATCCTGAAATTGGTCATATATATATGAGTGTGAATGTATATATCTATATGTCATAGAGTGTGTCGGCATTCTGATTCTTGGCAACTAATTCAGGTGCTGTTCAATGGTGTCAATCTTCAATAACCAATAGCATGTGCATCTTGAGCTTCAAGCTCTAGCAGGATTCGAACTCTCAACCTAACAAACACCAGCAGTGTGTAATGAGTGTGAATGTTAATTGCCTGATGTCATTCAGGTGCTGTTCAATGGTGTGACTCAGAAGGCTCAATGGTATGGAGTGATGACACGGAGATGGCAGGTTTCGGTGCAACACAAGTTAACTTTATTTGAGTTTCAATTCATCTGTTCTTTTGTTCTTTACTTGTATGTGTGCTGCATCAAAGAGAAAACAAACAGAAAATGGAGTAATCAGTGAAATGGGGTAAATCAGTACAGATCCCAACTCACAAACAAACCAATTGACATTTGAACAATAAACTGAAATCATATGGCTATATAAGGTACAACTAAACAATACTTGACATCCCAAGTCAACCAACATCACCTAATCATCTCTCACATGGGACTCCAACACACCAAACCAACAAACAAAGACCTTAACTTTACACATGATGGCAGAGCTACTCTACAAACTGATAAACATCACAAAAGTCATAGTGAGGGTGATTAAAGTGATGACTTACGTTAACTCAAAGACGCACACAGAGCAGGACACGCTGGAGTGCTGGGTTGAGATGAACAAAAGAGCGAACTGAGGGCGAGCAAACAATTTATCCTGGTCTGAGCCCCTGCTCCGGAGCTACAGGGTTTCCCAGCGGGTAAACTTTGGAAAGATTTGCAAAGATTTGGAAAAGATTTTTGAAAGACTACAGTCTCAGACCCTCTCACATCTAAAGACAAGTAGTAGAGTTTTAAGTCACAGACTATGATTTTGCAATGACTAGGGATCTTGCAGGGTCACTATTTACAAGACTGCAACATGATTCCTTTAAATTATTACCCATTGTGCAATAGATAAACAGGAACTGAAAATTATAGCCTACTAAACTCAAAGTCATATTTTCATGTTTCTGCAGCATTGTTTCATGCGTGACATCCTTAACCGAAATAGAGTTGTTCTGTCAAGTGGAAGAGCCGACTAAATATGTATAAGAAATGACAAATATTATAAGAATAACAAATAATTATAGGCTACAGCTTATAATTATACAGTAATACTTGCCTTGCACTACAAGTCCATATTGACAAGTAGCTGTAATGTTATAGTGTGTTATCCTCCACAACCCAACAGCATTCTATTGGAGTATGCTAACATCCACAACTCACTAATGCTTCAAGTGGGATTTGAACTCTCAACCTAAGGATCACCAGTACAAGGAATTATCCCACTGAGCCACTGTCAATCCTACATGTTGGCCAGTCACATTCACATGGTGAAAATGTGTATTGGTAAACACACAAGAAAAACTCCAAGCATGGAGGGGCGATTAGACATTTGTAGAGATGAACACTAATAGATTAAATATAAATATGATAGACTTAATGATGAAGGAAAAATAGTAAACAAAGAAGTTCCCCTGAATGTCATAGAGTGTCTCGGCATTCTGATTCTTGGCAACTGATGAGTGTGAATGTTGATTGCCTGATGTCATTCAGGTGCTGTTCAATGGTGTAAATCTTCAATAACCAATAGTATTCGAGCTAGAGCCTAAAGCACTACCAGGGATTCGAACCCTCAACCTAACAAACACCAGCACTAGGCATTATCCCACTGAGCCACTGACAATCATACATATTGGGTAGTCACATTCACATGGTGAAAATGTGTGTTGGTAAACACACAAGAAAAACTCCAAGTATATATTTGACAATAAAATGAAGGGCTTTCCTGAAAAAATACACCTGAAAACTTTTGGATATTCTGGGGCAATTAGACATTTATAGAGAAAAACAGTAATGAATGAAATATAAATATGATAGACTTAATGATGAAGGAAAAATAGTAAACAAAGAAGTTCCCCTATATGTCATAGAGTGTGTCGGCATTCTGATTCTTGGCAACTAATGAGTGTGAATGTTAATTGTCTGATGTCATTCAGGTGCTGTTCAATAGTGTGAATCTTCAATAACCAATAGCATGTGCATCTTGAGCCTAAAGCTCTAGCAGGATTCGAACTCTCAACCTAACAAACACCAGCACTAGACATTATCCCACTCTGCCACTGACAATCATACACATTCAGCAGTCACATTCAAATGGTGAAAATGTGTGTTGGTAAACACACAAGAAAAACTCCAAGTATACATTTGACAATAAAATGAAGGGCTTTCCTGAAAGAGTACACCTGAAAACTTTTGGATATTCTGGGGCAATTAGACATTTATAGAGAAGAACAGTAATGGATGAAATATAAATATGATAGACTTAATGATGAAGGAAAAATAGTAAACAAAGAAGTTCCCCTATATGTCATAGAGTGTGTCGGCATTCTGATTCTTGGCAACTAATGAGTGTGAATGTTAATTGTCTGATGTCATTCAGGTGCTGTTCAATAGTGTGAATCTTCAATAACCAATAGCATGTGCATCTTGAGCCTAAAGCTCTAGCAGGATTCGAACTCTCAATCTAACAAACACCAGCACTAGGCATTATCCCACTCTGCCACTGACAATCATACACATTCAGCAGTCACATTCAAATGGTGAAAATGTGTGTTGGTAAACACACAAGAAAAACTCCAAGTATACATTTGACAATAAAATGAAGGGCTTTCCTGAAAGAGTACACCTGAAAACTTTTGGATATTCTGGGGCAATTAGACATTTATAGAGAAGAACAGTAATGGATGAAATATAAATATGATAGACTTAATGATGAAGGAAAAATAGTAAACAAAGAAGTTCCCCTAAATGTCAGAGTGTCTCGGCATTCTGATTCTTGGCAACTAATGACTGTGTATGTTGATTGCCTGATGTCATTCAGGTGCTGTTCAATGGTGTGAATCTTCAATAACCAATAGTATTCGAGCTAGAGCCTAAAGCATTACCGGGGATTCGAACTCTCAACCTAACAAACACCAGCACTAGGCATTACACCACTGAGCCACTGACAATCCTAAATAATAAGCAGTCACATTCACATGGTGAAAATGTGTGTTGGTAAACACACAAGAAAAACTCCAAGCATACATTTGACAATAAAATGAAGGGCTTTCTTGAAAGTACACCTGAAAACTTTTTGAAATTCTGGGGCAATTAGACATTTGTAAAGAAGAACACTAATAGATGACATATAAATATGATAGACTTAATGATGAAGGAAAAATCGCAAACAAAGAAGTTCCCCTCAATGTCAGAGTGTCTTAGCATTCTGATTCTTGGCAACTAATGACTGTGTATGTTGATTGCCTGATGTCATTCAGGTGCTGTTCAATGGTGTGACTCTTCAATAACCAATAGAATTCGAGCTAGAGCCTAAAGCACTACCAGGGATTCGAACTCTCAACCTAACAAACATCAGCACTAGGCATTATCCCACTGAGCCACTGCCAATCATAAATAATGGGTAGTCACATTCACATGGTGAAAATGTGTGTTGGCAAACACACATCATCAAGTAAATTCCTAGCATACATTTGACAATAGAATTAAGGGCTTTATAAAAAAGAGTAAAGATCTGAAAATGTGCACTGTTAATGGTATCCACCTAATGATGGTCGTATGTTTGTTATCCAAGAAAAAAAATACTCATATAGGAATAAAGGTGATATAGGAAAAATGGGCTGAGTGCTCGAACTTTATTGGCCTATATCTCTGAAATGGAACAACATATAAAAATTATTTTGATAACTTGTGTGAGGCTTGGTCTAAACATTGTCTGTGAGAATTTTGGTGAAGATTTGATAATTTTTGAAGACTGTGAAACTTTTTATGATGTTTGGCTTTTCTCTGAAATTTTGGAAAAAGTAAACATTTGTAGACCATAAGACCAGGGCCAAAAATATGCATCTGAGTTTAGAGATTAATATTCTGAAAGAATTTTGAGTCTAGGTGAATCTGGTAAGGAGAAATAAGCATAATTAACTTTTTTTTTCAATAGCGCCACCTTTGGGTGCAGTACCCCAAATGTTGGGTTATGGGTAGAGGGGGGTACTGGTAACCATACCTGAAAATTTCAAGAGTTTTGGAGTTACGGTTTAGGCTGCAGTATGACTTTTACAGAATTTTGGCAAAAAAATGAACGGTACAGAAACAATAGGGTTCCTGCAGCTACGCTGCTCGGACCCCTAATAATAATAATCCTTACAAAAACAATAGGGCCTTGCGCCCTTCGGTGCTCGGGCCCTAATAATAATAATCCTTACAAAAACAATAGGGCCTTGCGCCCTTCGGTGCTCGGGCCCTAAATATAGCCGCAAGCGGCAATGGCGGGCCCGAGCACCTGCGGGCCGCAACCCGTGACATTTCAGAATCCAACAAAGCACGGACGTGGTGCATTTGTAAAATGTACATATTTGATGTGTTTGCTATAGAGTGGTGAAGTCCCGCCCCTTCCGTTTGCCTCCATGGGACCTATCTTTCAAAAAAAATTGAATGGCAGTCTATGGCGAAAAAGAAATTATTTTCTGGTCCCGGTTGACTTGTGCCTTGAATTACCCATATGATGTTGGTCAATTTTAAAGACAATTTTTCATGTAAAGACATTTGCAGTTTGTTTCGTAACTATTAAATTACAACATTGTGAAAGATCGTAATTCCAACGACTACAAACCCATCAGTCGCGCTAGTGACGTTAGCTCATTCACAGCCACACTAGATTGTACAAGCATACCAGCAACAGGTCTTAATTGGGCTTTCCTTGCCGAAGAAAATACCATGAGTCAGAGGATTAAACACATCAGGTAAGTTGTATTCGTCCATAGACTGTACATTACATACTGTTAAGTGACATAGCAGGCAGCAAGATGCAACCGTTAACTAGCATAACAGCTCTTATCGTTTCATTACGTTGGTGACGTACATCGTTCGAGACGAGAGATGTAGTCCACTGAGTGGATTCGCACAAAACCAACATAACTTTTGAAGTCTATCGAACAACAGTACTTTCTTGACGTGAAAAATTATCTTTTAAATTCACACACATCATATGTGAAATTTGTGGCACAATTCAAACTGGACCAAAAAATAATTGTTATCTCTCCATTAACTCCCGTTCATAATTTTTTGAAAGATAGGTCCCATGGATCGGAAGTAGAAGGGGCGGGACTTCACCACTCTTTGTTTTTGCATGTTATTTTCTTGCACATTTACTTGCTTGGCCAGGTGGGGGCGCAATGCAAGGCAGGCCCATTGTGTGTCATCATAATCATAATATAAATTAACCTGAGAAATTTCATATTATTTATTTTAAGCAAAGAACATTTCTGATACACTTTTTGGCCAGATGGTGGCGCTATATTAGGCATTTGAATTACACATGTGAATATCATCACAATAATGATATCCAATATTTTGCAAAGTTTCAGATCAACCAATATAGGCATTACCAATTTCTGGCACATTTTCCTGCTTGGCCAGGTGGTGGCGCTATGCCAGGCAGGCCCATAGGGTCTCTGGATATCATCATAATTATAATATCTATTAACTTGAGAAGTTTCAGACCAGTCATTCAAAGCATAGAGCATTTCTGGCATATTTCCTGTTTGGCCAGATGGTGGCGCTATGCTAGGCATGTGAATTATATGTGTGAATATCATCACAATAATGATATCCAATATTTTATAAAGTTTCAGATCAATCACTTAAGGCATTGTCCATTTCTGGCACATTTCCTGGTTGGCCAGGTGGTGGCGCTATGCCAGGCAGGCCCATTGGGTGTCTGGATATCATCATAATCATGATATCTATTAACCTGAGAAGTTTCAGACTATTCATTCAATGCACTGTGATTTTTGACACATTTCCTCTTTATGTGGTGAGATATTAAAATCATATCAAATATATAACATATCAAAAATCCCTTCGCAATTTATCATCAGCGACATCTTGGCACAATGTTTGCCAAATTTCACATGAATCTGACAAACCGTCTAGGAACAGTATGTTAAAATTGATCATGTGAAATCAGCATAATTGCCATTCTTTCTGTTGCCAGTTGGTGGCGCTATGCCAAACATGCATTATGGGCATGTGAATATTATCATTAACATGGTCTTTAATGACCTGTGAAATTTAAATCATTTCAAGCCATGCATGGTGAATTATGACACATTTATTGTTTATGTGGAAGGGTATTAAAATTAATAATTTCGCCATTTCGTCAAATTACAACATATCAAAAAAAAAACTCACAATTTATAATCAGGAACATCTCGGCATCATGTATACCAACTTTGACATGAATCGGATCAACCGTCTAGGAGGAGTACGTTAAAATTTATCATGTCCACAACGCACAAAATCTCAATTACCTCACTTCCTGTGGGCGTGGCTAATGCATTGTACATACGAAAGTTGTTCATCTTGGGGAGATACACACACCTACCAAATTTGGTGTTTGTACCTGAAAGTATATGCCCACCACGGGATCAGTCATCTAAGGGGGCGTAAGGGGGCGCTAGCGAGTCTATGGGCCATACCCGGGGCCAAGCTTTTTTACCTAGCTGCTTTGTGTGACACCTGATGTGTGTGCCAAATTTCAAGACTTTTCGATTATGTTAACCACCTCTAAATATTTGCCAACCACGGGATCAGTCACCTAAGGGGGCGCTAGCGAGTCCCTGGGCCACGCCCGGGGTCAAGCTCTTGTACCTAACTGCGTTGCGTGACACCTGACGTGTGTGCCAAATTTCAAGAATTTTCGACCATGTTAACCACCTCAAAAACAGGAAAGCAAAAAAGTAGAATAACAATAATAAAATATAGCCGCAAGCGGCAATGGCGGGCCCGAGCACCTGCGGGCCGCAACCCGTGACATTTCAGAATCCAACAAAGCACCAACATGGTGCATTTGTAAAATGTACATATTTGATGTGTGTGCTATTCGTTTTTGCATGTTATTTTCATAATTATAATATCTATTAACCTGAGAAGTTTCAGACCATTCATTCAAAGCATAGAGCATTTCTGGCATATTTCCTGTTTGGCCAGATGGTGGCGTTATGCTAGGCATGTGAATTATATGTGTGAATATCATCACAATAATGATATCCAATATTTTATAAAGTTTCAGATCAATCACTTAAGGAATTGTCCATTTCTGGCAGATTTCCTGCTTGGCCAGGTGGTGGCGCTATGCCAGGCAGGCCCATTGGGTGTCTGGATATCATCATAATCATAATATCTATTAACCTGAGAAGATTCAGACCATTCATTCAATGCACTGTGACTATATGACACATTTCCTGTTTATGTGGTGAGATATTAAAATCATATAAAATATATTACAACATATCAAAAATCCCTTCACAATTTAACATCAGCGACATCTTGGCATAATGTGTGTCAAATTTCACATGAATCTGACAAACCGTCTAGGAGGAGTATGTTAAAATTGATCATGTGACATCAGTGTAATTGCCATTCTTTCTGTTGCCAGTTGGTGGCGCTATGCCAAACATGCATTATGGGTATGTGAATATTATCATTAACATGGTCTTCAATGACCTGTGAAATTTAAAACATTTCAAGCCATGCATGGTGAATTATGACACATTTATTGTTTGTGTGGAATGGTATTAAAATTAACAATTTCGCCATTTCGTCAAATTACAACATATAAAAAAAAGGCTTCACAATTTAGAATCAGGAACATCTCGGCGTCATGTATACCAACTTTGACATGAATCGGATCAACCGTCTAGGAGGAGTACGTTAAAATTGAGCATGTCCACAACGCACAAATTCTCAATTACCTCACTTCCTGTGGGCGTGGCTAATGGCATGTTAATACAAAAGTTGTTTGTTTATGGGAGTTACATACACCCCCCAAATTTGGTGTGTGTATCTAAAACTATATGCCAACCACAAGTCACAGTGACATAAGGGGGCGCTAGCGAGTCTCTGGGCCATACCCGGGGCCAAGCTTTTTTACCTAGCTGCTTTGTGTGACACCTGATGTGTGTGTCAAATTTCAAGACTTTTCAACCATGTTAACCACCTCAAAATATATGCCAACCACGGGATCAGTCACCTAAGGGGGCGCTAGCGAGTCCCTGGACCACGCCCGGGGTCAAGCTCTTGTACCTAACTGCGTTGCGTGACACCTGACGTGTGTGCCAAATTTCAAGAATTTTCGACCATGGTAACCACCTCAAAAACAGGAAAGCAAAAAAGTAGAATAACAATAATAATAATAAATATAACCGCAAGCGGTGATTTACGGGGTCCGAGCAAAACGAACATGATGGCATAGCTTTTTAGTTTTACATATGCTTTGATTGTTTGGGCACAATTGTTCAAAAGAAACGTGATCCGGATTTCGGTTATCGGATTTCAGTTACCGGATTTCAGCTATCGGATTGGATCAAATCTTGAAAATGGGTTGTTCAAAGGGAAACAAGGATCCTGAAATTGGATTAGATCACATAATCTATTCTTGGTTTTGATCTGGATAAAACCTTCACTTTGTGTCGTTCAAAACTTTTGAGTTGGATTGGAATAAATTTGATGCATAAAATTAGGATTACCCTGTGCTGTAACATTATAGTGTGCTAACCTCCACAACCCAACAGTATTCTAACAATACTTGATTCTACAGGACTATTTATTTGTTGTGGATAAGATGAAGGGTTTGATAATGGAAGGCAGTGTTTCCCACAGAATTGAATTGTATTTGTGGTGGTGGGTTCTGTGTCGGAGTCAATAAGATAAACAGCGTATAATTATACAGTTATACTTGCCTTGCACTACAAGTCCATATTGACAAGTAGCTGTAATGCTGTAATGTTATAGTGTGCTAACCTCCACAACCCAACAGCATTCTATTCTAGTATGCTAACCTCCACAACCCAACAGTATTTTAACACTAATGCTTCAGGTGGGATTTGAACACTCAACATAAGGATGACCAGTACAAGGCATTATCCCACTAAGCCACTGTCAATCCTACATCTTTGCCAGTCACATTCACATGGTGAAAATGTGTATTGGTAAACACAAGAAAAACTCCAAGTATACATTTGACAATAAAATGAAGGGCTTTCCTGAAAGAGAACACCTGAAAACGTTTGGAAATTCTGGGACAATTAGACATTTGTAGAGAAGAACAGTAATGGATAAAATATAAATATGATAGACTTAATGATGAAGGAAAAATAGTAAACAAAGAAGTTCCCCTATATGTCATAGAGTGTGTCGGCATTCTGATTCTTGGCAACTAATGAGTATGAATGTTAATTGCCTGATGTCATTCAGGTGCTGTTCAATGGTGTCAATCTTCAATAACCAATAGCATGTGCATCTTGAGCTTCAAGCTCTAGCAGGATTCGAACTCTCAACCTAACAAACACCAGCAGTGTGTAAAGAGTGTGAATGTTAATTGCCTGATGTCATTCAGGTGCTGTTCAATGGTGTGACTCAGAAGGCTCAATGGTATGGAGTGATGACACGGAGATGGCAGGTTTCGGTGCAACACAAGTTAACTTTATTTGAGTTTCAATTCATCTGTTCTTTTGTTCTTTACTTGTATGTGTGCTGCATCAAAGAGGAAACAAACAGAAAATGGAGTAATCAGTGAAATGGGGTAAATCAGTACAGATCCCAACTCACAAACAAACCAATTGACATTTGAACAATAAACTGAAATCATATGGATATATAAGGTACAACTAAACAATACTTGACATCCCAAGTCAACCAACATCACCTAATCATCGCTCACATGGGACTCCAACACACCAAACCAACAAACAAAGACCTTAACTTTACACATGATGGCAGAGCTACTCTACAAACTGATAAACATCACAAAAGTCATAGTGAGGGTGATTAAAGTGATGACTTACGTTAACTCAAAGACGCACACAGAGCAGGACACACTGGAGTGATAATTGCCTTGTACTACAAGTCCATATTGACAAGTAGCTGTAATGTTATAGTGTGTTATCCTCCACAACCCAACAGCATTCTATTGTAGTATGCTAACATCCACAACTCACTAATACTTCAAGTGGGATTTGAACTCTCAACCTAAGGATCACCAGTACAAGGCATTATCCCACTGAGCCACTGTCAATCCTACATGTTGGCCAGTCACATTCACATGGTGAAAATGTGTATTGGTAAACACACAAGAAAAACTCCAAGCATGGAGGGGCGATTAGACATTTGTAGAGATGAACACTAATAGATTAAATATAAATATGATAGACTTAATGATGAAGGAAAAATAGTAAACAAAGAAGTTCCCCTGAATGTCATAGAGTGTCTTGGCATTCTGATTCTTGGCAACTGATGAGTGTGAATGTTGATTGCCTGATGTCATTCAGGTGCTGTTCAATGGTGTGAATCTTCAATAACCAATAGTATTCGAGCTAGAGCCTAAAGCACTACCGGGGATTCGAACCCTCAACCTAACAAACACCAGCACTAGGCATTATCCCACTGAGCCACTGACAATCCTACATATTGGGTAGTCACATTCACATGGTGAAAATGTGTGTTGGTAAACACACAAGAAAAACTCCAAGTATATATTTGACAATAAAATGAAGGGCTTTCCTGAAAAAATACACCTGAAAACTTTTGGATATTCTGGGGCAATTAGACATTTATAGAGAAGAACAGTAATGGATGAAATATAAATATGATAGACTTAATGATGAAGGAAAAATAGTAAACAAAGAAGTTCCCCTATATGTCATAGAGTGTGTCGGCATTCTGATTCTTGGCAACTAATGAGTGTGAATGTTAATTGTCTGATGTCATTCAGGTGCTGTTCAATAGTGTGAATCTTCAATAACCAATAGCATCTGCATCTTGAGCCTAAAGCTCTAGCAGGATTCGAACTCTCAACCTAACAAACACCAGCACTAGGCATTATCCCACTCTGCCACTGACAATCATACACATTCAGCAGTCACATTCAAATGGTGAAAATGTGTGTTGGTAAACACACAAGAAAAACTCCAAGTATACATTTGACAATAAAATGAAGGGCTTTCCTGAAAGAGTACACCTGAAAACTTTTGGATATTCTGGGGCAATTAGACATTTATAGAGAAGAACAGTAATGGATGAAATATAAATATGATAGACTTAATGATGAAGGAAAAATAGTAAACAAAGAAGTTCCCCTATATGTCATAGAGTGTGTCGGCATTCTGATTCTTGGCAACTAATGAGTGTGAATGTTATTTGTCTGATGTCATTCAGGTGCTGTTCAATAGTGTGAATCTTCAATAACATGTGCATCTTGAGCCTAAAGCTCTAGCAGGATTCGAACTCTCAACCTAACAAACACCAGCACTAGGCATTATCCCACTCAGCCACTGACAATCATACACATTGAGCAGTCACATTCAAATGGTGAAAATGTGTGTTGGCAAACACACAACATCAAGAAAATTCCTAGCATACATTTGACAATAGAATTAAGGGCTTTATAAAAAAGAGTACATATCTGAAAATGTGCACTGTTAATGGTATCCACCCAATGATGGTTGTATGGTTGTTATCCAAGAAAAAAAAATTACTCATATAGGAATATAGGTGATATAGGAGAAATGGGCTGAGTGGTCGAACTTTATTGGCCTATATCTCTGAAATGGAACAACGTATCCAAATTCTTTTGATAACTTTTGTGAGGCTTTGTCTAAACATTGTCTGTGAGAATTTTGGTGAAGATTTGATAATTTTTGAAGCCTGTGAAACTTTTTATGATGTTTGGCTTTTCTCTGAAATTGTGGCAAAAGTAAACATTTTTAGAGCATAAGACCAGGGTGAAAAAGATGCATCTGAATGTAGAGATTAATATGATGAAAGAATTTTGAGTCTAGGTGAATCTGGTAAGGAGAAATAAGCGTTTTTGACAAGAGCGCCACCTTTGGGTGCAGTACCCCAAATTTGGGTTATGGGTAGTGGGGGGTACTGGTAACAATACTTGAAAATGTCAAGTTTCTAGGACTTACGGTTTATAGGAATATAGGTGATCTAGGAAAAAAGGCCTAAGTGGTCTAACTTTATTGGCCTATATCTCTGAAATGGAACAAAATATCAAAATTCTGAGCGATAACTTTTGTGAGGCTTGGTCTAAACATTGTCTGTGAGAATTTTGGTGAAGATCCGATTATTTTTGAAGAGTGTGAAACTTTTTATAATGTTTGGCTTTTCCATGAAATTGTGGAAAAAGTAAACATTTGTAGACCATAAGACCAGGGCCAAAAAGATGCATCTGAGTTTAGAGATTAATATTCTGAAAGAATTTTGAGTCTAGGTGAATCTGGTAAGGAGAAATAAGCATAATTAACTTTTTTTTTCAATAGCGCCACCTTTGGGTGCAGTACCCCAAATTTTGGGTTATGGGTAGAGGGGGGTACTGGTAACCATACCTGAAAATTTCAAGAGTTTTGGAGTTACGGTTTAGGCTGCAGTATGACTTTTACAGAATTTTGGCCAAAAAATGAACGGTACAGAAACAATAGGGTTCCTGCAGCTACGCTGCTCGGACCCCTAAATATAACCGCAAGCGGTGATTTACGGGGTCCGAGCAAAACGAACATGAGGTAGCATAGCTTTTTAGTTTTACATATGCTTTGATTGTTTGGGCACAATTGTTCAAAAGAAATGTGATCGGATTTCGGTTATCGGATTTCAGTTACCGGATTTCGGCTATCGGATTGGATCAAATCTTGAAAATGGGTTGTTCAAAAGGAAACAAGGATCCTGAAATTGGATTAGATCACATAATCTATTCTTGGTTTTGATCTGGATAAAACCTTTGTGTTAGATGAGTGAGTTAGATTGGAATAAATTTGATCCATAAAATTAGGATTACCCTGTGCTGTAACGTTATAGTGTGCTAACCTCCACAACCCAACAGTATTCTAACAATACTTGATTCTACAGGACTATTTATTTGTTGTGGATAAGATGAAGGGTTTGATAATGGAAGGCAGTGTTTCCCACAGAATTGAATTGCATTTGTGGTGGTGGGTTCTGTGTCGGAGTCAATAAGATAAACAGCCTATAATTATACAGTTATACTTGCCTTGCACTACAAGTCCATATTGACAAGTAGCTGTAATGCTGTAATGTTATAGTGTGCTAACCTCCACAACATTCTATTCTAGTATGCTAACCTCCACAACCCAACAGTATTTGAACACTAATGCTTCAGGTGGGATTTGAACTCTCAACCTTAGGATGACCAGTACAAGGCATTATCCCACTAAGCCACTGTCAATCCTACATCTTTGCCAGTCACATTCACATGGTGAAAATGTGTATTGGTAAACACACAAGAAAAACTCCAAGTATACATTTGACAACAAAATGAAGGGCTTTCCTGAAAGAGAACACCTGAAAACGTTTGGAAATTCTGGGACAATTAGACATTTGTAGAGAACAGTAATGGATGAAATATAAATATGATAGACTTAATGATGAAGGAAAAATAGTAAACAAAGAAGTTCCCCTATATGTCTTCGAGTGTGTCGGCATTCTGATTCTTGGCAACTAATGAGTGTGAATGTTGATTGCCTGATGTCATTCAGGTGCTGTTCAATGGTGTCAATCTTCAATAACCAATAGCATGTGCATCTTGAGCCTAAAGCTCTAGCAGGATTCGAACTCTCAACCTAACAAACACCAGCACTAGGCATTATCCCACTCTGCCACTGACAATCATACACATTCAGCAGTCACATTCAAATGGTGAAAATGTGTGTTGGTAAACACACAAGAAAAACTCCAAGTATACATTTGACAATAAAATGAAGGGCTTTCCTGAAAGAGTACACCTGAAAACTTTTGGATATTCTGGGGCAATTAGACATTTATAGAGAAGAACAGTAATGGATGAAATATAAATATGATAGACTTAATGATGAAGGAAAAATAGTAAACAAAGAAGTTCCCCTATATGTCATAGAGTGTGTCGGCATTCTGATTCTTGGCAACTAATGAGTGTGAATGTTAATTGTCTGATGTCATTCAGGTGCTGTTCAATAGTGTGAATCTTCAATAACCAATAGCATGTGCATCTTGAGCCTAAAGCTCTAGCAGGATTCGAACTCTCAACCTAACAAACACCAGCACTAGGCATTATCCCACTCAGCCACTGACAATCATACACATTGAGCAGTCACATTCAAATGGTGAAAATGTGTGTTGGCAAACACACAACAAAAATTCCTAGCATACATTTGACAATAGAATTAAGGGCTTTATAAAAAAGAGTACATATCTGAAAATGTGCACTGTTAATGGTATCCACCTAATGATGGTTGTATGGTTGTTATCCAAGAATTTTTTTTTACTCATATAGGAATATAGGTGATATAGGAGAAATGGGCTGAGTGGTCGAACTTTATTGGCCTATATCTCTGAAATGGAACAACGTATCCAAATTATTTTGATAACTTTTGTGAGGCTTTGTCTAAACATTGTCTGTGAGAATTTTGGTGAAGATTTGATAATTTTTGAAGCCTGTGAAACTTTTTATGATGTTTGGCTTTTCTCTGAAATTGTGGCAAAAGTAAACATTTTTAGAGCATAAGACCAGGGTGAAAAAGATGCATCTGAATGTAGAGATTAATATGATGAAAGAATTTTGAGTCTAGGTGAATCTGGTAAGGAGAAATAAGCGTTTTTGACAAGAGCGCCACCTTTGGGTGCAGTACCCCAAATTTGGGTTATGGGTAGTGGGGGGTACTGGTAACAATACTTGAAAATGTCAAGTTTCTAGGACTTACGGTTTATAGGAATATAGGTGATCTAGGAAAAAAGGCCTAAGTGGTCTAACTTTATTGGCCTATATCTCTGAAATGGAACAAAATATCAAAATTCTGAGCGATAACTTTTGTGAGGCTTGGTCTAAACATTGTCTGTGAGAATTTTGGTGAAGATTCGATTATTTTTGAAGAGTGTGAAACTTTTTATAATGTTTGGCTTTTCCATGAAATTGTGGAAAAAGTAAACATTTGTAGACCATAAGACCAGGGCCAAAAATATGCATCTGAATTTAGAGATTAATATTCTGAAAGAATTTTGAGTCTAGGTGAATCTGGTAAGGATAAATAAGCATAATTAACTTTTTTTTTCAATAGCGCCACCTTTGGGTGCAGTACCCCAAATATTGGGTTATGGGTAGAGGGGGGTACTGGTAACCATACCTGAAAATTTCAAGAGTTTTGGAGTTACGGTTTAGGCTGCAGTATGACTTTTACAGAATTTTGGCCAAAAAATGAACGGTACAGAAACAATAGGGTTCCTGCAGCTACGCTGCTCGGACCCCTAATAATAAGAAAACATAGAAACACAATGGGTGCCTTCGCAGCTTCGCTGCTTGGCCCCCAAATATAACCGCAAGCGGTGATTTACGGGGTCCGAGCAAAACGAACATGATGGCATAGCTTTTTAGTTTTACATATGCTTTGATTGTTTGGGCACAATTGTTCAAAAGAAACGTGATCGGATTTCGGTTATCGGATTTCAGTTACCGGATTTCAGCTATCGGATTGGATCAAATCTTGAAAATGGGTTGTTCAAAGGGAAACAAGGATCCTGAAATTGGTCATATATATATGAGTGTGAATGTATATATCTATATGTCATAGAGTGTGTCGGCATTCTGATTCTTGGCAACTAATTCAGGTGCTGTTCAATGGTGTCAATCTTCAATAACCAATAGCATGTGCATCTTGAGCTTCAAGCTCTAGCAGGATTCGAACTCTCAACCTAACAAACACCAGCAGTGTGTAATGAGTGTGAATGTTAATTGCCTGATGTCATTCAGGTGCTGTTCAATGGTGTGACTCAGAAGGCTCAATGGTATGGAGTGATGACACGGAGATGGCAGGTTTCGGTGCAACACAAGTTAACTTTATTTGAGTTTCAATTCATCTGTTCTTTTGTTCTTTACTTGTATGTGTGCTGCATCAAAGAGAAAACAAACAGAAAATGGAGTAATCAGTGAAATGGGGTAAATCAGTACAGATCCCAACTCACAAACAAACCAATTGACATTTGAACAATAAACTGAAATCATATGGCTATATAAGGTACAACTAAACAATACTTGACATCCCAAGTCAACCAACATCACCTAATCATCTCTCACATGGGACTCCAACACACCAAACCAACAAACAAAGACCTTAACTTTACACATGATGGCAGAGCTACTCTACAAACTGATAAACATCACAAAAGTCATAGTGAGGGTGATTAAAGTGATGACTTACGTTAACTCAAAGACGCACACAGAGCAGGACACGCTGGAGTGCTGGGTTGAGATGAACAAAAGAGCGAACTGAGGGCGAGCAAACAATTTATCCTGGTCTGAGCCCCTGCTCCGGAGCTACAGGGTTTCCCAGCGGGTAAACTTTGGAAAGATTTGCAAAGATTTGGAAAAGATTTTTGAAAGACTACAGTCTCAGACCCTCTCACATCTAAAGACAAGTAGTAGAGTTTTAAGTCACAGACTATGATTTTGCAATGACTAGGGATCTTGCAGGGTCACTATTTACAAGACTGCAACATGATTCCTTTAAATTATTACCCATTGTGCAATAGATAAACAGGAAC
This sequence comes from Alosa pseudoharengus, assembly GCF_046254945.1. Taxonomy (NCBI): domain Eukaryota; kingdom Metazoa; phylum Chordata; class Actinopteri; order Clupeiformes; family Clupeidae; genus Alosa; species Alosa pseudoharengus. The sequence continues at coordinate 20,224,474 of NW_027468664.1, read as the reverse complement.
TGAAAATTATAGCCTACTAAACTCAAAGTCATATTTTCATGTTTCTGCAGCATTGTTTCATGCGTGACATCCTTAACCGAAATAGAGTTGTTCTGTCAAGTGGAAGAGCCGACTAAATATGTATAAGAAATGACAAATATTATAAGAATAACAAATAATTATAGGCTACAGCTTATAATTATACAGTAATACTTGCCTTGCACTACAAGTCCATATTGACAAGTAGCTGTAATGTTATAGTGTGTTATCCTCCACAACCCAACAGCATTCTATTGGAGTATGCTAACATCCACAACTCACTAATGCTTCAAGTGGGATTTGAACTCTCAACCTAAGGATCACCAGTACAAGGAATTATCCCACTGAGCCACTGTCAATCCTACATGTTGGCCAGTCACATTCACATGGTGAAAATGTGTATTGGTAAACACACAAGAAAAACTCCAAGCATGGAGGGGCGATTAGACATTTGTAGAGATGAACACTAATAGATTAAATATAAATATGATAGACTTAATGATGAAGGAAAAATAGTAAACAAAGAAGTTCCCCTGAATGTCATAGAGTGTCTCGGCATTCTGATTCTTGGCAACTGATGAGTGTGAATGTTGATTGCCTGATGTCATTCAGGTGCTGTTCAATGGTGTAAATCTTCAATAACCAATAGTATTCGAGCTAGAGCCTAAAGCACTACCAGGGATTCGAACCCTCAACCTAACAAACACCAGCACTAGGCATTATCCCACTGAGCCACTGACAATCATACATATTGGGTAGTCACATTCACATGGTGAAAATGTGTGTTGGTAAACACACAAGAAAAACTCCAAGTATATATTTGACAATAAAATGAAGGGCTTTCCTGAAAAAATACACCTGAAAACTTTTGGATATTCTGGGGCAATTAGACATTTATAGAGAAAAACAGTAATGAATGAAATATAAATATGATAGACTTAATGATGAAGGAAAAATAGTAAACAAAGAAGTTCCCCTATATGTCATAGAGTGTGTCGGCATTCTGATTCTTGGCAACTAATGAGTGTGAATGTTAATTGTCTGATGTCATTCAGGTGCTGTTCAATAGTGTGAATCTTCAATAACCAATAGCATGTGCATCTTGAGCCTAAAGCTCTAGCAGGATTCGAACTCTCAACCTAACAAACACCAGCACTAGACATTATCCCACTCTGCCACTGACAATCATACACATTCAGCAGTCACATTCAAATGGTGAAAATGTGTGTTGGTAAACACACAAGAAAAACTCCAAGTATACATTTGACAATAAAATGAAGGGCTTTCCTGAAAGAGTACACCTGAAAACTTTTGGATATTCTGGGGCAATTAGACATTTATAGAGAAAAACAGTAATGAATGAAATATAAATATGATAGACTTAATGATGAAGGAAAAATAGTAAACAAAGAAGTTCCCCTATATGTCATAGAGTGTGTCGGCATTCTGATTCTTGGCAACTAATGAGTGTGAATGTTAATTGTCTGATGTCATTCAGGTGCTGTTCAATAGTGTGAATCTTCAATAACCAATAGCATGTGCATCTTGAGCCTAAAGCTCTAGCAGGATTCGAACTCTCAACCTAACAAACACCAGCACTAGACATTATCCCACTCTGCCACTGACAATCATACACATTCAGCAGTCACATTCAAATGGTGAAAATGTGTGTTGGTAAACACACAAGAAAAACTCCAAGTATACATTTGACAATAAAATGAAGGGCTTTCCTGAAAGAGTACACCTGAAAACTTTTGGATATTCTGGGGCAATTAGACATTTATAGAGAAGAACAGTAATGGATGAAATATAAATATGATAGACTTAATGATGAAGGAAAAATAGTAAACAAAGAAGTTCCCCTATATGTCATAGAGTGTGTCGGCATTCTGATTCTTGGCAACTAATGAGTGTGAATGTTAATTGTCTGATGTCATTCAGGTGCTGTTCAATAGTGTGAATCTTCAATAACCAATAGCATGTGCATCTTGAGCCTAAAGCTCTAGCAGGATTCGAACTCTCAATCTAACAAACACCAGCACTAGGCATTATCCCACTCTGCCACTGACAATCATACACATTCAGCAGTCACATTCAAATGGTGAAAATGTGTGTTGGTAAACACACAAGAAAAACTCCAAGTATACATTTGACAATAAAATGAAGGGCTTTCCTGAAAGAGTACACCTGAAAACTTTTGGATATTCTGGGGCAATTAGACATTTATAGAGAAGAACAGTAATGGATGAAATATAAATATGATAGACTTAATGATGAAGGAAAAATAGTAAACAAAGAAGTTCCCCTAAATGTCAGAGTGTCTCGGCATTCTGATTCTTGGCAACTAATGACTGTGTATGTTGATTGCCTGATGTCATTCAGGTGCTGTTCAATGGTGTGAATCTTCAATAACCAATAGTATTCGAGCTAGAGCCTAAAGCATTACCGGGGATTCGAACTCTCAACCTAACAAACACCAGCACTAGGCATTACACCACTGAGCCACTGACAATCCTAAATAATAAGCAGTCACATTCACATGGTGAAAATGTGTGTTGGTAAACACACAAGAAAAACTCCAAGCATACATTTGACAATAAAATGAAGGGCTTTCTTGAAAGTACACCTGAAAACTTTTTGAAATTCTGGGGCAATTAGACATTTGTAAAGAAGAACACTAATAGATGACATATAAATATGATAGACTTAATGATGAAGGAAAAATCGCAAACAAAGAAGTTCCCCTCAATGTCAGAGTGTCTTAGCATTCTGATTCTTGGCAACTAATGACTGTGTATGTTGATTGCCTGATGTCATTCAGGTGCTGTTCAATGGTGTGACTCTTCAATAACCAATAGAATTCGAGCTAGAGCCTAAAGCACTACCAGGGATTCGAACTCTCAACCTAACAAACATCAGCACTAGGCATTATCCCACTGAGCCACTGCCAATCATAAATAATGGGTAGTCACATTCACATGGTGAAAATGTGTGTTGGCAAACACACATCATCAAGTAAATTCCTAGCATACATTTGACAATAGAATTAAGGGCTTTATAAAAAAGAGTAAAGATCTGAAAATGTGCACTGTTAATGGTATCCACCTAATGATGGTCGTATGTTTGTTATCCAAGAAAAAAAATACTCATATAGGAATAAAGGTGATATAGGAAAAATGGGCTGAGTGCTCGAACTTTATTGGCCTATATCTCTGAAATGGAACAACATATAAAAATTCTTTTGATAACTTGTGTGAGGCTTGGTCTAAACATTGTCTGTGAGAATTTTGGTGAAGATTTGATAATTTTTGAAGACTGTGAAACTTTTTATGATGTTTGGCTTTTCTCTGAAATTTTGGAAAAAGTAAACATTTGTAGACCATAAGACCAGGGCCAAAAATATGCATCTGAGTTTAGAGATTAATATTCTGAAAGAATTTTGAGTCTAGGTGAATCTGGTAAGGAGAAATAAGCATAATTAACTTTTTTTTTCAATAGCGCCACCTTTGGGTGCAGTACCCCAAATGTTGGGTTATGGGTAGAGGGGGGTACTGGTAACCATACCTGAAAATTTCAAGAGTTTTGGAGTTACGGTTTAGGCTGCAGTATGACTTTTACAGAATTTTGGCAAAAAAATGAACGGTACAGAAACAATAGGGTTCCTGCAGCTACGCTGCTCGGACCCCTAATAATAATAATCCTTACAAAAACAATAGGGCCTTGCGCCCTTCGGTGCTCGGGCCCTAATAATAATAATCCTTACAAAAACAATAGGGCCTTGCGCCCTTCGGTGCTCGGGCCCTAAATATAGCCGCAAGCGGCAATGGCGGGCCCGAGCACCTGCGGGCCGCAACCCGTGACATTTCAGAATCCAACAAAGCACGGACGTGGTGCATTTGTAAAATGTACATATTTGATGTGTTTGCTATAGAGTGGTGAAGTCCCGCCCCTTCCGTTTGCCTCCATGGGACCTATCTTTCAAAAAAAATTGAATGGCAGTCTATGGCGAAAAAGAAATTATTTTCTGGTCCCGGTTGACTTGTGCCTTGAATTACCCATATGATGTTTGTCAATTTTAAAGACAATTTTTCATGTAAAGACATTTGCAGTTTGTTTCGTAACTATTAAATTACAACATTGTGAAAGATCGTAATTCCAACGACTACAAACCCATCAGTCGCGCTAGTGACGTTAGCTCATTCACAGCCACACTAGATTGTACAAGCATACCAGCAACAGGTCTTAATTGGGCTTTCCTTGCCGAAGAAAATACCATGAGTCAGAGGATTAAACACATCAGGTAAGTTGTATTCGTCCATAGACTGTACATTACATACTGTTAAGTGACATAGCAGGCAGCAAGATGCAACCGTTAACTAGCATAACAGCTCTTATCGTTTCATTACGTTGGTGACGTACATCGTTCGAGACGAGAGATGTAGTCCACTGAGTGGATTCGCACAAAACCAACATAACTTTTGAAGTCTATCGAACAACAGTACTTTCTTGACGTGAAAAATTATCTTTTAAATTCACACACATCATATGTGAAATTTGTGGCACAATTCAAACTGGACCAAAAAATAATTGTTATCTCTCCATTAACTCCCGTTCATAATTTTTTGAAAGATAGGTCCCATGGATCGGAAGTAGAAGGGGCGGGACTTCACCACTCTTTGTTTTTGCATGTTATTTTCTTGCACATTTACTTGCTTGGCCAGGTGGGGGCGCAATGCAAGGCAGGCCCATTGTGTGTCATCATAATCATAATATAAATTAACCTGAGAAATTTCAGATTATTCATTTTAAGCAAAGAACATTTCTGATACACTTTTTGGCCAGATGGTGGCGCTATATTAGGCATTTGAATTACACATGTGAATATCATCACAATAATGATATCCAATATTTTGCAAAGTTTCAGATCAACCAATATAGGCATTACCAATTTCTGGCACATTTTCCTGCTTGGCCAGGTGGTGGCGCTATGCCAGGCAGGCCCATAGGGTCTCTGGATATCATCATAATTATAATATCTATTAACTTGAGAAGTTTCAGACCAGTCATTCAAAGCATAGAGCATTTCTGGCATATTTCCTGTTTGGCCAGATGGTGGCGCTATGCTAGGCATGTGAATTATATGTGTGAATATCATCACAATAATGATATCCAATATTTTATAAAGTTTCAGATCAATCACTTAAGGCATTGTCCATTTCTGGCACATTTCCTGGTTGGCCAGGTGGTGGCGCTATGCCAGGCAGGCCCATTGGGTGTCTGGATATCATCATAATCATGATATCTATTAACCTGAGAAGTTTCAGACTATTCATTCAATGCACTGTGATTTTTGACACATTTCCTCTTTATGTGGTGAGATATTAAAATCATATCAAATATATAACATATCAAAAATCCCTTCGCAATTTATCATCAGCGACATCTTGGCACAATGTTTGCCAAATTTCACATGAATCTGACAAACCGTCTAGGAACAGTATGTTAAAATTGATCATGTGAAATCAGCATAATTGCCATTCTTTCTGTTGCCAGTTGGTGGCGCTATGCCAAACATGCATTATGGGCATGTGAATATTATCATTAACATGGTCTTTAATGACCTGTGAAATTTAAATCATTTCAAGCCATGCATGGTGAATTATGACACATTTATTGTTTATGTGGAAGGGTATTAAAATTAATAATTTCGCCATTTCGTCAAATTACAACATATCAAAAAAAAAACTCACAATTTATAATCAGGAACATCTCGGCATCATGTATACCAACTTTGACATGAATCGGATCAACCGTCTAGGAGGAGTACGTTAAAATTTATCATGTCCACAACGCACAAAATCTCAATTACCTCACTTCCTGTGGGCGTGGCTAATGCATTGTACATACGAAAGTTGTTCATCTTGGGGAGATACACACACCTACCAAATTTGGTGTTTGTACCTGAAAGTATATGCCCACCACGGGATCAGTCATCTAAGGGGGCGTAAGGGGGCGCTAGCGAGTCTATGGGCCATACCCGGGGCCAAGCTTTTTTACCTAGCTGCTTTGTGTGACACCTGATGTGTGTGCCAAATTTCAAGACTTTTCGATTATGTTAACCACCTCTAAATATTTGCCAACCACGGGATCAGTCACCTAAGGGGGCGCTAGCGAGTCCCTGGGCCACGCCCGGGGTCAAGCTCTTGTACCTAACTGCGTTGCGTGACACCTGACGTGTGTGCCAAATTTCAAGAATTTTCGACCATGTTAACCACCTCAAAAACAGGAAAGCAAAAAAGTAGAATAACAATAATAAAATATAGCCGCAAGCGGCAATGGCGGGCCCGAGCACCTGCGGGCCGCAACCCGTGACATTTCAGAATCCAACAAAGCACCAACATGGTGCATTTGTAAAATGTACATATTTGATGTGTGTGCTATTCGTTTTTGCATGTTATTTTCATAATTATAATATCTATTAACCTGAGAAGTTTCAGACCATTCATTCAAAGCATAGAGCATTTCTGGCATATTTCCTGTTTGGCCAGATGGTGGCGTTATGCTAGGCATGTGAATTATATGTGTGAATATCATCACAATAATGATATCCAATATTTTATAAAGTTTCAGATCAATCACTTAAGGAATTGTCCATTTCTGGCAGATTTCCTGCTTGGCCAGGTGGTGGCGCTATGCCAGGCAGGCCCATTGGGTGTCTGGATATCATCATAATCATAATATCTATTAACCTGAGAAGATTCAGACCATTCATTCAATGCACTGTGACTATATGACACATTTCCTGTTTATGTGGTGAGATATTAAAATCATATAAAATATATTACAACATATCAAAAATCCCTTCACAATTTAACATCAGCGACATCTTGGCATAATGTGTGTCAAATTTCACATGAATCTGACAAACCGTCTAGGAGGAGTATGTTAAAATTGATCATGTGACATCAGTGTAATTGCCATTCTTTCTGTTGCCAGTTGGTGGCGCTATGCCAAACATGCATTATGGGTATGTGAATATTATCATTAACATGGTCTTCAATGACCTGTGAAATTTAAAACATTTCAAGCCATGCATGGTGAATTATGACACATTTATTGTTTGTGTGGAATGGTATTAAAATTAACAATTTCGCCATTTCGTCAAATTACAACATATAAAAAAAAGGCTTCACAATTTAGAATCAGGAACATCTCGGCGTCATGTATACCAACTTTGACATGAATCGGATCAACCGTCTAGGAGGAGTACTTTAAAATTTGTCATGTCCACAACGCACAAAATCTCAATTACCTCACTTCCTGTGGGCGTGGCTAATGGCATGTTAATACAAAAGTTGTTTGTTTTTGGGAGTTACATACACCCACCAACTTTGGTGTGTGTATCTAAAACTATATGCCAACTACAAGTCACAGTGACATAAGGGGGCGCTATGGAGTTCCGGGGCAACGCCCGGTGCCAAGCTTTTATCCCTGTCTATTTACTGTATCACTAGATGTGTGTGCCAAATTTCAAGACTTTTCGATTATGTTAACCACCTCAAAATATTTGCCAACCACGGGATCAGTCACCTGAGGGGGCGCTAGCGAGTCCCTGGGCCACGCCCGGGGTCAATCTCTTATTCCTAACTGCGATGCGTGACACCTGACGTGTGTGTCAAATTTCAAGAGTTTTCGACCATGTTAACCACCTCAAAAACAGGAAAGCAAAAAAGTAGAATAACAATAATAATATAGAAAAATAATAATAATAATAATAATAATAATAAATATAGCCGCAAGCGGCAATGGCGGGCCCGAGCACCTGCGGGCCGCAACCCGTGACATTTCGGAATCCAACAAAGCACCGACGTGGTGCGTTTGCGAAATGTGCATATTTGATGTGTGTGCTATTTGTTTTTGCATTTTATTTTCTGGCACATTTACTTGCTTGGCCAGGTGGGGGCGCAATGAAAGGCAGGCCCATTGGATGTCATCATAATCATAATATATATTAACCTGAGAAATTTCAGACTATTCATTTTAAGCAAAGAACAATTCTGATGCATTTTTGGTTGGCCAGATGGTGGCGCTATGTTAGGCATGGAAATTACACATGTAAATATCATCAAAATAATGATATTTAATTAAATTTTTTAAAATAAATTCCAAAAACTATTCTGACTATGGCCAGCTGATGGCGCTATGCCACACCTGCATATTGGGTGTTTGGATGTCATATACACCTAATCTGATTAATCAGATGCATCTGATTGTAATATCCAATACAGACTTGGAAAAAACACATTCCTTCTCTTGCCAATTGGTGGCGCTATGCAAGGCATGTTAAAAAGACATATGAATATCATCATCATGATATCTAATTTTGTGTAAAATTTCAGATCAATCAGTCAAAGCACTGAACATTTTTGGCACATTTCCTGATTGGCCAGATGGTGGCGCTATGCTAAGCATGTGAATTCCACATGTGAATGTCATCACAATAATATCCAATATTTTATAAAGTTTCAGATTAATCAGTTAAGGCATCGTCCATTTCTGGCACATTTCCTGCTTGACCAGGTGGTGGCGCTATGCCAGGCAGGCCCATTGGGTGTCTGGATATCATCATAATCCTAATATGTATTAACCTGTTAAGTTTCAGACCATTCATTCAAAGCATAGAGCATTTCTGGCACATTTCATGCTTGGCCAGATGGTGGTGGTATACTAGGCATCAGAATTACACATGTGAATATCATCACAATAATGATTTCAAATATTTTATACCTACCAAGTTTCAAATAAATCAGTTAAGGCATTACCCATTTCTGGCACATTTCCTGTTTGGCCAGATGGTGGCGCTATGTTAGACATGGAAATTAGACATGTGAATATCATCACAATAATGACATCCAATATTTTGTAAAGTTTCAGATCAACCAATAAAGGCATTACCAATTTCTGGCACATTTTCCTGCTTGGCCAGGTGGTGGCGCTATGCCAGGCAGGCCCATTGGGTGTCTGGATATCATCATAATCATAATATCTATTAAACTGAGAAGTTTCAGACCATTTATTCAAAGCATAGAGCATTTCTGGCACATTTCCTGCTTGGCCAGAAGGTGGCGCTATGCTAGGCCTGTGAATTACGCATGTGAATATCATTACAATAATGATATCCAATATTTTATAAAGTTTCAGATCAATCACTTAAGGCATTGTCCATTTCTAGCACATTTCCTGCTTGGCCAGGTGGTGGCGCTATGCCAGGCAGGCCCATTGGGTGTCTGGATATCATCATAATCATGATATCTATTAACCTGAGAAGTTTCAGACCATTCATTCAATGCACTGTGATTTATGACACATTTCCTGTTTATGTGGTGAGATATTAAAATCATATCAAATACATTACAAAATTCAAAAATCCATTCACAATTTAACATCAGCGACATCTTGGCATAATGTTTGCCAAATTTCAAATGAATCTGGCAAACCGTCTAGGAGGAGTATGTTCAAATTGATCATGTGACATCAGTATAATTGTCATTCTTTCTGTTGCCAGTTGGTGGCGCTATGCCAAACATGCATTATGGACATGTGAATATTATCATTAACATGGTCTTCAATGACCTGTGAAATTTAAAACATTTCAAGCCATGCATGGTGAATTATGACACATGTATTGTTTATGTGGAAGGGTATTAAAATTAATAATTTCGCCATTTCGTCAAATTACAACATATCAAAAAAACGCTTCACAATTTATAATCAGGAACATCTCGGCATCATGTATACCAACTTTGACATGAATCGGATCAACCGTCTAGGAGGAGTACGTTAAAATTGATCATGTCCACAATGCACAAAATCTCAATTACCTCACTTCCTGTGGGCGTGGCTAATGGCATGTTAATACAAAAGTTGTTTGTTTTTGGGAGTTACATACACCCACCATATTTGGTGTGTGTATCTAAAACTATATGCCAACCACAAGTCACAGTGACATAAGGGGGCGCTATGGAGTTCCTGGGCAACGCCCGGTGCCAAGCTTTTATCCCGGTCTATTCACTGTACCACTTGATGTGTGTGCTAAATTTCATGCGTTTTCGATTATGTTAACCACCTCAAAATATTTGCCAACCACGGGATCAGTCACCTAAGGGGGCGCTAGCGAGTCCCTGGGCCACGCCCGGGGTCAAGCTCTTGTACCTAACTGCGATGCATGACACCTGACGTGTGTGCCAAATTTCAAGAGGTTTCGACCATGTTAACCACCTCAAAAACAGGAAAGCAAAAAAGTGGAATAACAATAATAATAATAAATATAGCCGCAAGCGGCAATGGCGGGCCCGAGCACCTGCGGGCCGCAACCCGTGACATGTCGGAATCCAACAAAGCACCGACGTGGTGCGTTTGTAAAATGTACATATTTGATGCTTGTGCTATTTGTTTTTGTATTTAATTTTCTGCAACATGTACTTGCTTAGCTAGGTGGGGGCGCAATGCAAGGCAGGCCCATTGGGTGTCATCATAATCATAATATATATTAACCTGAGAAATTTCAGACCATTCATTTTAAGCAAAGAACATTTCTGATACACTTTTTGGTTGGCCAGATGGTGGCGCTATGCTAGGCATATGAATTACACATATGAATATCATCACAATAATATCCAATATTTTATAAAGTTTCAGATTAATCAGTTAAGGCATTGTCCATTTCTGGCACATTTCCTGGTTGGCCAGGTGGTGGCGCTATGCCAGGCAGGCCCATTGGGTGTCTGGATATCATCATAATCATAATATCTATTAACCTGAGAAGTTTCAGAGCATTTATTCAAAGCATATAGCATTTCTGGCACATTTCCTGCTTGGCCAGATGGTGGCGCTATGCTAGGCCTGTGAATTACACATGTGAATATCATCACAATAATGATATCCAATATTTTATAAGTTTCAGATCAATCACTTAAGGCATTTTCCATTTCTGGCACATTTCCTGCTTGGCCAGGTGGTGGCGCTATGCAAGGCAGGCCCATTGGGTGTCTGGATATCATCATAATCACGATATCTATTAACCTGAGAAGTTTCAGACCATTCATTCAATGCACTGTGATTTATGACACATTTCCTGTTTATGTGGTGAGATATTAAAATCATATCAAATATATTACAACATTCAAAAATCCATTCACAATTTAACATCAGCGACATCTTGGCATAATGTTTGCCAAATTTCAAATGAATCTGACAAACCGTCTAGGAGGAGTATGTTCAAATTGATCATGTGACATCAGTATAATTGTCATTCTTTCTGTTGCCAGTTGGTGGCGCTATGCCAAACATGCATTATGGGCATGTGAATATTATCATTAACATGGTCTTCAATGACCTGTGAAATTTAAACATTTCAAGCCATGCATGGTGAATTATGACACATTTATTGTTTATGTGGAAGGGTATTAAAATTAATAATTTCGCCATTTCGTCAAATTACAACATATAAAAAAAAACCTTCACAATTTATAATCAGGAACATCTCGGCATCATGTATACCAACTTTGACATGAATCGGATCAACCGTCTAGGAGGAGTACGTTAAAATTGATCATGTCCACAACGCACAAAATCTCAATTACCTCACTTCCTGTGGGCGTGGCTAATGGCATGTTAATACAAAAGTTGTGTGTTTTTGGGAGTTACATACACCCACCAAATTTGGTGTGTGTATCTAAAACTATATGCCAACCACAAGTCACTGTGACGTAAGGGGGCGCTATGGAGTTCCTGGGCAACGCCCGGTGCCAAGCTTTTATCCCTGTCTATTCACTGTACCACTTGATGTGTGTGTCAAATTTCAAGACTTTTCAACCATGTTAACCACCTCAAAATATATGTCATATATGGCGTTTTCACCCATGGGAAGCACCTCCTTTGGCATCATGATTCATCACATATTTCATCACATATTAGTCTGCACAAAATCCCAAATACCTCACTTCCTGTTGGGCGCGGCTAATGCATTGTACATACGAAAGTTGTTCATCTTGGGGAGATACAAACACCTACCAAATTTGGTGTGTGTAGCTGAAAGTATATGCCCACCACGGGATCAGTCATCTAAGGGGGCGTAAGGGGGCGCTAGCGAGTCTCTGGGCCATACCCGGGGCCAAGCTTTTTTACCTAGCTGCTTTGTGTGACACCTGATGTGTGTGCCAAATTTCAAGACTTTTTGATTATGTTAACCACCTCAAAATATTTGCCAACCATGGGATCAGTCACCTAAGGGGGCGCTAGCGAGTCCCTGGGCCACGCCCGGGGTCAAGCTCTTGTACCTAACAGCGATGCGTGACACCTGACGTGTGTGCCAAATTTCAAGAGTTTTCAACCATGTTAACCACCTCAAAAACAGGAAAGCAAAAAAGTGGAATAACAATAATAATAGTGAAAAATAATAATAATAATAATAATCCTTACAAAAACAATAGGGCCTTGCGCCCTTCGGTGCTCGGGCCCTAAAAATAATAATAATAATAATAATAATAATAATAATAATAATAATAATAATAATAATCCTTACAAAAACAATAGGGCCTTGCGCCCTTCGGTGCTCGGGCCCTAATAATAATAATAATAATAATCCTTACAAAAACAATAGGGCCTTGCGCCCTTCGGTGCTCGGGCCCTAATAATAATAATAATAATAATAATAATCCTTACAAAAACAATAGGGCCTTGCGCCCTTCGGTGCTCGGGCCCTAATAATAATCCTTACAAAAACAATAGGGCCTTGCGACCTTCGGTGCTCGGGCCCTAATAATAATCCTTACAAAAACAATAGGGCCTTGCGCCCTTCGGTGCTCGGGCCCTAATAGTAATAATAATAATCCTTACAAAAACAATAGGGCCTTGCGCCCTTCGGTGCTCGGGCCCTAATAATCCTTACAAAAACAATAGGGCCTTGCGCCCTTCGGTGCTCGGGCCCTAATTAGAAACCTAAATAAATCTATAATTATTAATTTGCAAACAAATAACTGGCGTCAGTGACGTCTTTGACATGAAGTAGAGGTGGATTTTGTCGTTCGTTCTCATGACACAGTTCGCGTCGTTCAGTTCGCCAAGATGATTCGTTCTGAATCGTTCGTTCTTTCGTTCATTCGCATTTCCGGTAGCCTACAACGTAGTTCTGCAGTGAATCATGGAATGCAGGTTCTCAGCTCCTCGTTTGTGAAAACGGTCAACACAACACTGTAATTGTAGCGGCAAATATAGCTGCAACTTCATGATTATGTGTACTTTTAGACAAAACAGCAGTAGCTAATGTGTTCATTCACCTTGACATTACATATTGAAGGTAAATAGAGTAGGATAGACTACGACTAGAAAATTAGACTAATTTCTTTTTTAAAAATGTGTTCTTTCATAAAGGAACAAAGACCCAGTAGGCTATGCCGACAAACATGTTTAAAGACTTGGCAGAAAGATTATATTGATGAAAAGGTTTCAAGTCCCCATTTTGCCTAGGCTACAGAGCCATAATCACTCTGCTTCTGCTTCACTCTACCAAGAACGAGTGACTGACTTAACGAGAACGACAGACCGAAGTGAAACAGGTGGGGGGTCTTGGCGTGAGAACGAACGAACGAACGAACGAGACAGATTGAAGAGACATTTATTAACCTGGCATGACACAGAAAATACAAAGACAGCATGCATTTACCATTAGACAGATATTTAAATGTAAATGCCAATATTGAAATGCAAAATGGAGTTGTTAATGTAAACCATTATCGTTATTTTTTATCGTATGCTCTCCTACTAGCCCATTTGTTTTTTTTCATGGAAACGGTTGCTATGCTTTCATGCCTCTCATTGGCTAATTCGATGAGAACGTTTTAGAAACAATACAGACAACAGCATACGATTGGTTTGGCTCTCACCTTAGGAAGCTGGGCCATAGGCATTCACAGCAGCACTAGGTCAGTGTGATTCAGCGACGAACGAAAGAACAAACAAGAACTGGAAAGGCGAACCAGTTCAGGTCGTTCATTTTAAAGACCCGTTCAAAGGAACTAGTTCGTTCGCGACCGTCCCACCTCTAACATGAAGATCCCTGGAACTATGCTTCTAGCATTCTACCACAGGTCGAGAGGTGAAGTTGTAACTACACAACTTTACGATAGTGGTTGCGAACCTTCGTTGCTACTATGGTTTTGGGAAACACTAACGTAGTGTAACGATGCATTGGACTATGTAAGTTCCAAATATGAATGTAATTCTGCGGCAGATGTATTTGTTTATTGTACAGAAAAATAAAAATGACATGTCAAGCAGTCAATTGACTACATTGCAGTCAAGAAGTAGGGCAAATTAATTTACGAAACCAAAACGTGGGTCATAGTTGTCTTAGCCTCTATAGCGTAGCCTGTTAAAAACGTCGCAGAAGCCTACCCAAGGCTACAGATTAATTCTGAACAGTTATTTCTCTACTGGCTCAATTATCACACCACTGTTTTGATTTGCGTAGTTACGTTAACCCAACACTGACAATAATGTAGACAGCAAATTTCGATTTCCGTTACCACCGTGTAGTCAAGCCTTAAGCCATACCCAAGTAGCCTAAATCGAGGTAAATCGAGGGGCGGCAGGCAGAGCGATGTACAGTGGCAGAGCGACGCACAGTGGCTGAAAGTGGTACTAAAGCTTCACGCAGCTTCACTCCTCGTAATGCGCGACTGAAGTGGCCATTTGAAAGCGATGCCCACTGTAGCTATCTGAATGGAATGCGTTTCAGTCGACTCAGCATATCATGTGCTTCATGTAGCCTAAATGCTTGGATTGAAGACCCACCAATTCTAGTACTACGTGGTGATTGAGAGAACCCAAAAGGTATCAAACTTGCATGTAACATCGTGTTAGTGCATTTTGACATTGTAAACGTTATTGATGAAGAGTGAAACGCAGTTTGCAGTAAAGCTACTATTCATTGATTACATTTGGGTGCCCCCTCTGTCCTTTGGTGCCCAACGCAAAGTGTGTGATGCGCGTGGTGGGAGCGGTGGCACTGCCAGGCTACACAATCTTTTTCTGCATTTCTATCCCTTTATTCTCTTCAATTCAAGTTCACAGCACAAAGCTGACATGCACAACAGCATAGTTTGTGTTTTATCAAGAATCAAAAAGATTAGCGTGAGATCTTTCAGTTTCGCACACAAAGTGCACTAACTATTATGTTCTTCATAGCCTTGTCTCTGACAAGCTGAAAATAATGAGCGTAGGCTTATGTCCATCCCGCAAATAGAGTCTATATAGAGTTATTCTACTTTTTTGCTTTCCTGTTTTTGAGGGAGTTAACATGGTCGAAAATTCTTGAAATTTGGCACACACGTCAGGTGTCACGCAACGCAGTTAGGTACAAGAGCTTGACCCCGGGCGTGGCCCAGGGACTCGCTAGTGCCCCCTTAGGTGACTATAGAGTCCGAGTAAGCATACTAAGCAACATCATAAGGCTATTGAAATATGTACACTATAACAAGTGGGATTTTACAAGAGATAACAGTTCAGTTCAAATATATTTTCATTTTCACTGCTCTTCCTGTAGGCAACAGGGTCAGTAACATAGGGAGATACAATATACAGCTTAACAATATACAATATACAGCTTAATTACATGTGGACTTAAAGGGAAACTTGGCAGGATTTCCCCCTCTGCTGGAGAAATTGCGCATTATGCTATTTCAAACTGGGAAAAGGTAACGATAAAGCACATGGATTTGTTTACAAGCTAGCGAACGGTTAGCATAAGTTTGCCAGAACTATGTGGATGTTACAAGGTAAGAAACACGATTTTAAAAGAGTTTCTTGTTTCTCACTTCTCTTTCCGGGACGGTAGTCTCAATGTTGCAAGGTTGGTTTTCCGCCTGGGGACGCTAGGCGCAGCGGGGAAAGTCACCATTTTTACCGGAACAGGTCATTTAACCATCCAAATGATTTCTAAACGGGTTTATTACGTTTAAATAGTTGCCAAGTTCCCCTTTAACTGAATTTCAGGAGAGGGTCTCAGTGAGGCGAGGGTCTCACTGAGAGATCGCTCCAGCGGGATCTGTGTGGCGAAAAAGAGGACACGTTGCTGTCGCACCGGACAGACAGGGTTGTCAGTCATAGCGGAGCGTGCATGCTCAGCGCCAAGAAACTTCAGACAGTGTGTGTGTGTCCCCGACAAAGCTACCTCTTCGATTGAGTAGAACGTCCAGTATCTTCAGTAGCTTGCATTATGCTTTGACTTCTGAGGGCTGAAGTTTTGAGGGAGACGAATGCTGGGGGCATTGCCATTATATAGGGGATGCCCCGCCCCTTAGAGGGGGGGTGGATGCACAAAGACTTCAGGCGAGCTGCGCAGCAGCAAGGGGAAGGTACTAGCGGAGCTGTTAGAGGGTGGAGTCCATATGAAGTATAACTGTAGGTTCCTGACTTACAGGTCTTGGCACCATTCTACACGTAATACCAGTAAGTGCCCTATACAGGTGCACTTACCTCAAAAAATTATCTATCTATCTTAACAAATTATCTATATTATCTATAATATATATCTATATTGTCTACATATATCTCAAAAAATGTAAATATCATGGAAAAGTTTTTTTCCCCGTAATTTATCAAAAAAGTTAAACTTTCATATAATCTAGATTCATTGCACATGAAGTGAAATATGTCAAGCCTTTTTTTATCTTGATTAATCTAATCTTGATTATTACAATTTACAGCTCATGGAAATCAAAAATCCAGTATCTCAATATATTACCATAAAGAATTAATAATACTGAAATGTTGACCTGAGAAGAGTTCTAATTAAGTCAAAATACCAGCAATGGTTTCCTGAGCATAATAATTTAAATCTTGCAGAGAACATTAGAGTGCATCAGCATGCAATAATTTTCACGGCAAAGCAGATGGTATAATGTTTATTTTTATTTTGCGCAAACACCACAATTAAATAATCTATCTCAAAGATAATCCACAGAAAATATGGTTACACTTTACTTGAAGGTATCCACATAAGAGTGGCATGACACTGTCATGAATGTGTCATAAACATTATAAACAAGTCATAAACATTTTTGCATAATGCTTCTGTCACTCACTTCTGTCAAGTGTCATTCGGTTTTTGTCATGACAAGTCAGCGTTAGTGTTATGACAGTGTCATGTCACTCTTATGTAGACACCTTCAAGTAAAGTGTTACCGAAAATACAGTCTGCCACAGGCTCATAAGAAACTATTGTTGACAATTGTTATCCTCAAAAAGGATGAAGTGTCCTTAATAGGAACCTTGGATTGACTGTCTGTTAGTTCAGATAAACAACTTGACTCTTTCAGTGCCCATATTTAAGTGATTGCAGTTTACATTATGAATACAAATTAATTTAAAACAACAACAAAAAAGCAGTTGCTGTGTACAGAGCAGTTTATCATCTAACGATTTGAGAGACTTCTCCGAGTAAGCATACTAAGCAACATCATAAGTAGGATTTTACAAGAAATTTAACAGTTCAGTTCAAATATATTTTTATTTTCACTGCCCTTCCTGTAGGCAACAGGGTCAGTAACATAGGGAGATACAATATACAGCTTAATTTGCATTTCATGCCTTCTGAAACATTGAATTCAGTATGGGTCTCCTCAAAATCCTTGTGCATGTGTCCTTGTGCAGGTACATGTGTGTCAAGTGAATCTTCATTGATTTAAATGATTTATATTGATTTTGTGCTGCAGTAGAAAGCTGAGCTTGACTGGAGCTCAAACATTGCATTCCACTAGAAAGTGGTCTTCTGTATCGATTCCCTCTTTCTGTCTCTAACAGAGATTTGGTGATGCCAAAGCTGCTTCTGTTGTTCCAGAGACAGGTCTGTGAATGGTGAATTTGTTGTATCGCTGTGTTTCATTTCTGTTGTGTTTATGCCTGGCTCATCATTGCATTCACTTTACAGAGTATTGCTACCATCACTAGAGGCATCCTCAGCATGTCCAGGCTACTTGGGTAACTTGGGGGAGGAGTCTTTCGGTTGTTGTGTTTCAGCAGTATAGGAAGGCCTTGCAGTCCCTGCAGTGGGAACATCACTTTCCATTGCAGTATTCATATCAGGTGATGAATGAGTTGCTTTAGCATCTGGTGAAATCTGGTCTCCACTTGAATCATCATTTGGGATCAGCTCTGCATCCTCTTTCTCCTTTGTTGCAGAAGCTGGTTCTCCATCTATACAAGGTGTAATTCCTGTTAAATCCTGGTTTGATGCAGACGTTTGTGTCTCTGAGGCGGAGTGTTGGTTTGCCCATATATTCTTTACACCTTTCAAATCAATTGGACGATAGTCTGGCCCTTCAGCAGGAACATCAGGTATTGTCTTCACATAATTTTTATTCTTCTTTAAGGGGGCATGTTCATTCTGCACTGCTATATCATGGTTTGTCCATATATTCTTTACACCTTTCAAATCAATTGGACGAAAGTCTGGCCCTTCAGTGGGAACATCAGGTGTTGTCTTCACATCAACTGTTTGATCACTGGTTCTATTTTGGTCTGTTTTATCAATGCAGGTGGGCTCAGCATCCTTTCCCTTCTCTGATGAAGTTGGTTCCTCAAAGTCAAACGTCTTTTTCAGGTGATGAAAGTGTTGCTTCAGTATCTGGTGAAATCTGGTCTTTCTGTGAACCATTGCTTGCATTTATTTCCTCCTGGCCCTTATACATTAACTTGCTGACATCTTTAGGGGTATCATCTGTCTTTCCAAGTGGTTTTGAATCCTTGGTGCTTGTCTGTTTAGATTCATCATCGACCAATGGTACTTCTTCTTGACTTTGTTTATGTTCATCATTGCGTTCACTTCTCAGAGGTGGAGTCCCTGCAGTGGGAACATCACTTTCCATTGCAGTATTCATATCAGGTGATGAATGAGTTGCTTTCGCATCTGGTGAAATCTGGTCTCCACTTGAATCATCATTTGGGATCAGCTCTGCATCCTCTTTCTCCTTTGTTGCAGAAGCTGGTTCTCCATCTATACAAGGTGTAATTCCTGTTAAATCCTGGTTTGATGCAGAAGTTTGTGTCTCTGAGGCGGAGTGTTTTTCAGGTGATGAAAGTGTTGCTTCAGTATCTGGTGAAATCTGGTCTTTCTGTGAACCATTGCTTGCATTTATTTCCTCCTGGTCCTTATACATTAACTTGCTGACATCTTTAGGGGTATCATCTGTCTTTCCAAGTGGTTTTGAATCCTTGGTGCTTGTCTGTTTAGATTCATCATCGACCAATGGTACTTCTTCTTGACTTTGTTTATGTTCATCATTGCGTTCACTTCTCAGAGGTGGAGTCCCTGCAGTGGGAACATCACTTTCCATTGCAGTATTCATATCAGGTGATGAATGAGTTGCTTTAGCATCTGGTGAAATCTGGTCTCCACTTGAATCATCATTTGGGATCAGCTCTGCATCCTCTTTCTCCTTTGTTGCAGAAGCTGGTTCTCCATCTATACAAGGTATAATTCCTGTTAAATCCTGGTTTGATGCAGAAGTTTGTGTCTCTGAGGCGGAGTGTTTTTCAGGTGATGAAAGTGTTGCTTCAGTATCTGGTGAAATCTGGTCTTTCTGTGAACCATTGCTTGCATTTATTTCCTCCTGGCCCTTATACATTAACTTGCTGACATCTTTAGGGGTATCATCTGTCTTTCCAAGTGGTTTTGAATCCTTGGTGCTTGTCTGTTTAGATTCATCATCGACCAATGGTACTTCTTCTTGACTTTGTTTATGTTCATCATTGCGTTCACTTCTCAGAGGTGGAGTCCCTGCAGTGGGAACATCACTTTCCATTGCAGTTTTCATATCAGCATCATCAGCACCATCACTGCTTCTATGTTCTTCTGGTTTATTAGGGCAGGAAGACCCTGGATCCTTTTCCTCCTTGGCATTCATTTTCTCTTCATCAGATTTATCTACAGGGTTTAATGACAAGGTTGATTCCTTACAATGTAGCCCATCACCAGTTTTTGGACCTATGGAATTACTTTCTGCATTTTGAACATTACCACTGTTTTGTGTTGCCTTATCATGGTTTGCCCATATATTCTTTACACCTTTCAAATCAATTGGACGATAGTCTGGCCCTTCAGCAGGAACATCAGGTATTGTCTTCACATCATTTTTATTCTTCTTTAAGGGGGCATGTTCATTCTGCACTGCTATATCATGGTTTGCCCATATATTCTTTACACCTTTCAAATCAATTGGACGAAAGTCTGGCCCTTCAGTGGGAACATCAGGTGTTGTCTTCACATCAACTGTTTGATCACTGGTTCTATTTTGGTCTGTTTTATCAATGCAGGTGGGCTCAGCATCCTTTCCCTTCTCTGATGAAGTTGGTTCCTCAAAGTCAACGTCTTTTTCAGGTGATGAATGAGTTGCTTTAGCATCTGGTGAAATCTGGTCTCCACTTGAATCATCATTTGGGGTCAGCCCTGGTACACTGAGCGTATCCTCAGTGTCTCTAAGAGACTCTGCATCCTCTTTCTCCTTTGTTGCAGAAGCTGGTTCTCCATCTTTGCGTGAACCACCACTTGCATTTATTTCCTCCTGGCCTTTATACATTGACTTGCTAATATCTTTAGGGGTATCATCTGTCTCTCTAAGTGGTTTTGAATCCTTGGTGCTTGTCTGTTTAGATTCATCATTGCATTCACTTCTCAGAAGTGGAGTCCCTTCAGGGTGAATATCACTTTCCATTGCAGTATTCTCATCAGCATCATCACTGCTTGGTACTTCTTGACTTTGTTTATGTGTATTTTGCCCTACTAAAAGCATTCATATATAAATTGTCTGCATTTTAATGATATTTTAAAGACCAATCACACTAAAGTTTTGCGACAAGAAGAAAATGCTGCAAAATGTTGCCAAGTATTCATCATGTCAAATCGGAGTTGCAAGGTTTTAGAATACTTTTACCTCACAACGAGGAGGCAGGAGGTGGCAGTTTTGCCAGGAGAGAAGAGAATTACTCGTTAGCTCTGTTTGTAGGAAGACCAGTGTTTGCACAACAAAGGTATGTTAATAAAGTTAGAGACAAATGCAAATTTACTGACTGTTGCCTTACCAGCTACTTGGTTAACTTTGCTGGCTATCGTAAAACTTCAAATAATAGCCAAGTCCCAAATACACGGCTGTCTCTTTTAAATGCCTGGTGTGGCTACAGGTTTGGGTTAAAGGCGGGTCTCAAATAGAAGCCTGGGGCCAGTTTCCCGATAACGACGGAGACACGCTCTTAAGAGGGTTTTCTACGATTCATCTTACGATCGTTCGTTTGGTTTTTCCGACTGTTTCCCGAACATGCCCGTAGCGTGAACGCGCGTTAGGCCTACCGTTTAAACTTCGGATCTACATGTACTCATTAAAAATAGAAACACTTTGACATCTGCATGTAAGCATCCCAAGTAGGTTATATACCACACACAGACATAAATAATTGTAATTATTTAAGATTAGATTGTTGCACCATGCAATAATTTTTCGCTGTGTCACTTAAGAACACGTTTGAAGATAAGAAAGAAGTCGAGTAAGAAAGTGAGGAAATGTGTAGGCTTAGATTTTGATGCAGTAGGCCTACAGACTAAACCACATGTTCCTTTCTCTGCTTTTACCCCATAGGCCTAATAAAATATAGCCCTCACTTAGCAAAGATAATGGCAAAATATTCTGGCAATGTCTCGTTTCATAACTTGATTGCATTTTTGTCCGCTTTTCATCACATTATTATGACCATTAAATGTAGGCTATGCTATTTTGCACGCTAAAATCTGATTCATCACAGGTAAACACAATAAAGAATGGGAACGTAAATTGGATTATGTATTCTAAGTTGTAATTCCTCTGTATGTCCTGTTGGTGAACTCAGTGAGAAGTACTGTTAAGACACTCTTAGCCGGTAACGAGAACTCTGGAGCACTCGTAGATCTACAAGTGTTTTCACGACGCTCTTAAGCTACGATGGTTTCGAGAAACAGTCGGCAAATCTTAAGACATTCGTAAGAGGGACTTTACGACACTCTTAGGCTTAAGATGCTTTCGGGGAACTGGGCCCAGGTCTGTTTTTTAGTTTCGGGTTGTATTTAATCTTCTAAAACCTGTCCGATCGTCTGTTTAAGCAAGTATGGTGCAGACTGCGCACGCTAACGTTATGATTAGATGGCATTAAAAGACTGCGGTGGGGAAAAGCTAGAGTTCCAAATTGTATAACTTTTTTTCAATATGAACTATGCCTATAACTATGTCCGACTTCGACATTGTTCAATTCATCCCTTTTGTTTCAAATTTGCGGATAGGCCGATGGTAAGCTTGTTTTCATGCTGGCAACAAAACAAAAAAGAGTTCAAAAAAGTTATTCTTTATTCTAAATGCGTACCGCCATGGCGATAAAGAGAAAGAAGTAGGCTATGATTTGAAATGTAAGCTGACTGTTGTCAAATTTGCCAAATAAAATACGGGAGAAACTATATGGTTCATGCTCTCTCATGCTGTTTCATTCGTGCCGAAAAGGAGGGAGAATGAAACATTACAAATGTACCACTTTTGCATAAATAATTCCTGAACAGTTTTGGTCAGGGCTGAAAATGCAACTGTATTTGACAGAGGACAGATATAGATTGCTAGTGACAAATAGTGTCATACGATCTCTTTGTAAATTATGTTTGATTAAAACGTGTTTCATCTGTTCTGGCTATCCCCGCTTTTTGGATCTTATCTCATTCAGTGGTTTGAAATAATTCATTTGATGATATTTTCCATCTTTGCAGAGGAAACGTTTGTTGTAAAGGGAATTAAAGGCATGTCTCATATAGATGCCTGTCTCTATTACTAGCCGGTGCAGTTTGGCGATTTGGGAAAATAAAAGCCTGGGCTATTATTTGGAGTTTTACAGTAACTAGCCAGCTAGCTAGTTCATATCTGGCTACAGTGAGTGGTGTAAGAAAGGCATTGGTTATTAAGCCACAGTTTTTTTAGAATGTGTGTTGCAGCAAGTTCCTGGTTTATAGAATGTTGCAGCTCGTCTTGTCATGAGTCTTTGGTGCAAATTGGCCTTTAGAGTTACAGTACCTTCCAGAATTATTGGCAACATTGCTAAAATTGACTAAAAACAGGAATAAAAAAATAATCTTTTGGTGATGTATTGTAATCTCACAATGAAAACAATGAGGAAAAATCCAACCTTGAAGGGAGGCAAATTTATTCTGACAAAGAGGAAAATCTTATATATTTTAAATATTATATATTTGTATATATTTTTATATATGTTAAATATTTTTAAACAAAAACATGTTGCCC
Source organism: Alosa pseudoharengus (assembly GCF_046254945.1). Taxonomy (NCBI): domain Eukaryota; kingdom Metazoa; phylum Chordata; class Actinopteri; order Clupeiformes; family Clupeidae; genus Alosa; species Alosa pseudoharengus. Next base: position 20,201,093 of record NW_027468664.1, on the reverse strand, counting down.
ACAATTATTGGCATCCCTGCTTGTAATAGCTTCTTAAGCCTCCCTTTGACAATAATGCAGATGATAATATTATCCTATTACACCCCATAATGTTGGAGAAAACAAACCAAGGGACTTAAGACCATTTAGCTTTACAAAATCACACCAGATCATCCAGATTCCTAGGTCCACACTTGTGCTTTCTCCACTTTGACTCACCCCACTGCTTTTCTATGGACTTCAGATCAGGGGACTGAGATGGCAATGGCAGAAGCTTGATTTTGTGTTCAGTAAACAATTTTAGTTTTGGACATTTGTTTTGGTTTATTGACCTGAACTTTTAGTGTCTTGTGAGAGATTGACAGATTTCCATTGAAAATGTTCAGGTTCAGCTTCATGATACCCTGCACCTTAAAGAGCAACTTGCAGGTTGAAAACCCCTATAAAGCATAGTGTAGATAAGCGATGAAAGAACTAGATTCTCTAGAGGGAAAAAATGACAACTACGCCAGAAAACAACATATTGTGAGAAAATTAATTCTGCTTCTATAAACCACTAACCGAAAGTGAGGTAAACCGAGGTGAACAGTTCAAGTTTAATGAATGATGTAATGGATCCCGACCAGTGATGGATCCATTAAAACTCTATTCTGACTACTTTTTTTTAGTAACGAGTAATCTAACGTGCTACTACTTCCAAACCAGTAATCAGATTTAAGTTGCTATCCAAGTCACTGTGCGTTACTATTTTTGTAATTTTCCTTAGTACAAAGATATATTTTTTGCTTTCTTCTTGTCTCGGGGATTAACATCATGTATGCTCACATTTTCAACATGAGGACAACTCAAGTGTAATACCATGCAGCGACATAAACGTAAACAACAATGGAGGGAGGAGAGAGATGCGCATTTTAGCTATACAGTCATTATTTTGAGTTTGTTGTCAGCTAAACATGACGACATTAAAGTACGTTGTACACTCTGTGCTGGCGACAAAGTGCTGTTTAGCTAGACATCCCAAGTCTCCCGAAGTTCTGAGAGTCTCCCGCATATTTATAGCGGTTCCCTGATGCCCGCAAATTAGATAAAATCTCCCGGAATCTAGAGCGAATAAGAGCGCGCATGCAAGACCGAGACTTCAAATCGAGTGTGCATCTGAGTTTAGTACGCACCCGACGGAGAGGGAGAGAGAGAGCGGTGGTGCGTGTGTACCTGAACCGCATTTAAGACAGAGAGCATCCTGGCTTATTTTGCTAAATCAATCAGTTTTCAGTTTAGGTGGGCTTTTCTCCCGAACTAAATGAATCAGTTCAGTGTATCTAGGAACAAGAGCGTCATGTCAGAGAGAGTCAGTGCCCCCCAAAAAGAAACATTTAAGACCCATTTCACATCAGACTACACAAAAGTGTACCCTACTCATAAGAGTAAAACATAATGATAGTCTTGAACACTGCACTGTTTGTGACAATGACTTTAGCATGGCAGGTTAAATGATTGCAAACGACTTGTTGAGTTGAGTTTAACAAGTGTCATTTCATTTGCATATTATTCAGGCAGATGGCTATAGTTGCCAAGGCTACATGAAAAGTCCAAACTACCAAAATCTACATATTTTATTATCACAATTTATATCTATAGGCCTTCCTTATTTGGTGTACTAACTACATTATTGTAGCCTGGCCTCGGCCTGCCTACGTACTTCCGGTCGATTTCTTTTCCCTACAGTACTCCGTCTGGAATAGGTTGATTCGCGCTTGTTTACTTCGGAGGTTGGGCAGCCGACCAACCAGCGAACAGAGGGCGTCCCTGAGAACGATTACATACCCAGGCATGGTGTTTCAATTACTACGTCCCCGCCCCAGAAGCAGATCGCTTGGAATACATCAACGTAGGGAGCGAAAAGGGCTTATACTTATGAAATCTTTGAGCAAATGTGAATAATAGTTTAGCCTATTAACAGGAGTGTCACGAACGAACTCACAGTGGAGTAGGATGTTATACCGTCAGCTAAACTTTAGTCATAGATTTTGTCACTTGAAATAGGCTACGAACGTACCCGAGTCAAACTTTAGTAGGCTACATGGTCGCGTCAAAATCGCTATTTTTCAAACACTAAGAAGGCTCGAGATAACTTGAAACTTTGATCGAAGCATCATCAGTGTCTCTACATATGAACTCGAGCATTAAGAACATTGTTCGTGTACACATAGTTTACTAAAAAGAAAGATTTTGGACAACTCACTCCTTGCAAGATGGCAAGATGGCAGCGAGCAGAAAAAACAAGTCAGTTGTTCAAAACCTCTCTTTTAGTAAACTCTGTGTACACCAACAATGTTCTCAATGCTCGAGTTCATGTGTAGAGACACTGATGATACTTCGATCAAAGTTTCATGTTGTGTCGAGCCTTCGTAGTGTTTGAAAAATAGCGATTTTGACGCGATTGTATCAAAAAAGTAGTGGCCCTATAGGATTCCCAAAAGGTCATTTCACCCGAAAACGACCATGCATACAAGCTTAAAAGTGGCGCTTTGAACGTACTTATGCATTTATATGAAAGTTTGACTTGGGTACATTCACAAAACACTTATGCATTTTGGCGAGAGTTACGCAGATGAAACGTGTGATTGTTTGCTGATAAGATGCACCCGTGCTTGTTATGGGCGTGATGCAGAGAAACTTCTCTGTATGACGAAACGCAGGTTGTTAGTGATTGGTTCAAAGCGGTTCAAAGGAACTCCAATGATTTTAAACCTCAAACTGTGCCCTCCCACCCGGAAATAAACGTACGCCTATGGATCTAGGCCAGACTCTCTGCGAAGTCAGAGAGTCTGGTTTCCAGGCTAATATTATTGAACAAACATATTCATCTGTATTTCAGTATCTAAGTAGGCTAAAGAGATACCTCCCTGAAATTACTTTTTTCAGGTTGGGATGTCTGCTATAGCCTACATTTTTGACATTGCTATTAAAATGTACTTCCAATAAATTGAGTATTGGCAAAATCACATGTAATCTACTTAGTTACTTTTAAAATCAAATAATCAGTAAAGTAACTAAGTTATTTTTTAAAGGAGTAATCAGTAATCATATTACTTTTTCAAGGTAACTGTGGCAACACTGATCCCGACACAGACTCAGAGGAGATTGTAAACAACGAAAATGCATGTGATGGGCCACAGTCCTATAACTATGAGCCACCTACTGTATGTGAGATAAGGTCCAGGGAGAAAACATGGGAAGGAACGACGGGCAGAGAAGACAGGTAGAGTTTTGGTGAGTGACTCCGTGATAACGATGGCTAACACTGTGTCTGACATTATCTTGATATCGTTTAACAAATCTGCTTTAGCAATTATACTTTCGAGTTGTTGTTGATCAAACATCCTTGCAGATGGCCTTCATTTAAAGTCCTATTGGAATATTTCACGACAATTCTTCTGTCACGACCTTCTGGCAGAAAAGTTTACAAAGTTATTTATGAGCACAGCTAGGCTACAACTTCAGAAAAGATGTCGGGAATGAAGAAGGAATGCTACACTTTTAGGGCAAGTAAGAAAGAAACACATGTAAGACAACATAGTAGCCTATAGTGGCAGTAGGCTATCTAAGAAGCTGCTGCTACATGTCAAACCAGTAGGCTACGCTAGCGAACTAACTAACAAGGGGTGTTGCAATTAACAACCTAAGGAGGGGTCTGGCGCATTATCTAAAAATCGCTATCATACACTACCAGTGTTGGGGTCGTTACTCAAAAAAAGTAATGCCTTACAAGATACTCGTTACTTCTTTAAATTGTAATGAAATGACTTTACTCGTTAGTCATTTTGGTTACTTACATTATCGTTACTTTACTTTTGAGTTGGTCTCTAACCAGGGTGCAACATTCAAAGAGTAAGGCAACATTGCTAATATTCGCAATTTCAGATTCGGCATTGGTCAGCTAAAAGTAGTAGGCCTACTTTCACTAACAATAGCCTATATTAATTTTGCCACCTTTGCTAAATGTACCTTTTGTTTACTTTTATTTTACTGTTAAGTATGTGTGCCTTAACATCAGTAAAGCTTTGGGCTTCATTCAGCGTTTTGTTCTCTTCTTACTCTTCTCTTCTACATTTGCTGCCTGCTGCATCCTTTCTGTTTTTGTTTAGAAAACGTTTGAGGTCTAATGCATTAGGTAAACATTGTTTACTGGTAACCCGCCACAAATAGCCAACAGATTCTCGTGTGCGTACATTCTCATTCTCTCTCCAAAATGTGTCCGTTCTATAGGCTGGCCAAGTGCGTAATTCTGCTGCATAAAGTTGAATGAACACATTTGTTTATTGTACAGAAAAATATAAATAACCTGTCAAGCAGTCAATTGGCTACAGTGCAGTCAAGAGTAGGGCAAATTAATTTACGAACCAAAACGTGGGCCATAGTTTAAATCTCTATTGCTCGTAGACTTTTAAAAACGTCCGCTAATAGTTTAAATCGCCAACATTGTTTTTTGCAGAAGCCTACCCTAGGCTACAGATTCGTTCTTAAAAGATTTTTCTCCACTATACTGGCTCATTTATCAAAAAGGTGCTTTCTCTTCCTCCGCAAATTAAGCTACAGGTAGTTCCAGAGAGATGTTAAATTAGCGTATAAATTAGCGTTTGCGATTGACAATGTTGTGATAAGCAAGCTATAACACTAACTTTGCAAAGTTAACTTGAATGCATCAATTTTTAACAAAGTTGTGTAGGCTACACCGCGCCAGTTGTAGTCTGTTGTAGTCTGACTGTTTTGATTTGCGTAGAGGGAGGGAACGGGCTGAAGCCAACCTGTTTGAGGGAGAGCGGTGCATGGAGATAATGCGTGCTCTACCCTTCGCATATACTACAATGAAATAATGTATCTAGGCTTATCTATATTTTCAATGAGCAATCACTGCATGCCAACAATAAGTCAATATATTAGAGATGTGAGTAATGCAGGAATGGACGTTACAGTTACTCAGTAACTGTAACTGTTACTCAGTAACTGTAACGAATTACTGAAATTTGAATTGTAATGCGTTACCTTACTTCGTTACCCAATAAAGTAACGAAATTACAGTAACGCGTTACTTTGTTTCTCTTTGCAACGCGTTACCCCCAACACTGTACACTACCTAAAACACATTAGTCAAGTCAAGTCAAGTCATATTTATTTATATAGCACACTTAAACGCAATGTTATTGACCCAAGGTGCTCAGAAATAAAATAAACAGTAATAAAAACAAAAAATAAAGACATAAATGACAAAAAATTAAAATAAATAATCAAAATAATAATACTAATAATACTAATAATAATAATAATAAACAGATTATGATTGTAGATAAAAATAAACATATGGTTACTGAAACTACTACTACTATAGGCCTAGATAAAGATGTACAGTAAAGTTAGATGCCAGTTAATAAAATGCAGAAAAGAAATAGAAATAAGATTAAATAAATAAAAAATTAAATAAAAATAAACAACCAAACAAGGGGAGAAATTAATGGACATTATAGGCCAAAGAAAATAGATGGGTCTTTAAATTTGATTTGAAACTACTGATGGTGGGAGAGGACTTAATTTCTATAGGGAGATTGTTTAGGCCACTAACCAAGAGAAACCTGGTCAGAAATCCATGGCAAGTTGTTTATATGTTATTGGGGTCAATTTGACCCCAAGCAACGTTTAACATCATAAAATATATGGTTCACTTTTTTTTTTTTGCTTCATGTTTCATGACTTTTCCTAAATTGAAGGGTACAACAGAGTTATCATGAAATTTGTTCAATAATATGTTTTCAATGTCCTGTACAAATATTTTGTACATTGATGTTCCTTGGGGTCAGTTTGACCCCAGCTGTATGAAACATAAGGTACATGAATATTTGACACATTTTGGATATTATTATTTGAATAGTATGGGAACATATTGTTATTATCATTATTACATACACAAGTACTTATTACATATAAGTCATTTTGGCAGGACTCTAAAAGTCAAAAGGGGAAGCAACAGCAAGCCTTTGGGCTGCTGACACTGGATGGGCAATATTGCCAGCCAGGGTTCCAAGGTTCATAAAGGGGTGTGGGGGGGTGGGATTGTTTTGTAGGGCTTTTGATGGTGGTTATCACACTCTTGTTAAGTACCTATCACAAAAAAAACTGGGTAACAATATGAATTATAATCATTTTCTGAGGGTTTATTTAGCTGGGGTCAAATTGACCCCAAGGATAAAGAGTGTCGGTAAGATTTGAGGATAACACAAGGGTTAAGAGCGCATTATCAACAGTGATATGGGCACAATGCACCCTGCTTCTCTCATCCACAAACGCACATCATCCATGCAAAACATTACAAATTACACGATTACAATGGGAAACATAATTAGAATTAGAATAAAGATATTACGAAATACCGTACATCTCACAATGAGTAGTTATTCTCATAGTCTTCTTCTATTGGGCAGCCGTGGCCCACTGGTTAGCACTCTGGACTTGTAACCGGAGGGTTGCCGGTTCGAGCCCCGGCCAGTGGGCCGTGGCTGAAGTGCCCTTGAGCAAGGCACCTAACCCCTCACTTAGTGCTGGGCGGTATACCGGTTCACACCGTATACCGGTGTATATTTTCGTTATGATATGAATTTTTAATATACCACCATACCGGTGTATTTGATTACACAACGTTTGGAACGCTGCGCCGCGCGACAGTGTTTCAGACGGGACTTTTTCACACGCACGCATGGTGCCACTGCGAGGCATAGTGAGGGTAAACACCAGACATTCTCTGGTAAACACAAAACACCTTAAGTTTTTCCCCTGAAGTATGACCCTTAAGGCTTAATTTCTCCTTAGGTAAGGGGTTTATTTAAGGGTGTTGCACAGAATAATACCTTAAATTGTTTCTTTAGTTAGTTAAGGAAAAACGTTAAGGGATACTGCATTGAAAAGGATTTACCGTCACGAAAATTCTATTGAGATTGTTCAACAGCTGAACAGCTGTAACTAGCTGGCTAGTAGGTGATGTCGTTAGTTAGCAACCCACCGAACACAGTGAAGTTTAATGATCTTATCATTCATCTCACCTTAAGAATATTCGCTGAAATTATCCAGGTAGCAAGTAAAGCATGTTAATGACATGCACTAAGCAATACTAGCTGGCTAGTTAGAAATGATCCTGACTGTCATCAGTGCACCAAAACGAACTTTTTTGTTAATGTTTTGCCTAGCGAACCGAACCGAAGCTCATGGCAGGCTAACAAGAAATCCACATGAAGTTAACGTTAGCCTACCACTAACGTCATGTAAACCACACAATAACAATACATTTCTGATAGGCCTATTTGACAGAGTAAGCATATTATAACAGAGAGGTTTTTAAATGGTATCATTTTCAAAAAAGTATAATTATTGCAAGTTGCACTACTTTTTGTATTGGTTTTATACAAGGTGTTTGTGAAATTTGCACAGTAAAAGTTCTGTATTTTGACTGCAATTGTCTTTGCATTCTGATTAGATTCTTCATTAGAATCATGAGTGGCTCTTTGTAAACAGCATCATTTTCTGGGGCCATGCAAAACTGCATTACCACTAGTGGTAGAGTTATTCTACATCATGACAGTAAAATAGACCATCCTTAGTCAATGTACTGCAGCAATTCCTCTCTCAATCTGTAGAAAATGCTGTGAACATCTGATTATGCATGGTAAAAAAATACCATCATATACCGTGAAACCGTAAGAATTTTGAAAAATACCGTGATATACATTTTTGGTCATACCGCCCAGCACTACCCTCACTGCTCCCCGAGCGCCGCCGTTGAAGCAGGCAGCTCACTGCGCCGGGATTAGTGTGTGCTTCACCTCACTGTGTGTTCACTGTGTGCTGTTTGTGTTTCACTAATTCACCGATTGGGTTAAATGCAGAGACCAAATTTCCCTCACGGGATCAAAAAAGTATATATACATATCACCATCATTAGCAAATTGGTAATGACGTATAAAAGTGATTAGGCGAGAGGCAAATATGAAGCGCAGCTGAAGATGCACTGTCACGAGATGTAAGCAGCAACTCCTCTGCAGGATAAATGTTTTTTATTCAGTCATTCGAACATTATTGGGGTAAGTGTTGCTTTTTCCAGGATATGTTTTCGATGGTAACCCATTGTCAGTCAATAGTGAAAGTAATTAACTGTGTATAACTGTTTTGTCGTTGACTGACACCACAATGAAGTTTCACTTTGCCAATGAATTCAAATAATAGACGAGTGCAAATGCATGTAGGCTATACTCTACTAGGTTTTAGTAAAGCATGGTTTAGTGGAATAACTGTTCCATATACAGTCTCACATGCAAGCAGATTCTTTCAAATGCGCCGCTGACTATCAAAATACCGATGCACTGTTTGAAGTTGCGCTGCTTGCTGTTAAAGGGAATGACAGATGTCATTCTCATTGGTTTAAATGATGTTACAACCAAAACACACCTACGAATTATAGGAACGCCTTGTTGCGCCATCTACCCGACATTTGATAACGAAAACACTCCCAATGTGGACTGACATCCCACTAAACTTAAATAAGCTTTTGACTAGTAACCATGCGTTTTAGGTAAGGGATAATGTATTGTCTGCCGGTAATTATCAGTAAATAAGTCCCGACAGGGAGAACAGAACCCCGACGCGCAGCGGAGGGGTTTTGCTTCGACCTGAAGGGACTTATTTTCCCGCTTAATAATTAATCCCGCTTATTACACGGCTACTTGCCAAAACGAGAAAAGAAACCTAACACAATGAATCTTTAATCGTTTAATCGTTAATCAACCCGTTGCCATTGACAGCGGTGATTATATACTTTGCCGGTGATTATATAGATTTAACATAGGCCCGAACGTTGGAAAGGCCCATTCATGTGAATGGAACTTTCTGCAGCACTCTGAAAAGCCGTGTAATAAACCACGATAATAGGGCCCTCTGTGTCACTTTATTTTCATACCTTAGTGAAAAAGATAGTCATGAACTACTTCTGAAAGTTAACAGACACTCTGATTAACTTAAAGAAGTTGAATATAAATATAATAAAAGGAAAACGCTTCTGTTACATTTTGTACAAGATTTTCTAGGGTTGCCAATAGTTGTGGGAAATGTGTTTTTGTTAAAAATATTTATTTATTTATGATATTTTTGTTTTTCTCAGAACAAATTTGCTTCCCTCCAGGTTGGATTTATCCTCATTATTTCCATTGTGAGATTACATAAACCACCAAAAGATTCTTTTTTATACCTGTTTTTAGTCAAAGGTGCCAATAATTCTGGATGGTACTGTATTAAAACAGATATGAGTTATTGAGATACCTGAGGAGTTCCTTTTGTAGTAGTAAATGCCACCAGCAACTGCAACTGCAACTGCAACTCCAGCAATGCCGCACAATACACTTGTGATCATATGGCAATTCCCTGCATCTACAGTAGAGAGGATATTATTAGTTATGGTTATTTGCGATTTTTGGTTATTGGTACATCACACAGAGACTCAAGGCTCCTACACATTATACACAGCATGTGCTGCGCTCACCGCTAGGTTGCGCTTGGTTGTGATACGACCCAAAGATTTGATTTATGTGTGCCGCAGTCAAAGTTCAACATGATTCGACCATGGCACGCACAAGAGATGTATAAAAAGCGCTGCCATTTGTGTTTGCAATGTGTAGGGGCCTACACACACACACACACACACACACATACTGTAAATGGTAAAGTGCTTTTGTAATAAGTGTCATATAAACACTTATTACAATGTGAATGTGCCTAAGCTTGTAAAATACAGCAAACAACTATATAAGCTGGAACTAATAGTAATAGGCCTACAACAAAGCTTTTGTATAATAAGATTGTAGGTAACATTAAAGCACTCACCTGCTGTAAAGCAGTCACTGGCATTGTAGGCCACATTGATGTTGTTAATTATGTTGTTCACCACACAAGTGTAAACTGAGTTCTGGTTGTTTTCCTTAGTGATCTGTGGTCCAGCCTGTCCCCTCATCTCTTTCTGTAGTCCAGGTCCTGACCAGCTGAAACTCAGCAAGTCACCGTCTGCTTCACAGTATAGTGTTGCTGTAGAAGCACTACTGTTACAGGTGATCTTTGCTTCAGTAACAGGGTCTAGAATAAACAGATACAATGTTTCAAAAGTGTTATAAGACACTATAAGGCAAAGAGGAGAGAATGGGGCATTTAATAGGGGGTGGGTGGGTGGGTAAATGTAAAATCAGGTTACTAGGCCAAGTATACTAGCGTATACAAGGTCTTGACAATTTGGTCTCTGCTTTTACCCCATTCATGAATTGGAAAACACACAGAACACACAGTGAGGTGAAGCACGCACTCACCCGGAGCAGTGAGCTGCCTTGCTACAGCGGCGCTCGGGAAGCAGTGAGGGGTTAGGTGCATTGCTCAAGGGCACTTCAGCTGTGGATGTGGGCATGGTAAAGCAGTGCTCAACCACTTCCCCCACCCACATTTTTCCTATTGGCCGGGGATCGAACCGGCAACCCTTCGATTTCAAGCCTGAAGCCCTAACCAGTAGGCCACGGCTGCCCCACGGCTAAATTGCATCAGCAGCAGGAGGAACAGAAGGACTTGTCCAATACCAAACTGCTAGCCTGACGAGCCAGACCCACATCAAGATGTAGGGTCTGGGGACTCACCATTCGCAGTGCTCAGTCTGAGGGGCGGGATAATCTATGGAAGAATATTAGACTCAAATGTTTTGTACTTGTGTATCACGTTTTGAAACTGTAGACATTTTTTGTAACTGTAAAAATGATCTGTACAAGTAATTGTCAAAATGACAAATATGCCCTACACTTACAAATCTATTCTACGGGTGCGGATCGGTTTTACAGCTACAAATCATCCTACAGTTAAAAATATTTTACCATTACAAAAATATTCTACAATTACAAATTAATATTCTACGCACAAAAAGTTTTCCTACAGTTACAAATCTTTTCTGCAAGTGCACAGACTTTTGCACCACCTTAGGGATGAGAAGTTAGTTCGTTAGAAGAAACGATTTGTAACTGTAGGACAACTTTTTGTGCGTAGAATATTGATTTGTTATTGTAGAATATGTTTGTAATGGTAAAATAGTTTTAACTGTAGGATGATTTGTAGCTGTAAAACCGATCCTTACCCGTAGAATAGATTTGTAAGTGTAGGGCATATTTGTAATTTTGACAATTACTTGTACAGATAATTTTTACAGTTACAAATCATTTCTACAGTTTCAAAATGTGATACACACATACAAAACTTTTGAGTCTAATATTCTTACATAATAATCGGTTGTCTTTCAAATTCCCTCTGCACTATGGCAAGCCGATTGAGCATTTATTCTGATATCTTGATATCAGGCATAATTGTCATGTACATGTAAGCCATTTTTGTCAACTAGTTAACTAGTGAGCCATGTTTGTATGAACTAGTTAACTAGTGAGGGCCAAAATATGCACACTAGTTAACTAGTGGGAGCCAAAAGGCTCACTAGTTAACTAGTGAACACATTTTAGTTTCACTAGTTAACTAGTGAGAGCCAGAAATGTCTACTAGTTAACTAGTAAAGGCCAAAATGCATACCAGTCAGCTAGTTGAAGGCTTTTGGGTCTCACTAGTTAACTAGTGACAGCCAAAAATGTGCATATGTTTACTAGTGAAGGCAAAACACCTCACTAGTTAACTAGTTGCAGTAGGTCAATGTCACAAGTTAACTAGTGAACCATAAATGGCTTACTAGCTAGCTAGGTGATGGCAGTAGGCTCATTAGTTAACTAGTTGATACATAGGGCCCGTCCCAATACCACCCCTACCTCTAGATTTTTGCCCTAATCCTCGTTTTTGCGCGTGCACGTGTAGGGCTAGGGTGTCCCATTACTTTAGGGAGCAAGGGGAAGTGCTATTTCCCCCTTAAAATCAACCCTCAAAATATAGCCAGGACCGATGCAGGCTTAAAACGAAGTGGGAGATGAAATTACCCAGGATACCGTGTGAGCTCACCCAGCCTGCCACATTTTTCATATATTTTCGCAAATAAGCATATTAAAATTTCGAACTTTGTTGGAATATGTTAGTTTGATGCACATCTGATGGACTGTTGAGTTTTGAACACTAATGTTAGAAAATATCTCACGAAGCTATCTGACGATGTTCATGATATCAGCTGAGTGCTTTGAGAGAGTCTGCCCATCAAATAACGTTATATATCTGATCTGGGTAGTTTCGTCAATATTTAAGGTGTGTGTTCTGACATTCACATAAACACATATATCTTTGTTGATTAACCAGACGTAGATAAACCAGCACAGCCCACACAACGATGACCGCTGGAACAGGCATGTTCCTGAATGAAAATAGTAGCAGGCTACTACCGGTAGACACGTCGGCGCTGCGCGTGACGTAGGTGAGCACGTTCGCTACGCTAATTTGCATATAGTGGTGTCCCAATTTATAGGGAAAGATCTTCACCTCCACTTCCCTTGCCGAGGGGGCTTTAATGTTGAGGGCAATCAAAACCAAGTGGAAGTTTTAAGGGGGGAGAAATGGGACGGACCCATAATTTGTCCAAACTAGTTAACTAGTGAGGTCATACATGTATACTAGTTAACTAGTTCAAGACAAAATTCACTCTAGTCAACTAGTGGCGCAGAATTCAAATTAGGAGGCGGAGAACTCTAGAAATTAAGGCTTTCTATTAGCTCCCTATGTCCAAATAGAACATGACAACCAATCACAGCACAGCATTTCACAAAATCCCACCCACAACATTTGCATGTGGCACACAAGTTAACATGCTGGCCAAAGGTACTCTAGCTAGTAAACTAGTGGCTTCAGTGTGACACTTACATGTAAACTAGTGAAGGCAGAACTGCTCACTAGTTAACTAGTGAAGACACAAATGTCCACTAGTTAACTAGTGAGGTCTAAAAAGTGTCACTAGTTTACTAGTGTGCACCAAAACACCCACTAGTGAACTAGTGATGGCAATTTCCATTCGACTAGTTAACTAGTGAGATGCCAAAATGGTCACTTGTTAACATGCCATAAAGGCCAAAATACCCACTAGTTTACTAGTGAGGGTGTTGTGGGCCTTACTAGTTAACTAGTGGCATGCATATTTTGTTCACTAGTTAACTAGTTACACCTAAAAACACAAACAAGCTGACCGTTTTTGTCCTCTAGTTAACTAGTGGAACAATTTAAGTCTCTGATTTACTGGACAGTAAATTTACATTTAGACTGGGTGGGATTTAGCCTGGTGTTACCATCCTACGTACTTCCGGCCAAAATTTGATTTCAGCCTCGCACGTAGTCTGGCCCAACCCACAGTATGCGGTTCACCTACGACCGCGCCAATCAGCGAACAGTTGAGTGATGACGCGGAACTTGCCTGCCGAGTTGCTTGTAGTCCGGCGAAGCTTGTAGTTCAACTGCATAGCAACAATGGCGACGGAGGAAGAGACGCTAGAAGCTATCCACGAAGTTGTCTCAACTCTCGAGGGCATCACGCAATTAAAGCAGGAACAAGAGGCTTGTCTTGTCAATTTTATAAATGGCAAAGACATCTTATAACTCTCCTTCCAACTGGCTTTGGGAAAAGTTATCAGATGGTGATAGCTAAACCTAAACGCACAAGTGTACTACATGCATCACTACTTATCATGTTTTCAAATAAACGTTTGCTGCTCGTTATTCTCCCCCCTACTCTCAAATTACCTTAACAAAATCAATGCGGCATAGGCCTACTTAAGGAATGGAATGTTAGCTACTAGCTACCCTACCGAGCGGGGCTCAAGGCGAGACGGTGTGTCTTGACGTGAGCTAGCCGGTTACCGAGCGGAGCTCAAGGCTAGGCTGCTGTGATTGTGCTTGACTGGGACTAGCGGTTACCGAACTGGGCTCAAGGTAAACTGCTCCGTGTTTGTGTTTGACAGAGGCTAGCCTGTGGCCGAGCTGGGCTCCAGGCGAGGCTACCGTGCTTGTGGACAGTAACGTTAGCCAGTCACCGAGCGTGGCTCAAGGTAGGCTGCGTTGTTTTATGCCGAACAACTGTTAGTTTAACTGAGCAAGCTCCAGGTTAAATAACACGTAGGTCGTCAGTACAATCCAACTTATCCGAGAGTTTAGTCTGAACAGCCCGTGGAGAACGAAGTAAGCTCTGACGAAGGCACCGGGCTGCGTAGAACAACACTCGTCTGATAAGCGGCGAGAAGAGATAAGAGGGAAAACTGGCGTGTGACAAGAGCTGATATAATCTTGGCGACGTGACGCTTTTGGTATACAACTCTCGGTCTGTGGCTGGCGCAAGTTAGAGATATATCCACTACGAAGAGACTGCCCTGGCAATCAGGTAGCCTACATACTAGCCAGCGGTCTGTTTACTACTGAGAGCAGAAGTGGGGAGCGTAAGAGCCTGAAGTGGAAGTGGTAAGAGCCTGAACTCCGGCGCACAGCATACGTCATTACCAAACGTTGCTGATTGGTTAAGGGAACTCCAATGATTTTAAACCTCAAAATAAGCATCCGCCCACTACGGAGACAGATTATTATTACTTTGTTCCAGACTGTATGACGAAGAGAAACGTAGTCACAGGCGGTAAGGACCAGGCTAGGTGGGATTCTTACATAATACCCAATAGGAGTCTTCTACCCACCCTCTCATTACAATTTGCATAATATATGGAAAGCCGATTGAGCATTTATTCTGATATCTTGATATCAGGCATAATTGTCATGTACATGTAAGCCATTTTTGTCAACTAGTTAACTAGTGAGCCATGTTTCTGTGAACTAGTTAACTAGTGACAGCCAAAATGCTCACTAGTTAACTAGTAAGGCCCAAATTCTCTCTAGTTAACTAGTTCATATGTTTCATATCTTACTAGTTAACTAGTAATGCTCAGCATGTTTACTAGTTAACTAGTGGACATTGCAATGTGCACTAGTTAACTAGTTTAAAGACTTCTATATATTACTAGTCAACTAGTAAGGTACAAAAATGTTTACTAGCTGACTACTGAATGTCAAATTCCCACTTGTTAACTTCTATGTAATTTGGCCAGCCGCTTAAGCATTTATTCTGATATCTTGATATCAGGCCAACATGCAAGCCATTTTTGTCAACTAGTTAACTAGTGAGCCATGTTTGTGCAGACTAGTTAACTAGTGACAGCATAAATGCCCACTAGTTAACTAGTGAACACATTTCAGCTTCACTAGTTAACTAGTGACAGCCAGAAATGTCCACTAGTTAACTAGTAAAGGCCAACATGCATACCAGTCAGCTAGTTGAAGGCTTTTGGGTCTCACTAGTTAACTAGTGACTGCCAAAAATGTGCACATGTTTACTAGTGAAGGCAAAACACCTCACTAGTTAACTAGTTGCAGTAGGTCAATGTCAGTAGTTAACTAGTGAACCATAAATGGCTTACTAGCTAGCTAGGTGATGGCAGTAGTCTCACTAGTTAACTAGTTGATGCATCCTTTGTCCAAACTAGTTAAATGTATACTAGTAAACTAGTTAAAGACAAAATTCACACTAGTCAACTAGTGGCGCAGAATTCAAATTAGGAGGCGGAGAATTCTGGAAATTGAGGCTTTCTATTGGCTCCCTATGTCCAAATAGAACATAACAACCAATCACAGTGGTGAATTTCACGAAATCCCACCCACAACATTTGCATGTGGCACACAAGTTAACATGCTGGCCAAAGGAACTCTAGCTAGTAAACTAGTGGCTTCAGTGTGACACTTACATGTAAACTAGTGAAGGCAGAACTGCTCACTAGTTAACTAGTGAAGACACAAATGCCCACTAGTTAACTAGTGAGGTCTAAAAAGTGTCACTAGTTTACTAGTGTGCACCAAAACACCCACTAGTGAACTAGTCACGGCAATTTCCATTCGACTAGTTAACTAGTGAAGTGCAAAAAGTGTCACTAGTTTACTAGTGTGCCCCAAAATGCCCACTAGTTAACTAGTGAAGGCCATTGCAGCCCCACTAGTTAACTAGTGAGATGCCAAAACACTCACTTGTTAACATGTAAAGGCCAAAATGCCCACTAGTTTACTAGTGAGGGTGTTGTGGGCCTTACTAGTTAACTAGTGGCATGCATATTTTGTTCACTAGTTAACTAGTTACACCTAAAAACACAAACAAGCTGACCGTTTTTGTCCAGTAGTTAACTAGTGGAACAATTTAAGTCTCACTAGTTTGCATGTGTGGCAGTAAAGCAGCTCACTAGTTAACTAGTGCGCACAAGACACACACTAGTGGCTGTTTTTGGAGCTATCTAGTTCACTAGTAATGCAAAAGGTACTCTTACTAGTTAACTAGTGACACATTGGCCTTCACTAGTTAACTAGTTGACATGTTTGGCCTTACTAGTTTACTAGTAATGGAACAGGACATGCTTACTAGTTAACTAGTGAGCATATCTGCATTATTAATGCCTTTTACTAGCTTATAGAGGGCATTTTGAGCCTTACATGTTAGCTAGTGAGGACAAAACACTGTCCATAATGAATTAGCAGGAGAAAAATGCCATTCACACTAGTAAACTAGTGGAATTTGAATAAATACACAAACGGCTTGCATTTTGTGCAACTAGTTAACTAGTGGGACGTAACATTGTCCCACTAGTTAACTAGTGTGCAATGTCGCACTTACATGCAAATGAAGAAGGCGGAACAAGGATTTTGATTGGTCCATTTAGGACTCAGAAACCTAGAAAACATGGCTGACTTCATCCAGGCTGTTCTAAGAGCAAACTTTTATAAACTAAGATCGTTTGGGCATAAAAATATGTTTTGTTAACACGTCTAGTGACAAAGTTGTGGTGTATTGCTATAATCTTCGTTCAGTTAATGTCTACAATCTTTAGTTTTTCAGTTATTAGTCTGAAAATCGCGATAAAACTGGAGGCATTTGTATATGGTTGCCTAGCAACGAAACGTTTCAGTAACATGAACATTGATGATAGCATTGTTGATGTGGCAAGTCTAGCTCAAGTGGTTAAGCAGCAGGAGATCATGTGGGAGACCAGGGTTCAATTCATTGAAAGTGCATGAATTTTTTTTCTTGAGCTTTTAATTACTTTTGAAACCATGTGCAGTTAATGTGTGCAGTTAATGTGTACAATCTTTTGTTTTTCAGTTATTAATCATAAAAGCGCGACTGAATGGATACATGTCTGTTGTTGCCTAGCAACAATAAACAAAGAATAATATTAAAATCGATCCCTTGCATGGGGTTTCCCTGTTATTTATTATTAAAAAACATTTTGACAGAATATGAGATACTGCATACTGCAGGCTCTGCTTTACTATCTATACTGAAGTACCGTTGCAGAGCAGTGTGTCACTTTAGCCACTAGGGGCACCCATCAGGACCTGATCGCGAGGCAATGAACAGTAAATTTACATATAGACTGGGTGGGATTCTTACATGATACCCAATAGGAGTCTTCTACCCACCCTCTCATTAGAATATGCATAATGATCGTTTCAGGCACTAGTTAACTAGTGAGCTGCTTCACTGCCACACATGCAAACTAGTAAGACTTAAATTGTTCCACTAGTTAACTAGTGGACAAAAACGGTCAGCTTGTTTGTGTTTTTAGGTGTAACTAGTTAACTAGTGAACAAAATATGCATGCCACTAGTTAACTAGTAAGGCCCACAATACCCTCACTAGTAAACTAGTGGGCATTTTGGCCTTTACATGTTAACAAGTGAGCGTTTTGGCATCTCACTAGTTAACTAGTGGGGCTAGAATGGCCTTCACTAGTTAACTAGTGGGCATTTTGGGGCACACTAGTAAACTAGTGACACTTTTTGCACCTCACTAGTTAACTAGTCGAATGGAAATTGCCATGACTAGTTCACTAGTGGGTGTTTTGGTGCACACTAGTAAACTAGTGACACTTTTTAGACCTCACTAGTTAACTAGTGGGCATTTGTGTCTTCACTAGTTAACTAGTGAGCAGTTCTGCCTTCACAAGTTTACATGTAAGTGTCACATTGAAGCCACTAGTTTACTAGTTAAAGTTCTTTTGGCCAGCATGTTAACTTGTGTGCCACATGCAAATGTTGGATTTTGTGAAATTCTGCACTGTGATTGGTTGTCATGTTCTATTTGGACATAGGGAGCCAATAGAAAGCCTCAATTTCCAGAATTCTCCGCCTCCTAATTTGAATTCTGCGCCACTAGTTGACTAGTGTGAATTTTGTCTTGAACTAGTTTACTAGTATACATTTATGACCTCACTAGTTAACTAGTTTGGACAAAGGATGCATCAACTAGTTAACTAGTGAGACTACTGCCATCATCTAGCTAGCTAGTAAGCCATTTATGGTTCACTAGTTAACTAGTGACATTGACCTACTGCAACTAGTTAACTAGTGAGGTGTTTTGCCTTCACTAGTAAACATGTGCACATTTTTGGCAGTCACTAGTTAACTAGTGAGACCCAAAAGCCTTCAACTAGTTGACTGGTATGCATTTTGGCCTTTACTAGTTAACTAGTGGACATTTCTGGCTCTCACTAGTTAACTAGTGAAGCTGAAATGTGTTCACTAGTTAACTAGTGGGCATTTATGCTGTCACTAGTTAACTAGTGTGCACAAACATGGCTCACTAGTTAACTAGTTGACAAAAATGGCTTGCATGTTGGCCTGATATCAAGATATCAGAATAAATGCTTAAGCGGCTGGCCAAATTACATAGAAGTTAACAAGTGGGAATTTGACATTCAGTAGTCAGCTAGTAAACATTTTTGTACCTTACTAGTTGACTAGTAATATATAGAAGTCTTTAAACTAGTTAACTAGTGCACATTGCAATGTCCACTAGTTAACTAGTGAACATGCTGAGCATTACTAGTTAACTAGTAAGATATGAAACATATGAACTAGTTAACTAGAGAGAATTTGGGCCTTACTAGTTAACTAGTGAGCATTTTGGCTGTCACTAGTTAACTAGTTCACAGAAACATGGCTCACTAGTTAACTAGTTGACAAAAATGGCTTACATGTACATGACAATTATGCCTGATATCAAGATATCAGAATAAATGCTCAATCGGCTTTCCATAGGTCTCCCACATGAGGTCGTGCTGCTTAACCACTTGAGCTAGTTTTGGCACATCAGCAATGCTATCATCAATGTTCATGTTACTGAAACGTTTTGTTGCTAGGCAACCATATACAAATGCCTCCAGTTTTATCGCGATTTTCAGACTAATAACTGAAAAACTAAAGATTGTAGACATTAACTGAACGAAGATTACAGCAATACACCACAACTTTGTCACTAGACGTGTTATCAAAACCAGAGGCGATTCTAGAGTCTGTGGGGGCCCCAAGCAAAAATTCCAAGGGGGCCCTACCAACAAGTGTTATCACCATTATGTTATACCACCATTAGGTTGTTATGTTAAATAATAAAAATACAAAAAGCGTATTATAAAAATTATATTATAAAACTCACCACTGCAAGCTGGCAGCTCGACTTGCCTTACATGTGTGTGTAGAGCAGACCGTCCTGAATCTGGCAATATTATTGCCATGGTGGAGGGATTCTCTGGGGCTTAGCAATTTACAGACATATGTGGTGTGCGCCTTACAGAAATAAATGGCATTATTTTTATTTAGTGATGAAAAATGACCTTTCTGCGCTCCATATCTGTGACATGAACTGATCTGACCTGACTTGACCCGAGTTTGCGTGTGATAGTATATTTTTTACTACCATATTTCTCTTGAGACTTAATCAGGACGATGCAGGTCAGAATCCAGGCTTTATTCTTTTCAATGAGGGGCCTAGTGCCCCTCAAGGGAGAAAAGTATATGTTTGTGTCACCCCATCATGGGTTTCACCAGATTCTCAATATTCTCTTCTAACTTCTCTGACTAACAGAGACCATATTTAAAGTTACACACAAAGAAGGAGTGACACCTAGGTCCAACCCAGTTTGAATATGCAATAGAAAGGGAGGATGAGGATTAGGCCTTCATCAGGTCTGGTCAGCTTCTATTATCTTTTAATTAAAACTACCCCCTTTCCTGGGAAGTCCTTCAGAGGCTTGGACACATGCTGTTCTACAAACATTCACACCTTGGTGATGGGCAAAAGGCATAAACAATGGATACACTGCATACAGACCAAAGACACACACAAAATATTCCCTTCACGTGTTAGCCTGTGTGTGCCTATATGGTCTATGCACTCATAATGATTCACAACTTTTCATAATGATTCAACAACTTTTTACTGCATTGCCATGAACAAAGTAGAGGCAAAAAGGGGTTTCTTTGTTGAACAAATTGGGATGCATTGTGAGCCTTGAATTGGATGCCATGCAGGAATTTGCTAGGATCTCAAAACCGGATTATGAACATGCTTTGCCATAGAGAAACAAACACACGATAGCGTTGGATTATAAACATGCTTTGCCACAAAAACAGACAAAAACGTGGGGTAAATCCAGCTATATGAAGTTATTATTTTGCGGTCACTCCGTCTGTTTTATAACCCAGAAGGATGTACTTGGTATCAAATGATAGCTCTGTGTCTCCTCTTTCATCTGACATGCGTGGCATATCTATGCGATCACGGGTCCGCGAGTAATTCAAAGGAGAGTAATGAGTGTGCAGCGTTGGTTTGTGTACATGACGTTATTATTTTGCAGTCACTTCATCTGGTTTTATAAGCCAGGAGGATCGATAAATATGGTACCAATGGATAGCCCTGTGCCCCCTCTTTCATCTGATATGCTTACCATATCGATGCGATCACGGGTTCGCGAGTATTTCAAACGAGAGCAATCGGTGCGCAGGTGAACGCAGAGAAGTAGACTGTAAATATGATGCAATTTGATTTAATTTCATGATTTTTTTTCATACTTCATCGTACAGACAAGTACGTAGTCTCGTTGGAAAGCCCCACTTATGCTCTGTCGCGCAATAAATGTTTCATCTCGCTGCGATGAACAGTTCTGGAGCAATGTAGCAATGTAACAAAGAAGAAGGGGTGTGTTTTTTGACGCACTTTGCGTCAATCGGGTTCTAAAAAAATTAACGTGTATGCTTGGTCCTTACTGCATCGCAATTAACATGTTATGGCTGACAGCCCTAATACAAACATAGAAACTTTAACCATCTCCTTGCTTAACTAGTTGTAACAGTCGCTAGCTAGCTGAAGTTTACTTTCGTAGATGTAGCAAACCATGTTCAATCTTTCTGCCAATTAACATTAGCCTACTATAACTTCTTTGAGTAGCCTAGGCTAAATGCCAAACTCCGATGTTGATCCGTCATCATTGCACCCTCGATTGACGTTTACCACAGTAGCCAAAATATGTGCGGATTCTTTGAACTCTTTTGAACACAGATCCGCTGTTTATAAGGCCATACCATAGGGCCTACAGATGTACTGTTTGTACAACAACAGGACAGGAGCACGCAAAATACATCATTCAATCTTTATGGACGAAAATCTCACTTGTCCCACCGGCAAACGCGCTAAGACCAGGTCGGGGGCCCCCTAGCGGCTCGGGGCTCCAAGCAGTTGCTTGGTTTGCCTGTTGACAAGGTGCGCCTCTGATCAAAACATATTTTTATGCTCAAACGATCTTAGTTTATAAAAGTTTGCTCTTAGAACAGCCTGGACGAAGTCAGCCATGTTTTCTAGGTTTCTGAGTCCTAAATGGACCAATCAAAATCCTTGTTCCGCCTTCTTCATTTGCATGCAAGTGCGACATTGCGCACTAGTAAACTAGTGGCCAATGTTACGTCCCACTAGTTAACTAGTTGCACAAAATGCCAGCTGTTTGTGTATTTATTCAAATTCCACTAGTTTACTAGTGTGAGGGGCATTTTTCTCCTGCTAGTTCATTATGGACAGTGTTTTGTCCTCACTAGTTAACATGTAAGGCTCAAAATGCCCTCTATAAGCTAGTGAAAGGCATTAATAATGCAGATATGCTCACTAGTTAACTAGTAAGCATGTCCTGTTCCATTACTAGTAAACTAGTAAGGCCAAACATGTCAACTAGTTAACTAGTAAAGGCCAATGTCTCACTAGTTAACTAGTAAGAGTACCTTTTGCATTACTAGTAAACTAGATAGCTCCAAAAACAGCCACTAGTGTGTGTCTTGTGCGCACTAGTTAACTAGTGAGCTGCTTTACTGCCACACATGCAAACTAGTGAGACTTAAATTGTTCCACTAGTTAACTAGTGGACAAAAACGGTCAGCTTGTTTGTGTTTTTAGGTGTAACTAGTTAACTAGTGAACAAAATATGCATGCCACTAGTTAACTAGTAAGGCCCACAACACCCTCACTAGTAAACTAGTGGGCATTTTGGCCTTTACATGTTAACATGTGAGCGTTTTTGGCATCTCACTAGTTAACTAGTGGGGCTGCAATGGCCTTCACTAGTTAACTAGTGGGCATTTTGGGGCACACTAGTAAACTAGTGACACTTTTTGCACCTCACTAGTTAACTAGTCGAATGGAAATTGCCATGACTAGTTCACTAGTGGGTGTTTTGGTGCCCACTAGTAAACTAGTGACACTTTTTAGACCTCACTAGTTAACTAGTGGGCATTTGTGTCTTCACTAGTTAACTAGTGAGCAGTTCTGCCTTCACTAGTTTACATGTAAGTGTCACACTGAAGCCACTAGTTTACTAGCTAGAGTTCCTTTGGCCAGCATGTTAACTTGTGTGCCACATGCAAATGTTGTGGGTGGGATTTCGTGAAATTCAGCACTGTGATTGGTTGTCATGTTCTATTTGGACATAGGGAGCCAATAGAAAGCCTCAATTTCCAGAATTCTCCGCCTCCTAATTTGAATTCTGCGCCACTAGTTGACTAGTGTGAATTTTGTCTTGAACTAGTTTACTAGTATACATTTATGACCTCACTAGTTAACTAGTTTGGACAAATGATGCATCAACTAGTTAACTAGTGAGCCTGCTGCCATCACCTAGCTAGCTAGTAAGCCATTTATGGTTCACTAGTTAACTAGTGACATTGACCTACTGCAACTAGTTAACTAGTGAGGTGTTTTGCCTTCACTAGTAAACATGTGCACATTTTTGGCTGTCACTAGTTAACTAGTGAGACCCAAAAGCCTTCAACTAGCTGACTGGTATGCATTTTGGCCTTTACTAGTTAACTAGTAGACATTTATGGCTCTCACTAGTTAACTAGTGAAGCTAAAATGTGTTCACTAGTTAACTAGTGAGCCTTTTGGCTCCCACTAGTTAACTAGTGTGCATATTTTGGCCCTCACTAGTTAACTAGTTCACACAAACATGGCTCACTAGTTAACTAGTTGACAAAAATGGCTTACATGTACATGACAATTATGCCTGATATCAAGATATCAGAATAAATGCTCAATCGGCTTTCCATAATAATAGCCGTTTCAGGCACTAGTTAACTAGTGAGCTGCTTCACTGCCACACATGCAAACTAGTGAGACTTCAATTGTTCCACTAGTTAACTAGTGGACAAAAACGGTCAACTTGTTTCTCTTTTTAGGTGTAACTAGTTAACTAGTGAACAAAATATACATTCCACTAGTTAACTAGTAAGGCCCACAACACCCTGACTAGTAAACTAGAGGGTATTTTGGCCTTTACATGTTAACAAGTGACCATTTTGGCATCTTACTAGTTAACTAATGGGGCTGAAATGGCCTTCACTAGTTAACTAGTGGGCGTTTTGGAGCACACTAGTAAACTAGTGACACTTTTTGCACCTCAATAGTTAACTAGTCGAATGGAAATTTACATCACTAGTTCACTAGTGGGTGTTTTGGTGCACACTAGTTAACTAGTGACACTTTTTAGACCTCACTAGTTAACTAGTGGGCATTTGTGTCTTCTCTAGTTAACTAGTGAGCAGTTCTGCCTTCACTAGTTTACATGTAAGTGTCACATTGAAGCCACTAGTTTACTAGTTAAAGTTCCTTTGGCCAGCATGTTAACTTGTGTGCCGCATGCACACATAGGGAGCCAATAGAAAGCCTCAATTTCCAGAGTTCTCCGCCTCCTAATTTTAATTCTGCGCCACTAGCTGACTAGTGTGAATTTAGGCTTCAACTAGTTTACTAGTATACATTTATGACCTCACTAGTTAACTAGTACGGACAAAGGATGCATCAACTAGTTAACTAGTGAACCTGCTGCCATCACCTAGCTAGCTAGTAAGCCATTTATGGTTCACTAGTTAACTAGTGACATTGACCTACTCCAACTAGTTAACTAGTGAGGAGTTTTGCCTTCACTAGTAATGCATGTGCACATTTTTGGCTGTCACTAGTTAACTAGTGAAGCTAATATGTGTTCACTAGTTAACTAGTGGCCATTTATGCTGTCACTAGTTAACTAGTGTGCACAAACATGGCTCACTAGTTAACTAGTTGACAAAAATGCTTGCATGTTGGCCTGATATCAAGATATCAGAATAAATGCCCAAGCGGCTGTAGAAGTAGAAGTTAACAAGTGGGAATTTGACATTCAGTAGTCAGCTAGTAAATATTTTTGTACCTTCCTAGTTGACTAGTAAAATATAGAAGTCTTTTAACTAGTTAACTAGTGCACATTTCAGTGTCCACTAGTTAACTAGTGAACATGCTGAGCATTACTAGTTAACTAGTAAGATATGAAACATATGAACTAGTTAACTAGAGATCATTTGGGCCTTACTAGTTAACTAGTGAGCATTTTGGCTGTCACTAGTTAACTAGTTCACACAGAAATGGCTTGCATGTACATGGCAATTATGCCTGATATCTGAATAAATGCTCAATCGGCTTGCCATAATGCACGCAATAGGCTAGCGCTACAACTCATGAGTCCCATGCGTTTTCCCACCAGCGGAGCTAGTTGGCTAGTTCAAGCTGTTCACCAACAGCAACATCCATCTTCTTTGTTTTCAAGTAGCAGGGAATTCACGCCGAACCGTTGCAACTCTGCCATCAATCATTATGTTAAGCCCGCCTACCGACTCTATACACGATGTGATTGGCCTTATCGAAGTTTAATTTTTCCAGCTCGCAAGCCAACGGAGAGCTGCTAGACTACCCTGGCAGCAATTACATTACATTGCTGCCACTAGGGTGCGTCTAGATTTCTAGGCTAGCAAACTGCAAGAGCAGATGGGAGAAACACACAAATACGATATATTCATCATCATTCAATGCACAGTTGACTTGGACATCCCCAGACAGTAGAACAGCAATCAAACTGACCACATCACCGTCAACCAGAAGTGGAGAAGATCCATTAGAGATGCCAGAGTATTGAAAGGAACAGACATAGAAGTGACCAACATATTTTACAGTGCAAGCTCCAGTTCAAGTTAAAAAAAACAAAAACAGTAGGATAGACAACCAACTGTTTGATTCCAGAAGACTGACAGATCCAGCAATGAACAACATGACTGACACCATGGTGCATTGCTATTATAATAACAGATTGACCCGGTGAATATATCTACTGAGGGGGTTATGGATCTAACCTCGAATGGGTCCATCTGCACAACAGTGGGATTCCATCTTTGTTAAAACAGGTATGTGTAGAACCATAGACTCTCCTACAGTTAAAGTATGGTATATTGAAAGAGAGGTAAGTACAAAAAATGTAGGCTAAAAGTGAAGGGGGGGGGGGGTGTTTTCCAAAGAAGGTGATCTGACTGTGTGTGGAAACTCTAGACATCAAACTACGGTCAGGCTCTGTAAAGGTCTTTACTAGAGACAATAACATCAAATGGGAGATCTTGACCAAAATTGCTTTGGCACTGCAGATCAGAACTAAGGATCTTCAGGCCAAATGTGTGTTCTTTCCTACTGTACGCCGAGGAGACATGGTGGACCAACTAAAAAAGTCAAGGTTGCTTTGAAATGGTACAAATGAACAAAACTTGCATCCAAGTTCCAGAATATGGATTAGAATATGGATTCCATTGATTCGGAAGGTTGTTTCTATTAGATGGAAGCTGTCACCTGCAGTTTTCATACATATCATGTTTCAGTTTCCTGACTGCATATGCATGATGAGTAAGAAAGAAAATTTGGCATTTTGCATTCCTGTGGCATAGTGTCATGGGTCATTCCACGTCAATTCAACCAGGGCCCACACACTTAGGTCTCAAAAAAATCTAAAAAAAATTACGAAGTGTACCTATGTTACCCAGGAGGTTAATTTTATGTAAGATCAATACTTTCCAAGATACAGACAGTTTTACGGGGGGGAGGGGGGTGTCGATTTTGTTCAGCCTCTTTTTTTTGTCAAAGTTCACAAGCCCATAGTGCAAGAACTAAACCATGTAGGAGGCTCAAATTTTGCATGCTGGTACATAAATAGGAATAGCATGTAGCAAAATCGTCACGTTTGGTCTGGATGATCCTGCATGGTCATAGCTGTCCCTCAAAGTTGATCAAAATTGTATTGGAGTTTTTGGCTGGGCTCTGTTTAGGCCTTCAGAAGACATATTTGTACTCAACATAGACTCTTGATTTATTTTCCTATTTTCCACATGTACATCTCATACACATACACAAAGGATTTTGTACTAATTTGTTGTACAATTAATTTTATTATGCCATTAGGTGAATAAAAGTTAATGCACTTACCAATTACTTTAACAAAGCGCTTTACAGTCTTTAACAATCCACCAATAAGCACTTCTGCTTCATACTCTCCACTGTCATCTTTGGTTAGTTTTACAATGGTTACTTTGCCAGTTTTAAAGTCCAATTTGGTCCGTCCTTTGAATGTTAAATATTCAGTGGGATTATTTGTTTTTTCCCACTCCACCATCTTGTTGCCTTTGTGCTTCCATAGAATTTCATCTATCTGTCCTTCCATCAGGAGCTGTAATGTTACATTTCCATTAGTGGCTGCAGTGATGGTGATTGAGGACCCACCTTGAAAGAAAGGACATAAGATATTAATTGAAGGTGTCTATATCCGTAATGAATGTATTATGAGTGACTACTTTTCAGACAAAGACAAAGAACACAACAAGAAAAAAACAAGCAAACATTTCTTCAGGTGTTTATTATCCAATTAATTGTTCTAGGTTTGACAAAAACAAAAGAGACTGAGAGAGAGAGACTGGGAGAAAGAGACTGAAGACTGTGCTTATAGGATTTCTATTTGATCTTATTGGTCAAATAAGACAAATTAATCACAGACGCCTAATCGTTTTGATGAGTGGCAACTTAGTTGTTGAAAGAGAAAACATTGAGCATCGGGAACTTATAGGCACAACCCTCTTGAGAGTTTTCAACAATAATGATCTCAATAGCGAATCACGTTACACCGCTCCCATTCATGCTTGATTGGCTAGAATTGTGTATGACATACCATCACATTTCAATCATCAAATAATTTAAAGGTTATCAAAACTAGTTTCCAGTTAAACATAACATAAAAATCCTTACTACTATAACATTATTACAAATCTGAAATAAAAATGTTGTGATCTGACACTAATCAATCTAAACATTTGCTGCATAGTCACTTCATTTATCAGCATTGTATCAGCTCTGTTACAGTGATCAGCTATTATTTGCCATTTAAATCAAGCACTGACCTTTATAGTATCAAACAAGCTGATATAAAATATATTGATATGCAGTGCTAAATGCAAAAGGGGGATAAGTTACAGTTGTAACTTTTGTTTTTATAAATAAAGGAGGCTCTCCATATTATGAGACTTTTATTTTAATTCAAACAAACAACTTCCCAAGCATCATGAATCATCATGATGGATGTTAACATCATCCAAATATCATCAGGCTATCTTCCATGCCTCAATATTAAATGAGGGGGAAAAAAGCAATAATAAACAATAATGTCCATTCAATCAATAATATAAAAACAATAACATGGTAAGACTACATTAAGGAGAATATCAATAATAAACAATAATGTTAAATTAATCAACAGCCTACTGGAAATAAAACAATATTATACAAACCATAATGCATAAGAAGCGCTTAAAGAACTAAGTGCATGTTGAACAGGAATGTCTTTAGACCCCTCTTAAACGACCCAAAACTATCACAGGAACGGAGAGCACTGGGCAACTCATTCCACCAACATGGAACCACTGAGGAAAAGAGACCTGAATTAGACCTAGCATTTATGACTGGTCAACACAACAGACGCTCATTAGAAGACTGCAGTGGGCGGTTGGGGATGTACGTCTTTATTACTGAATTAAAATAACTAGGAGCAGATCCAGTCAGTCTTATAGGCCAAAGACTGGGTCGCGGCCATGGAGGTATTATATATAACTGGAGAGAGTGACTAAGTCCCGCCCCCATTCATTTAAATGGACCATGCTAGGCTAGCTACTTCAGCCAAAAAAGTTTGAAATTGACCGCAGCCATCTTTACAAAAATGGCGTTTCATGGGTGTTCGTTTCCGGCACCAGCTAGAATTAGCCTATTAGATTCCACGTTACAGACGGAGACAACGTAAGGTACAACGGTATGTCGTTGATGAAGATTGGACATTCCCTCAGAGGAAAAGAAGTTGTTCGGGAACGCGCTTCACCTCGTTATAAGCGCAAATGTATTAAATTGGTTGGGATAACATATTGGGAATGGTGGTAGAAGTTTGCTCTGTCGCTGAAGTCCTAGGTTATTTAATGTGATGTTCATATGTGATAATAAACAATGCGAATCAATATTGAGTCACTTTAGGCTAATAATGAACCCTAAATGCTATATTTGGACAGGTTGTATTACGCAATAGGCTAGCCAACGAAAATTACTAAAATTAAGTAGACATATGGGATGTAAGAAACTTGTGGATAGCTGAAATATTTGCTGCACCCAGTGTGCATTTGCAGCTTGTTAAACTCGGTTAAACCTAGGCTACATTTGCAGGCAGACAAAATGAAGCCAACGCAAGTTGGACTTACCGATAAGCGCACATCCCTCGGGTATTGTGGTTCGAGCAGGCAAAGAGTCTGCAACTGTTGTTGGATATTTGGCTTTTGCCTCGACTGGCAGCCTGGTCATTTAAATCAAATGCATAGCCTAATCATGTCAATGTTGCAAGAAAGCAAACTAAATAAGTCATTGACATTTGTTTCGTTTTAAATCACTTGGGGAGACATAGGTTACATCCAGATGTTGTGTTGTCATGGACTACAGGTAGAAACTAGGCTACAGCCTGTGTTTTAAAATAGTTTTCATGCACAACGCAATGAGTAGGCTAATAATTGGATATAGGTCATTGCATCTGCTAAAATGTATGGTCATAGTCAGTTACCTTGTCAACCCACACATACGGCAAATAATAGCCTAATATGACAACATTTACATTTTTATTTTATTAACGACAAAGTCCGGTATAATACAGACTAAACCATGTAGGCATTAAGTCAAATATCAGTAGCTTAATCCAAGTAGTTAGTTGTTTTATTTGTGGTCGTCCAGAAATCCAAACCAACATGGACGCGCGAGGACGCTCGTACCCAACACTAAACTCGTGCATGAGCTGTCATCTACCAATCAGCATGTGCAAACTGGTGCCGGAAGTTGCAACCATGTAACGCCATGTTTTCAAAAATGTCGGCGGCCAAATTACATGCTAACTGGCTGAAGCTAACCCTTCAAATCCTGACCCCCTGGTCGCGGCCCACGGGTGGGTCGCAGGAGATTTTATTTGGGTTGCTTATTTGTGTAATAGGCCTATACCATTTAGCCAGGAAAGCTAACAGTTTTCTATTAGGATCTAGTTTGTTAACTACCACAGTCGCGGCCCTCTGTGCAATTCTGCATTTAGAATAGCTCTGAAACTGGGGGGCGAACGCGTCTCAGAGGGGACAGCCTGGACATCTCACTCGCAAAATGAAACATTTCTGTGGGGCGCTTATCGACCTCGCAGTTGCAAAATGCAAGGGACATGAATCAGCCTATTTGCAAGAATATTAACGGACACCAGATCTTCAACTTGACTTTACCGTGCTGTCAACTAAAGCAGACATCCATATGCGTCATAGGCTGTAGATAGGTATATTGTAAATGCCCTCTTTAAAGTTAATAGCAACATCCTCATATTCCTTATTATTTTGGATTTAAATAATTCAGGCTACAATTTAAATGGACATTTTAAACGCTATCATTTCCTCTCGTTTTCCACCTCGCAAACTCTACTAGCTACAGTAAAGGCGCATTATCTTTTGGCTATTGTGTAAAAGCCTCTTGTTCTGATATTTATTCATTTCACATTCTTACAACATAGCCTGTCACAACATCAATACACAGCCTTAGTATAAGGCCTACAAACAAGCAAACGTTTAACTCCAGAGGAAAATGCAGATTCCGTATATCTGAACGACATAACCAGTCATATGGAAGTCCGAATTTAGCCGGTTGTTCTACTACTCCCCAAGCGCTTTCAGACATACGTGTAAGACCGGAGGTTCTGCGGATGTTAAACGGTGGGGCCGTAGATCTGAACGACATAACCGGTCATATGGAAGTCCGAATTTAGCCGGTTGTTCTACTACTCCCCCCCTAGTATTTCCTCTAGACATTATGTAAATGTGCTGTGTCTGAACGAAGCGTAGAACATGCGGTTAAAATTCACACCTAGTGAGAGGGCGTGTCAGTGACGTTTCTTTTGTGCGTCCATGTGGTTAGATCTGACTTAAATGCCAGTGTTATGATGGAGTGGCATAGTGCTGTCCAGAAAATCTCCGACCTGGAAAGATGCAGACATCACGGAGCTACTGTCCATGAGGGCATACAACATTTTGATAGAACACATGAAGGGAACGGCAAGAGACACGTTGTAGCCTACAACTGCATGGCAAGGCCAAACTAATTCAAAAGACTGAATCATCATAAGCAGAAGGCGCTGAAAAGGCAGTAGCCTACAGCGACGTCGTTGACGACAATAACAGGAGTATTTAAAGAGGCCCTATGCAACAATTTTAGCAAAAATGACCTTAATTATGCAGGTTGAGAGTCGTTCTGATTGTTTTACAACACTTTTTGGGTCGTTTGGTGGGTGCTTCGTCTCCCCCTAGTGCTTCTCCGCGGAAAAACCGAATATGCAACTTTCTGGTCGCGGTCCGAACACATCCGGATGTAACTCGGCGGAAATACTCGAAAATGTAGTCAGATTGAAGTTTCTAAGAAGACTGCAAAACGGACTCCGACTTGGCTTTGTTGCTGTTGAAATTGTAAGTAGCCTACCCTTGGGTGAACTTCGTTTTTGTAATGTGATTTAATTTAATGCCCTTACATAATTGTTGCCGAGAGTAATCCCAGCCTACGAATTCAATAACAAAATAAATCATGCATAATTAAACATTACCTCGATTTAGGCTACTTGGGTATGGCTTAAGGCTTGACTACACGGTGGTAACAAAAATCGAAATCGAAATTTGCTGTCTACATTATTGTCAGTGTTGGGGTTAACGCAACTACGCAAATCAAAACAGTGGTATGATAATTGAGCCAGTAGAGAAATAACTGTTCAGAATTAATCTGTAGCCTTGGGTAGGCTTCTGCAGAAAACAATGTTGTTGCCGATTTAATACTATCTGGCGACGTTTTTAACAGGCTACGCAATAGAGGCTTAGACAACTATGACCCACGTTTTGGTTTCGTAAATTCATTTGCCCTACTTCTTGACTGCAATGTAGTCAATTGACTGCTTGACATGTCATTTTTATTTTTCTGTACAATAAACAAATACATCTGCTTTATGCCGCAGAATTACATTCATATTTGGCTGACTGCAGACGCGCCACTTCCCTCCCCATATTCCAAGATTAAGATAGTATGAAGTGCTTTTTGTATAGGCTACTATCATAAAAAAATAGTTAAAATGAATAGCTATTTGCAATTTGACAAAACACTGGTCCTCATTTTGCGAATGCGAGGACGATATGAGCCTGTTGCATTTAGTTAGATGTCCGAGTCACGCATAATGTTTGAAAACCACTGGCTCGTAATCACAATAATTTAACACACGACAGTTGGATAACCTACTTCATCATGTCCCCATGCCTACATTTTTGTGAGTAGCATAGAGATCGCTAAAAACAATAAAGTATGGCTCTCCGTTTGGGACATCGAAAACTTATATTTTTAATAGACTACCGTCGAAGATGCTGACTTGCAAAAGCCTCGGGATAACACGTTATCTCCACTATCATCAGTCATGCCCCTTGATCAAAGTGGGGAATGAAATAAAAGTTTGAGAACCACTGGCTTAACAAGTTACCTACAGTCCAGAACACAGAATCTGATGCAATATTCTGATGATCGGCGATGATATCGGCAAATGTTTGTTTTCCAAAGTAAGAATTTCACTTCACCATGCACCTTCGACAATACCTGGCCTACAAACATTATTCTGTGTCCTAAAACTGGCATATTTTATGGCATTGTGTCATGTAAGTTTGTTGCAAAATCTAGAGAAATGTGTGAGGTGGTCAGCGGGGGACAATTGAGACACACATTGGATTGTGTTATTACTTGAACATTCCACACTATCCACAGCTGTGGTAGGCCTATCAGGGGCAGGAGGATTACTGTCAGCGCAGGCTGTTTGTGGAGCGCTTTGCTTCGCTTCTGTAATTTCGGCTTCATTGAAAATGAGGGCTTCCCTCAATGACCCTCCGAGAATAAATAAAGGTTGAATGAATGAATGAATGCAGGCTTGCCCAAAATAAAGGCAGCCTACAGTAAATAACAGACCCGCCAGAATGTGCGTTATGATGCTTTTTTACGAGCAAGATGTTTTTGGTACCCTACGCACACTGCATGTTCTTAAATAACAATGATCATCAGTAATATTCAACCATTAATTTGGGTAAATGGGCAAGCGTGACCACCTTGATTGGCTGATGATTGTAACGCGGGCATGATTCCAAACACCTCCCTTACGATGATGAGTGACAGGTGACAGGTCTCAGAATGCGTGCGCTACACAAGGACGGAAGATGATGAATAACTGGGGCCGTAGGCTATTCACAAAGGCTTTTATCTTACTACTAGGAGTAGGCTACTCCTAAATCGCACTTAAAGATTTTAGATTGGAGTTTTTCTCTTAAAAGTTATTCACAAAGCCTTTCAGACAACTCCTAAACTAGGAGTGAGTCTTCGTGGCTATGGATGACGTCATTACTCATGCACGAGCTTGACTGAAGTGACCACCTTGATTGGCTGACGATTGTAACGCGGGAATTCCAAACACCTCTCTTCCGATGATGACTGACAGGTGACAGGTGCGTGCGCTACACAAGTAGTGCGAAGGACGGAAGATGATTAATAACTGAATAAAAAGGCCTAGCCTAAATGAATAAAGAGTAAGGCAAAACAAATAGCTTAGTAGCCTTAGTAGTAATGAAACATAGGCCTATGAATTGATGCAGTAGCCTACCTTTGCAACATTATTAAATTAATCTGTCACCATATCCCTAGGCTACGTTTGCAAAGAGGAGAACATTTTAATTTGATTCACAATGAAACGTTACATTTCATTTACATGTTAACAATGAGTAGTTTTGGTTGTTGTTGGTGGCGTTATTGCATCCCTTTTATGAATGCAAAATTGTTCCCTCGCGATTGGAAGCTCCTGTTGCGCATAGGCTACGCATTTCAAAACATCGCAACGTAAAATGCCACAAAAAAGCTGTTTATGAATAGGTCTTAGTGAGTTAGGAGTCCTCTCGACTTAAGCTGTCCCAGACTTAGGTGCTACTTTTAGGTCTAAAATGCTTCGTGAATTACTTTTTGTGAAAAAATTAGGAGTCCTAAAGTTAGGAGTGACGCGCCCATTATTTTTAGGAGTTGCTCTTAAATTCGCCAGTTAGGAGCTACTTTTAGCCTTAAAATTCTTTGTGAATACGGCCCCTGAATAAAAAGGCCTAGCCTAAATGAATCAAGGCAAAACAAATAGCCTAGTAGCCTAATGAAACATACGGATTGATGTAGTATCTTTGTAACATTATTAAATTATTCTGTTACTATGCCTACGTTTGCAAAAGAGAACATTTTAATTTGATTCACAATAATGTTACATTTAATTTACATGTTGACAATGATTAGCCTAGTTTTGGTTGTTGTTGGCGGCGTTATTGCATGTTAGTTATGCCTACAATGCAAAATTGCTTCCTCACGATTGGAA
Source organism: Alosa pseudoharengus (assembly GCF_046254945.1). Lineage (NCBI taxonomy): Eukaryota > Metazoa > Chordata > Actinopteri > Clupeiformes > Clupeidae > Alosa > Alosa pseudoharengus. The sequence continues at coordinate 20,166,876 of NW_027468664.1, read as the reverse complement.
GCTCCTGTAGCTTCATAGGATTTCAAAACACGGCAAAATGCCGCAGGTTTGTGAATAGGTCTGTGAGTAAGGAGTCCTCTTGACTTCTTTTAAGCTGTCAGAGGTGGGAAGGTGTGATTTTTGGGGGGCAGGGCCGGATTAACTGGGCACAATTGTCTGATGGCCCCCCTTCCCCCCAGCCAACGTGAATCGGGTGGTTAATAGGCCTATCGTGAAGATTTTTCCTGCCATCTAATGGCCACCTTACACCAAACAACTTTGACAAGATTTGGGAAAGATTCTTAAAAGATTGTAGTCTTTTAACTAATGCCCCCCATTCAAGCTTTACTCAAAAGACTCCAGTCTTTGAAGAATCTTTCCCAAATCTTGTCAAAGTTGTTTGGTGTAAGGAGGCCATAAGGCACGAGCCATCTGTGAGGCCAAGCCTCACCAAGTAGCTCGTTTGTTTACAACTAACATTCCATTTAATTAAACTGCTTTATAGGCTATGCCGAAATAGTTTTCAACATTTTGAATATTAGTGTCGGGTGAATTGAAATGTTCTCAAAGTAGCCTTATGGCTGAAAGCTGCCTGGGATCCCCCCCGTCAAGCAATATAACCATACAAACGCGCTTCCTGCGTTAATAAATTAAATAAATTAACGCAACACAACACAGACCCCGCTTCTCTCGCGTCAGTCACTGACATGAACGAAACACAGAACCCGCTTATCTCACGGCAGTCACTGACAGTAACCTAGAATAAATGCATGGGGAAAAACACTTCCCCATGACAAAGACATCGTAAAACACTGAAAGTTAATACTTTATGTATTATGTTCCAAGTAGCCTATGCGTAATTCTGCTTCATAAAGTTGAACAAATACATTTGCTTATTTCACAGAAAAATATAAATAGCCAGTCTACAGTGCAGAGTTGGTAAGTTATGGTAGGCCAACTTGCAGTGAACATACAAACAGGGGAAATTATTTCTCTTGCAGCTGAGTAGCCTCAGGTGCGCACGTAGACTTAAATATAATAATAAATAAACTTAAAAAGGTTAACATCACTCTAAGTTCGCCTTCAAGCAAGGAAAACGATGATTTGAAGACATCTGTTTCGTTGGAAGGGCAAGGGGTAGCAACAGGGCAACACAGAGACAGGCCCGATGGCAGGGCTATTATGAGAGTATTAAAATATGGGATATTCTACGGGAAAACATTAAAACGGCAAGACAGCGGGGGAAAGTTAAAATACGTGATAAACACGGAAAAAGTTGGCATGCATTGTTTCGGTCCCCGTGCACAGGGATTATTTGTCATATTATTAATCACATATGATTATTTGTGAAATTGTGCAAACAGGCGCAACACATTTGAAAAGGAAGGACTGGTAGCATGCAAGCTCACGGGAAAGATTGATTTAAGAACGTTATCACAAAGTGTGTGGCTGTGGCGCGGGCGGAAGACAATTGGCAGGGGAGGGTCATGTCTTTTTTAACAATTCTGTCGTAGGGTCATTGAACAATTTCTAGCAGGCAAGAGAGGGTCATGCAACTTCCAACTGAAGCACTCAAAATTCTTCCGGTGGCCCCTTCAATAAATAACAGTCCCTAGATTGCTGCTGGGCCTGGGCTATATGTCTTGGTTCTGTTAACAAGTCATTGTCAAACGCATAGCCTATCTCGCGGTTGCATCCATTACAAACAAACATGCAATGTGAACGTCTGGGATTGGGGAGAGCACTAAATGCTCTACTGAATAAGCACGAAGTCAAACCTTTAATAATCCAAAAAAATAAACCGCTAATGAAGTAGGCTAAACTTGTGACCATCAAAAATCGTTTATCGCTTGTAACTCCGTGATACCAGGACGTAACAGGAAGGCATTTGGCTGAGCAACGGAGGTTAATATGCTCCATGTTTTGTCCAAATGATGACTGTCTATCATCGTTGCACTCGGAGAAAACCGGAATGTTTCATTCGTCCCCCGTTTCAATCGTCCCGGTTGTACCTACTCAAAACGCAGATAGAACCTTATTATTCTAAGGTAGCGAAATAGCGTTCAGCATGATTCATGCCCAATTAATTCCCCCTGTTAAAGTGTTCGCCTTTGTAGTTTGGTTTCGTGATAGCCTATGATAAACGGCTTATGGCCAAATATGTGAAAACGTTAAAATACAGTACGTGATAAACCTGGAAAAAGTTGACAGTGATTTTTTCATAATCACTTTGGAGGGTCATAGAAAAATGTATTGCTGGCGAGGGTCATGTCTTTTTGGTCTAATGCTCCCAAAACTCCTCCAGTAGCCCCTTAAATAAATAACGAACAGTCCCTAATGAAGTAAACTCGTGACCATCAAAAATCGTTTATCGCCTGTAACTCCGTGATAACAGGACGTAACAGGAAGGCATTTGGCTGAGCAACGGAGGTTAATACTCTATATTTTGTCCAAATGATGTCTGTCTATCATCGTTGCACTCGGAGAAAACCAGAATGTTTAATTTGTCCTGCGTCTCTACGGCTGCAAACGGGATTCACTCGCAGTTAACCAAATATTTCTTTATTAGGGCAGGGCAGGCATATTTCTGGCTATTACATTATTTCTAAACCAGTCTGCTAAAGTCTGTAGTGAAGTCTGTGTAGGGTTTTCCAGGCTCCATTTCTTTTTACGAGACACCCTGCTCACTTGAGCCATCTACCGGTTGTTTGGGTTGTTGCAGCGTCTCACTGGAAAAATACAAATTAAAGTCGCGTGATACCGCCTGATCCCACGCGCGGACCGCGAGTGAAGCTGGCCAAGTCGAAGCACTGCCCACTGTATGTGTTTAGCTTGGTTTATTGATGGCTAGCTCGCTAGCTAGTGGGGGTTTAGCGTAGCAGTCACTTGCTACCGAAGCTGCAGGGGGAGCTATGTCGTGAAAAATGCGAGCCCAAATCAGTCAAAAACCCAGAAACAGCGAAGGAATAACCAGACTTGCATAGGGCTTCTTTAATAAATTGTTTGCGAACAGGGTTGGTTTTCTGTTCATTGATAGCCTTCTCATGACCTCACTGCTGAGCTTGCTGATATTTGTTGAGCATAAATATGCCTAGAGAAAATGAAAACGAAGAAAACCCAACTTTGTTCCAAGCTCCTTATTTATGCAATAGACACATGGGGAGAGGATGCTTTTGGAAAAAATAAACCATGAAAAAACGAACCACTTCACTGTTATGTTAGTATTTTGTTTGTTGCTTAAAAACGTTGTATATGATGGCCTTGAAGTCTTGAGTTAGCATACTGAATTGGCTGGTACCATAAAGTTTGTGCATGCTCTCTCTCTCCAACGCAAACCAGATTTGGGGTTCCATAGCCAAGTAATTCTGCTACATAACGTTGAAAACAGATAAATGTGTTTATTCGAAGCACACATATAAATACTGTAGGTCAATTTCAAGTGCACACTTACGTGACTACTTCAAGTATTAGCCTATGCACAATGGATTTTTTTCTTTAGCCTACATAATGCATACACTTTGTAAACAAACAGCAGCTGTGACAGGCAGCGGCCGCATATATTCTGCGTCATATCTCGCATCTTGTGAACTCTACAAGCCCCCACCCCTCACTCGACAACCACACGGAGATTCTGTAATGTGCGTGTATGTCGTTCACACATAGGTCCGTATAAGGTCAGTATAACACCAGCAACAATATCAACACTCATGCCTACAGATGCTCAAGCTTTTTCTGTAAACACAGAGGAAGTCAGGAGAGCTTTTCGCAGCGTGAACCCCAGGAAGGCTGCCGGCCCTGACGGGATCCCAGGGAGAGTGCTGAAGGACTGTGCCGACCAGCTGGCTGAGGTTTTCACCCACATCTTCAACCTCTCTCTGTCTACCTGCTCCATCCCCAAGTGCCTCAAATCTGCCACCATTGTGCCGATCCCGAAAAAGCCAGGGGCGATTAGCCTCAATGACTACAGACCAGTGGCCCTTACCTCTACCGTCATGAAATGCTTTGAAACAGTGGTTTTCAAAGTGGGGGCCGGGGCCCCCTGGGGGGCCGCGAGGGGGTGCCAGGGGGGCCTCAGCAAGTTGGAAGGAAAAATAAAAGCAACAAATAAATACAATTGAAAAATGTAAAATATACCTATTACTATGAGGGTTGTTATACAATGCCATTATAATAATTTGTCGCATATCTGAACATTATATTTTCCATGATAATAACTGGGAATAATAGTAGAATGATAGCTCTCATATAGCAGAAAGCCCCAAATGCAATTTTTACACACTGTATGCTCCATCGCAAAGTCCTTGCGGCTAAAATAATTATTAGGATTAGCTTAATGTATTTGTACTAGGGCTGGGATAAACGATTATTTTTTAAACGATTAATCTAGCGATTATTTTTTCGATGCATCGATTAATCTAACGATTCATTTTTTCAGTCCGATTCGATTTCGATTCGATTATCGATTATCTCCCCATTAATTCACTAATAGCAACTTATACATGTTTATTTACATATCTGAATGAAAAAACATGAATTCTTTAACATTGCAATATATGTTTATTGCTCTTAAGATTCCAAAATAAAAGACTGAAGTGCAAGTAACTACAAGTGCAAAGTAATGTATTCTTAGTCAGAGGTAGCATTCAATAAAGTTCAGTAGGCTAGTGTATGTCTAATTGAGTGCCTGTCATTTTAAGACGTTCGTGTGGGAATCATGTGTGGATGCAATTCATAACGTAGTTCAAATAACAGTTCGTACTTCTCCTTTGGACAAGCACTTTTGAGTCTTGAAAACACTTTTCCATTTCCATCGGGATTTTGCAAACAGAGTCAATAAAATGAGCCCTGCATGAGTAATACAAGCAGCTGCAAGTAAGCATGCTAAACTTGACATCCAAACAGTATTCTAACGTTAGCTTTGAGATAGGGCTACTGCTTGATTGCATAGGCCTACTGTAACTTAACTTCGTTTAGTCTCCTCAATGTACTATGTTGTGATAAGACCTTAGCAGAGTTTACTTTAACTTTAATGCAGCGGTTTTGAACAAATTTGCGCAGCATGGTAACGATGCTAAGCGGATTTAATAGCAATGTAGCCCACTGTGTTCTATGCAGTGCTTCTATGTGGCAACAACAATCCTTCAACAATCGTGAATATTTTGTTAAATGCACAGAGGAGCAGCGGGCTCATTACGAGAGAGAGCGGGCGGGGCGAGGAAAGGCTGTGTGAGTAAAAAGTGCAGCTCAATGAAATTATTTTATCTTATCTTTAATTTAAATAGCAGGCCTACAACATAGAACATCAATGTGTGGTGGCCGGTTTTGATTTCGTGGTGCCCAGCCACAGATTAGTCAACGTATGGAAAACACCGAAGGTGTAAAATGAAAAATATTTAGCAGCACACGTTATACTTGACGAATCGACGCTCATATTTTGCGTCTACGTATTTTTTGCGTCGACGTCATCGATTACGTCGATGCGTTGTCCCAGCCCTAATTTGTACATTTGCCGTAGTTTTGTCGATGGGTTTAATAACACATCAAGGGGGTCCTTGGCCAGAACCTAGTGGTATTTGGGGGGCCTTGTCGTGGAAAAGTTTGAGAACCCCTGCTTTGAAAGACTACTGCTACACCACATAAAAGATTTCCTCCCCCCTATACTGGATCAGCACCAGTTTGCCTACAAGGCAAACAGGTCAACCGCGGATGCTATAAACACAGCCCTGCACACAGTGTGCTAACTCACCTTGAACATCCTGGCACCTACGCAAGGCTGTTGTTTGTTGACTTCAGTTCTGCATTCAACTGCATTATCCCCGCAAGACTGGTGTCCAAGCTACATGGCCTTGGCATCAATACCGGCATCTGCAGTTGGATTTACAACTTTTTAACAGATCGCCCCCAGTCAGTTCGCCTGGGCTCACAACTCTCCTCCGTTCTCTCACACTCAGCACTGGAGCCCCCCAGGGCTGTGTGTTAAGTCCCCTTCTCTACACCCTATACACTCACGACTGCACCCCAGTTCATGACAGTAACAACTTCATCAAGTTTGCAGATGACACCACAGTTGTTGGACTCATTCACAACAATGATGAATCCGCCTACAGGGATGAAATACAAAAACTTGCCACCTGGTATTCCATCAACAACCTGTCTCTCAACACCTCTAAGACCAAAGAGGTGGTGGTAGACTTCCGGAGGATGGGGACCGACCATGCCCCTATCTACATCAACGGGGACACTGCGGAGAGGGTCAAGGACTTTAAATTCCTGGGGACATACATTTCACAGGACCTCACATGGGCAACCAACATCACAGCTCTTGTTAAAAAGGCACAACAGCGGCTATATTTTCTTAGGTCGCTCAACAAAATCAACCTCCCCCAGAAACTGCTACTATCCTTTTACAACTGCTCCATCCAAAGCATCATCTCACATGACATTCTGGTGTGGTTTAATAAGCTTTATTTGTATAGCACCTTTCATACACAGAATGCAGCTCAAAGTGCTTTACATTTGAAGTAGGGCTGGGCGATATGGACCAAAACTGATATCCCAATATATTTTGGAGCTGATTGGCGATATACGATATATATCGATATTTTAAACAGAAAGAGCTAAGTGTTTCGTATTCACTCAACCAGCTTTAATTAGAATGATTTCAGACTGCTCTAACACAGCTGTGCTGTGTAACATAGGCCTACAATAGGCATAGGCTACAGTTGCTCTGATAAAGCTGTGCAAATAACAAAAGACCAAAAGTTGACCCTGACTGACAACGCAAGCCTACATTGTACTGCACAATGCAATATTTTGGGCACAAAAATATTGAAAAACCTGCAGTTTTGTCACACAATCCAGTTTTTTTACCCGTAAGGGTTTGATAGGGCCTAGATGACAAATGTAGCCTATGATGGCCTAGACATGTTGCTATCAACAACAAAAATAGTTTTAAACAATTAGGCTACTTAAACAACGTAACTGAGTCACTCATCAAGAGTGTGATAGACGCTACCGTCGTTTTGTATGCGTTCATTTTTGCATGTTCCGGTTCGTAAGAAGAATCCCAATGCACGATTGAATGGGGTTTCAGGAAAAAAGGATAATAAAAGGATCATAAAAAAGGATGCCCCTAACTGCTCGCGAGTCGCGAGTCCCCGCGTGCATATCCTCTTAATAAAATCAGCGTGTAGGTTGTCTCCCTGAGGACTTTAGATCTGCTACTGTATATCGCTAAACGCAAGCATTCATCAGTGTATTTAAATTAGCTAGGCTATGTACCAAAAATGACATTTTACCGTGAGTCGAAGAGCTGTAAACAGTGTTGTAACTTAAATCTGCGTGTACAAAACCGCTTGGAGCTCCAGTGGAATTTTTAATTCTCGGTCTAGCCGTTGATGTGCCGACGGAATAGGCATCAGCACCAACCTCTGATCAAGGTAAACAAAATCTGACTCAGTGTCCGTCATGTTTGAAAGTTTGTAGTGCTGCGAGGGAGAACGTGCACACGCAGGGGCGCAGTTGAGCAGAGCTGCGGCTATCTGAATGGTCTGAACACAGAAGAGCAAGTGGCTTTGATAAAATGGCCCATTATTTGACATAATACCGGTATTACGATATTGTCTCAACTACATATCGTTTTCAAAAATATATCGGTCGTAGTCGTAATACCGATATATCGCCCAGCCCTAATTTGAAGCATGTAACACAATAATAGTCAGTCAGTCATTATCAATCACTTTTCTTCATTGCTGGGGCCGTTTATGATCCACTCAGCAACATATCAAAAATATAGAAAATAACATGTCATAAGACTGGCAGCCTTAACCCTTTACCCCCCACAAGCACGCCATATGGTAACTGTGGCAAGGAAAAACTCCCATATTCCAGGAAGAAACCTTGAGCAGAACCTGACTTAATAGGGGGAGCTCATCTGCTTCTGGCTGGCTGCGCCCTCCAATAGCAGCAGATGTAGAATCTGAAAAAGTAGTCTACAGGATAAGATGAGTTAACTAAAAGCTTTCCTGTACAGGTATGTTTTCAGATCTTTTTTAAAAATATTTACTGAACTCGCCTGCTTGATGTAGAGGCAGGTTGTTCCATAGTTTGGGGGCATAGTGGATAAAAGCAGCTTCTCCACTTTGTTTGTGGAGCACTTTGGGTACAATTAAAAGATTAGAATTGGATGATCTAAGTTTCCTTTGTGGTTGATAAGATATTAAAAGCTCAGAGATATATGAAGGTGCTATGCCATTCAGAGCTTTGTAAGTAATTAACATAACCTTAAAATCAATTCTATAGGAAATAGGGAGCCAGTGCAGTTCAGCCAACACAGGGGTGATGTGTTCTCTCTTTTTGGTCTTAGTTAAAAGTCTAGCCACAGAGTTCTGTATGAGTAACAATTTCTTTAGATGTTTTTTGGGAAGACCAGTGAAAAGTGCATTGCAGTAGTCTAACCTGCTAGTGATAAAGGCGTGAATTCGTTTTTCTGCATCTTGTTGAGTTAAAAAGGGCCGCACTTTGGCAATGTTTCTCAGGTGGAAATAGGCTGCCTGAGTAACTTTACTGATATGGGGCTTAAAACTTAACTCTGCATCTAAGATGACACCGAGGCTTGTTACTTTTGGTTTGACCTGGTGCGCCAAATTCCCCAGATTACTAAGAACAATATCTCGCTTTAGTTTTGGTCCAACCAAAAGTACCTCTGTTTTGTCATCATTTAGTTTCAAAAATGTTTTGCTCATCCACTGATTAATGGAGGTTAGGCATGCAGTGAGGGAGCAAAGGCCATCTGGGTTAGTTGGCTCCACAGAAATATACAATTGGGTATCATCTGCGTAGCTGTGGAAGTTTACATTATGCTGACTTATGACGTTTCCCAACGGAAGCATATATAGTGAAAATAGCAGGGGACCAAGGCAGCTCCCCTGGGCCACACCAAAAGGCAAGTCATGTTTTTCAGATACATGATCTCCTAGACTGATATAAAAATCTCTGCCAGTAATGTAGGTTTGAAACCAGTTTAGAGCATTATCAGAGAGACCCACCCACTTCGCAAGGCGGTGAATTAGGATGCTATGATCAATGGTGTCAAATGCCGCACTCAAATCCAGAAGAATAAGGATTGAGACTTTGTTTGAGTCAGTAGCCAGTCTGAGATCATTGACTATTTTTACTAGAGCCGTTTCTGTGCTGTGATTTGATCTAAAACCTGATTGGAAGAGGTTGGAAATATACCTGTTTCTAATGAGGTATTTATTATCTTGAGAATAAAGAGCGCTAACCTATCATATACTTTTTTGAGGAATCTAGTAGGGATTGGATCCAAAACACATGTTGAGGAGCCGGTTTGAGTTATAATTTGGTAACACTTTATAATAACTACACACAATTCATCATTTATTAAGCCTTTGTTACTTATTAGTTAATGGTTTGTTCATCATTAGTAATTTCTTGTTCATACATAATTTATCATCAGTAAAGCATTTGTTTACACAATTATAAATGGTTTGTTCATAGTAAATAAGCCTATCCAAAAAATATGTTTGTAAGTACATGATTTATACTTAATAAGAAATGAAACAACCACTTATAATGAAATCATTTTATTATTATAAACCAGTTGCAAACTATTACAAAATGCTTTGTTCATCATTTGTAAAGCATTGTTCCTATGTTAATTCTCATAAATAAAGTATTTGTACACACAGTTATGAATGGTTTGTTCATAGTAAATAAGCCTATATCTAAAATATGTTTATGAATTATTATTAATACTTAATAAATTATGCAATATACACATGCACTAATGATTAGTTAGGGTGAGGATACATATTTTATAAACCACTTCCTAATACTATAATTCATGATTAAGTGGTTAGTTAATGATATTTTGTGAGCTTATTTAAAGTGAGGACTTTCTATGCCTTGCAACACATTTTTAAATGAGTTGTAAAGATTACATTCACGTTCATGGCACAATTTCACAAATAATCATATGTGATTAATAATATGACAAATAATCCCTGTGCACGGGGACCCAAACAATGCATGCCAACTTTTTCCGTGTTTATCACGTATTTTAACTTTCCCCCGCTGTCTTGCCGTTTTAATGTTTTCCGGTAGAATATCCCATATTTTAATACTGTCATAACAGCCCTGCCATCGGGCCTGTCTCTGTGTTGCCCTGTTGCTACCCCTTGCCCTTCCAACGAAACAGATGTCTTCAAATCATCGTTTTCCTTGCTTGAAGGCGAACTTAGAGTGATGTTAACCTATTTAAGTTTAACGGCGTGATTGTCGTGAGAGCACGATTCATTGGCGCTTGCATGTTCGGCCTTATGTCTACGTGCGCACCTGAGGCTACTCAGCTACAAGAGAAAGAATTTCCCCTGTTTGTATGTTCACTGCAAGTTGGCCTACCATAACTTACCAACTCTGCACTGTAGACCCTAACTGGCTATTTATATTTTTCTGTGAAATAAGCAAATGTATTTGTTCAACTTTATGAAGCAGAATTACGCATAGGCTACTTGGAACATAATAAATTTGACAAAGGACAGATGTATGTTGCTAGTGACAAAATATTATCTTTCAGTGTTTTACGATGTCTTTGTCATGGGGAAGTGTTTTTCCCCATGCATTTATTCTAGGTTACTGTCAGTGACTGCCGTGAGAGAAGCGGGTTCTGTGTTTCGTTCATGTCAGTGACTGACGCGAGAGAAGCGGGGTCTGTGTTGTGTTGCGTTGCGTTAATTTATTTTCATTGGGCATACCGTGCCGTGCCGTCCACAGCTCTTCAGTTCTGACAAAGCCAAAATTACTCCTTTTGAAACAATGAGTGCAGGAAGCGCGTTTGTATGGTTATATTGCTTGACGGGGGGGATCCCAAGCAGCTTTCAGGCATAAGGCTACTTTGAGAACATTTCAATTCACCCGACACTAATATTCAAAATGTTGAAAACTATTTCGGCATAGCCTATAAAGCAGTTTAATTAAATGGAATGTTAGTTGTAAACAAACCAGCTACTTGGTGAGGCTTGGCCTCACAGATGCGCTCGTGCCTTAGATGGCAGGAAAAATCTTCACGATAGGCCTATTAACTAACCACCCGATTCAAGTTGGCTGGGGGGAAGGGGGGCCATCAGACATTTGTGCCCATTCGGCCCTGCCCCCAACACATCACAACTTCCCACCCCTGACAGCTTAAAAGAAGTCAAGAGGACTCCTTACTCACAGACCTATTCACAAACCTGCGGCATTTTGCCGTGTTTTGAAATCCTATGCAGCTACAGGAGCTTCCAATCGTGAGGAAGCAATTTTGCATTGTAGGCATAACTAACATGCAATAACGCCGCCAACAACAACCAAAACTAGGCTAATCATTGTCAACATGTAAATTAAATGTAACATTATTGCGAATCAAATTTAAATGTTCTCTTTTGCAAACGTAGGCATAGTAACAGAATAATTTAATAATGTTACAAAGATACTACATCAATCCATATGTTTCATTAGGCTACTAGGCTATTTGTTTTGCCTTGATTCATTTAGGCTAGGCCTTTTTATTCAGGGGCCGTATTCACAAAGAATTTTAAGGCTAAAAGTAGCTCCTAACTGGCGAATTTAGGAGCAACTCCTAAAAATAATGGGCGTGTCACTCCTAACTTTAGGACTCCTAATTTTTTCACAAAAAGTAATTCACGAAGCATTTTAGACCTAAAAGTAGCACCTAAGTCTGGGACAGCTTAAGTCGAGAGGACTCCTAACTCACTAAGACCTATTCATAAACAGCTTTTTTGTGGCATTTTACGTTGCGATGTTTTGAAATGCGTAGCCTATGTGCAACAGGAGCTTCCAATCGCGAGGGAACAATTTTGCATTCATAAAAGGGATGCAATAACGCCACCCAAACACAACCAAAACTACTCATTGTTAACATGTAAATGAAATGTAACGTTTCATTGTGAATCAAAATAAAATGTTCTCCTCTTTGCAAACGTAGCCTAGGGATATGGTGACAGATTAATTTAATAATGTTGCAAAGGTAGATAGGCTTTGCTCTTGGGTTTGGCCTTACAGCGAACTCAATGCTCTTGTTGCTTGCAGTTTGTTAAATAAAGCGATGCAGATTACATTATTTATTTCTGATTAATTGCGTCTTTTGATGTATTTTGCAACATTTGCTTGTTAGGCTGGGCTACTGTCAATGTCCTGTACAGGTCAATGTTCAACAATTGCTGGTGTAGGCCTAGGCTATTAATCAATTAGGGACTGTTAATTATTTATTTAATTAAGGGGCTACCAGAGGAGTTTTGGGAGCGTTAGTCAAAAAAGACGTGACCCTCCCTCGCCAGCAAGAATTTTTTCTATGACCCTCCAAAGTGATTGAGAAAAAACGCATGACCCTCCCCAGTCCCAACAATTTATTGATGCCTTAGGCTACTGGGTCAATTTGGGAACTTGCATGCTACGACTCCTTCCTTGAAATGCCTTGAAAAGGCTGTCGTTTGCACAATTTCACAAATAATCACCGGGACCGAAACAAACCTGTCAACTTTTCCCGGGTTTATCGCTTATTTTAACTTTTTCCTCGCTGTCTTAGGAGGAGCTGCAGGGCCGTCGCAAGGGGATGCGAGGCCCTGTGGGAACTTGACAGATGCAAGGCCCTTTTCACTTACGTGCATGAAATCATGCGATAGCTTACTTTACACATAGCCAAGGCTACCGTCGGTGTATTTTAATAGTAGCCTAGTCTAATAAGCTACACCAGCTTGCCTTTAAGAGAGTAAATTCAATTGTATAGCCTATAACATTAGCTGAGTCACATATTTGGCCATATGGTGTTTATCATAGGCTACATCACGAAACCAAATAGTGTAACAAAGGCGAACACTTTAACAGGGGGAATTAATTGGGCATGAATCATTGTGCTGAACGGTATTTGTAAATTAGCAGAAACACACACGACATTCAAACTATTGATAAGATGTACTGGTCTGTATCTATAGGCTAACATTGGACAAATAAATGACACTGACTCGCCATATCCTGACTCAGGAAAAAAAACATTTTCTTGCTTTGCCGCAAACTCAGCAATGAAATCATAGGCCAGTTTGCAGGTAGCCTAACGTCTTTTTCATAGAAGGGAGAGCCCAGTCTCTCCTGTGATATGGAGGTGCGCAAATAGTTTTTAATAGCCTGTTCAACTTCGAAAAGCTTCGTTCACCCGATGCCAGTCACTGATCGCAATTTCAAAGTTCCGAAAGCTTCATCTTTTTAAGTTTTAAGTGCAGTGGCCCCTATCTGCCCCCTTTGGAATTATATCTCGAGCCTATTATAAGGTCCAGTGCGTTATGTCCTGGGATTCGGATGTGCTCAAAAAGAAAAGAAAAAACACTTTTTTATAGATGGTTATGAGGAGCAATGTGAGAGAGAAATTTGATGATCATTGATCGTTGTTTTGGGACGTTAAGCCTTTTCCATAGGCGTCAGTGAAGGAGATTGAAGAATGACCATTTTTTTATACGAAAATATTTCTTAACTACAAAAACTCAGCGTCTAAAAACTCAGTGTCATTCAGACTCAACTCGTTGTCGTTTGAACGTTGGCAAGCAGGCATGTTGCGGTTGCAATTTAAGTGAAATTTCTACAGCCTACAACATGCTGTTAGGCTGGGCTACTGTCAATGTACTTGTACAGGTAAATGTTCAACAATTGCTGGTGTACAGGTTATATAATCAATTAGCTAAATCATTTGTGTTTAAAAAAAATTTCGTGCTACATTCAAACGCAAAAGGTGCTTTGATATATTTTTCATTTGAACGTCGGCAAGCAGGCATGCTTTGGTTGCAATGAATGAGGATAATTGCTTTTTTTTGCATTATTTTGAATATGACTCGCTCCAGTCTCAACAGCACGTACTTTTTCCACACGCTAAGTTCTAACACACATAGGCCTATCCCCTCTCGCTTTCTCTCTCTCCATCCCTGCACACGGTGCTTTCTTAAAGGAGCTGCACCATTTTACAACAATTGCATCTACATTTTCATATTAGAATGTTTTGTCAAGTGTAAGTTTAAACTACCGTGATCAATTTAAGTTCCCGTGCCCCCGCTGCGTCATGGAAGCAGTAAGTCAGTCGCATCAAAAATAGTAGTGGCACCCAAGTGACACCTTGTGGTTGTTTGTGTCAACTGCAGTTTGTGCCATTTCTGCTGAGAAAATGGGGTGCGTGATTCATGAAGGAACCCGTCCAAACTTAACGGGGACCCACTGTATGTCATATACGTATGATTACTGTGAATGTATGTGTGTGCATGTGTATCTGTTTATGCACATGTGTGCATATGGAATGGGTTAACATGACCCCTGGAGGCAAACATACGCAAAAAATTGGTCATCCTAGGCCCTACGATTCTCAAGATATTCACAGAAAACTCTGTTGGTGTACGGTCACTAAATGTACACATAAATTATTTTATTGTATGGCCCCCCATGAACAGGCATGCAATCGGAGGGTGTCATAATGATCCTACACTTTCAATTTTGTGCAGTTTTGACCATGTCAGCCAGAGATATTGTGATTAAAACACCTAATTTTTTGCTTTTTAATTTTTAACTAGGTGGCGCTATACATGAAATAAGTGGAAATGGGATGGGTTGACATGGCCCCTTAAGACCAACATACAAAAAAAAGGTGGTCCTCCTAGGCCCTACGGTTCTCGAGATATTCACAGAAAACTGTGTCTGCCCTACCCTCCTTTCGGGGGGTCCAGTCCAGCGGGGGGGATACAGATGAAAGCGAAAAACAATGGTTCCATGCTATCCATGTGGGGCTACATGCCAACCAAGTTTCGTGTACCCCGGTCTTTCAGTGTCCCGGGAATCCTTGACGGAAATTTGGGCATGCGAAAAAGAAAAAATCTGACTAAACCTATATGCCACTTCGCTGCGCGGCGGTCATAATAATAGGCCTAATGATAATAATAATAATAATAATAATAATAATACATTTTATCAGTAAAGCACTTTATCATATACTCAAAGCACTGAACATTGTAGGGTAAAATAGGGAGGTAAAACAGGATTCAATGTAAAAGGTAAGAAAAAGTAAAATGAGATAAAAATGAGGAGGCACACATAAAAAAAATACAGGCAATCGCAAGTGTGGAAATAACAGACATATGCCATTTCAATTAAAAATTAAGTAAAAAGCAATTCAAAAAGAAAATGAAAGACGGTCATAAGAGTTATTAAAAGCTTTCCTAAACAAGTGGATTTTGAGGAGAGACTTGAAGCAGTCGACGCTGGCAGTGGATCTGACCTGTTGAGGGAGGGAGAGCATTCCACGGGCAGAGGGCCGCTGAGGACAATGCTCTGTCACCCATGGAGCGGAGTCTGGTTTGGGGGATCGTAAGGTGGCCAAGATCAGAGGAACGCAAGGAGCGTGTTAGACAGTAGGGGTGAAGGAGTTCAGTCAGGTATGTGGGGGGCAGAGCCATGTAGGGCCTTGAAGATGAGGAGGACTTTGAAGTCAATCCTCAGTGGGAGAGACATGTTGTAGCCAGGTGAGAGGGAAGACCTGAAGAGGTCATTGCAGTAGTCCAGGCGGGAGGAGATGAGGGCGTGTTTTACACGCTCAGTGTCAGAGTGGGAGAGGAGCATTTTATTCCTGTAGGCTATACTACCTACCTACATTGGAACAGTATAGCTACATTAACTAATTATCTTTAATGTCTTCCAGTAGCCTATCGTATAGGTCACTGTATATAATAGCTTAGTTGGCTTGTGCATGAATATGACGACGTTATGTAGCCTACATTTCCGTCAGTCTACAGTCTTTTAGCCCATCTTTACCATAACCCTTCCAAGATAGAACCCTTTCGACGCTCTACTTTGAGAGACCAACCACCACTCATGCCATCGATGTTGAATTTTGGGCGTCTGACGGAAACTGATCGATCAATCTGACCAACAACATCGATTTGACACTCTTTTGCTGTCCGGGTTTGCAAATCATTCATTTAGAACATTTAAGTCGCGCTATTTGTTATTATAGGCCTAATCACAGCACGGCCGCTATGTTATCATTAGCCTACCATATCATTACCTTATCGCAATTAATATGTCATCATAATCATCATCGTCAGCATGGCATGTCACACTTAGCCTACCTGCTCCACCACTGAGTTCTTATCATGTAGCCTCAACTACTGTAGGCTCCACCACCTGCTCACTGTCCCTCTGCTCTGTATGCTTGCTTACATCCTCATTCAAACTCAACGAACTTCAACATGTTGCTGACATATAGCCTACTTGCAATATTGTATTTTTTAAGCTTCTACATGGTGTTACTTTTGCACTATTGTCACTACCGGCACCCGCCGCAATTTCGTGTAGGCAACTTCGATTAACTTTTGACGCTCACAGAATCCTGGCTCTGAGCCAAAATGCGAGGGGTGGGGCCTGACGTGAGCTGTTATTGGATCAGTCGAGTGTCAATATGGAAATGTAACCAATGGGCCGCTGATTGTCCTTCATTTGGGCCGATCGTTGGCCAAAATGATTAAATTATATATTTCTTATATCCTATTCTATCAGCCCAAAAGGTGCGTCGGCCCACCGGGAAAATGCCCGGTATGCCAGGTGGCCAGTCCGCCCATGGTCATCAAATACTTTCAAGGTTATCAAAACTAGTTTCCAGTTAAATATACCATAAAAGTGGTTAAGTCCCTATTACTACGCAATTATTACAAATCTGGACAGTGGAGAATGACAGGAAGCGAGTGGGAGAGAGAGTCGTGGTGGGATCCAGAAAGGACCACAGGGCTGGAATCGAACCCGGGTCGCCAGCGTACAGTGCAGGTGCCCCAGCCAGTCGCACACGGCCGGGGCCCAGTCTGTTACAGTCATCTGCTGTTCTTTGCCATTTAAAACAAGTGCTGACGATTAGAGTGTCACACAAGCTGATATAAAATATCTTCCATACAGTGATAAATGCAAAGGGGGAATAAGTTGCTTTTTTAAGTGTCTTTTCTTTGTGTGAATAAAGGAGGCTCTTTGCCAGTAGGCGCCTGCTTCAGGGCGAAGAAAAATCCCTCCGCTGCGCGTCGGGGTCCTGTTCGCCCTGTCGACTATGGCAGAGCCGTAGTCACCATAGACTTTGGGGGGGACGTGTCCCCCCCAATATTCAGACGTGACCAAAATGTCCCCCCCAATATTCGGACATAGAAAAATAAAGAAAGAAAAACACGCTATAGGCTATTACAGGAAACCAACAAGTCCCGCCATCTGAAATGCAATCAAACGCACAAATTAGTGACCTGTTGATGGTTTCAGAGAGAGTAGCCTACACTGTAAGCGCTTTCAGACATACGTGTAAGACCAGAGGTACTGCCGATGTTAAACGGTGGGGCCGTATATCTGAACGACATAACCGGTCATATGGAAGTCCGAATTCACCCGGTGTTTATACTACTCCCCCCCTAGTATTTCCTCCGGACATTATGTAAATGTGCTGTGTCTGAACGAGGAGTAGAACATGCGGTTAAAATCACACCTAGTGAGAGGGCGTGTTGGTGACGTTTCTTTCGTGCGTCCATGTGGTTAGATCTGACTTAAATGCCAGTGTTATGATGGAGTGGCATAGTGCTGTCCAGGAAATATGCAGACATCACGGAGCTACTGTCCATGAGGGCATACAACATTTTGATAGAACACCTGAAGGGAACGTTAGAGACACGTTAGCCTACAACTGCATGGCAAGGACAAACGAATTCAGAAGACTGAATCATCATAAGCAGAAGGCGCTGAAAAGGCAGTAGCCTATAGCGACGTCGTTGACGACAATAACAGGAGTATTTAATAAATTGTTAGCCAACACGGTTTTCTGTTCATTGATAGCCTTCATGACCTGCTGAGCTCGCTGATATTTGCTGAGCATATATGCCTAGAGAAAATGAAAACGAAGAAAACCCAACTTTGTTCCAAGCTCCTTACGTAAATGCTACACATGGGGAGAGGATGCTTTTGAAAAAAAAAAATAAACCATGAAAAAACGAACAACTTCACTGTTATTAATGTTAGTATTTTGTTTGTTGCTTAAAAACGTTGTATGAACTTGAAGGCTTGAGTTAGCCTACTGAATTGGCCTGTAGCCTACCATAAAGTTTGTGCATGCTCTCTCTCTCCAACGCAAACCAGATTTGGGGTTCTATAGCTAATTCTGGTACATAACGTTGAAAACAGATAAATGTGTTTATTTGAAGCACACATACAAATACTGTAGGCTAGGTCAATTTCAAGTGGGCACTTACGTGACTAGCCTACTTCAAGTATTAGCCTATGCAATAGATTTCTCTTCTTTAGCCTACATAATGCATAGGCTACATTTTGTAAACAAAAAGCAGCTGTGACAGGCAGCGGCCGCATATATTCTGCATCATGTCTGTGAACTCTACAAGCCCCCACCCCTCACTCGACAACCACACGGAGGTTCTGTAATGTGCGCGTATGTCGTTCACACATACGTCCGTGTAAGGTCAGTATTAGGTCCGCAGTTTAGCATCATATCTGAATCATCCGAAGGGTAGGACCTCCGTTTGACAAACCTCCTCATATACTCCGGAGGTTATATCTGAAAGCGCTTTGTGAGTGGTTTGTCCTGGAGGTTTTGCGTTTATCGTTTGAGGCGTGCGCTATCAAAAGCTTCCTGCACCCTGCTGTGGTGCGGGCTGTCAACAATATCGCAAAAGACACTTGTTGGAAACGGTGTAGCACTGTCTAAGGAAACCCCATTCATTTTTGAAGCTGATCAGACTCAAAGGGAACTTTGAAGCAATTCCATATTGTAGCCTATTTTCTCGCAATGATAGCGAAAGTGAAAAAGTTAAAGTGTCCTTTTATTTGAATTTGTGCGTGCCTGTGTCATTCATTTCTTTCACATGTCTTACAACATAAATAATGCATTCATATGCTAATGTAAGAAATGGTTGTTGCATCTTGCATGTTACATTTAGATGCGCGCTCAATCGCGCATCCATGCAGGCAAAACGTAGCACTCAAATGTGGCGACGGCACAAACGTTGAAAAAACTTTTACAATGGCGGTGATAGCCTACAGTTAATGTGAATCGCGGACAATAACCAAAGAAAGGAATTTCCACCTCCATTCACCAAATAAAGGCTGTGTTTCTACATGCGTAAACGTAACGTAATTTCTGTCAGAAACCAGCCTATAATGCATAGGGTAACTTGAGGTGAGTCAGTCAGAAGCAGGGGCGTGCAGAGACCTTTGAAGGGGCAGGGGCTCAAATTTCTAAAAAAAAAAGGGCACATGGAACCAAATTTTCTTGTCTACACAGAGATCATAGGCTATAAGGCTACATGTTTTTGATTAAATTCAAAGCTAATTTTAATAGCCTAGAAATCTACGCACCCTAGCGGCAGCAAATATGTTATTGCCTAGTCTGGCTTGTCAGGCTATAATTTTAATGTTTATCACAGTGAACTACCACCATTAGCAAGCTGGTGTCTTGCAGATTCACGTGCTGTGCGTGTAGCCACTGAGTGAAATGACGAGAACGACGTATGGAGTTGAACAACTACAGTAGCCTATGTCGTCGGCTTATGACGATTTAGAAAAGGTTTGCCTACTCTGTTTTATGAACTAAGTCTACTAACCTAAGCTACTATAACATAGTAACCTAAACAGAATATGTTATGAACGTTCAGCGATAGATTTTCGAAGCTGCCAGGTTATTGAAATGGATGGACCATGACATGGTTAAAACGGGTTTGATAGCCTACTTCATTAAACATGAAACAACTTTAAACATTTTATTCTCTATCTCTAAGCTGAATACTATTGCATGTTCAGATAGGCTAACTGCCAAGTGACCTTACCGTGCTCCTGACCACCTTCTGAGAGTTCACTGAATGTATGACGTCACGGATTGGTGGCCGCAAGGAAAATGTTATTTTTGTAAATGTCTAATTTCACAAACTATTAATGAGACATTTTAGCAAATATTGACGTTGGAACTAGCGGAAGTATTACAAATTTCTAAAAGTAAAAAACGGGTCTTGTCAAAAGGGCACTTGGACATAAAAGGGGCAAAAGGGCAGGTGCTAGAGCCCCTGTAGCCCCCCTTCTCTGCACGTGCCTGGTCAGAAGAGGGACCTGATTTAGTAGGCTAATCCCATCCCTTTCAAACTACCTTAAAATTGTGTGATTAGCTGCCAGAATAATAAAATCAAAATCAAAAATATGATTGGGCTATAGGTCCAAACCTATGAGTAAGCATTCAGTGTAATATAGAGGTTATCAAAGATACTCTAGTTTGTATTTTCTTTTAAAATATACATTTTGGACAAATGGAGTCATACCACAGGTCTATATCCAGGGATGGATTATTGAATGGACCTACTGGGCCCAAGAGCTCAGGGGGCCCTGAAGCCTAAGACTGTGTGAAGTTGCTTCTCCGCCCTTCTCTATTTCCACAAAACTCACAAGTCGACATAATTATAAAGGGTCATTTTTTTAAAGTCTTCCGGGGAAGTATGCCCCCGGGCGCCCCTATAGGGCAGGGTTTTTTTGCATCTATGCCCAGAGGTTCATAATCCATCCGTGCCTATGTCCGTCAAAAGTTTGGTATATCCTAATTGACTGATTTAACTAATGACTTGTTTGTGATTTTAATAATATTTTTGCATGGCAGGAAATGTGAATTGAAATTCACACCGCACCACAGATTTGGTCCCCCCCAATATTGACATCATGGCTACGGCCTTGGACTATGGGCTTTGCATATTTTCACTGCTGTACTTCTGCGGCGGACAATACATTATCCCTAGCATAAAGGCAAAGAGAGAGACAAAATGCCCGCAAAACAAAACATCGGCAGTCTTCAAATTTGTCATTGCATGACAAACCCATGGAAGTGCGCTGGTAGATTGCTTAAAAGCGGTTGACTGACTCCACGGTTTGGTATCATTTCCACTATAGGACATAGTCCCGACATCAAAATATCCTCGACACCCAGTCCTAGGCTTATCATGCTAAATATCCCTAAACGTTGAGCACTATAAATCATAAAATGTGTGGTGGCGATTAAAAAAAAAAAACATAGGTAGGCAAATTAAAATTATGATACCGGCTGTCGATTTACAAATGTCAAGGGTTTTTCTTATGAATGTCAAATCAGCTTCAAGTTCACGAACAATACGGACTACAAGAAACACTTGTTAACGTGTCAAGCATGGCACTTACCATGAAACAGACTGAAAATAAGACAGAAAACGATCGTCGTCTTCAAAAATCTCGGACTCGTCATGATGAGACTGAGAGCTATAGGCTATGAAAGTGAAAGTGTTCGGGTAGAATTATTATGGGCAATAGGCTAGGCTAGATTAGATAAGCGCAGTAGGCTATAAACGACCTTTGGCTTTTTTGTGTACTTTATGAATATACTGAATAGGTTGCCTAGGCAAAAGGCGGTTCTTTTGAGCTTGTGGAGTTGCTTGCTCCCCCATCTCCTGTTTCTCTTGACTGCCTGCACAATAATAATAGGCCTAATGATAATAATAATAATAATAATAATAATAATAATAATAATAATACATTTTGTTAATAAAGCACTATCATATACTCAAAGCACTGAACATTGTAGGGTAAAATAGGGAGGTAAAACAGGATTCAATGTAAAAGGTAAGAAAAAGTAAAATGAGATAAAAATGAGGAGGCACACATAAAAAAAATACAGGCAATCGCAAGTGTGGAAATAACAGACATATGCCATTTCAATTAAAAATTAAGTAAAAAGCAATTCAAAGAGAAAATGAAAGACGGTCATAAGAGTTATTAAAAGCTTTCCTAAACAAGTGGGTTTTGAGGAGAGACTTGAAGCAGTCGACGCTGGCAGTGGATCTGACCTGTTGAGGGAGGGAGAGCATTCCACGGGCAGAGGGCCGCTGAGGACAATGCTCTGTCACCCATGGAGCGGAGTCTGGTTTGGGGGATCGTAAGGTGGCCAAGATCAGAGGAACGCAAGGAGCGTGTTAGACAGTAGGGGTGAAGGAGTTCAGTCAGGTATGTGGGGGGCAGAGCCATGTAGGGCCTTGAAGATGAGGAGGACTTTGAAGTCAATCCTCAGTGGGAGAGACATGTTGTAGCCAGGTGAGAGAGAAGACCTGAAGAGGTCATTGCAGTAGTCCAGGCGGGAGGAGATGAGGGCGTGTTTTACACGCTCAGTGTCAGAGTGGGAGAGGAGCATTTTATTCCTGTAGGCTATACTACCTACCTACATTGGAACAGTATAGCTACATTAACTAATTATCTTTAATGTCTTCCAGTAGCCTATCGTATAGGTCACTGTATATAATAGCTTAGTTGGCTTGTGCATGAATATGACGACGTTATGTAGCCTACATTTCCGTCAGTCTACAGTCTTTTAGCCCATCTTTACCATAACCCTTCCAAGATAGAACCCTTTCGACGCTCTACTTTGAGAGACCAACCACCACTCATGCCATCGATGTTGAATTTTGGGCGTCTGACGGAAACTGATCAATCTGACCAACAACATCGATTTGACACTCTTTTGCTGTCCGGGTTTGCAAATCATTCATTTAGAACATTTAAGTCGCGCTATTTGTTATTATAGGCCTAATCACAGCACGGCCGCTATGTTATCATTAGCCTACCATATCATTACCTTATCGCAATTAATACGTCATCATAATCATCATCGTCAGCATGGCATGTCACACTTAGCCTACCTGCTCCACCACTGAGTTCTTATCATGTAGCCTCAACTACTGTAGGCTCCACCACCTGCTCACTGTCCCTCTGCTCTGTATGCTTGCTTACATCCTCATTCAAACTCAACGAACTTCAACATGTTGCTGACATATAGCCTACTTGCAATATTGTATTTTTTAAGCTTCTACATGGTGTTACTTTTGCACTATTGTCACTACCGGCACCCGCCGCAATTTCGTGTAGGCAACTTCGATTAACTTTTGACGCTCACAGAATCCTGGCTCTGAGCCAAAATGCGAGGGGTGGGGCCTGACGTGAGCTGTTATTGGATCAGTCGAGTGTCAATATGGAAATGTAACCAATGGGCCGCTGATTGTCCTTCATTTGGGCCGATCGTTGGCCAAAATGATTAAATTATATATTTCTTATATCCTATTCTATCAGCCCAAAAGGTGCGTCGGCCCACCGGGAAAATGCCCGGTATGCCAGGTGGCCAGTCCGCCCATGGTCATCAAATACTTTCAAGGTTATCAAAACTAGTTTCCAGTTAAATATACCATAAAAGTGGTTAAGTCCCTATTACTACGCAATTATTACAAATCTGGACAGTGGAGAATGACAGGAAGCGAGTGGGAGAGAGAGTCGTGGTGGGATCCAGAAAGGACCACGGGGCTGGAATCGAACCCGGGTCGCCAGCGTACAGTGCAGGTGCCCCAGCCAGTCGCACACGGCCGGGGCCCAGTCTGTTACAGTCATCTGCTGTTCTTTGCCATTTAAAACAAGTGCTGACGATTAGAGTGTCACACAAGCTGATATAAAATATCTTCCATACAGTGATAAATGCAAAGGGGGAATAAGTTGCTTTTTTAAGTGTCTTTTCTTTGTGTGAATAAAGGAGGCTCTTTGCCAGTAGGCGCCTGCTTCAGGGCGAAGAAAAATCCCTCCGCTGCGCGTCGGGGTCCTGTTCGCCCTGTCGACTATGGCAGAGCCGTAGTCACCATAGACTTTGGGGGGGACGTGTCCCCCCCAATATTCAGACGTGACCAAAATGTCCCCCCCAATATTCGGACATAGAAAAATAAAGAAAGAAAAACACGCTATAGGCTATTACAGGAAACCAACAAGTCCCGCCATCTGAAATGCAATCAAACGCACAAATTAGTGACCTGTTGATGGTTTCAGAGAGAGTAGCCTACACTGTAAGCGCTTTCAGACATACGTGTAAGACCAGAGGTACTGCCGATGTTAAACGGTGGGGCCGTATATCTGAACGACATAACCGGTCATATGGAAGTCCGAATTCACCCGGTGTTTATACTACTCCCCCCCTAGTATTTCCTCCGGACATTATGTAAATGTGCTGTGTCTGAACGAGGAGTAGAACATGCGGTTAAAATCACACCTAGTGAGAGGGCGTGTTGGTGACGTTTCTTTCGTGCGTCCATGTGGTTAGATCTGACTTAAATGCCAGTGTTATGATGGAGTGGCATAGTGCTGTCCAGGAAATATGCAGACATCACGGAGCTACTGTCCATGAGGGCATACAACATTTTGATAGAACACCTGAAGGGAACGTTAGAGACACGTTAGCCTACAACTGCATGGCAAGGACAAACGAATTCAGAAGACTGAATCATCATAAGCAGAAGGCGCTGAAAAGGCAGTAGCCTATAGCGACGTCGTTGACGACAATAACAGGAGTATTTAATAAATTGTTAGCCAACACGGTTTTCTGTTCATTGATAGCCTTCATGACCTGCTGAGCTCGCTGATATTTGCTGAGCATATATGCCTAGAGAAAATGAAAACGAAGAAAACCCAACTTTGTTCCAAGCTCCTTACGTAAATGCTACACATGGGGAGAGGATGCTTTTGGAAAAAATAAACCATGAAAAAACGAACAACTTCACTGTTATTAATGTTAGTATTTTGTTTGTTGCTTAAAAACGTTGTATGAACTTGAAGGCTTGAGTTAGCCTACTGAATTGGCCTGTAGCCTACCATAAAGTTTGTGCATGCTCTCTCTCTCCAACGCAAACCAGATTTGGGGTTCTATAGCTAATTCTGGTACATAACGTTGAAAACAGATAAATGTGTTTATTTGAAGCACACATACAAATACTGTAGGCTAGGTCAATTTCAAGTGGGCACTTACGTGACTAGCCTACTTCAAGTATTAGCCTATGCAATAGATTTCTCTTCTTTAGCCTACATAATGCATAGGCTACATTTTGTAAACAAAAAGCAGCTGTGACAGGCAGCGGCCGCATATATTCTGCATCATGTCTGTGAACTCTACAAGCCCCCACCCCTCACTCGACAACCACACGGAGGTTCTGTAATGTGCGCGTATGTCGTTCACACATACGTCCGTGTAAGGTCAGTATTAGGTCCGCAGTTTAGCATCATATCTGAATCATCCGAAGGGTAGGACCTCCGTTTGACAAACCTCCTCATATACTCCGGAGGTTATATCTGAAAGCGCTTTGTGAGTGGTTTGTCCTGGAGGTTTTGCGTTTATCGTTTGAGGCGTGCGCTATCAAAAGCTTCCTGCACCCTGCTGTGGTGCGGGCTGTCAACAATATCGCAAAAGACACTTGTTGGAAACGGTGTAGCACTGTCTAAGGAAACCCCATTCATTTTTGAAGCTGATCAGACTCAAAGGGAACTTTGAAGCAATTCCATATTGTAGCCTATTTTCTCGCAATGATAGCGAAAGTGAAAAAGTTAAAGTGTCCTTTTATTTGAATTTGTGCGTACCTGTGTCATTCATTTCTTTCACATGTCTTACAACATAAATAATGCATTCATATGCTAATGTAAGAAATGGTTGTTGCATCTTGCATGTTACATTTAGATGCGCGCTCAATCGCGCATCCATGCAGGCAAAACGTAGCACTCAAATGTGGCGACGGCACAAACGTTGAAAAAACTTTTACAATGGCGGTGATAGCCTACAGTTAATGTGAATCGCGGACAATAACCAAAGAAAGGAATTTCCACCTCCATTCACCAAATAAAGGCTGTGTTTCTACATGCGTAAACGTAACGTAATTTCTGTCAGAAACCAGCCTATAATGCATAGGGTAACTTGAGGTGAGTCAGTCAGAAGCAGGGGCGTGCAGAGACCTTTGAAGGGGCAGGGGCTCAAATTTCTAAAAAAAAAAGGGCACATGGAACCAAATTTTCTTGTCTACACAGAGATCATAGGCTATAAGGCTACATGTTTTTGATTAAATTCAAAGCTAATTTTAATAGCCTAGAAATCTACGCACCCTAGCGGCAGCAAATATGTTATTGCCTAGTCTGGCTTGTCAGGCTATAATTTTAATGTTTATCACAGTGAACTACCACCATTAGCAAGCTGGTGTCTTGCAGATTCACGTGCTGTGCGTGTAGCCACTGAGTGAAATGACGAGAACGACGTATGGAGTTGAACAACTACAGTAGCCTATGTCGTCGGCTTATGACGATTTAGAAAAGGTTTGCCTACTCTGTTTTATGAACTAAGTCTACTAACCTAAGCTACTATAACATAGTAACCTAAACAGAATATGTTATGAACGTTCAGCGATAGATTTTCGAAGCTGCCAGGTTATTGAAATGGATGGACCATGACATGGTTAAAACGGGTTTGATAGCCTACTTCATTAAACATGAAACAACTTTAAACATTTTATTCTCTATCTCTAAGCTGAATACTATTGCATGTTCAGATAGGCTAACTGCCAAGTGACCTTACCGTGCTCCTGACCACCTTCTGAGAGTTCACTGAATGTATGACGTCACGGATTGGTGGCCGCAAGGAAAATGTTATTTTTGTAAATGTCTAATTTCACAAACTATTAATGAGACATTTTAGCAAATATTGACGTTGGAACTAGCGGAAGTATTACAAATTTCTAAAAGTAAAAAACGGGTCTTGTCAAAAGGGCACTTGGACATAAAAGGGGCAAAAGGGCAGGTGCTAGAGCCCCTGTAGCCCCCCTTCTCTGCACGTGCCTGGTCAGAAGAGGGACCTGATTTAGTAGGCTAATCCCATCCCTTTCAAACTACCTTAAAATTGTGTGATTAGCTGCCAGAATAATAAAATCAAAATCAAAAATATGATTGGGCTATAGGTCCAAACCTATGAGTAAGCATTCAGTGTAATATAGAGGTTATCAAAGATACTCTAGTTTGTATTTTCTTTTAAAATATACATTTTGGACAAATGGAGTCATACCACAGGTCTATATCCAGGGATGGATTATTGAATGGACCTACTGGGCCCAAGAGCTCAGGGGGCCCTGAAGCCTAAGACTGTGTGAAGTTGCTTCTCCGCCCTTCTCTATTTCCACAAAACTCACAAGTCGACATAATTATAAAGGGTCATTTTTTTAAAGTCTTCCGGGGAAGTATGCCCCCGGGCGCCCCTATAGGGCAGGGTTTTTTTGCATCTATGCCCAGAGGTTCATAATCCATCCGTGCCTATGTCCGTCAAAAGTTTGGTATATCCTAATTGACTGATTTAACTAATGACTTGTTTGTGATTTTAATAATATTTTTGCATGGCAGGAAATGTGAATTGAAATTCACACCGCACCACAGATTTGGTCCCCCCCAATATTGACATCATGGCTACGGCCTTGGACTATGGGCTTTGCATATTTTCACTGCTGTACTTCTGCGGCGGACAATACATTATCCCTAGCATAAAGGCAAAGAGAGAGACAAAATGCCCGCAAAACAAAACATCGGCAGTCTTCAAATTTGTCATTGCATGACAAACCCATGGAAGTGCGCTGGTAGATTGCTTAAAAGCGGTTGACTGACTCCACGGTTTGGTATCATTTCCACTATAGGACATAGTCCCGACATCAAAATATCCTCGACACCCAGTCCTAGGCTTATCATGCTAAATATCCCTAAACGTTGAGCACTATAAATCATAAAATGTGTGGTGGCGATTAAAAAAAAAAAACATAGGTAGGCAAATTAAAATTATGATACCGGCTGTCGATTTACAAATGTCAAGGGTTTTTCTTATGAATGTCAAATCAGCTTCAAGTTCACGAACAATACGGACTACAAGAAACACTTGTTAACGTGTCAAGCATGGCACTTACCATGAAACAGACTGAAAATAAGACAGAAAACGATCGTCGTCTTCAAAAATCTCGGACTCGTCATGATGAGACTGAGAGCTATAGGCTATGAAAGTGAAAGTGTTCGGGTAGAATTATTATGGGCAATAGGCTAGGCTAGATTAGATAAGCGCAGTAGGCTATAAACGACCTTTGGCTTTTTTGTGTACTTTATGAATATACTGAATAGGTTGCCTAGGCAAAAGGCGGTTCTTTTGAGCTTGTGGAGTTGCTTGCTCCCCCATCTCCTGTTTCTCTTGACTGCCTGCACAATAATAATAGGCCTAATGATAATAATAATAATAATAATAATAATAATAATAATAATAATACATTTTGTTAATAAAGCACTATCATATACTCAAAGCACTGAACATTGTAGGGTAAAATAGGGAGGTAAAACAGGATTCAATGTAAAAGGTAAGAAAAAGTAAAATGAGATAAAAATGAGGAGGCACACATAAAAAAAATACAGGCAATCGCAAGTGTGGAAATAACAGACATATGCCATTTCAATTAAAAATTAAGTAAAAAGCAATTCAAAGAGAAAATGAAAGACGGTCATAAGAGTTATTAAAAGCTTTCCTAAACAAGTGGGTTTTGAGGAGAGACTTGAAGCAGTCGACGCTGGCAGTGGATCTGACCTGTTGAGGGAGGGAGAGCATTCCACGGGCAGAGGGCCGCTGAGGACAATGCTCTGTCACCCATGGAGCGGAGTCTGGTTTGGGGGATCGTAAGGTGGCCAAGATCAGAGGAACGCAAGGAGCGTGTTAGACAGTAGGGGTGAAGGAGTTCAGTCAGGTATGTGGGGGGCAGAGCCATGTAGGGCCTTGAAGATGAGGAGGACTTTGAAGTCAATCCTCAGTGGGAGAGACATGTTGTAGCCAGGTGAGAGAGAAGACCTGAAGAGGTCATTGCAGTAGTCCAGGCGGGAGGAGATGAGGGCGTGTTTTACACGCTCAGTGTCAGAGTGGGAGAGGAGCATTTTATTCCTGTAGGCTATACTACCTACCTACATTGGAACAGTATAGCTACATTAACTAATTATCTTTAATGTCTTCCAGTAGCCTATCGTATAGGTCACTGTATATAATAGCTTAGTTGGCTTGTGCATGAATATGACGACGTTATGTAGCCTACATTTCCGTCAGTCTACAGTCTTTTAGCCCATCTTTACCATAACCCTTCCAAGATAGAACCCTTTCGACGCTCTACTTTGAGAGACCAACCACCACTCATGCCATCGATGTTGAATTTTGGGCGTCTGACGGAAACTGATCAATCTGACCAACAACATCGATTTGACACTCTTTTGCTGTCCGGGTTTGCAAATCATTCATTTAGAACATTTAAGTCGCGCTATTTGTTATTATAGGCCTAATCACAGCACGGCCGCTATGTTATCATTAGCCTACCATATCATTACCTTATCGCAATTAATACGTCATCATAATCATCATCGTCAGCATGGCATGTCACACTTAGCCTACCTGCTCCACCACTGAGTTCTTATCATGTAGCCTCAACTACTGTAGGCTCCACCACCTGCTCACTGTCCCTCTGCTCTGTATGCTTGCTTACATCCTCATTCAAACTCAACGAACTTCAACATGTTGCTGACATATAGCCTACTTGCAATATTGTATTTTTTAAGCTTCTACATGGTGTTACTTTTGCACTATTGTCACTACCGGCACCCGCCGCAATTTCGTGTAGGCAACTTCGATTAACTTTTGACGCTCACAGAATCCTGGCTCTGAGCCAAAATGCGAGGGGTGGGGCCTGACGTGAGCTGTTATTGGATCAGTCGAGTGTCAATATGGAAATGTAACCAATGGGCCGCTGATTGTCCTTCATTTGGGCCGATCGTTGGCCAAAATGATTAAATTATATATTTCTTATATCCTATTCTATCAGCCCAAAAGGTGCGTCGGCCCACCGGGAAAATGCCCGGTATGCCAGGTGGCCAGTCCGCCCATGGTCATCAAATACTTTCAAGGTTATCAAAACTAGTTTCCAGTTAAATATACCATAAAAGTGGTTAAGTCCCTATTACTACGCAATTATTACAAATCTGGACAGTGGAGAATGACAGGAAGCGAGTGGGAGAGAGAGTCGTGGTGGGATCCAGAAAGGACCACGGGGCTGGAATCGAACCCGGGTCGCCAGCGTACAGTGCAGGTGCCCCAGCCAGTCGCACACGGCCGGGGCCCAGTCTGTTACAGTCATCTGCTGTTCTTTGCCATTTAAAACAAGTGCTGACGATTAGAGTGTCACACAAGCTGATATAAAATATCTTCCATACAGTGATAAATGCAAAGGGGGAATAAGTTGCTTTTTTAAGTGTCTTTTCTTTGTGTGAATAAAGGAGGCTCTTTGCCAGTAGGCGCCTGCTTCAGGGCGAAGAAAAATCCCTCCGCTGCGCGTCGGGGTCCTGTTCGCCCTGTCGACTATGGCAGAGCCGTAGTCACCATAGACTTTGGGGGGGACGTGTCCCCCCCAATATTCAGACGTGACCAAAATGTCCCCCCCAATATTCGGACATAGAAAAATAAAGAAAGAAAAACACGCTATAGGCTATTACAGGAAACCAACAAGTCCCGCCATCTGAAATGCAATCAAACGCACAAATTAGTGACCTGTTGATGGTTTCAGAGAGAGTAGCCTACACTGTAAGCGCTTTCAGACATACGTGTAAGACCAGAGGTACTGCCGATGTTAAACGGTGGGGCCGTATATCTGAACGACATAACCGGTCATATGGAAGTCCGAATTCACCCGGTGTTTATACTACTCCCCCCCTAGTATTTCCTCCGGACATTATGTAAATGTGCTGTGTCTGAACGAGGAGTAGAACATGCGGTTAAAATCACACCTAGTGAGAGGGCGTGTTGGTGACGTTTCTTTCGTGCGTCCATGTGGTTAGATCTGACTTAAATGCCAGTGTTATGATGGAGTGGCATAGTGCTGTCCAGGAAATATGCAGACATCACGGAGCTACTGTCCATGAGGGCATACAACATTTTGATAGAACACCTGAAGGGAACGTTAGAGACACGTTAGCCTACAACTGCATGGCAAGGACAAACGAATTCAGAAGACTGAATCATCATAAGCAGAAGGCGCTGAAAAGGCAGTAGCCTATAGCGACGTCGTTGACGACAATAACAGGAGTATTTAATAAATTGTTAGCCAACACGGTTTTCTGTTCATTGATAGCCTTCATGACCTGCTGAGCTCGCTGATATTTGCTGAGCATATATGCCTAGAGAAAATGAAAACGAAGAAAACCCAACTTTGTTCCAAGCTCCTTACGTAAATGCTACACATGGGGAGAGGATGCTTTTGGAAAAAATAAACCATGAAAAAACGAACAACTTCACTGTTATTAATGTTAGTATTTTGTTTGTTGCTTAAAAACGTTGTATGAACTTGAAGGCTTGAGTTAGCCTACTGAATTGGCCTGTAGCCTACCATAAAGTTTGTGCATGCTCTCTCTCTCCAACGCAAACCAGATTTGGGGTTCTATAGCTAATTCTGGTACATAACGTTGAAAACAGATAAATGTGTTTATTTGAAGCACACATACAAATACTGTAGGCTAGGTCAATTTCAAGTGGGCACTTACGTGACTAGCCTACTTCAAGTATTAGCCTATGCAATAGATTTCTCTTCTTTAGCCTACATAATGCATAGGCTACATTTTGTAAACAAAAAGCAGCTGTGACAGGCAGCGGCCGCATATATTCTGCATCATGTCTGTGAACTCTACAAGCCCCCACCCCTCACTCGACAACCACACGGAGGTTCTGTAATGTGCGCGTATGTCGTTCACACATACGTCCGTGTAAGGTCAGTATTAGGTCCGCAGTTTAGCATCATATCTGAATCATCCGAAGGGTAGGACCTCCGTTTGACAAACCTCCTCATATACTCCGGAGGTTATATCTGAAAGCGCTTTGTGAGTGGTTTGTCCTGGAGGTTTTGCGTTTATCGTTTGAGGCGTGCGCTATCAAAAGCTTCCTGCACCCTGCTGTGGTGCGGGCTGTCAACAATATCGCAAAAGACACTTGTTGGAAACGGTGTAGCACTGTCTAAGGAAACCCCATTCATTTTTGAAGCTGATCAGACTCAAAGGGAACTTTGAAGCAATTCCATATTGTAGCCTATTTTCTCGCAATGATAGCGAAAGTGAAAAAGTTAAAGTGTCCTTTTATTTGAATTTGTGCGTACCTGTGTCATTCATTTCTTTCACATGTCTTACAACATAAATAATGCATTCATATGCTAATGTAAGAAATGGTTGTTGCATCTTGCATGTTACATTTAGATGCGCGCTCAATCGCGCATCCATGCAGGCAAAACGTAGCACTCAAATGTGGCGACGGCACAAACGTTGAAAAAACTTTTACAATGGCGGTGATAGCCTACAGTTAATGTGAATCGCGGACAATAACCAAAGAAAGGAATTTCCACCTCCATTCACCAAATAAAGGCTGTGTTTCTACATGCGTAAACGTAACGTAATTTCTGTCAGAAACCAGCCTATAATGCATAGGGTAACTTGAGGTGAGTCAGTCAGAAGCAGGGGCGTGCAGAGACCTTTGAAGGGGCAGGGGCTCAAATTTCTAAAAAAAAAAGGGCACATGGAACCAAATTTTCTTGTCTACACAGAGATCATAGGCTATAAGGCTACATGTTTTTGATTAAATTCAAAGCTAATTTTAATAGCCTAGAAATCTACGCACCCTAGCGGCAGCAAATATGTTATTGCCTAGTCTGGCTTGTCAGGCTATAATTTTAATGTTTATCACAGTGAACTACCACCATTAGCAAGCTGGTGTCTTGCAGATTCACGTGCTGTGCGTGTAGCCACTGAGTGAAATGACGAGAACGACGTATGGAGTTGAACAACTACAGTAGCCTATGTCGTCGGCTTATGACGATTTAGAAAAGGTTTGCCTACTCTGTTTTATGAACTAAGTCTACTAACCTAAGCTACTATAACATAGTAACCTAAACAGAATATGTTATGAACGTTCAGCGATAGATTTTCGAAGCTGCCAGGTTATTGAAATGGATGGACCATGACATGGTTAAAACGGGTTTGATAGCCTACTTCATTAAACATGAAACAACTTTAAACATTTTATTCTCTATCTCTAAGCTGAATACTATTGCATGTTCAGATAGGCTAACTGCCAAGTGACCTTACCGTGCTCCTGACCACCTTCTGAGAGTTCACTGAATGTATGACGTCACGGATTGGTGGCCGCAAGGAAAATGTTATTTTTGTAAATGTCTAATTTCACAAACTATTAATGAGACATTTTAGCAAATATTGACGTTGGAACTAGCGGAAGTATTACAAATTTCTAAAAGTAAAAAACGGGTCTTGTCAAAAGGGCACTTGGACATAAAAGGGGCAAAAGGGCAGGTGCTAGAGCCCCTGTAGCCCCCCTTCTCTGCACGTGCCTGGTCAGAAGAGGGACCTGATTTAGTAGGCTAATCCCATCCCTTTCAAACTACCTTAAAATTGTGTGATTA
This sequence comes from Alosa pseudoharengus, assembly GCF_046254945.1. Lineage (NCBI taxonomy): Eukaryota > Metazoa > Chordata > Actinopteri > Clupeiformes > Clupeidae > Alosa > Alosa pseudoharengus. The sequence goes on along the minus strand of NW_027468664.1, from coordinate 20,133,463 downwards.
GCTGCCAGAATAATAAAATCAAAATCAAAAATATGATTGGGCTATAGGTCCAAACCTATGAGTAAGCATTCAGTGTAATATAGAGGTTATCAAAGATACTCTAGTTTGTATTTTCTTTTAAAATATACATTTTGGACAAATGGAGTCATACCACAGGTCTATATCCAGGGATGGATTATTGAATGGACCTACTGGGCCCAAGAGCTCAGGGGGCCCTGAAGCCTAAGACTGTGTGAAGTTGCTTCTCCGCCCTTCTCTATTTCCACAAAACTCACAAGTCGACATAATTATAAAGGGTCATTTTTTTAAAGTCTTCCGGGGAAGTATGCCCCCGGGCGCCCCTATAGGGCAGGGTTTTTTTGCATCTATGCCCAGAGGTTCATAATCCATCCGTGCCTATGTCCGTCAAAAGTTTGGTATATCCTAATTGACTGATTTAACTAATGACTTGTTTGTGATTTTAATAATATTTTTGCATGGCAGGAAATGTGAATTGAAATTCACACCGCACCACAGATTTGGTCCCCCCCAATATTGACATCATGGCTACGGCCTTGGACTATGGGCTTTGCATATTTTCACTGCTGTACTTCTGCGGCGGACAATACATTATCCCTAGCATAAAGGCAAAGAGAGAGACAAAATGCCCGCAAAACAAAACATCGGCAGTCTTCAAATTTGTCATTGCATGACAAACCCATGGAAGTGCGCTGGTAGATTGCTTAAAAGCGGTTGACTGACTCCACGGTTTGGTATCATTTCCACTATAGGACATAGTCCCGACATCAAAATATCCTCGACACCCAGTCCTAGGCTTATCATGCTAAATATCCCTAAACGTTGAGCACTATAAATCATAAAATGTGTGGTGGCGATTAAAAAAAAAAAACATAGGTAGGCAAATTAAAATTATGATACCGGCTGTCGATTTACAAATGTCAAGGGTTTTTCTTATGAATGTCAAATCAGCTTCAAGTTCACGAACAATACGGACTACAAGAAACACTTGTTAACGTGTCAAGCATGGCACTTACCATGAAACAGACTGAAAATAAGACAGAAAACGATCGTCGTCTTCAAAAATCTCGGACTCGTCATGATGAGACTGAGAGCTATAGGCTATGAAAGTGAAAGTGTTCGGGTAGAATTATTATGGGCAATAGGCTAGGCTAGATTAGATAAGCGCAGTAGGCTATAAACGACCTTTGGCTTTTTTGTGTACATTATGAATATACTGAATAGGTTGCCTAGGCAAAAGGCGGTTCTTTTGAGCTTGTGGAGTTGCTTGCTCCCCCATCTCCTGTTTCTCTTGACTGCCTGCACAATAATAATAGGCCTAATGATAATAATAATAATAATAATAATAATAATAATAATAATAATAATAATACATTTTGTTAATAAAGCACTATCATATACTCAAAGCACTGAACATTGTAGGGTAAAATAGGGAGGTAAAACAGGATTCAATGTAAAAGGTAAGAAAAAGTAAAATGAGATAAAAATGAGGAGGCACGCATAAAAAAAATACAGGCAATCGCAAGTGTGGAAATAACAGACATATGCCATTTCAATTAAAAATTAAGTAAAAAGCAATTCAAAAAGAAAATGAAAGACGGTCATAAGAGTTATTAAAAGCTTTCCTAAACAAGTGGATTTTGAGGAGAGACTTGAAGCAGTCGACGCTGACAGTGGATCTGACCTGTTGAGGGAGGGAGAGCATTCCACGGGCAGAGGGCCGATGAGGACAATGCTCTGTCACCCATGGAGCGGAGTCTGGTTTGGGGGATCGTAAGGTGGCCAAGATGAGAGGAACGCAGGGAGGGTGTAAGACAGTAGGGGTGAAGGAGTTCAGTCAGGTATGTGGGGGGCAGAGCCATGTAGGGCCTTGAAGATGAGGAGGACTTTGAAGTCAATCCTCAGTGGGAGAGACATGTTGTAGCCAGGTGAGAGGGAAGACCTGAAGAGGTCATTGCAGTAGTCCAGGCGGGAGGAGATGAGGGCGTGTTTTACACGCTCAGTGTCAGAGTGGAAGAGGACCGGGCGGATCCGTGCTATGTTTTTTAGAATGGAAGAATGACGATTGCTGGGTTTTATTGATGTGATATTCAAATGAGAGGGTGGAGACTATGAGGAGACCTAGGCATTTGACATGGGAGGAGGCTGTGTACTGTATGTGGTGTCCTCGAAGGTGAGGCAGAAGTTATTGAGGTTTTTGTTATGACACTTTAAACCAATGAGAATGATCTCAGTTTTGTCGGAGTTGAGTTTGAGAAAGCTACTGTGCATCCAGCTTTTGATTAGAAGGCAGCAGTTAAGCATTTTCAATGCTGCGGAGGTGCCTGGTTTGGTGCAGATGTAAATCTGGGTTTTGTCAGCGTAGAGGTGGTAACCTAGAGGCCATAAAAGGATGATATATCCAAGGGGGAGCATGTAGATGAAGAAATACAAATAATAGGCTACAAATCCAAAGCCAAACAGTAGTTTTTCTTGTTGCTGGTCTGCCCATTTCTTTTCCAAATAAGAACACACCAAATCGTGCAATTGATAGTCCATTGGAATAGGATTTTCTTCACTAACCAATCAAATGTAGTAAGCATATTTCTTTAAGTGTGATGTAGGCTACGGAGATCATGCAGAAGTTGTTCAAAACACAGACAAATGTAAGAAATGCAGTTTGTGCTCTCTCAACAGTAAGGCTTATGGTCATTTTATGGCATTTTCTATAGCACAACTAATATTTGACCAATTTTGATGGAATAAAGTTCTCTCTGTAGAGAACAATCACGCAATAATTCCAAAAAAACACATATTTAATTTAACTAATATTGAGAAACACAGTTATTAGCCATTAGCCATTACAGTTACAGTAGTAGGCTACTACAGCTTACAGTTTGATAGAATGAAACATCTGTTTGTTCATCTAGAACCACCTGAGCTGCTCATGAAAACACTGGTGTTCGCAACACTGTTGAAGGACAGGTTCTGCAAGTATATCTGACCTCTGCCACTATTGTTATCTTTGTTGTGACAACCAAATAGCTAACCACAATGTTCATGTGAATACTGGAAATACTTGTATCCACATAAATCAGGCTAAAGCAGTTGAAAATCTACTGTTGAAACTGTGCATGTATTTTAAGTGAGCCTGGTTTTTCAGGGGCCTCCAGAACCCTTGCCGTTGAATAATATCTCAGACAGGATGTTTAATGACTGCATGACCTCTTTCTGTAGCCCACATTTCTTTAGGTGTGAAGGTAAAAAGTTAGGAGCCACTTTTTAAAGTGATTTATTTTCAGCAAAACACTTTATTTGAACTTCTTGTCCTTCTTAGCAACACTGAAAAAAGTGATTTTGACATGTAGTAATTTTTTCTTAAATGAAACTGTATTTATATACTCAATTTGTTTGTGTTTTGCAAAAACTCATTTCAGATAAGTAATATCTGCAAGAAAAAAAGGGGTTTGCTTCAGATTTGTTTGTGTTTTACAAAAAACTAATTTCAGTTAAGTAATATCTGCAAGAAAAAAGGGTTTTGCTTCAGAGGGAGTGCTGCGCATGCGTTTATTTGGCTGCCAAAAGATGATTGTCCTCCATTTTGCAAACGGTTCCGTTGGCTTGAAGGGATCTGCACTTGAAATCTTCGCTTTTGACTTTTAACGGTAAGTGGTATATTATTAAACGTCATTTGACAGTCAGTTTACCATTACAAATTTGGAGTGTCTTTAATTGCCTTATTTGACACGATAGAGCTGTTTTCTTGAATATTTAAGAAATCGTCTAGCAAGCTAGCTAAAGTTAACTTTACCTAGCAGTTCTACTCCAATATAATGTTAACTGGGCTAACAAGTTCATCTTAAAGTTTACTTTTATTACCTCCTCGACGTAATTGATTGAATAACTTCAAAATGAATATATACCTTAATGTTAGACAATTTAGGTCGTTGAAACTCAGTGGACCCATTAAAGTTTGTACAGTTAACATTAGCTGCTAACTGAATTGGAACACAGATCTTGCCTGAAATATGGTTGACCTTAACGTTGCTAGTTAGCTAACCGAACACGTTATGCAGCAGACCAAACACGTTTTCACCGACCCCTGTGGCGTCAACTGACACTTAACTTGAGCAATGCCGAGTTTGCAAAATACATTTGTTTGGAGACTCAGAATGCAGGCCAAGGTACATGTAAAAAGGAAAGAAATAGGACGCATGTTTTGTGAGTGATTAGGTCAGGTCATAACTCGGACAATGTTGGGCAAAAGCCACATTTACGCTAGGTTTAGAAACGTGTTTATTTATTCTGTCAGTAATGGAGTACCACTATTTCATGTCATCGCCAGCGCTGAATATGCATGGTGGTGGTGGTGGCATTTCTCAAACTCAACAGCAGTGCAAGATCTGGACAGGCTGATGCTACGCACCTGTTAAGCAGATATTGCTTGAACATTTTATTTGTTCCATGGTGTTGAAATTCGAAATGTTTTCCCTTCAAGGGGACAGTCAGACCAACAAGCAGGGCTGTGTAGCTATTGTTGGTAGATTGTAAGATAATGTGTCAAATGTCAATTAAATGAAGTGTCAAAATCGTTTGATTAACTAGTACCATTTGTGTATGTATTAAATAAGTATATTTCATAAATGTATACTTTATATTTATATTATAAATGTGTTTCTATCCTCTTTAGTTACAGGTATTGAGAAATGTCCTTGCTTGATGACTGGATCAGGAAATGCCTGTGATGCTTGGGTATTCAGGCAAGCTACAGGTCAAAGATGCGTAACCTTGGATGTCCAGTGACCGCCGTTTTCCAGAAGAAGGTCATAAGTTCCAGAAGAAGGTTTAAAGGACATAAAATGACCAAACATTTGAGGATTTTGCAAGGTGTAAGTTTGTATTACTATTATTGTTTACTTCTCTTACATATTACATACAATGATCACATTGGATCTGTTTCTGCTATTTGCAACTGCAATCACTTATAGTCACCCTACTCACACATTGCTCTTATGTTCCTTATTACAACATAGCGACAGATAGAGGCATTATAATTTTGTGTCTAACTATAACTGGACTCCTCAGGGTTGATACGACTACATGAGTCGTCATACATTTACCCACTCACTCATTTTCCCGTTGCTCACATTGTTCCTTCCCCAACTGGTACACTCACTTATTAGCCTGATGTCGTTATACTCAATTCCTGTCAGAATTTAAGTCTGGCGCTGCTTCGTTGGGACGTGATTATGGGGTGTGTTTCAACCAATACAGGGGAAAGAAATGCTTGCCAAATGCCTGTTTTCTGTTGCAAAGCACTCTGAACTGAATCTTCCGTATTAAAAGTGCTTTATAAATAGAGGTTATTATTATTTAGAGTATTGATTGTATTTTCACAAAATAATTAATATCCCTGTATCTGAACAGACAGAGACTGTACATCTGAGGAGGGAGGCAGCCATCAAGACCCCGTGCCTTTATTTTGGTGAAGATGATGATTCTCTCATACATGTACATGGTAAGTAACACTAACCAAGGGCATGTTGAAATTGCAATAAAAATTGCATTTTTATGCCAATTTTTAAGCCAAAAACCTTTAAGCCAGCTCCCAGCTCGTACCTTTTCTCAAGCGTCAACCTAAAGCAGCTTTTTAAATTTTGTACAGGATATCCATGGCAAGGAGGTGTCAAGAGAAAACCACCCCTTGGAACATGAGGACATCGGCATCGTTGTGGATGGAGGCATCATTTTGGAGGAACCTTGGTCTGTTGCACAAGGCTGTGCAGTGAAGCCAGAGACTTTCTAATGAGGAGACACAGCACTCAAAAAATCCTCCAATCATGTGTTGTGAACTCGGTGCTGGAGTAAGGTTGGTGTTGTGAAGCCTTGCGCACGCGCATTTCTGCCGAATAGGATGCCCGATGAGTGCCAAAAAAGCATTGCATTATGGCTGCCGAGTGCAGGGACTTGCCTAAAAGGACTTTGGTGAAGCTAGGGGTCATATACACATTGAATCAATGTTGAACTCTTCAATACTATTACAAATTCATGCAAAAAGTTGTCATTCAGATGGATGGTGATAAGCTCCTACCCAAGGTTCTCAATCTTAAGAACCAAATCATTAGATGGGCAAGTGGGCCTCTTCTCTCTCTTCCCTGCTGTCTCTCTTTCTCTCTCTCTCTTTATCGTTCGTCCTCTCTCTCTGCACACTTTTACACACACACACAGTCATGATTGACTTGATTTGAAAGATTCAATAAATGGTTGTGAACCTTTCTTTCTTTCTCACTGTCTTTCTCTCATTCTTTCTTTCTCACTGTCTTTCTGTCATTCTATCTCGGCACATTTACTTACACACGCACGCACGCACACACACACACACACACAATCACTCACTGGTAAGGTGTTTGGCTTTGGTCAAAGGTTCACAACCATTTATTGAATCTTTCTTTCTCTCTTTTGGTGCTCACACTCTCTCTCTTTGGCACTACTGCCTTTGCTTTTGCTTTGGTTTGAGAGCAGGAAAATTATTATTTTTTAGAGCAAAGGGTCACAATGTGTGTTCATATGTGTGTTTCTGTGTTGAACATTTGTTTTAATAAAGACAGTTATACCATTTCTGTTTGAGATTTAAGTTAATACTATTTAACCTGAATTTGAAGTTTAACTTAATTTTTACCAATGAAATTATATACAAATATTAAGCAAATTCAACTAAATCTATATGGCTGGATGTAGCTAAATTAAATTGAGTGCAAATGGTTACCTAAAAAAAATTAAGTAATTCTTGCATTAGAGAATATTAAGCAAATTCAACTAAATCTATATGGCTGGATGTAGCTAAATTAAATTGAGTGCAAATGGTTACCTAAAAAAAATTAAGTAATTCTTGCATTAGAGAATATTAAGCAAATTCAACTAAATCTATATGGCTGGATGTAGCTAAATTAAATTGTGTGCAAATGGTTACCTAATACTAATTTTTACTCAAAATATTTGATTGGAGTTTGCTTGGCTTGATTTAGTTGTAACTACTCCATTTAGTTTAGCTTTAATTGCAAGAAAATATTAAGCAAATTCAACTAAATCTATATGGCTGGATGTAGCTAAATTAAATTGAGTGCAAATGGTTACCTAAATAAAATTAAGTAATTCTTGCATGTCATTTTTTTCAGTGAATCATCAACATGCAAGAGCAGTCCTCTTTACCCCTGAGATCAGTCCTCTTTACATAAGACTGTGTTGTGAGGTATCTAAATATATAGTTATATATTTATATACTATAGTTGTGTATAGTTATATATAGTTATAGTAACAGGTTTTATATAGTTATAGTAACAGGTTTTATATAGTTATATATAGTTATAGTAACAGGTTTCATATGGCCCACCAGGTGTTTTGGGTGGGAAGGCAAAATCAAAGGAAGAAAAAAAACATTCACATCCAGTTGTCTTCAACAATGTGTAATAAGCAACATAGAAATACATTTCCATAAACTTGTTTTTACTAAGGATATTCATTCAAATGCAGTGTGCATATTTCTTTAATAAACCATGATGGAAGGAAGAGGCCAAAAACCCTGACATGGAAGTAGAGTATTTCAAGAGAGAAAGAGCAGTATGGCAGCGGTACATGATTTGTACTTGTTTGTTCATACGTGGGTATAGTAAAGGAGTAAACTGTATCATCAAACAACACTCTGATCCCCATGTAGAAAATGATAATAACCATGACATGGCAGGCCCCATGAGGTCTCATTCCAACAAATCCAGCCCAATATGGATTTGACACCCCTGGTTTAAACAAAGGATGTAGGAGGAGAATTTACATATCAATTAGCAACATGCAAAGTGCAGCTATGATATTTTCAATAAAGAATGCTTTCAAATATTTTGTACATACAGTGCAGAAGTTAAAACAAATGCCTGAATATTTCCACAATTGCCTAAACATAAAAACAATAAGAAGAATAAAATCAAGTCATAAAATAAAAAGGACAGAAGATGGTGCTATTTAACCAGTCTCTCACAAAATCCATTTTGAATATACTTAAAATGAACCCAGTTTGGTGCATTTTTAGTCTGTGAATGTGATATTGTGTAAAATACTGGCACAACTGAGCTGTGGTATGAAGGAAAATAATATTGTCCCCCCTTTATTCAGTGGGACTGTTTTTATGTGGCAGACAGGCTCTGAAAGTTTTCCCAATAGTGTAGTGGGACTTTTTGAAGTGAAAGAGGCAAAATACCAAGGTGCTACTGACTTGCCATTGAATGGATTGTCTCTTTTCATTTGTCTGTCTGTAGTACAGGTGCATATCATAAAATTAGAATATAGTGGAAAAGTCCATTGCCTTGCCCAGATTGAGAGACTTAAAGCTCAGGAAATTCTGCCGGTATTTTGACTTAATTAGCTGATTAGAGCTCTCCTCAGGTTGACATTACTCACATCAAAGTCTTCAGCAGAAGTGCAGTCTTTGAGATAGTAGATAGGTAATCCACATGCACATTCCTTTAACCTGTATTCAAAGCACCCTTTGGGTGTGTGTCCAGAATTTTCCATAACAAAATGTTATAACAAAATGTTACAGTAATGAACATTATTGCTAAACGCTCAAAATATTGTTTATTTTCCAAAGTGATGTTATTGTTCCTGTATGGAAATGTGTTGTAAATACATTGTGCCAGTGTTGTTAACTCGTTAACTCATGAAGCCTTGTGCACACGCAGTTCTGCCTGAATGCCTGATAAGTGCCCATAAAGTGTTGCAATATGGCCCCCAAGTGGAGGAACTTGCCTAAAAGGACTTTGGTGACACTACTTGAATTGAAAATGTGGTGACATAAAAAGGCTCAATAATTGAGATTAAGTGAGTCAAGTTGAGGCACATTTATTAATATAGCACAATTCACACATAATGGATATTCATAATGCTTTACAAACAGATACATTCACAGAGATAAGAGAGAAAATGTACAATGCATGATAAATAAAACATCTGCACAAAATATAACCGAAAGCGGTGATTGAAAGGTTCTAAGCAGTGGATGAAGTTGCACCTAGGTTGAACTGTTCCAACCATTTGACAAATTTAACATGTGAAAAAACGAACCTTCAGTGTAGCAATTATGTATTCACGTATAGCCAAGAATAAGCACATCCAATTTCACATTTTAAGGTTAAATGTGCAGTCGGGGATTACACAGGAAGTCGTGTTTGTGTTTATGTTTACATTTATTATAAGACACTTTTGTGCAAAAAAAAAAGCATTATATTTTAACCAAGGACCAAACGAAACAGCCAGAGAGGTAGCTCACTCCTATCTTCAGTATTCCTACAGAAATTCCATGCAGGGTTTCATTTTTGTTTGGGTTTACAGGCTTGAAATCGTGTGAAGTCCCTGACCTTGAAGCAGCTCTTATTTTCAGTGACACTGGCAGAAATATATAATTGAGCGTAGTTACATTTTTTTGGGCGACCGAGCATGTTTCTAATTCCCTTTATAATGTGATTTTGTGTATGCACTTCTGTGTATTCTGTGTATTTTTGTGTATTCACTTCTTCTATTTCAGTTTAAAGCAAGCTATTAATTCTGAATAAGACATTGTGTTGCCTCAGGCCCATCACACGTCTTTTGAAATTTGATTTAAAATAACCAAATATGTTTTTAGGTCAAGTACATTAAGTAACTTTCTTTGCATTCTTTTGATTCCCTATCAAGATACACTGGTAAGAATTGCTACTTAAGAAAACAGTTTTGAAATACAAAATAATTGAATTTTAAATCATGTGATAAAATATGTGATTAATTGTGATTAACTATTTAAATTCAGTGATTAATCGCAAAAAAAAAAAATGTTTGACAGCCCTAAGATGAGAATGGCTTGCAATAGGACTAAGCAAGTTTGGCTAGCAGGTTCGAACACTAAACTACTATGCGTTCACCAACAAGCGGACTCATAGTCATACCTGTCAACACTCCCATTTTTCCCGGGTTCTCCCATATTTCAAGGTCATCTCCTGGCACCCTCCCGTTTTGTTATTTCTCCCGGAAAACTCCCGTAATTTGCATGGCCATAAAACTTCATTTTAAAATCATTGATCCATTCATTTTTTATATTAGTCTGACATCTCTCAGGTTGCCAGATTGTGTATGAAATACTCCCACACATACACGATCACTTAGTTTCAATTTCAACCATTTTGTAGGCTAAAACCTGGCTCCCCAAATAAGGAAGCGGGTGCCGATTGCGCAGTCTGAGTCTCGTCGTAAGCAATTGGCGGGCTAGTTGAATGGCCTACTCCAGAACTAGCTGTTGTGAAATTGTTGGAAATTTAATTGATTAACACATCACATAAACTGTTATTGAGTGTTGTTGATACACTGAACTTGTGTCCTTGGAACCAAATCAGACAGCAAGCAGCTTTGGAGTTTTGGAAGTAGGCTGCAGCCCCCCCCAAAAAAAACAAATCTCCCGTTTTTGGAAAGCTAAATGTTGACAGGTATACTCATAGTATTTTAGCGAACAAGCACATTGTTGAGTAAGGATCCAAACAATGAAAATAAATGTCTGATTGTGAAAAGTTGCCAATTCCCCACTTTATGTATTCTGGAAATCCAGAGTTCTCGCAAGAGCACAATTTGAATTGTCTCTGCGAGACACACTGACAATCTGATGCACATTACTTTTACCCCTTGCATCGCAAGGAACCAATCACATCGGTGTATCTGATATAGGCGGGCCAGAGGCGAGCTAAACAGATGATGACAGCGCTGCAACAAATCAGTCAGTAAACATTGGTCGTAGTGTTATCCAATTGTGTCAAAGTCCAGAATCAGTCAGTAAACATTGGTCGTAGTGTTATCCAATTGCGTCCAGTGAGATTTTTAAATGCATGCTTGGTGCCGAGGGAACATGCACACACACGTCACGGCATGAATCATCGTGGTTACTCTCACTGATTAAAATTGTTGGTGCCGTTCATTGTTTTATGAGTGCTACATGTCCTTGACCAGTGATTTAAAATTGACTTAAAAACCTTAACAGCACAAATGAAGGCACAAGTAAGCCATCAAAAACTGTAGCCTAATTAGAATAGCCTAGGCTTCTATTTTCATATTTTTAACCTAGGCTATGTTGCTTGACCTGGCAGCAATGAGTTTAATACAGTAGCCTTGATTCATTTTAAATTACTTTTAATAGGCTAATAGTTTATAGCCTAGGTGGAGTGGTGACGTAGGCTTATTGACAACTGAATAAAATTCTATTTTAATTTCAAAATGATAACGTTTGATTAGGCTTAATGTTCGGGATCTCAAAATACTCCCTGGGCAGTAGTCTAGGCTATTCAAATTAATTTGCCCTTGCATCGGACTGATGGAGGAGAAAATGACAACCGTTGTGTCCAATAACAGCTCAGTAGGAGGGAGGAGCTAACACTGGGTTTGTTAAAGAAAACCTGCTAGGGAGCAGGTTATGTTTACAGAGTCAGTTGGAAACAGACCCAAAGTTTGAGTTAAGTTTCTTAGGGACTGTACGATATTTAGCAGGGGGGGAGGGCCGGTCGCCAGACGATCGGGTTAAAAATATTCTGCCTGGCCCTCCCCCCTGGTCAATTTTTTTTTCCAGGGGCCTCCCCCCAGCTCAAAAAAATTCTCCTAGGCCCTCCCCCCTACGTGAATCAAATAAAACTGGTCGAAAAATGACGTTTACAAGGTTAAAACGGCCAGCAAATGTCATAAGCACACATACACACACAGGGCTACAAACCAGTGTTGCGCGGGTTTGGTCACAAGCGGCCCGCAGTCGCCCGATATTTTAATCAACCCGACCGCAACTTGGACCGCGAATATTAATTAGGACAAAATTATACCCGACCCGCGATCCGACCCGCTTATTTACAAAATGTGTGCTTTTGGTTATAGCCTGCATGCAGTAGTCCATTTCTGTAAAACAAACTAATTTATTTGCGAAACTTTATGCAGTAGAACTACACGCAGGCATGCAGGACATAATGTTTGCGCAGGAGAGAGAATGAGAATAAGAGCGCAAGCACGCACGCAACCACCAAGGATTAGAACACTAGGATAAGATTTGGCCATGGACATACTTCTTTCGAAAATAGAAATGGGGAGGCAAGGTAGGCAAGAGAGATACATTGCTGGTCAAAACGTTAGCGTAAGAACTGGTTTAAAATGCTGAATGAAGCACAAAGCTTTACTAAAGCACATCCACTGTTTAAAGTCACAAACACAACGAACTAAGGTAACTTTTATGCATGTGCGAACCTATACATACCGGTAGCCTAGATATGGCTGTAGTCTGTGCCATAAGATTTATTCCTGCAGGCTGCCATTTTCGGCTGTCATACTTTTAAATGGCTTCGCAAGAAGTAGGCCTACATAGACCATAACTTGTACTACTGTCATCTTCTTTAAGAACTTTTCCCAATATTTCCCATAGCCTATATTGCTTTTCCTGAAGGGGTGTCTTTATTATTTTAACTCGCGTCTTCAGCTTCTTTACTGTTGACTTAGGCTACTGTATTGATGCTAGCCTTCTCGTGATATTTTAAGTAGGCCTATTTGTAGAAAATATATATTTAATTAATTTTAACTGACACGCCCGCAAATTACCCGAATATCATTAAAATATTTGGTTTATGACTCATAACCGCGGGTGACCTGCAAGCTTACGAGGGGAGTTGTGGGAGATTCAGGTAGGGTTGCGACTTTTTGGACTCGCCCACTCTGTCAAAGAGACGTGAATTATGTTTTGGCCTACAAACCTTTTAAAATATCGAAAACGGATCATTGATCAGGGGGAAAAAATATCATGGATCAGGAAAAAATAATTTTCCTCGGCCCTCCCCCCAGGCCAAAACATTTCTCCTGGGCCTTCCCCTAAGGCTTAAAAAATTATCTTAGGCCCTCCCTCCCCTGACGACCGGCCTCCCCCCCCCGGTAAATATCGTACAGTCCCTTACTGGAATGGGATCTCAACTCCAGGTTAACAAACTCAGATTTCTAACAAAAAACACTTTCTGGAATAGGCCCCTGGGGTTTTATCTGAGTTTTTAGAAACATACTGAAGGTTAGGATGCTAGGATGGTATCAGAATCATAAGTTGGTGAAATTTCAGCATGTAATGGGTTTTCCCAGATCCAGGGCCGTAGTCACCATAGACTTTGAGGGGGACGTGTCCCCCCCAATATTCAAATATGACCAAAATGTCCCCCCCAATATTCGGACATAGAAAAAGAAAGAAAGAATAAAGCGTTATACTAGGCCTACAGGAAACCAACACGTATCTGAAATGTAATCAAACGTAAATAACGCCAAATTAGTGACCTATGGTTCCAGAGTAGCCTACACCCCTGAGTGGTTTGTCCTGGTGATTTTCCGTTTTTCGTTAGTGGCGTGCGCTATCAAAAGCTTCCATGTACTGCACCCTACTGCGGTGAGGTAGGGCTGTCAACAATATCGCAAAAGCTACCGGAACAATTTTCACAAAACTTCTTGGAAAGGTGTAGCACAGGCTAAGGAAATCCCATACATGTTTGGAGCCGATCAGACTGAAAGGGAACATTTTCCATATTGTAGCCTATTCTCGCAATGATAGCGAAAGTGAAACGTTTCATTTTAAATGATGAATTTGTGCAAGCCTGTGTCATTTCTTTCACGTCTTTAATGCATTCATATGCTAGTAGTAATGCCAGAAATGACCGTGTATAGGCCTCTTAGAAATGATTGTTGCATCTTGCATATTATTTAGATGCACACTCAATCGCGCATCCATGCAGGCAAAACGTGTGGCGACGTTTACAATACGTGATAGCCTAGTTAATGTGAATCGTGGACAATAACCAAAGAAAGGAATTTGCACCTCCATTTACCAATTAAAGGCTGTAGTAGGCCTAGTGTTTCTACATGTTGGCACAAAACGTCATATCTGTCAGAAGCCAGTCTATAATGCATACAGGGGTAACATGAGGTGAGTCAGACAGAAGAGGGGCCTGTCTTAGTAGCCTATTCCTGAATCATGTCCCTTTCAAACTACGTTAAAATTGTGTGATTAGCCGCCAGCATAATAAAATCTAAATTAAAAGACAAAATTTTATTAGGCTCCAAACCTATGAGTCTAAGCCTTAGTTTAAAAAAATCTTCAGGTGTAAGTAATAAGTCAAAGAACCACATTCTGTGTAATATAGAGGTTATCAAAAGATACTCTACTGTAGTTTGTAATTTCTTTTAAAGTACATTTTGAACACAAATGGAGTCACGGGTCCAGGGATGGACCAGTGAAGTTGCTTCTTCTCCACCCTTCTCTTTTCACAAAACTCACTGGGGGGGGGGGGGGGGTGAATCTTCTGTTTGGGGGTCCCTCAGACCCCACTACAGATTTGGTCCCCCCCAATGTTGACATCATGACTACGGCCTTGCCCAGATCCCACAAATATGATTAAATATGGTATTAAACAATGAATCTTTTGACGTTTTATCTTCATTTCAAAATTATTTTCTTATATCTCTTTTTACTCATCTTTACCAGGGGTGCCAATACATGTGGAGGGCACTGTACATCATCAAGTTATAAAATATTGATCTTATTTCAATCTAGAGATCTGCTTTTGGGTGTGATTCTGTTTTTCCCCTGTTTCTGAGTTCAGGTGATCTTTTGGGGGCATCTACTTCCCCTGTCATCATCTTTACCCACTCCCCATACAGTGATATATGATTGACTTGATGAGCGTTAGAAAACGGACTAGAGCAAATTAAAGCTAAAAAGAAATACTTTTTTTGTTGTTTTTGTGAACACTCGTGCCGCCCCGGGCATGAATGAAACAGGTTTTAATTAAACTTAATTTACAAAGACATGGTAAAACGCTGAAAGCTCATATTTTGTCACTATCAACTAAATACAGTATTTTCAGCTCTGAAAGAAACCGTTCAGGAGTTATTGAAGCAGAAGTTGAACGTATGTTCTGTTTCATTCATCCATCCTGGCCGGGACAAATGAAACAAATGAAACAGGCATGGGGGACGAAAGAAACATACAGTTTAAGTTATGTACACTACCCACAACTACAATATTTGACAACATATCATGAATGGTAGCCTACTTCAAATAGCCTAGGTCTTATTTTAGATAGATTGCTGCTGGGCTGTCTTGGTGAATGTCTGTTAACAACTCATTACCTTCATTGTGAAGCGTGTATCTCGCGGTTATGGAATTGCCATGCACTATGCCATTTACATTGCTAGAATGATACATTTCCAATTATAATACGTTTCCAATTATATGTTTCTACAAAATGTTATCTCAGGGTAAGGCCACCGCACATCCAAATACATAGGCTACTGCTGTTTCCTCTGCCGATTTCGTGAGAGGCCACCAGTCCGCCCTGGGCTCTTCCTACTAACTGACAGGCAGGTCTTGCTGCAGGCTTCCTGTACCTCAATCATCCTCAACTGTTCAGCGCCTCATACAGGTAGTCACAAGCATCGGATTCGCATACCAGATATTCAGAATCCCCATTTGCCATATTAGTTTCAAAATTACCATCTGCCATCTTCGTTACTTTCAGCTTTCCCTAGCAGAGCAAGAGCCTAGCCTCTTAGCTTAGCTTAAAAAAAGATGGCAGATATTGCTTTTAGTTTCTGCAAGTGAAGTCCCACCCACTAATCTGTAATAGGTCTGTAGCATGAGTGGGTCCCACCCCATGGAAAAATTAGGCATGTTGGTCTTCATGCAGATCTGACTTGATGTGATGCATGCTGGGTTGAACACAATGGAGAGCTCCATTGTGTTCAAACCAGCATGCATCACATCAAGTCAGATCTGCACAGATCTGCATGAAGACCAACACGCCTATTATGAACGAGTGTTTGTAGTCTCAATTCCTTTACAAAGATATGGGACTTCCTGCTTAGAATGACGCAAAATGATGATTTTTACATCATCCTAATCAGGAACTGTAACACTGAAATCTGTATTCTGGGGAAAATGAGGGAATGATGCACGACCATTCAAAAATATGACTAGGTTTCTAACGATACAAAGCTTAATGCAAATGGGTGAAGTGTACCTTTAAGGTTAAAGTCACAGGTACTGTAGATTCACCTCCATTAGTGTTATTGTCATTTTCATATCAATCATCTCTGGGTACGGGCGATCCTACCTCAATTGTTTTTTTTTTCACCAGTTTCTGAACAGGGTATGAAACCTGGATTCTAAATTATCACTTCATAGATGCAGTCATTATTATCTCAGCTAAAACAACTTGATGGTTGGTCATCACTTGTTTTATAAGAATTAGTATATTTAAAATGAATCCTGAGTATCATCTGAAGTCTGAGTGAAACCAGCAGCGTTTTCTTGGGTTTCTGAAACCCAAGGGAAGCCAGGCTTCTCCCATCTCGTTCAACAATCGCTGCTATTGTAAGAAGATGGGCGTAATTTAAATTTGTGACTCCGTGGACCAGCAATCTACTCGTTGAGGAGGCTCATAGTTTGAGAAATGCTGCAGATCATGGACAGAAAGCTCTGGGAACAGTACGCAGGCATGATTTTGTTGTCACAGCCGGCGTTGTATTAGCGCTATGGAAATGAACCAAAGGGCCGCTGCAGCTCTTTAAAGGCCGGCACAACTGAAAGTAAGAGATTTGATTGGGCCATGCCATTGTCAGTATGGAAAATGAACCAGTGGACCACTGTCAGCCCTTTGAGGGCCAGCACTGTCAGAAAAAGAAACAAAAAAATATATAGGCCTAGCACTAAATTTTAATTACACCTGCGATTCGGCCCACCGGGAAAATGCCCAGTATGCAAGATGGCCAGTCCAGCCCTGTCACTAAGCAACGTGGGGGAAAAAAGGATGATCAACCAATCAAATTAGGTATAGTCAAGGTCACTGTCAAACTGATTCATCAGCACTTTAGAAAAGGAAGCCATCCGCCTTGTCTATCCCTTCCTGCCTATCATTCGTTTAGTTCCAAAGTTCCATTATGGAGGGTAGAGATTTTGGGCCCTATTTTGACGAAAAGCTTAAATACATGTACTGTAGGGCAGGGTTTCCGTTGTCTGGTAATTGCCAGAAAAAAAAAATGAAATGTCCGACAAAATTAAATCTCTCCGGTCAAATTGTCCGATTGAAATTGGCTAATAATCCCGTCCCCCTAACACAATCTGAATTTGAGAATAGGCCTAAAATTTAGTCCTATACTAAAGCAAGAATATTTCCTTTGGCTATGTTTTAAAGGAACAGGTCCTACCGTTTGAAAGTTATGGCCTCACCACCACCAGAGAAAAAGCCAAAGTGTCGGGCGTATCTGTCGGAATCAGTGACATTGGAAGTGGAGGTGCGGGGGTGCGGCCGCACCAAGACACTTGTCATTTTCCGTGTAGACAGACCTATGGCTACAATGGACATGCAACTGTGCTCTGTTCCCAGAGCATGCTTTCTCTGTCTATGATCTGCAGGGTTAGGGCCTCCTCGACGAGGAGATTGCTGGTCCGCAGATAATTTCCGGCACAATTGAATGATATCATGAACCGCGGACCCGAAAGAAAAAGAAACTAAACATTTTCCAGAATAGCAAATATTTCTTAATTTAGTGTTTTCAAATAAAGAGGCATAGCATTAGGGGGTAGTGGTGTGAGCGCTCGTTCAATGTGTGTGTGCATCTGCGCAAGTGAAACTGTTGAACCACTGAGATGTGTGGAGATGTGAGAACTTGGGTAGCAGCAACAAACAACGTAGCCTATTTAAAACATTTTTTTCCTCTTCAAGATTCACTTGTCTCTTCCACAACACTATGACCTGAGGAATTCAACACTATGACCTGAGGAACCTGAGGAATTACTTAGACCATCGGTGCAACCAGACTGTCTGGGTGAACTGGAGGGGGTAGTGGGATGTTGAATTATTTGAGGCTTTGGTGCATTATCTTTTATTCTGTCCAGTGTTAATTTAAGATGTTTGAGTTTGAATTTGAGTTTTTGGGTCCACCTCAGCTTTTCCTTCATACATTTTTTTGCTTTCAACAACACCTTTAGCTTCAACTTCACCTGTGTTTAAAGTTTGATCAAGGCTAATTTTTGTTCCTGCTAAAGATATACCTTGATTATCTGTCTTATCTTCTGAAGTACGGATAACACCTAATCTGTCTCCAACACCCATTTCCTTTGTCTTGTTGGATGGTGGTTTGATGAGGTCATCATTCCTGATGTTTTCTGCTGATCAGGCTTTTCTCTTCTGCTGTTGGGATTGGTCCTTTCCCAGATTGTTAGCTGGATAGGCGATTAGGATGTTTAATTGTTTGAGGCTTTGTTGCATTATCTTCTTTATTCATTCCAGTGTTGACTTAAGATGGAGTTGTTGGGTTCACCTTAGCTTTTCCTACAAGTTTCTTCATTTTGCTTTTAACATCACCTTTAGCTTTAGGTTTGGTGAGGTCATCTGGTTTGGATTTTCTCTTCTGCTTTTTGGGATTGATACTTTCCCAGATTGTGAACTGGAGGAGCGATTGGGATGTTTAATTGTTTGAGGCTTTGTTGAATTATCTTCTTTATTCATTCCAGTGTTAAACTTGAAATGGAGTTGTTGGGTTCACCTTAGGTTTTCCCTCATATTTCTCTATTTTGCTTTTAACATTACCTTTACCTTTAGGTTTGGTGATGTCATCATTCCTGATGTTTCCTGCTGATTCATTCTGTGGTGGATCACTGGTTTGTTTTTTCTTTTCTGATTTTAGGATTGGTCCTTTCCCAGACTGTGAACTCTGTGATACCTCACTGGTTTGTTTTCTCTCTTCTGCTTTAGGGACTGGTCCTTTCCCAGATGGAGTTGTTGGGTCCACCTCAGCTTTTCCTTCATATTTCTTTATGTTGCTATTAACATCACCTTTAGTTTCACCTTCACCTGGGTTTGAAGATTGATCATGGGCACTTTCTCTATCCTGAGTTGGAGCTCTTTCATTCTCTGCAGTCTTTCCTTCAAGATCATCATGCAACAATGTTTCTTCTTTGTCTCGTCTGGTCTCATTTACAGCATTTTTCTGCCCTTTAATTCAAGAATATGCATTACTTAGATTAATTTGGGGCAATTTTAACATTTGTAAATCTTCAAATCATACATACAGTAATAATCTGTGGTTGTAGATAGTTACCTGTTAACTTCTTGTAACAATAATAGCAAAACCCAGTGGCAGCAGCAACCCCAATAACAGCAGAAAATACTACACCTATGATGAGTAGAAGACTTCCTGCATCTACAACACAAAATTCGCGGTTTCGCGGATATAACAGGTTTTTGAAAACAACAAAAACAGAAAGGAGGCAAGAAAGGTAACATTAAGCTAGGCTTTACATTTAACAAACTAAAGGTAGCCTAAGTTTAGCCTTTCTAGGCTGTATAGCCTAAGTTGTCCAAACGAATACATCCTTGTCAGGCGTTGTTGTAGGCCTATTATAAGATATTGTATGTGGATGTAGTTAGGCTACTATGCAGGCTACTTTTCATAACTTTTTAACTGACCAAATGCACGCACCTAAAACCGGGAAACGGACAAATATTGTCAACGCGGGGGGGGGGAATGCGTTGTAGAATGCGTTACGTTTTTATGTGTTTATGTGTCGGATGGTGGGGGTACGCGAGCCGAGTCGGAATGTAGGTGGTGGTACGCGGGGGGAAAAGTTTGGGAACCGCTGAATTAAAGGATAAATAAATAATGTCATAAATAGGCCTAACTAAGCCTATTTTGTACCCTGCATGAATACAAATGTAATAGCCTTCTCTACAAAAACAATAAAGGTAGTATTTTGGCTGTGAACATGTCTTGTATTTGTAAACAAATACATCAATTTAGGAGGGAGATGAATGAAGAATGGGCATATTTCTGTTGAGTACGTAGCCTAGACCAATAGTAATCTGCGTTGTGTTGAAACTGCGCGATTTGGTCCTGCACACGCCTGGACTCGAACCCGCAAGACAGACGCACCTTGGAACGGGAGTCGAGCGCGCTGACAATTGAGCTAAAAGCCCAGGCTATAAGCTTTCGTGTCAGCAGCACGATTGACTCTCCTTCTTCAACAACCCACAACAGTGCGCCCCGTGTTGCGCAACTTTAATGCTTTGAATTCAATTTCGAAGCAGTCACGTGGGGGTGTGTGAAACGAAGCTTCGGACGTCACTGATCATGTGATTATCACAAAACGAATCAAGCTCCGATACAAACCTCATTCCAAGTTCATGTCTTCGATACACGCTTCGAAGCAGGGGGTTCACGGGTAACATCACTATGTGAGCCTTTGTTTGTGCACGACTGGAGAAACTGCCTCGTCTGCTCATTTTGCCACAGTGGTGGAGAATGCGAGGCCGTAAACGGCAAGACAACCCCTTCAAATCCTGCTGGGCCAACCGGTGCAGATGTGCTACAGTGTCAAGCCTCGCTGCAAGCTCAGAAAGACACACAGAGCATTGCCAATGCCATCGGGGCAATCACCCAGCAGCTGCTCCAACAGGTCCAAGACAGGAACCACCAACCACCAAGTTGACCGAAGCTGATGACATTGAGGCTTACCTGGTGACTTTTGAGCAGGTAGCTGAGCGTGAAGCCTGGCCAAGAGCTGAATGGTCCAACATTTTGGCTCTCTACCTGACTGGAGAGGCTTTACCCTCCCATTTGCTTCCGCCAGCGACTACAAGGCTTTGAAGAGGGACATTCTGGTCCGACTGGGATTTTCCAGTGAAAATGAGGTACAGCAGTGCCTGGACCTTCAATGCGGATGTCCCTGTGCGAATCTAACTGACCAAGCTGATCCGGTTGACCCAGTGATGGCTGCACCCAGAATCTCACTCCTTCCAAGAAGTGGTAGAACGTGTCGCAATCGATAGGTTCCTGAGGGCCTTACCTCAACCAGAGAAATAGATGGTATGTCCAGGTGTTCCAGGAAAGTCCCAACGTGGAGAAAGCCTGACCACCCAACAGACTGTGGAGCCAGCTTCCCGGCCAGAAGTAAGACAGCATACCTCAGCACCCCAAGGTGACTGAGCCCGGCGTCCGTTCTCAGCAAAAAACATGGTTGGCGAGTTGCAGTATTCAACAGAGTGAACAGACACCACCACTGACTCGGGAAGTCCAAGAAAAGCCAGTACGGGCTCTGCTAGACTCAGGCAGCATCGTAACTCTGAGACCCTCTACACTGCCTCCCTGTGCTCGCAATCCAGAGGGAACTCTCCCCATCGCATGTGTCCACGGTGAGGTCCGCAACGTGCCCGCTACAACCGTGACCATTGTTACCTCAACAGTTGAGTGGCCAGTCATGGTCGGAATAGTTGAGGACCTCCCAGTACCACTGCTCTTGGGCCAGGACTGGCCAGCGTTCAAAAGCCTCTGTGGAACCACACTCCAGCAACGAAAAGGCCAACGGCACTGTCAACCACGGCCACAACGTCCGAAGTCGATGGGGAGGACAGGTGCCCCCAGCTGCCCCGGTCCTGCTAGAATCAAGAAGTTGAGGCAACAGGTCACCCAGACCGGCAATTTTGGTCAGGAACAGAAAGGAGATGAAAGATTAAAGAATTGCTGGGGCCAAGTCACTATGATCGAGGGTGAGCCACGCCAGAGAGGTTGCTTACCCTCAAATTTTTTCAAATCCAAGATGGGCTCCTATATTATACCACTGACCACCGCGGAGAGCAGCAAGACTTGCTGGTCGTGCCAAGGAGCCATGTGGATGTAATAATTGAGTTTACCCATTCACACCCTATGGCTGGACACCTGGGAGCTCGGAACACAGAGGAGAGGATCCGTGATTGGTTCCACTGGCCGAGAATGACTGCGGAAGTTCGAAACTTCTGTCAACGCAGGTGGCAAAGAACCGCTCCACGTACACCACCCCCAAGCCCCTGATACCGTTGCCCATAATAGAAGTTCCGTTTGACCGCATTGGAATGGATCTGGTGGGGCCCCTACCGAAATCTGGATGGTGCATGAATACATCTTGGTAATTGTTGACTACACCACTTCTTATCCTGAGGTGGTACCCCTCCACAAAGCCAACTCCAAGAGCATTGCCAAAGAGCTACTTCTGCTCTTCAGCCAGGTGGGGATCCCTTGTGACATCCTGACTGACCAGGGAACCCCATTCATTTCACAGCTCATGACTGACCTCTGCAAGCTCCTTAAGGTAAAACAGCTCTGTACGTACACTGCAAAAACTGCTTATCTAACAAAATCTAACCAAGTATTGTTTTCAGTATAAAGAGACTTACCTAGCGCTTTCTTGTGAAATCATTTGACTTAATTTAAAAAAAAAATTGACTTATTTTAAGACATCTCATCTTGAAAACAAGCAAATTTGTCTGCCAGTGCGTTGAGCAAATTTGTCTTGATAAGACTCTTTAAAATAAGTTAAAGTCTTCTTAAATTAAGTCAAAATGATCTTTTGAGAGGGCACTAGGTAAGTCTTTTCATACTAAAAACAATACCAAATAGATTTTTTAATCTTAATATAAGATCAATAACACTTGGTTAGAATTCATTTTTTGCAGTGTACGTCTACCATCCCCAGACAGACGGACTTGTCGAACGTTTTAACCAGACCCTGAAGAGGATGCTGAAACGAGTGGAGGCAGAAGATGGCCAGGACTGGGACCTGATGATACCCTATGTACTTTTCGCGGTTCGAGACATACCTCAGGCCTCCACTGGATTCACCCCGATTGAGTTGTTGTTTGGCCGACAGCCGCGAGGGATTCTAGATGTTGCGAGAGAGACCTGGGAGCAACAACTTCCTCTGTTCTGCACTACGATTGAGCACATCGTAAGAGAGGATTGAAAAGGTAATGCCTATGGTGAGGGAACACATGCTGGAGACACAACAGGCATAGCAGAGGACCTACAATTGTACGATCGGCCTGCCCAGTCCAGGGAGTTCCAGCCTGGGGACCGAGTCCTAGTCCTGGTATCGACTTCCACCTGCAAGTTCTTGGCCACCTGGCAGGGGCCTTACACGGTTGTGGAAAAGGTAGGACAAGTTACATACTGAGTGCAACAGCCGGGAAAGCGGCGGCCAGAGCAGGTCTACCACGTGAACCTGCTAAAGCGGTGGGTGGAGCCTGTACCTCTTCTTTCTGCAATGTCGACAGTCGCACCCACGGGAGAAGTCCAGATCAATAGGGATCTGGCTGCCCGGGCAGCAGCAGGAGTTGAAGGAACTTGTGGACCAGTTATGTGATGTTTTCTCTACCACACCAGGCCACACCAATGTAATCCAGCACAACATCATCACACCTCCAGGGGTTTTTGCCAGGAAGCCTCCCTACTGTATCCCAGAGGCACAGCGACAGGCTGTGAAGAAAGAACTAGAAAAGATGCTGAACCTGGGAGTGATTGAGGAGTCACGCAGCCCCTGGTCGAGCCCGATCATGATGGTCCCGAAACTTGATAGCACGCTGCATTTCTGTAATGACTTCCGTAAGCTCAACGAAGTCTCACGGTTCGACAGTTACCCCGTCTCCAGGCCATGTGGTGATGTTTTTGTTTTGGTAATGGCGGAGCGTGAGCTGTCAAGTTTCCGGGTGTTGCAGTGCCCTCTCCAGGCATGGCGCCAATTAACAAAATTAGGAAAAATCCTTTAATGACAACAATTTTCTTTGTGAATTAATAATGTGTCGTAAATAAATAAATGTCCTTGAGATCAATGCAAATCAAACCAGCTAATGGGCTAACTGAAATAAAACCATGCCAAGGTATGATGAAGGGTATGTGATGATGTGGGGCTATTTTAATTCCAAAGCCCAAGGGAACTTTATCTGGATGCATAGTATCCTGGATCCATGAAATAACTGCCCTTTAAAAATAAAAATCTGCCTGCCTCTATGGGAATTTAACATAGGGGTATGTATACTTATGAGCACCTGTATTTATTTATTTACGATACATCATTCATTCACAAAGAAAATTGGTGTCCTTAAAGGTTGGATTTTTCCACATTTTTTTTATTAAGATCCATTTTCAAAAGATGTTTTTTTATTCCTTTTTTTAGTCAACTTTAGGATGTGTAGGCTAAGGGTATGTAAACTTCTGGTTTCAACTGTGTGTGTGTGTGTGTGTGTGTGTGTGTGTGTGCGTGTGTACAAAGTGGAACTATTGCTTCCATAAAAATCATGAAAATTGAACAATCACCTGAGGCAAAGCAATCACCAGCTTGGTAAGCAGTGTTGTAATGTAACGGAGTACAAATACTTCGTTACTGTACTTAAGTAGAAATTTCACGTATCTATACTTTACTTCGCTATTTAAATTTATGTCAACTTTCACTTTTACTCCACTACATTTCCTAGATAAAATGTATACTTTTACTCCGTTATATTTCCACTAAGCATCTTCGTTACTCGTTACTAAAGATAGAATTAGAAGATGTGTGCGACTGCAATAAGGGAGGTTTGGCGAATCACTGTTCCTAGATTGCATTACGCACGCTGCGCGCTCTATTTCAGCACTTGTTTGTTGCTAAAGGACGAGGACACAACTGAAACTGCCATGAAAGCATGAGCACCTACTGCAGGACCTCCCATTATCATAGACAACCACCCCGACGATAGTGGTGAACTCGGTGAACAGGGTAGTGGTGAAGTGAACGTCATACACCCGTGGCCGTATTTGCAAGAAATGTTTCTGTACATTGGCAGCTTTCTGTAAGCTGAAAACACACTGGGTAATCAGGAGAATTCCCGATGGGCCGCTTCACTTTTGGGCCGGTCGAGGAAAAAACTATTGACATTTGTCACGTTAGAGTATCTTTTCTTAAAGTAGGACACGTTCCGCATTATGTGCATGACACCAATGCAATGCCTCTGCATGGGTTGTAGCCTACGTGAGGGAGTTCTCCCCTCTCAAAAATATTTGGTTGGGTCCATATAGCCCGTCTTTTCCAAAAAGTTTTCTCAGATACGGATAGCCGAGCCGGCCCTACAGTAGACAAGCGTCAGGAAGGATGGAGGGTAGAAAGAGGCCAGGAGAGACTGAGCAGTAGATCAACCAGTCGACCACTGAAAATGATGAGCCCGAAATTAGTGATGAGGAGGCCATGACTACAGGGACAAGTAGAGAGGATAAATTAAAGTTATTTAATGTAAGAAAGAGCAATTACCATACATGATAAACCTATATGCCTTGTTTGCTCAGAAGAGGGTGTAGTAGCCTAAAGGAGTAGGCTAAATCACCAAACAACAATATAGCCATGCAAAAAACATGTAGCCTAAATATTAGTTCAATATGCGTCTTTGTGGAAGCGTGGGATAGGCTACATTTCAAAGGCTTTCTTTCTTTCTTTCTGTTTTTTTTAACTTGTGGAATAGTGGAATATTTTTTGTTAACTTCTCAGTTGAAGTGAATTATTATATAACCTTTACACATTTGTTGAACCATGGTACTAATCAAAACTACAGGAAAGTAAGAGCTGAAATGTTGCTTCATTTATCCAATTTCCACTATATGGAGAACGTGGGCCGGTCTTGGGCCTGAAACTCCCGGGCACTAGCCTAGAAATCTAGACGCACCCTAGCGGCAGCAAATTACATTTTAATGTGGGTCTGGCTCGTCAGGCTACCCGGGCACTGAATTCTGGCAACTTTGAAAACCAGCTTCTTTTGAAGATGAACAGACACATTTTCAGTTTCAACGAATGACTGGCATATTAGTAGCTGCTGGACATAGGTGGCCTGTGTGTGTGTGTGTGTGTGTGTGTGTGTGTCAGAGAGTGAGATGGTGACCTGGGGAGTAAGCCCTAGAAATGCTCATACCACATGACCAAAATGTTCTCCCTACCAGCAGGTCATTTTTTTGAAAGAAATAAGTTATTTACTTTCCATTTTTACCTGAAGTTCATGCAAAAGTGAAATTTCTGTTTCTGTTTTTTTCTTTGAAATAAGATATGGGAACCCTGAATATGCTTTATGCTTTACTATAAGAAAGCCAAAATAAAGTTCACAATAACAATTCAAAATAAAACCGCTTGCTTTTTACTTTTACTTCAAATACTTAAGTACATTAAATATCAGAAAATTACTTTTGATACTTAATTACAGTATACATCAGATACTTTAAGACTTTTACTTAAGTACTATTCTAAAAGGTAACTTTTACTTCTACCAAAGTCTTTTTCTAGTACGATACTTGTACTTTCACTCAAGTATTGCTTTTTAGTACTTTATACAACACTGTTGGTAAGGCACATTAATGTTACTAACTGCGTTGTTCACTGCACAGATGTAGACTGAGTCCTGGTCCTTTTCTTTAGTGATTTGTGGTCCAGTCTGACCCCTCATCTCTGACTGTAGTCCAGGTCCTGACCAGCTGTAACTCAGTAAGTCACCTTCTGCCTCACAGAGTAGTGTTGCCATAGTAGCACTGCTTCTTTGACAGTTGACCTTTGGTCCTGTCACACGATCTGCAGACAACACATCAACAAATGTTTGCAACAGTCATCATTATGAGACCGAACAAAGAATATTGTTATATAATCACTGCTTTTACAGGTGATCTTTGCTTCAGTGACAGGGTCTAGAATAATCAGATCAAATGTTACAAAAGTAAGCCATAATAAAATGCTACAAGGCAGGGAGGAGAGGTCATTAAAGGGGTAGGTATTCTACTCAAAGTACAACATGACCACTATCTTACAATTCTATGCTCCCACTAAAGCAGCAGTAGAAAGAAAATTACCTGTTCTAACCTGCAAGAGCAGAAGGCACCCCAACATGATATCTTCCTCAAGATTAGGGGAACTACATTTCAAAAAAGAGCACAGAAAGTGCTATTGGTCCGGCATGGGTATGCACACACTCACGCAAGCATGCACACACACATAAACACACACACACATAAATGCACACACACACATAAAGACACAGGCACACATATACACACACAATAAACATGTAGACATATGTACGCACACACGCACATACACACACACAGGCACGCACGCACACACAGACGCACACGCACGCACGCAAACACACGCACACAAACATAAAAACTCAAACATGGAGGCAAGCAGGCACACACACACGCACACACACACATAAACACATACACGCACACACACCTCATTACCCCCTCACACACACACTCACAAGCGAAAACACACACACAGAAAAGTTCACATATACACAAAAGCAAACGCACACATCCACACACTCATTTACATACACAAAACAGTGTTTCCCACAGAATTGAATTCCATTTGTGGTGGTTGGTTTGCAGAATTAACTTGAATGTAACAGTTTTTAACAATTAGCACAGTGTGGTTATGATGCTAACCAGATTTAAGCACATTTCAGTACAACCTGGAAAATCATTGTGTGGTGGTCAGTGTTGATATTGTGGTGGGCCGCCACAAATAAGTCAATGTATGGGAAACACTGCAAACGTTGAGGGTGGGGGGGAGTAGGGAATGGAGTAGGAGATGGAGACAAATTGACAAGCGTGATTTATTTTTGCGGAGAGAATGTGCAGGACTGAGCGGCGGTCATATGTTGTACCACTTTTATTATGCCATTAGGTGAATAAAAGTTGTTGCACTTACCAATTACTTCAACTTTGTGCTTTACACTCCTTAAGGCTGTACCAATAACCACTTCTGCTTCATGATCTCCACTGTCATCTTTGGTTAGTTTTACAATAGTTACTTTGCCAGTTTGTAAGTCCAACTTGGTCCGTCCTTTGAACGTCAAGTATTCAATGGGATGTGCAGCTGCTCTGTCCCACTCCACCATCTTGGTGCCTTTGTGCTTCCATAGAATGTCCTCTATCTGTCCTTCCATCAGGAGCTGTAATGTTACATTTCCATTAGTGGCAGCAGTGATGGCAATTGAGGACCCACCTTGAAAGAAAGGACATAAGATATTAATTGAGGGTGTCTATATCCATTATGAATGTTTAAATTATGAGTGATTGTTTTTTCATGTTACATGACAAACAACACAACAAGCAAAAAAAAAACAAGCAAACATTTCCTCAGATGTTTATCATCCAATGACAATTTCTAGGTTTGACAAAAACAAAAGAGAAATAGACTGTAGACTGTGCTTGTAGTATTTCTATTTGTTCTTGTTGGTCTTTTTGACTTGTCTCATGCGATACTGTGAGTGTTTTTGGCATGGACAGTACAAAGTCTGAGAAATATATGATAATCACTTTGTATAAGTGACAAACTAATCATAGAAGCCAAATCATTTTGATGTGTGCTATGCAAAGTCTGCCAACTCAGTTGTTGAAAGAGAAATATTGAGCATCTGGAGCTTGATGGCACAACTCTCTTTCAACAATTTATCTCAATGGCGAATCACGTTACACCCCTCCCATACTATTACGAAATTATTACAAATCTGAAATTAAAAATCTGTGATCTGACACTCTAATCAATCTAAACACTTGCAGCATGAGCGAGTCAGTTTTATCAGCACTATATCAGCTCTGTTGCAGTGATCAGCTGTTTCCTATTGTCGTTTAAAACAAGTGCTGACCTTTATAGTATCACACAAGCTGATATAAAATATCTTGATAGTTCTCCATGCAGTGATAAATGCAAAAGGGGAATACATGGCTGTTGTATCTGTTGTCTTTTGTTTTTGTGAATAAAGGATATTCTGCATATTATGTGGGTGGGTGGTCAATATTTGTCTGTCATGGATTAGACTTAACAAAAAAACTGTACTGACCACCTATATAGTATTAAGTATTTCTTTGCCAACTTCTCAAGTGTCATAAATGTATGTTCTCATCATCCAAATTTCATCAGGCTACCTTATATGCATCAATATTAATTCCCTCTTATAAACTGTTAATTCCCTCTTATAAATGCCAGATTTTTCAAAAGAAGCACATAGACCCTGTTCAATCAGATGGGCCCCATTGATGCAGCAACTAAAAGAAAAGTCTTATGTGGTTTCCGGTCTATGGCACCATTAGCTTGGCCCTTCCTGCCTGTATCTTCACTGAGATACTGATCTGGTTACTTTCAATGCACTTACATTTCCCTCAGCCACCAGGATGCCGGGCCAATCAGCTACCAGAGGGGATTACGTTACAGTTTTGATCAAAAGTGGCAGTGGTAAAACGACTGGCCCAGGATTGGGATGCCTGGAGAGCTCTTGTTGGTGGCCTATATTACAGGCGGTGAAGTGATGATCAAGTGAGGTGAAGTGATATTACCCTGTGTTAACTGAGGCTATAATTAGCCTACAATATATTGTTGTAAACCACTGCAATCTGGCAGATAGCCGTGGTCATGTGGGATATGTAAGCAGCTTGTCATTTGCATTCAATATGTCTATGAGACTCATGGTTCGAACCCTATCAGGATCTCTGTTGCTTTACTTTGTTTTATTGGGTTTTTTTTTTGTTCACACTTTGTTGCCTATTGTGTGTAGACAATGCGCTGAAGTGGACATTCATAGACCAATGTCCACGTTTTTTCAGCGGGATCCATTTGTCTGACTTAAACAGCAGGGGCTAAACCCTGTTAAGAACTAGACAGGGCCTTGTTGAATATTCACTGTTTTTATACAAATATCACCAGTCAACCTGATCACCAAACAAACTGGCACACCGGCACCAACAAATATTTTGATACTAACCACCAACCAATGTCACAAATTCCTCTTTGTTGCTGTTGCCGTTACAACATACCCAGTCGACACTACCACTCCACAAACACAGCGGCAATATTTCACAGATCTCAGTGAGTCTCAGTTTTAAAACAATTTGTACTAATAAAAAGGTTCTACAGACATGTTTTGTTTTTACTCACATGTGTTGTGTGTTCCTACTTATGAACAAGGTACAGTGGGCTACAAAACAAGAAAAGGCCAGGGGCCTCATGAACAAAGTTTGATACATCTGAATTTTTTTGCTATTTTCCAGGTTTTCACGCACGTGGTGTTTTGGTAGAAATTCCATGTAAGTCTTTGTACATGAGAGTACTGACTATCTTACTAAAACTCAATAACCAAAGTAATCATCACATCACACAACCACACAGATCCAAGGAAACTGGCGGTTTTTTAAAACATATCCGTTTGAGTGAGCTAAAACGATGTTTGTGAGTGGTGACCTGCGTGGTATTGGGTCATAAACCCTTCCAACACCAAGGCCACTTCTACACAAAGTTTTTCGGTAACACTTTATAATAACTCACAATTCATAATTTACTAAGCCTTTGTTACTCATTATGACCGCCGCTAGCAAAGCTAGCGAAGCGGTCATATAGGGATTGTCAAAGTTTTTCTTTTTTTTCCCCATCATCTACTTCCTGAATTTTTGGTCAACGATACCCAGGGCACCGAAACACACCGGGGCACATGACATTTTGTGGGTATGTAGCCCCACTAGACTTTTATGGAAAAAATTCGTTTGGTCCCCCATCCCCCCCCCCCCCGCGCGCTGGGCCCCCCGAACCCCAAAAAATTTTTTTTTTCCTAAATAAATACCTGAACCGTGGCACCGAGGATGAAGAATTTTTTATGGTATGTTGGTCTCAAGGGCCCACATCAACCTCATTTGTGATTTGCACCCCCCCGGTAAAAAATTAAAAAGTTAAGATGTTCAGAACTGCACCAAATGTTATGTGTATGATTAACCTGACATTCTCTGGGGGTATGCCAAGTTTCGTAGAATTTCATCCATGTTAAAAAAATTAAGTTATGTGTACATTTAGTGACTGTACACTCATTGGCCTGTAGATGGAGGTGCACACATACAGGCACGCACATACTATCGGTATCGGCAATTAGAACGGCCGATAGTAGGATTAAAAGAAAACCAAATATTCATCATTATTATTTGGCTGC
Organism: Alosa pseudoharengus; assembly: GCF_046254945.1. Taxonomy (NCBI): domain Eukaryota; kingdom Metazoa; phylum Chordata; class Actinopteri; order Clupeiformes; family Clupeidae; genus Alosa; species Alosa pseudoharengus. The sequence goes on along the minus strand of NW_027468664.1, from coordinate 20,102,603 downwards.
ATTTCCAGTATTGGCGAAGTCGTTTGTCCACCAGATGGCACATCGTTGCAGTGAGACGTAATTTTGTTGGAATTTAATCAAAAGACAACAGAGGCTTCCTACAAGGACAACACTGTAGTTTACCGCAGAGAACGTCTAATAAGGGTAGGATGATTTTCACATGAAATGTAGGCTAATTCTCACTTCTTCTTGAAGCCGAAATAAATCTGAGAATGTTTATCAGACATGCTTGGTTTTTACTGCAGGTATGTCAATCTTATACAAGTTACGTATATCAATAGCCTACGACCTAGGTAAAATAATGTTAGGCCTACCGTTAGCATTGGTTGAGTGATGGAGGCCAATTTGATTAGGCTATTGGTGTATTTGTAGAAAACCATAAATGCGGTTACCAAGCAAATTGATATCAGCGCTGTAATTGTATCTTTCGACTGTCATCTCATTCTTTTCTGACACTATAGCCTACAGGATCTAAGTGAGTTAGCCACAACGCGTTCGCTAACGTGATGGTTTTCTAATGGAAAATATAGGCCTACCTGAAAGAACCTGCCTATGAAGCATCCTAAACAGGGTGGGACATTTCTGCTTGCTAAATGGGTTTTTCTGCTGTTGATTTGCTCACAGTCCTTGGTGGCCCTGTCAGTGATTTGTAAAGTGTCACATTAAGACCACAAAAAGTCTCAAAAAGCATCTGAGCTGATGTTCATTCCCAAACACCGCTACTTCAATCCTCTATTTTCACTAAGGTGTTTCAAGTAACGTTAAGGAAGAGCATGGCTCAAAGTAAAGTAACTAGGGCTGAGACGACGTAATTGACTAGACTACATAAACTCGTCAAAGTGAATCATTTGTGTCAAATCGTCACAATGTAGATTTATTAACGCACCCATGATGATCTACATCTCCATTTAAATGAATTTCCCCTTGGGGATCAATTAAGTATCTATCTATCTATCTATCTATCTAAACCAAATGTTTTAGAGCGCACTTTGAGAGACGTATCCAGGGCAGGGCTGTACCTGTTGCACGTGCTACAAAAATCATTCTGTGCGATGGATGATTTACCAACGTTACGTCTGATACAATTTTGCCTATGTATACTGTACATGCGTGAGACTGAGACGCTTGTTTGTTTGTTTGAAGTGCGTGTTTGGGTGTGAGAGGTGAATCGGTGTGCTTTGATTCCAGCTTGGTAGTTGTAGTCTGTTTTGTTGACTGCGGATTGGCAGTTCCACAAGCCCATGGAGAAGGAGGTTTCGGTAGGTGAGGACCGTTTAAGTTGCTGGAGGTTAAGCAGATTTCTGCCCCTTTAGGCATGATGCCGTTTTCTGCGATGGCTGATGGCCATAACAGATATGGTGGAATGGCACATTTTTGCCTTTGTCGGCGCCTGTGCTCGGTGAACTTGCACATTATAAATGGTTTGTTCATAGTAAATAAGCCTATCCAAAATTATGTTTGTAAGTACATGGTTTATACTTAAATATAATATAATAAATAATGAAACAACCACTTATAAATGAAATCATTTTCTCATTATAAACCATGATGAATAAATGCAAATGTAAAATTTACAACTCATTTGTAATGTGTTGCAAGGCATAAAACGTCCTCACTTTAAATGAGCTCACAAAATATCATTAACGATCCACTTGTAACTCCTGAGTTAATCATGAATTATAGTATTAGGACATGGTTTCTAAAGCATGTATCCTTACTCTAACTAATCATTAGTTCATGTGTATGTTAAATAATGAAAATATTACTTCATCAAAAAATACTATTGCATTATAAACATATTTTAGATATAGGCTTATTTACGATGAACAAACCATTTGTAACTGTGAGTACAAATACTTTACTTACAGTATGTGAATTAACATAGGAGCAATGCTTTACAAATAATAATGGAATAGATGGCAACTGCTTTATAATGGGGAAATGATTTCATTTATAAGTGGTTGTTTCATTATTTATTAAGTATAAATTATGTACAAACATATTTGGATAGGCTTATTTACTATGAACAAACCATTTATAATTGTTGTGCTTTACTTATGATAAATTATGTATGAACAATGAATTACTAATGATAAACAAACCATTAAGTAATCAGTAACAAAGGTTTAATACATTTTGAAATGTGTGTAGTTATTATAAAGTGTTACCAGTTTTTCTTACCGCTTTCACACCTTTAACGATACTGGTAAAAAAAAACTTGCATCCACACACAGAGGTGAAGGTGGCTAAAAGTGCTGTTGTGCATATGCCTGTCACCGACACAGGCTCAGACAACAGAGAATCGGGTTCAACAATCGGGTTTATTTCACAAACTGGCAGGGTTTAGTAAGTCCAATGGAAGGCAGGCAAAGGAGAAAACACTCGGGGGGAAAAAACACTACTGAAGCACTAGAGCTTCAAGGTACAGGAGGTGACCAACAGCGAAGAGTCCAAACAATACTCACAAAAGGCCCACAGGAATCAACAAGCTCTCGACAAAGTTCGCACGTAACACTCAGGAGAGCTTAGAGGTAGGCGTCTGAGTCTCTGGGGAAAACTTCTTCACGCCGAACAGGAATGAGGGGTTGCCAAAGACGAGGCCAGACAAAGACTTAGGGGAGACTGGGGTTTAAGTAGGGAGTGAGGCTGATTGGGAACAGGTGCAGGTCATTAGTAGACTGGGGAGTGTGAACAAGTGAGGAGAGCTTCAGGAGAGTGAGCAGTGGGTGTGGCTGGAGGGGAGCCTGGTGTGGCTGTGACATTACCCCCCCCTCCAGGAGCTGCTCCCATGGACGAGGGGCCGCGACGCCGTGGTCGTCCCCGACTGCGAGGGGCAGGTCGACTGGGATGGGTCTGATGGAATTCAGCAAGCAATAAGTGGTCCAGAACATCACTACGGCTGACCCAGGAGCGGTCCTCAGGGCCATAACCCTCCCAGTCGACCAGGTATTCCAGTCGACCTCGGCGTCGTCGGGAGTCGAGGATGTCATGGATAGCATAGACTGGTCCCTCATCCAGGAGAAGCGGCGAGTTTGAGGGGAGTAGGAGACGATATGTGACCGGGTTTATTTGATGTGTAATGGGAAAGGGACCGATGTATCGGGGACTTAGCTTTTTTGACGGGAGCCTCATCCGGATGTCTCGGGTGGAGAGCCAAACTTCTGGCCAATGGCAAACTCCGGGGCTGTGGATCGTCGAATGTCGGCCTGGTGGCTCTGACGACGAATAGCTCGCTGCAGCTGGTGGTAGGTATCGTTCCAGACCCTCTCACTATCTCGGAACCAGGAGTCTACTGCAGGAACATCCGAGGGTTCTCCCGACCAGGGAAAGAGTGGCGGTTGGTGACCGAGCACACACTGGAAAGGGGTCAAGCCAGTGGAAGACTGGTGCAGGGAGTTCTGGGCATACTCAGCCCATGGCAGGAACTGGCTCCAGATGTGTTGGTGACGCTGGCAGTAGGTCCGCAGGAATCGGCTGACATCCTGAATCTTGCGCTCGGTCTGCCCATTTGTCTGGGGGTGGTACCCAGAAGACAGACTCACTGTCACACCCAGCAGTCAGAGGAAGGCTCGCCAGAACTGGGAGATGAATTGTGGTCCTCGATCTGAAACAATATCTTCTGGCAGGCCAAAGTTGTGGAACACGTGGGTGAATAGCGCTTCCGCAGCTGATAGGAGTTTTTTCAGGGGAATCAACTTGCAGGCCTTGGAGAAGCAATCTATGATGACCAGTATGCAGTGGTTAAATTGGCTTTTGTAAGGAGGGGGAGCCCTTCTTTACGGTGAATGGTCATCATTCAAAATCACGCCGTAAAATGACAATGTGTTTTTACACCAAATGGGCTCTTTTTCCAGTATTAATGTAAGTTAGGACTACTATTGTTGGGGGGGGGATTTCCTGTAATCTGGTGCATTTTGGGGATGGCCAATACTAAATTCAATCAGATTCATAGCCTATCCTGATTTGTTGATATTGAGGCAATGATTCCGTGCAAAGGCTTGGGCTTCAGGGCCCCCTGACCCCTTGGGCCCCTGGGCCTGGGCCCGGTAGGCCCGTGCAGTAATCCATCCCTGGCCTACTTTATTGTTATTTTTACCTTTAATGTTGTGCCTCTCTTTAGGGTTTTTCTACTAAATGCATAGTTCTATAGCCTACTTCAAAATGACTGATTCTGCACAGTTCTGGGTTTACATCTTCAATCTCTACCGCCCCTCAAAACATCTTCCAGGGTCCGTTTCATCGTTATAGATCAGGGGTGTCACTAGGCCTAAACTGCACTGGGACACAAGCCCCCCTAGGGGGGTCCGGGGGCATGCTCCCCCGTAAGAAAATTTTGTATATTTTAACGTTTAAATGCATCAATCTGGTGCACTTTCAAAAGAAATTCAGAGGTTAGACTTAATAATTACATAATATTATATAAAATTATTATAAAATATATGGATGGAAATATTTGTGCTGTAGCCTAAAGTATTTTGCGGTTCAGAGTTTTAACCATGCACACACAGAATAGTTATGATACTGCAATAAATTCACAACCACAAAGCATATTTTCAAAAATAGGTCAAAAATAGTGTACATTTCAGCACTCGATGAAATTATGCAGTAGCCTGTAGCAAAACAACCTGTGTTGTTCAGCTAGTTAGTCTAAGGCTTAAGCTAGTCATATTGGTTATTGAGTTATATTGGTCATTGTAATGAGCATCTATACATGCTATATCTTCCTTTTTTTCAGGACAGTCTGGGCTACCCATATCTGGGAAAGTAGATGTGATAATATTTGTCTTAAATGCAATATGTCTTATGTCAGCCTTTATATCAAGAAAAAATTATTTGCGTCTCATGATTTTTTCCCTCATATTTTTGCATTCATGGCATTAGGAAGCATTATATTATATTAGTATATTATATTAGGCTATATTATAGCATCTGGCAATATAACAAAAATGATGGTTGGATACTCTGGCTAAGCAATTTACAGAAACGTTTCTACTGACATACTGTAGGCTAAATAGTTTAGATGAGAATACATTATAATTTTGGCCCAAAGTTGGAGACCATGTAGAAATGTATTGCAATTTATAAAAACGGATTACTCGGGAACCGCTAATTGTTGTAGCCTACAGATGTATACGTTCGTATTCGGCAAGGTCTGCTGTTTATTGTGATATACGGTTCGCCTTGTGTTGAGTGAATAGTTTGTGCAGAGATGTGTGCAGAATGCAAATATGACTAGGTCTACATTTCATTACAAGTTCAATGTTAAGTTTCTCGCGAACCATTTATCACAGCCACTTGGCGTTAATATCATTGGACAGCTTAGATTCCGCTCGTTCACGTGATATCTGTGTGACGAGTACACCGCGAGAAATTAAACCTGAACTTGAGATTTTACTGGGCCACGGAAGTTCAATATTAGGCTAGTCTTGCTAATTATTCAGTCTCATATGCCATGTATTTGCCAGGAGATGAAAAATAATTCTAGTGGAATAATAATATTTGGTGCTGAAGGAGATGGAGCTGAGCTCCGGCAAGGTGTGTTGTGGACCTGAGGAGGCGGAGCTGCGCTCCGGTGCGCTCCGGCCCAATTTAACCTCTGGCAGTATGCACGTCTTGCCATGGGATGGCGGGAAATCGGTAACAAAGTCCACTCCGAGGTGTGACCATGGCCGCTGGTGAATGGGCAGAGGTAGAAGTTTTCCTGCAGGTAGATGTCGAGGGGTCTTTGCCATGGCACAGTCAGCACACCCTGCAACGAACCTTCGAACATCCCTTGTCATACCAGGCCACCAGTAACGTTCTTGGAGGAGTGAGAGGATGCCACTTGTCCCAGGGTGTCCAGAGCCTGGTGTGCCGTGGTGAGTAGATTGATGCGGAGGGTCTTAGGCACATACGTGCGGCCACCCGGGATATCTGAAGGTGGCGGGTCTGTCTCTTGTGCAGCACCTATTTGCTCCTCCAGAGTCCACTGAATGGGGCTCACCACCACACCAGCAGGCAAGATGGGTTCAGGTTGCTCACTGCATTCCTCGGGATTGAAGATACGGGAAAGGGCATCAGCTCGACAATTCCTAGAGCCCGGTCTGTACTTTATGGTAAAATGGAAATGAGTGAAAAACAGGGCCCACCTAGCCTGTCGAGGGTTGAGTCTCTTTGCTTCCCGGAGGTACTGCAGGTTCTTGTGATCCGTGAGGACCATAAACGGATGTTTTGCCCCTTCCAACCAATGACGCCACTCCTCCAGGGCAAGCTTGATAGCCAGGAGCTCCCTGTTACCGATGTCATAGTTCTGTTCAGCTGGGCTCAGCTTCCTGGAGAAGTAGGCGCACGGATGGAACCGGGGTGGATCACCATGGTATTGAGATAGAACAGCTCCCACTCCTATGGTGGAGGCATCAACTTCAACCACGAAGTTCCGATCTGGGTCTGGATGGCGGAGGACGGGTGCTGTGGAGAATGCCTCTTGAAGTGTGTGGAAGGCTTTGGTGGCTTCGGAATTCCAGACTAGGCTCTTTGGTTTCTTGCGAAGGAGAGTGGTCAAGGGTGCAGCAAGATGACTGTAGTTGTTGATGAATCGTCTGTAAAAATTGGCAAAGCCAAGGAAGCGTTGGAGTTCCTTTACAGTACTTGGGACTGACCAGGACAAGATGGCGTCCACCTTTTTGTCATCCATGCTCACACCATGGGGTCCAATGTTATAGCCCAGGAACTGGATGGAGGACTGGTGGAAGCTGCACTTCTCTGCCTTCAAGTATAGGTGGAACTGGCGCAGTTTATCTAGAACCAGGGACACGTGCTGGATATGGCTAGTTAGGTCAGCGGAATAAATTAGGACATCATCAATGTACACTATGACAAATTAACCTATCGCAAGCCCCGCCCATCGAACGCGGATGAGCCAATGGCAGTCCAGTAGCTCCGCACATGTAGATAAAGTCTGACAGCTTCCCCTTACGGCTCCATAGAAATGCATTGGAAGCCGTGATTTTTTTCCAGTTTTATGGGATTGTATAGTGATGTATAGTGATGTAAATGGAAAAGGGACGGCCAAACGACATGTGTGGGATTAACGCAACACCGATACACAGAATAATGGCTTTCAATCTTGATTGTGCTTTTTTGTTATTATGTTAAATTAGATTAAATTATCTCCTCCCAGCTCTCCCCTATTTTAACCCTTTAGGCGCCAGAGGTTTTTTTCCGAAACGATCAATTTTGACATCTTCATTTCAAAAGGCTATATCTTAAAAGTGATAAGAGATAGAGACTTTCTGTAAATTAGAGAAATATTAAGGATGACCAAAAGTTTATGTAGAGATTAAATGTTTATATCTAATTTGCATATTATGACGTCATATGGTGGCGGCCATCTTGGATTATAGAATTTTCATGAAAAGTCGCATGTTTGAATGATAAAATGCACCACTTCTTTCCCCCCAAAATGTCCCTCACCTTCTGTATGCTATATTGCACAATACTGAATGCTCAGGTAAATAGTAAGTAGTGAACAAACTGTGTAAATCATTACTAATAAATGGCAGAAACAAACCAAATGCATGTAGCGGTAGACTGGCCTTTTGCTGTAGAGATTTTCCATTTACTACATACAGTAGGCACTCTGATTCCATGTATGGGGCACATATATATTATTCAGATGACACACAAACACAAGTAGACAAGACCTGTTTAGTTCAAAAGCTCATTTGCCACGGCAAGGCACAGATCAGGAGTGAGATGACGAGACAAGACAAGAGACAATGTTAGTATTTTTTTTCTTTTTGTTGTTTTTGTTGATGTTTTTTTGTTTTTTTTCTTAGCTGACAAAGACACACACATCACAAGGACATGAACACACAAAAAGGAACACATAGTGTATGTCCTAAATGATCAGGGAAGTAGATAGCAAATCAACAGTGTAAATCATTACAAATAAATGGCTGACATTTTTTTTTTTATGTAGCAGGCCTTTTTCTGTAGAGATAATGACTCCCTATCCCTATCCATACAGGGCCGGCATTCCCATCATCTTGTGATAGACCTAATGTGTGTGTGTGTGTGTGTGTGTGTGTGTGTGTGTGTGTGTGTGTGTGGGAGAGGGAGAGGGAGAGAGCGTGTCACCACCTCCACCATGCGAGCAGCATGGCCAGATCTGCCTCGCGCGCCGAGTGGAGAGAATTTGCGCAGCTCGGACTAGGCCTACTGTCATTCTCATTGCGACTCCCCACACTGCCACTACGTTCCCCCCTAACTGTCCTATGAGCACTTCGACCTCGTCTAACATACCCAGTGGCATTAGACGAAGGCTCCACCACGTTACTGTCGCCGCGATTGTGGAGAGGCACACGTTCAGAAGACAGAAGCTAGTGCTATGGACATTATGCTACCTCCATTATGCTACCTCCAGCCTCGTTCGCCACACCACTAACACCCTGCTAACTTCCCGATGAACACTCCGAACCCGTGAAACATTATTCCCACCAGTGACATTGGGCAAACGATTCAACGTTTGTGCTTGGTGTAAGCTAAACTATGGAGTAAACTCTCACTTTGTCCAGCTGCATCATTGCAAGGCAGGGACGCATCTGAAGCCTCACTAAACGAATCACCGTCATTTTCTGAAGGCAGATATTCCCCTTCAGAATCAGGGAACACGCACACTAGCTCCGGTATTTCACGCACTGATTCAATGCGCTGTAGCTAGAAAGTTTTGTTTAAAGCGTGCCCTTTTTTCGACTCGGGGATGACGTATGACATGTCTGCCATCTAGTGGAGTGGAGGTCGAACGAAATATTACACCCTATTTGACTAAATCGGCCGTTTTATTCAGTACCGCATCTTGTCGACTGTGGCGCCTAGAGGGTTAAGCAAAGGGTTAAGCTTACTCCTTAGCAAACCACAATGAAACAGTGCTCCACCACATCCACATCTATGGATTAAGCCAAACAGTTAACTCAATGTAAGTAAGATAAACAAGATCGTTTATTGTTCTCAGCACTGCCAGCATTATGTATAAAATGATTGTCACTTAGAGGAGACGCGTAGACAACTAAGGTTAGCATAGTTAGCTAACCGCTGCTAACGTGCTAGCATCGTCTCGTCGGAAGAGCATGGGGCTGTGCACCAGTGGCGATTGCTGCTCTTTGGAACAGGGGAAGCTCTGATAAAAATGGTAAATTATTAAATTAATATTATTAAGGTGCTATATTGTTCTTTGAGGGCAAAAAGTATCCCAAACAGTAGGCTATAGAGTTGGCATGGCAGACATGGCATGTAGCCTACACACGCTACCTAATTTAGCCTAAATACACAACTGGAACAAAAGCAAGTCACAAACTCTGTAACTCCACATTACGGTTTTATTTACAGTATGCTATTTACAAAGACAAATAGAAACCGACTGTATTGCTCCCAAATTATGAGAATTTGAGCTGTAACTTGCCTTGTCTCTCGGCTTCACCTGCCAACACTAACGTTAACGCATCCCTGCCTTGAACTTGAACCACTTCCTGTCAGATCGCGACATATGCTGTCAATCAAAAAGAGTCCAGCCTCTATAACGGTTCCTCCAATCATCATACAGAAGCTCGGCGTCCGGGCCATCCCACTGTCCCATTCACTCCCAGAGACGCCGGGCTTTCCTGGAAATGACGATTTTGTGGCGCTTGTCCAATAAACGTGTAGCTTTTCTGCACTGAGATCAGCCCACTCTGTAGTGCCATTGAAAGCCAGTGAAGCCGAGCGTCTATGGGTTTTTTGCATGGTTTTTTGATAGATCGTGTTGTTACAGCAATGTATTACGGGTGCGAAATCACGATAAATGACCGGCAAAACCTTATTGCTGAACAAACTAGCCATGAAGTTAAACATTTTTTCAGCATGTTCTAGTTGGAATAGTAGGCTAGAAGCTAATGTAATAGTGTTATTTGATGCGATTTTCCGTGATATTTTAGAGGAGGCTGAGCTTCCCCTGTAGTCTTTCTTCCCCTGTAGCAATCGCCTCTGCTGTGCACAGTATTGTAACATTTATTCACCATAAATTAATAAAGTTGAAGTAGCTCTGCAATGTAGACTATGTTTCCATTTATTTGCAGTACCATCTTCCTTACATGACATGACCTGGTGCCCTAGCAATATGCATGCAAGTCTATCTAGCACAGCTAGCTATTAATATCAGTGAGTCCCACTCGCCCCCCCCCCCCCCGTCTAAGTTTGTCACCCAACAAACCTAGATATTATTATTTTTTTATACATGTGTCTCCATGGCATACTGGAGTTGTTCAACGGATTCTAAATGAAATCAGATCCGTGGCTCTGTAAATGAGCCTCTTAGGTTGTAACTTTTACAGATAGGCTTACAGCTACCATTGAAGTTCTATCAACTTCGGTCTTAGCTGTCGGTCTTAGCAACAGTAACTAAGGGGGGCGGGACTTCGCGAAAGGTCAATTGGAGGAGGTACTCACGGAGGATCTCATTCATGAAGCCCTGGAAGACGGAAGGGGCGTTCGAAAGCCCATAGGGCATAACAAAGTATTCGTAGTGCCCTGTGGGTGTGACGAATGCGGTCTTCCACTCATCTCCTTTGTGTATGCGGACTAAGTTATAGGCGCTGCGCAGATCTAACTTAGAGCAGATGGTGGCTCCTCTGAGCTGTACCAGGGCTGCGGGAACGAGTGGAAGGGGATACCGGAACTTCACTGTGATCCGGTTGAAGGCACGGTAATCTATGCAGGGACGTAAACCCCCGTCTTTCTTGGCCACGAAGAAGAACGGTGAGGCTACTGGAGATGTTGATGGACGAATGTATCCTTGCTTCAGAGCTTCATTGATGTACTCCTTCATTGCTTTCTGCTCGGGAAGGGAGAGTGGATAAATCTTACCATGAGGCAATGGGTGATCTGGGATGAGGTCTATGGCGCAGTCCCAAGGTCGATGGGGTGGAAGTTGGGAGGCTCGTTTCGAGCAGAACACCTCGGAATAAGTAGCATAGATTGGAGGGATCGAGACTGGCTGATTCAAATCAGGGCTTTCAATGGAGGTTGCTTGCACAGAAATCCTTGTCAGTCGCTGGCGGGAAAGTGGAAGTTGAGGGAAGCAGGATGATTGGCATGCATCACCCCAGCCCAAAACTTCACCGGTGTCCCAGGAAATAGAGGGTGCATGTTTGACTAGCCAGGGACGTCCCAGGATAACATCTGCAGTGGAATTTTCAAGGACAAAGAGGGTGATAGTTTCCACGTGGAGAGCACCTACTCGCACCTCGAGCGGTGAGGTCTGAAAACGTATCAGTCCGTGGTTCAGGGGTTTGCCTACTATAGAGTGGACGGCGACTGCTGTTGAGCAACGGACCCTCGGAAGCAAAGGTTTTAAGTAGTCAAAGGTTTTAAATAAATAGGAGGCATTTGAACAGCACTCACCTGAGGCCGTGGAGGACGTGTAGGGCAGTGAGTGATGATGTGGCCCGAAGTACCACAATATAGGCAGAGGCCGAAGCTCATTCGATGACGACGCTCTGCAAGGGTGAGCCGTGTGGAGTCAATCTGCCTGGGCTCCTCTTGATCTCCCCTGGTGTCTTTATAAATCTGATAGGTACCTGCAGGGTGGTTGCGGAGCTCATGCACACAGTTCTCACGTCGGTGAGCCACTCTCGTGGCCAGCTGGATAAACTTCTCTAGGCCCTAGGCGTCATCATAGGTGGATAGTTGGAGACGGAGATATGGTTCCAGTCCCTGGCGGAAAGCTGTAATCAGGGCTGGCTCATTCCAGCCACTGGCAACAGCAAGAGTACGAAATCGCAGAGTGTATTCGCCAATAGGCATCTTGCATTGTCGTAAGGCGTATAGCTGTGCTTGCGTGGAGGTGTCGCCCTCAGGAAGACTGAAGACCTCTCTGAAGTGGGTCACAAAGGTTTTAACTGACTCGGTGAGTGGTCCTCCCTGGCTCCATATGCTCTCAGCCCAAGTTAGAGCACGTCCAGCGAGCAGCGAAATTATGTAGGCTATACGAGAGCGCTCGGTGGGGAAGCGATGGGTTTGCATCTCCAGCGTGAGCGAACATTGCAAAAGGAATCCCCTGCAGGCGTCAGGGTCACCCAAGTATGGAGCCGGATTAATCACTGGACTATGTTGATCAGCCGGACGCACGGGCTGCACAGGAGGATGTCGCATCTCAGCAACCAAATCCTGGAAGTGGTCGCCGGGAAGTTGGTTTGTGGGCTCCATTGCCTGGTCTGGCCTTCTGTCACCGACACAGGCTCAGACAACAGAGAATTGGGTTCAACAATCGGGTTTATTTCACAAACTGGCAGGGTTTAGTAAGTCCAATGGAAGGCAGGCAAAGGAGAAAACACTCAGGGGGAAAAACAATACTGAAGCACTGGAGTTTCAAGGTACAGGAGGTGACCAACAGCGAAGAGTCCAAACAATACTCACAAAAGGCCCACAGGAATCAACAAGCTCTCGACAAAGTTCGCACGTAACACTCAGGAGAGCTTAGAGGTAGGCGTCTGAGTCTCTGGGGAAAACTTCTTCACGCCGAACAGGAATGAGGGGTTGCCAAAGACGAGGCCAGACAAAGACTGAGGGGAGACTGGGGTTTAAGTAGGGAGTGAGGCTGATTGGGAACAGGTGCAGGTCATTAGTAGACTGAGGGGAGACTGGGGTTTAAGTAGGGAGTGAGGCTGATTGGGAACAGGTGCAGGTCATTAGTAGACTGGGGAGTGTAAACGAGTGAGGGGAGCTTCAGGAGAGTGAGCAGTGGGTGTGGCTGGAGGGGAGCCTGGTGTGGCTGTGACAATGCCAGGCTATGTCGTCATCAAAATTGCCGGCTACGCTGTCCAAACTGTAAAAGTTAACCAGCGGTTTCAAAGAAACCCACTTTGGAACCCGGTTTCAAAAAAGATCGGTTACAGTCTCCTAAAATACCGGGGTCGTGTGGATGCAAAGCCTGACCGATTAAAAAAAAAATCACCAGTTTCAAAAAGCCAGCGTCGTGTGGACGGGCCCCAATTGACTTGACGAAGGTGTGCATCAATTAGGGCCTGTATCAACCTCTTTTTTAGAGTGTTCGGTCAAGTGTTTAATGTTGCTAGTTTACGGTCGTCGAGAGAGAAGTGACATTGACTAGCCCAGTGCTGTTCTAAAAGTCGAACAGATTTCAACTTTCAGCACTCTGAGCGCTGCGGGAAAAAACAGTCAGCGCCAAGGTCACTGAGCGAACCTGTTGAGTGTTGTATTAGCCTATACCCTACGCGCTTATCAAGGGAACTCGATTTAGCTCTGAGGGTGATTCACACCCAAGTGCACTGAGGGGAGTGGGTAGGGGACCGGTTCTGGAAAGGGCCAGTGTGAATGTTTGAATCACATTTGAAATGATGTCAGGGATTTTTAGAGGTTTATTCACTAAAATGGGATGAGTATAAGATCATCATCACCTTGACCTTTGGCTACCAAAATCTAACAAGTTTTGTCCAAGTGCTGTTTCTAGCCCTGAGATATTTTGGACATCACATTTACAAAAATTGGACCTATGGGTATACAGGTTTATGTCACCCGATGGTGTCACTTTGAGCTATCTTAAGGAATATGTTGCACTCAGGACATTGAATATAGTTTGGATTTGTTTAATGATTTCATTTGTAAATCATTGATGTAAATATGTATTTGAAATCACTGGCTGGATCACACTATTTACGCAGTTACAGCCAGGGGCGCAGCTACCCATTTTTGAGGGGTATGCGACAACAATATAACACTAAAACAATAAAACACAAACAACTAAAGCAAAACAAAAGGCCAATAATTTACACTATTACTGTGCATTAGTGTCTATTGAATATGTTTTTTTTTAAAGAAATGCTGCCAATTTGATGTTTAACTTGATGTTATACTTGATAAGTATTGATAAATGGTGCATTGCCACTTTAAGAGAGTCTAAACGGTTCTCATAACGTCATTTTGCCAGCTATTGCTCACAATGGATAAGGCTGATAGGCACTCTAGCCTTGTTTGTTTGAACCACATTGACAACACAATATTAAGTTATTACAAGGAGCCTTCATTGTTAGGATATGGAAACATGTAATGAGTTGCTGCTAACATGACATTTCTGTTTGCAGTGTGCCATTAAAAGTGCAGTATGAGCATGGTAGCCACCTAGCTATCTGAATGGAATAGGCTATGTTTCAATCGGCATTATGCTTAACAACGCTAGTTATTCTGTTAACATTCATATTTGCAAGCCTCCAAGTAGACGTCATCACTTTAAATCCTACCTGTTGCCTTTCACCGACCACTTATTTAACTTTCTATTCTATTTCTATTCTATTCTATTATTTTCTATTTTTAGTCGTCAACAGCTTTTTTTGCTTTTGCTTTTTCCATAGACGGCAACTCACTACTCGTAGGCCTATCTGCTCGCCCAGCGCTCATGGCGCCCCCACTCCCTCTTCTATGTCAAAATTCTATGATGGAATCTTATGAGATAGGGCGCCTCTAGCCTGTTAGTCCTCTAAAATTTTATAGAACATTGAGAAAATGTTGAAATGATTTAGAAACGGACAGCAGTAGGTACATATAGAAAATACCATATATATATATATATTTTTTTTTTACCATCGCTTTGGCGCCCCCATGGAGCTGCGCCCCTATGCACCGCATATAGCGCATACCCACTTTTTGCGCCACTGGTTACAGCGCAAAAAATAACAAAAAGGCATAGCATTTTTCTATTGAAGTCCACAGATGGACTGCACGTCACACCTATAGGCCTATCGTTTAAACTTCGGATCTACACTTTAATTCAATCAATACGAAAATAGAAAAACTTTGACATTCGCATGTAAGCATCCCAAGTAGGCTATATACCACACACAGACACAAATAATAATTATTTAAGAAGATTGTTGCAACGTTTATGTGTCACTTAAGAAGACTTAGGCTAAGAAAGTGAGGAAATGTATAGGCTTAAATAACATATAAGCCTACAGTAGGCTTAGATTTTGATGCAGCACAGACTAAACCACATGTTCCTTTCTCTGTTTTTACCTCATAGGCCTAATAAAAATATAGCCTTCACTTAGCAAAGATAATGGCAAACTATTTTGGCAACGTCTCGTTTCATAACTTGATTGCATTTTTGTCCGCTTTTCATCACATTATGGGAATGTAAACTGGATTATGTATTCTAAGTTGTAATTCCTCTGTATGTCCTGTTGGTGACCTCAGTGAGAAGTACTGTTAAGACGCTCTTAGCCGGTAACGAGAACTCTGGAGCACTCGTAGATCTACGAGTGTTTTCACGCTCTTAAGCTACGATGGTTTCGGGAAACAGTCGGCAAATCTTAAGACGTTCGTAAGAGGGACGCTCTTAAGCTACGATGGTGTATGTTGATAGGGAGGCCCTAGATGAGTGGAGTGATTTTGGATGCACTAGGCTCAATAACAATGAAGCTATTGAATTGTTTCCCAAATAAAAATATGTTATAAATAGGCTGAGCCAGCTTTTCCAAAGTTAGCAGGTGTAGTATGTTGATAGTGAGGCCCTAAATGTGTATTGTGATTTTGAAAGCACAAGGCTCAATGAGAGTGAAGCTATTGAATTTTCCCCAAAATAAAAATATAAAATAAATAAGTCAGTTTTTGCATAATTAGTAGGTGTAGTATGCAGTGTTGTGCGTGAACGAGTTCAAAAGAACGCGTTCATTGAACACGCTCATTTTTTCGTGAACGTTGAACTGAACGCAACACATTTTTTAATAAAGAACTTGAACGTGAATTAGTTCACATTATGTGTCATGAACGGCAGACATCACTGTAAATGAACGTTGGAATTTGTTTTCCATTGAAAACTTAGTGACATCTGTTTTCTCTTTTGAAACGCAACGAGAGAAGGTTCCTCCCTCCTGTATTCTCGCTGGTGCTGCTTAAATCATGTATCACCAGACAGAAATGGTTTTGACATTGTGTGCGCAATGCATTGCGGGCAACGTAGTGTCCGGCTGAGAATAGTTGAATAGCATACTGGCTTCCGCACAACGTTACCCGTGATGAATTGCAGCAGAGTGGGGTAGGCATAGCAATGCCGCGTAGCAGGCAACGACGAGAGCGCGGAGGGCTGGATTTCATTGCACTATGTATAGAACTGGTCTGCAAGTTTCATCACCTGGTGAGAAACCCACAATTGCAGTGTCATGAGCAAATGTCTACAATGAGCAGCTTCAAAGAACGTATAGTGATTTCTAGCTCGTAGTGTGAAAAAAAGTATTTATTTGAATATCTCACGAAAAAAGTAAAATGAACTGAACTTTGAACTAGTTCAGAATTAAAATTGTAAAACTTAAAACTTTGAACGTGAACTGTTCATTTTGAGCATGTATGAACTGAACTTGAACTGGCACAACACTGGTAGTATGTTGCTTGGGAGGGCCTAGATGTGTGTTGTGATTTTGGAAGCACTAGGCTCAATAACAGTGAAGCTATTTAAATGTATCTTTGTATCCACTTTCGGTTTTGCACTTTGTAGACGGTCCCTAGACGCTCGGCTGAAAGCAGAATGCTCACAGGGAAGCGTTTTATTTATCCACATATGTAGCCTACATGGTTCTTTCGGATGAAAACCGTGTTGTAGCTTGTTGTCTACCTTACTATGGTTAGATAGAGCTCTCTATTGTGCAATGAAAACGTTTCGCTATGGTTTATTGAACCGCAAAACGCGAATCTGCCAATCTCTGTCTAACTTTACCGAAGTATTAAACGTGTAGATCCGAGTTTAAACCGTAGGCATAGCTGTGACGTGCAGTCATCTGACATCACCATCAAATTAGAGGATATTTCAGAACTATTGACATGGACAGCTCCCCTTAAGAGCATCTTAAGAGCAGTGCACGCGCGTTCACGCTACGGGAAACAGTCGGAAAAACCAAACGAACGATCGTAAGATGAATCGTAGAAAACCCTCGTAAGAGCGTGGGAGCGTGGGAGACTGGGCACACCCCAGTGCACACCCAAAAATAGTCATGTGGTTTGCACAACGCCCCTGCTCATGGACACACTCTTAATGATAACCGACAGATATGGTATAAAATTCTCGCCAAAAGTTTTCTGTACCTGTACCAAAGTTTTGTGCTTGTAAGAATATTTTGTGCTCGTAAAAAATATTTGTGTACATGTAAAAATAATTTGTATCTGTAAAAATATTTTGTGCATGTAAAAATGGTTTGTACATCTTCAAATCCGTTTTGTCACTGTGTAGAAATTTTTTTTGTGAATTTGCGAACGATTTTTGCACGCACGGATTTTCCATTTGCAAGTGCGCATCTGTTTTCTACAGACATGAAACAGATCTACGGGTACGAAACGAATTTACAAGTACAAAACTTTTTTACAAATTTTCCCAAAACAGCCAATCACAGCACTGCTTACTGAACGGATAGTCAGCCGATCAGCTCACTTCTTTAATTCTGAAACGCTGGACATCTCTGGGTACATCCATGTAAACCAGGGGTCTCAAACTCAAATGAGCTGGGGGCCAATTCTGCCAACGTCATCTGATTGGAGGGCCGGCTATTTCTGAAAATGCAATGTTCTTTTTTTCAAATACCACACAAAACTGCAAACAGAAAGTGCACGTGTTTTTATCTAGTTTTAGACACCTGTGCTAGCAACCTTAGCTTATAAATAAAATAATGATAAAATAAATATTAATACAAATTATAAATCAAATGAAAAGCATAAAAACAGGTATGTGTGTGTTTCACACCAAATAAAAATATTTTCCTCAAATAACTTTTTTAAACCTGGCAAACTATAGGCGTCAGGGTTAAGAAAGCAACACTATTGGATTTTTATATCAAAATTTCAAAAGGCCATGGCTTGAAAGTGGTCAGAGATAAAGTCCTACTGTAAATGTAAAAATCTTTGAGTAAAACAAAAGTTTATGAAGGGGGTAAATTTACCCATCTAATTTGCCACTGGATGGCAAGCACCTCAAATTATGCACCTTTCAATAAATACTGGATGAACATATTTGAGCAGGTTTACTTTACTTTTTTCATATTACCCACATAACAAATTAACAGGAAAACACCTAAGATGTATACCAGCACCTAAGATGTATATGGTTTCTAAACCACAAGGCCTACAATAAAGTATTCTGGTTAAATGAGTTCCTCGCGGGTAATCGGAGTACCCAGAAGTTCGCATCATATTGCGGGTGACTTTGTAGCCTAGTTTAGAGCCCTATTTCTACTAGCCCTGCTGTCTGTACCACGTCCATTACGGACACTATCATCACGATTACCACTGCAACCTCCAAGTTATGTTGGGCAGAGGGTCGAAATAAGCATGGTATGCTTAGTGGACACCGTCGTATATACGCAGACGCACCTCCATTCAATAGACGATCGATCATAATCTCCAAAAGGATATTCTCCTTCAGATTTAGAATAGGTGAATAACATAGCCTATCTATCACACGTAAACGTTTTTCAACATTTGGTGTAGGCCTATTTCTGCTTAATTTCTGCTTCAACTTATGCAACACTATGGCCTGCATCGCTTCCGCGTCATTACAAATGCACGTCTTTGTGTTTCTCGCGTGTAATACAAGTATTTCCTGAAAACTTTGCGCAGCGATTTTGGGTTTGAATGAAGCTCTGGATGTCTAGCACATAGTGGAGCAGAGTACAAATGAGATTTGTCACCGTACTTGGAACTATCGTCTATTTTAATCAGTATCGTTGTTTGTCACAATAAAAAGTCTCAAGGGCCGGATTACATTATTATTTTTGACATGCGTCGCGGGCCGGAATTGGGCCGGACGCGGGCCGGATTTGGCCCGCGGGCCGGGTGTTTGAGACCCCTGATGTAAACACTACAGTCAGAAGAGGTGAAACAAGTATTGGCTGGGCTAAGCTAACGTCAAAGATACTGCTTTTATCAACTGTCTCTGCTAACGTTACGTGAAAGCACCGCACATATAACATGGGAAATACAAAGGGAGGGAGGGAAGGGAGTCAGCCTAAAGCCACCCTGAATTTTTTGGGTCATGTAGCAGTAACTGTTATGTTCTAGCTAGCTTAGCTAACAAGCAAACAGCTCAACTTAACTCTATTCCTTCCCTAATATGAATCTAATATCATTAACTAGAACTAATAAACAGTATAGTTTAAAACGCGAGCACTGGATAGGTAATTAGTAGGTAACAATAGGTAATGGCAGCTAACTGGGCTAGTATTGGCTGGGCTAAGCTAACGTCAAAGATACTATCAACCGTCTCTGCTAACGTTACGTGAAAGCACCGCACATATAACGTGGGAAATACAAAGGGAGGAATGACTAGTCGGAAAACACTAACACAATAACTATACAGAACAATTATATCATTAATAATAATACTAATGATCCGAATTTTATTAGTTCTAGTTAATTATATTAGATTCATAGTAGGGAAGGAATAGAGTTAAGTTGAGCTGTTTGCTTGTTAGCTAAGATAGCTCTTCTTTTTTAAGTGTTTCACCTCTTCTGAACTGTGGTGTTTAGGGACTGTACGATATTTAGCGGGGGGGGGAGGGCCGGTCGCCAGATGATCGGGTTAAAAATTTTCTGCCTGGCCCTCCCCCCTGGTCAAATTTTTTTTTTCCAGGGGCCTCCCCCCAGCTCAAAACATTTCTCCTAGGCCCTCCCCCCTACGTGAATCAAATAAAACTGGTCAAAAAATGACGTTTACAAGGTTAAAACGGCCAGAAAATGTCATAAGCACACATACACACACGGGGCTACAAACCAGTGTTGCGCGGGTTTGGTCACAAGCGGCCCGCGGTCGCCCGATATTTTAATCAACCCGACCGCAACTCGGACCGCGAATATTAATTAGGACAAAATTATACCCGACCCGCGATCCGACCCGCTTATTTACAAAATGTGTGCTTTTGCTTATAGCCTGCATGCAGTAGGGGAGCGCGGGGCACAAAGTAACGCGGGGTTAAATGTAACACGGACTTTTTCCCTATTTGCAGGGGGTTGATCGAGGCATGCTATTGGTCAGTTAATCACACTACTATGAGACGGTGTTCCACAAATTTTCAGTCAGTATGGACGTGTTTCCACGTAGATCTGCAGCAAAACGCCTTTTGAAGACATCAACGTAAATGTCTAGGTTGTACTTGTCTTTCCAATACTGAGTTGTGGGTGCAGCTCACTGACTCCAATCTTGTATCATCTTAATAACCGTCTTGTAGGCTAAAAATGAACACCGTTTTGAAACATGTAGCCAACTCATAGCAGGAGCTAGCTTATTTTATAACAAACGTGACCCAGCGGGGTTAGTTGTAACGCGCTGTTACAACTAAGCCACTCATACTGTATAATGATGTTGCAATACAAAAATATGCGCGTATCAGTGTTAGTTTAGTTAGTTTTTGTGATGTTTTGCATTTTGCCTCATGTGTTTTCAGGTTTGAGGGCTTTTCTTGGCAGGATTGACCTTGGTTAGACTCTTAGCTTCCATTGGCGCATATTTCTCATGTTATTTCTCCGTATAGAAAATAAAGTCAATTTTCGACACACGTCTGTTGTTAGTTCATGACTTATGTATCATAAATAGTCAGATCCTATTCTATCATACACATTCAGATACATTTATTGAATTAATTTAATTAAAAACAGCCTTTGGGATGAGTGTTACAACTAACCCCGCATATGGGGCAGGTTGTAACATTTCACCTATCGCCACTCTCGGTGGAATTGTAAAAGAACAGTAGCTCCTACAAACAAACTTCCAGTGCATATGTGTAACAGAGATATGTATGTTGCTTGTTAAAAAGTATAACTAGTGAAACTCAAATGATTTTAGAATTATTTAGCCATAACCAAAAAGTGTTACTTTGTGCCCCGCGCTCCCCTAGTCCATTTCTGTAAAACAAACAAATTTATTTGCAAAACTTTATGCAGTAGAACTACACGCAGGCATGCAGGACATAACGTTTGCGCAGGAGAGAGAATGAGAATAAGAGCGCAAGCACGCACGCAACCACCAAGGATTAGAACACTAGGATAAGATTTGGCCATGGACATACTTCTTTCGAAAATAGAAATGGGGAGGCAATGTAGGCAAGAGAGATACATTGCTGGTCAAAACGTTAGCGTAAGAACTGGTTTAAAATGCTGAATGAAGCACAAAGCTTTACTAAAGCACATCCACTGTTTAAAGTCACAAACACAACGAACTAAGGTAACTTTTATGCATGCGCGAACCTATACATACCGGTAGATATAGCTGTGTAGTCTGTGCCATAACATTTATTCCTGCAGGCTGCCCGTTTTGGCTGTCATACTTTTAAATGGCTTTGCAAGAAGAAGGCCTACATAGACCATAACTTGTACTACTGTCATCTTCTTTAAGAACTTTTCCCAATATTTCCCATAGCCTATATCGCTTTTCCTGAAGGGGTGTCTTTATTATTTTAACTCGCGTCTTCAGCTTCTTTACTGTTGACTTACTGTATTGGTGCTTTACTGTATTGATGCTAGCCTTCTCGTGATATTTTAAGTAGGCCTATTTGTAGAAAATATATATTTAATTAATTTTAACTGACCCGCCCGCAAATGACCCGAATATCATTAAAATATTTGGTTTATGACTCATAACCGCGGGTGACCTGCAAGCTTATGAGGGGAGTTGTGGGAGATTCAGCCCACTCTGTCAAAGAGACGTGAATCATGTTTTGGCCTGCAAACCTTTTAAAATATCGAAAACGGATCATTGATCAGGGGAAAAAAATATAATGGATCAGGAAAAAATAATTTTCCTCGGCCCTCCCCCCAGGCCAAAACATTTCTCCTGGGCCTTCCCCTAAGGCTTAAAAAATTATCTTAGGCCCCCCCCCCCCCTGACGACCGCCCCCCCCCCGTAAATATCGTACAGTCCCTTACATGGATGTACGAAGAGCTGTATTTTCTATGTCCAGCGTTTCAGAATTAAAGAAGCGAGCTGATCGGCTGACTGGCCGTTCAGTAAGCAGTGCTGTGATTGGCTGTTTTGGGAAAATTTGTAAAAAAGTTTTGTACTTGTACATTCGTTTCGTACCCGTAGATCTGTTGTCTGTAGAAAACAGATGCGCACTTGCAAATGGAAAATCCGTGCGTGCAAATATCGTTCGCAAATTCACAAAAAAAAATTCTACACAGTGAGAAAACGGATTTGAAGATGTACAAACCATTTTTACATGCACAAAATATTTTTACAGATACAAATTATTTTTACATGTAGCCTACACAAATAATTTTTACGAGCACAAAATATTCTTACAAGCACAAAACTTTGGTACAGGTACAGAAAACTTTTGGCGAGAATGTTATACCATAGACAGACAAAATGCACTAAAAACGAAACGGCAGAGGCAGACTACACATTTGTCGTTTCATGACAAATTCCTTGTGTTGGTATAAGGCGGTGCATGGACATGACGTTTGATGGATCTACCGGATGGTAGGAGAGGATACGTTTTTTGGCATCATTCCCACATTATACATCCTCGACACCAAGACGTATTTGTAAACGTTTTGCACTATAAAATCATAAAAGTTATGGTGACGATTGAATAAAAATACCCACATGTAATTAAACTAATGCTACAATAGACTGCCGATTCCGAATTTTTTGTTATGAACAATGTCAAAACAGCTTCCTCACATTCAAGAACATTACACTATAGACTTGTTAACGTGTCAAGCATGGCACTTACCATCAGGGGCGGACCTGCCATTAGGCATGGTCAGGCAATTGCCTGGGGTCTCGGCCACCAGGGGGCCTCGTCATCCCCGTATCGTAGACTATTTCGGTTTTTTTTTATTTTTTATAAATGATCACCGCATCCAAACAATATATTCTAATCCATAATAAAAATATTTTGCTCATAAACTCATCATAAAATCAAATGACTGCAGGTCCGCTTTCTGTCACAATAGCAGCAACTAGCTATGAACTAGGTCTTGGTGAGGAGTGGAGTTGAGCGATTGACAGCAGCCATGAAACGTTTCCAGAGTGGAAGTGATAAAAGGGAAAAAAAAGCGAGGAGGAAGAATTTAGAAAGAAATTGCCTAAATTAACCAACTTTTTCCAGTCGAAGAATTCTTCCACGGAAGAAAGTAGGCTATTTTGGATAGCTCTTGTAGCCTACTACATATTCTTCTACTGATGATGATTATGATGTTGATCTAAGTGAAATAGTCGTGAGGGATCACTGTCTGCCGAAGTCCGCAATGGTGCTGTTGGTGCTTCTACGGACACCATTTCAGTAGCAGAAGCTTTGGGTGCAAACGAAACGTGAGTAGCCCTAACACAATACTTAGTTAGCACTAGGCTACAGTTATCAGTGACGACCCTGCGTTATGGCCAGACACCGTAGCCTAAGAAATGCAGAGCGAGTTGAAATCGTTAAAAAAAAAGGCCCTGTGCAAATTAAGAACTTTGAATTCCCCAAAAAGGCAGATAAACCACCCAGAAGAATCACATTTGAACATTATTACATGACCATGAAAAATTGAGAAAAAATAAACAGCAAATGGCTAGTTTATTCGGTCAGTGCAGACGCTCTTTATTGTTTTGGATGTCGGCTTTTTGCAAGATCGAACACCTCAGTTCGCACGCACACACTCACTCTCCCTCTCTCTCTTTCTCCCTCTCTTTTACACATAGCCTACACAGACAGACTCTCATACATAGCTACAAAGAGTATATTCACACACAGAGACCCCAAACCCCTAGCCTACTCTCTCTCATCTCTCTCTCTCTCACACACACACACACACACAGACCATTCATAATTGTAATACTTTCAAAGGTTTTTACTAATGTTTTTTGATTGTCATCTATGGCAATAAATATTTGTTGTATTTGAGTATGCCTCAGCGTCCCATTATTACAGAAAAAAGTGTGTTTTAGTTTTAGGGTTTTAGTGTGTGTGGGGGGGGGGGGGGGGGGGGGATCTTTTGCCTTGGGCCTCAAAGTGTCCAGGTCCGCCCCTGCTTACCATGAAACAGACTGAAAATAATACAGAGGATGATCATCTTCTATGAGTCAGCAAAGAAAGTGAAAGTATTGTTCGGCTAGATTGATTGCGTTGCAGGAGAGGTCTCCGCCCCTTTTTAATTGATGAGCTCAGGATCATCTTGCTAATTAGGCTACCAGACAGCACCAGCCCACGTTAGGCTATATATGCAGCTGATGGCATGGCTCCCAATTCACTCTAACTGTTGTGGAGAACCCACTTCTGGTAGGCTATAGTGTGAGCAGCAGGTTGCTTGGGCTGGTGCTGTCCTGTCGTGAGCCGAGGCGAGAGCAGGAACAACACATCAACTAAAGCATTAGGTATGGTGGGTACATCATTATGATTTATTTTTATTTATTATGATTTCTTAAGCATGATCATCATGATTACATGAATGTAAGGTTAAATTGCTTGAGTTCACCATGTCTGGCCCCTCAACTAAAGTGGTGAATAATGACATGTGTTCAGAGAAATGCCGTTTTGATAAAATCAGAATTTGAGCAGTAAAAGAAATAATCATGATCATGCTTAATAAATCATAAAAAAGTAATTCATAATTATGTTCCCACAGTACCTAATGCTTTAGATGATGTGCTTTTCATGTATGAGGTCATGAATAACAGACTATGAACTATGTCAATTCCTGGTGATTCATGAGATATTAAGGAATCAAGTAATACATAAATCATGAATTAATTCATGCATGAATTCATGATAATTCATGTACCCTTACCGTAAAGTGGTACCGAATTTCCAGTAATTTCCAGATCTTTTTTTATTTCCATGAGATGTAAACTATAAATCATCAAGGTAAGAATAATCATGATTAAAACATAAAATGAATATCTTCTTGATATTATTTTTTTAGATGCACCTGTATAAAATAGACATGGCACTTCATTTGCAGAACAGATCTATGTTGATTAACATCTAAAAAAGAAAACTCGCTTCACATTATCCTTAAGATCAACCGTATTATTCTGAGCAGGGCACTCTTTGGTCTCAGTCCGGCCACACAAAAGATTCCATCTCACATATCCATCTGTTTTTTATAGCCTACATTCATCACACGATGCACCCTTTCAGCTCTCCAAAGGGTTAGTGCTTGGCATCGACAGCACACAGTTATTCTCCTCATCCCATTTAGAGATCCAATACCTGGAAGAAAAAAAAAACACAAAAGTCTGTTAGAATGTTCTATTTCTTCACTGCTCTGTAGAAACCTAATGTGAGGTCACATGTGAAATCTCATTTATTGTTACAACTGTATGTATTTTATTTTATTAGAGTTTTTTGATAGAGATAGATATACAGACAGTATGCATAGACATATTAAAAACAGCTATCTGATGCAAGTATCATGGTGTTTATACTGTCGCTAATGCTAGTTTACAACATGTGTCCCTTTTATGACTAAGCAGTAAAAAAACACATGGGAGAGAGAGAGAGAGAGAGAGAGAGAGAGAGAGAGAGGAAGAGATAGACAGTAATAAAACAAAATAATAATTTTAAAGCAGAAGGGGGGGGGTATAACGCTTAGGCAAAAAAACAATATACACTGGGACTTACATCTGCTTCACACCACATGTATTGTGTTTGCATGGCAGCTGTGTTACCTGTGCATTTCCATTTTGTCGCCCATGTTAACAGGTTAGAGCATTCACAACTAACGTCTGCATGAGACCAGCATCTCAGCCACGGCTCAAGGTGTTCATGAAAATCTGTTCAGTGAAGTCAAGATGTTGAGCACAGGCAACACAGGTAACACATGCACAAAGCACACACAGCACACACAACGCACACACAGCATCGCCAGTGTGTGAACACACACTTACCCTCCAGTGAGTTCACTGCCATTCACCCACTGCCATTTGTCTTCAACTTTGCTCAATCCAATCCAGTATCCATGATAAACAACAAGGTAATAAATTGTGTGTTTATTCATAAAGTTCTGCACAAACAGGACACTATTTCAGTCAGGACAACTCTCGTCTAGTTACAGTTCACCAATTTTAGAGCACTGAGAAGCATACAAAAATTATCTTAGGCAGAATAGCTTAGTTTGGGAGACGGGCTTGTTGCTCAGTGGTATGCATTGTGTATCATAAACCCCACCCCCATAAACCCCACCTTACTTTTAGAAAAAGTCAGCAGCCAAAATTTTTCAAGCAAAAATATAATGGAAGAAAACAAATTCTACAATACCAAACAATTAACATAAATACAACACCCTCTACAACTGGATGTACCGCAGAGCGGTACAAAATATGACCGCCGCCCAGTCCATCACTATTTTTTCCACAAAAATAAGTCACTTTTGTCAAATTGTGTTCATTCCACTTTGTTCCTTTTTTGTGTTTGTAAGTGTGTGCAGAGTGTGTGGGTGTTTTTGTGTATAGTGTGCTTCTGTGTGTGTTTATTTAGTGTGTGTGCCTGCATGTCAGTTAGTTTTTTTTGTGTGTGTTTTTTTGTGTGTGTGTTTGTGTGTGTGTGTGTGTGTTTGTGTATGTAGGTGTGTTTGTATGTGTGGGTGCATGTGTGTGAGTGTGTGTGTGTATGTGTGTTTATGTGTGCGTGTTTGTGCGTGTCGTGTGTGTGCATGTATGTGTGTGTGCATGTGTAGTGTGCTATTCAACCACTTTACCAATAACCTAGCCCATCTGTTACAATAATGCATGCAGAACTGGTTCCTTCCTTCAAAATACTGTAGGGGAACAATGTTAACAAACATCAAATGTAAAGTATATACTGTATAAGACCAAGAACAGATCTGTAAGACCAACATACAAAAAAAAGGTGGTCCTCCTAGGCCCTACGGTTCTCGAGATATTCACAGAAAACTGTGTCCGGCCACCTACAGGCCAGTTGGTGTACAGTAACATAAATTATTTTATTGTATGGCCCCCCATGAACGGAATTCCACAAAACTTGGCATGCATTCAGAGGGTGTCATAATGATCCTACACTTCCATTTTTGTGCACATTTTTCCATTTTTGTGCAGTTTTGACCATGTCAGGTTACAGATACCTGCGATTACAACACCTCATTTTTACTTTTTACTTTTTAACAAGGTGGCGCTATACAGGAAATGAGTGGTTATGGAATGGGTTGACATGGCCCATTAAGATCAACATACAAAAAAGGTGGTCCTCCTAAAACCTAAAGTTCTCGAGATATTCACAGAAAACTGTGTCCGCCCTACTCTCCTTTCGGGGGGTCCAGTCCAGCGGGGGGGGGGGGGGGGGGGGGCTACAGATCAAAACGAAAAACAATGGTTCCATGCTATGCTTGTGGGGCTACATGCCCACCAAGTTTCGTGCACCCCGGTCTTTCAGTGTCCCGGGAATCCTTGATGGAAAATTGCTCATGCGGAAAAAAAAGGGAAAAAAAACATTCTGACTAAACCTGCGCGGTGGTCATAATTATTGTAAAGATGAGTAAAAAGTAAGAAATGTAAGAAATCTGTTGGTCAATTAGCAGTAACACAATACCAACATGCACAATCATGTTCAGTGCATCGCTGCAAGACCTAACACGCTCACTGATTTCACGCTACGGAACTAAACGCAGCAGCTAGGGTTCTCATGAAAACAAAAAGAACTGACCACAATACTCCAATTTGTTAAATCCCTGCACTGGCTTCCAGTAAGTCACAGAATTGACTTTAAGGCACTACTGCTTGTTTATAAATCAGTAAATCAGAATCAGTATCAGAATCAGTTTTTATTGGCCAAGTATTACATATACAAGGAATTTGACTTTGGTAGATGTTAAACTCTCTGTACATTCAACAAATAGACATTTAGTAGTACAAATAGAGTAGTAAAACATTTAATATACAATAGTAATAAAGACACATACTGTACAATATAGACAATAATATACATGTAGTCACATATCAACATATTAACATAATATACAAAATACAATATACAATAAGGCATAGTATCAAGACAAGTGCACATGGAGTGGAGTGGATATAAAGTGCAGAAGTAATTGTGCTGTATGTAATGTGAGTGTAGTGGGTGAATAGCCAAAGAGGGGATGACCCCTGTAGTTGTCACTGTTGTCTTACAGGTTACCCACCAGTGGCTCAACTGATCAGCCAGTACTGATGGTTTACAAGTGAAGCACAGATGCAGAGTCAGGACGACAAGAGAGAGAGAGAGTTACAAGTACGAGTACATGTACTTGAGAAGAACAGAAACAAAGGAATAGCGTAACAGAGTTCGGGCTAAGCCTTCTCAGATTCAAGACTCAGCAAGAGTCAACACAAAAATAGCCTTTTAAAATTTAGTACAACCAATAAGAGACGAGACAACAGAAGTGACAAAAGGTGAGTGAAAATTAATATGCTCTTGTATTCTGAATAAAGTTCTTATATTCCTTGCACACCTTGGGAATGGGTACGCGTACGCTCTTGTACTACGTACGTGTAAACCAGTCTGAATACCCTCTTGTATTCCTGGGTGCTTAAACAAGCTCTGCTTGTAGAGAGAAAAAGATTCAGAGACACACCAAAATATGTTGTACAACAACAGCAGTGTTCTCAAAAGCTTCAAAGTGTATTACAGGAATCAACCAGTATAGCAGAATGACTGCTTTGCATGTATCAATATCATGGTTGACATTTGGGTGTGTCAACATGGAGAATATCAAAACTGAAGGACATTCTGTAATATGGAACAGGCTTCCATAGGTTCCCATAACTGAGGACAGAGTGTAGCCCTGCACTGATGTGAGTGCCGATGTGCAGGAAATTAGTGCAATTTTTCACTCCTACTGTAGTTTAAACTCTTATTTTTTCAAGCTACTAGTGGGCTACAGGGAGCTACCGCAGAAGTATCCAGACTGAGATTAAATCACAGTGAACACTTGCTGTCAATGTCTGCTCTGAGTTAACCATGCCGTGACCCTATACCGAAAGCAAATTCCACTCACCTCTGTAATGTAGTAATTCAACATCATTCAGAGGTCACAGTTATTGCCGTTGGCACTGAAAACCAGAAGACTGGTTATGAAGATATAACTTCATCACTTTGTAGGCTGTAAAAGTGGGCCTATTATGAAACAACAGTGGAGAAAATTTAAGAATTGTCAATGTAGCAAAAGGAAAGTGTTATTATTAAATTATTTTGATTAAGAAAAACATGTATGTCTTGATAGCTAATAACGATCTTTATGTGAATTTTGGATATCACTTTATCAAAATGAATTGGGCTTTGACAGTTGAACACATAAAAAGTGTGTCTGTATTTTAACTGAGCTTATATTCAAGACATAGCCTGGTTTCTCTGGGGTTTCCGGACCCCTTCCTGGATCCCTAAGAATAATATTTCACACAGGACTTTTCATGACTGAATGGCCTCTTTGAGGAACACAGAGGTATTTTTGTCCACCTCAGTTTTTTGCTTTACTTCATCTTTGTTAGGTGTGTGAAGGTTAAAAGGTAGAGACCACATACAAAGAGAATTTCTGTCACAAAAAAAATCACCTTTTCTCTTTTCCCATACTGTCCGTGCTCTCAAAGTTTTGCGAGGCTGCAGCATCTGTGAAAACCTACAGGTCTCTTTTCATTCTTTGCTGTTCAGCCATAGCTGACTGTCTGAGGAACAAACAAGATTAAATTACATCTTTAATATCAGTCAGCTATAGCATCAGTCAGCTAACCCACACACAACGCTGCCCATATACTTCCTGAGATACACCATTCTGCAGCAGGAGAAGGTATGTGACCCAAAGTCTTTTCATGTTGAATGGTTGATATATCAAAGTCTTTTCACGTTGTATGGTTCTTATCTATAGCTTTTTTACTTCATGCAGGTATGCTGGCTTGATTGATTGTTTGAATATGTTTATTTTTCTTAGATGACTTAAGTGATTGAGAAGTATGTTGAACAATTATATTAAAAGATTGCCTAGCAAATTTGCTTTGGAGACAAAAGAGGCTCAAAATGACACTTGAAGCATGTAGAAATGAACATGAATTGAACCATTAGAATTCAGGTACTTGCAGTGTCACATGAAATTTTACATTAAGTCAGTAGTACTGAAGCATTTGTTATCCTCCTGGGAACCAAGAAAAAAAGTTTACAACAATTAATTTTTTTGTGTGATTTCCTTTCTATTTAGGATTAAAAAAACATCTTACAATTTTTATTTTTTTAAATTTATTTTTATTTTACATTTTATAGCATGTCCCCTGTGGTGGACAAAATGACCATTTTACTATGAAAAGGTAGCCATGAAAATAGACAAAAATGGACAAATTATGCTTTTAGTGGTATTAAATTAGGGCTAAACTTAACCAAATATAAGGGGAAATGTTATCCCTTATTTGCCTTTTTGGACGGTTGTATTTCTTTTTTCTGGATTGTTCATTTCATTTTCATGTTTTTCTTTCATCTGCGATAATTCATTTTTAAGTCTTACTCTTCCTCGCTATCTTCTTGAGGCACAGGTTCATAGTCCTCATCTCTGTTTCACTCACTCATCACCTGAGAGCTCCAAATCTGACCCCCCCTCATTCATCCTATACAAATGATCTCCTAAATATTTCGGTCCTGGTGTCCATTATAATGGACATTCATAAAGTCACTATTATTTCAAAATGTAAATAACTTAACTTCTTTCAAAATGAATCATATGATTCCTGACATTTTCATTAACAAGACCATATATTGCCATCATAATGAATGCTTAATAAGAAGACACTATTTGACTTATCTCTCCTCCTTCCATAAAATGTGCTTGTTTTGATGTCAACCATTTTTGAGAACCAGGAAGAGGAGGTTCCCAGCAACCCAGCCAATCACATGATATATCATTAGAAAGCCCAGTCCTCTTTAAAAGACCACAGGAATTGATAGAATAGCTCAAAGGGGTAAAGGGGTATGCTTCTAGAACTTATGTCCACTACAGAGGACATAGGTCTATGGATTGGTTCTCAGGAGGACCCACTACACAGTGTGCATTAATCTGTAATTCTTTAAGGAGACACTAGGAAGGATACAATCAAGTGCTTTGTTGAATGTTACATTTACATCACAATAGGCAGTGGAATTCCTTTATTTCGATACACAAAATACAGGCCTATTTCACTGAATTTCATTTCTGTGAGCCATTCTCAGGTTCTGGGATGATAGCAATAGTTCCAGCATGGCAGGTGATATCATTCCAGAATTCCTGCTGTCATGATAGTGTCCAGGAGTACCTCTTAAAACTGTTGGTCATGTGGCCATGACGATGACCCCTGATGATAATTTTTGTGTGGAGGCCAATGTGCATTACCTTCACAGCTGGGAAGTATGGAGCTTGTGGTACATAAATGGGATTCTGTATGGTAACAGAATATTACATAGAAAATAGAACCTGTGCTGACACACCCACTGTACATGTGGTTTCCTACACCGTATCTAACATGATTCAAAATGTTTTTTTACAGACAGTGGAACTTCAAAAGCTTACATGCTTTTGTCTTGTACATTACAGAGTGACTCATTTTCTCTTGAGCCCAGCACTTGATATCCATCACAGAGCCTTTTAGGTCAGACTTTTTTTATGAGCCTCCAGATGTACAGTAGCAAAAGTTTTAGACATTTTTGAAAGTTGGAAGTTGGAAAGGCAGGAAGTTTTCAAAATTACATGAATAATTTTTTTGCATGTCAATTAACAGCATACATCAAACGGAACATATTTATTTCAGTGTTTTCTAAAAGTAACCCCGTAGGTGTCATTGCAAGATATTTTTTGTGTGTATCCAGAAAATGTGTGTAAATTGCATGCACAATCTAGTAAAATGAGACCACCATTTAGTACAACGACCACAAATATACCAAAATATCTTCCAATGACACCTCCTAGCCTCTGTAGAAAAGAGTCCTTTTGTCAATATAAATATAGCCATTCTTATTGACACAGTAATACAGAAGATAGAAAAAAAATGTTTACCTTGATTGGGAAACATTTCTCCTGAAGCACAGTTTTAAACAAACTGATCAACAGCATATATTTTATTTAAAGTGAGACCAGGTTTGTGTTATCATCCTCACTGTGTGTTAAAGAGAGAATAGATGTTAATTTACTGTGCTTTAGTCCGATTCAGAGAACTGAGGCCAGTCAAGTGGGTATAGAACATTTGTCCAAATGAATGAAGGGAAGCCCAAAGCCAAAGTCCACAATCAAGGTAAGAAAAGGGGTATTCATACATTTCTCTTGAAAAGGATTGTGCAAGTAAAACGTTAGACTTTTGAGTAAGTTGTGAGTAGGCTTGAGTTGCTGGACATAACATCTTACATGTTAAATTTGATCATTTGTATTGTATTCTGACCATTTTTACATATGATAAATATATTGTATATTTTCCATTATGGAAATGGATTTGGACCAGCTATGTAGTGATATGACCACTAGATGTCCTGCATCACCCAGCTTGGTTTTACCCAGGATTTTATCTTGGTTGGTCTGATATTAACTTATATTTCCACTCTATGCGTGTTTG
This sequence comes from Alosa pseudoharengus, assembly GCF_046254945.1. Taxonomy (NCBI): domain Eukaryota; kingdom Metazoa; phylum Chordata; class Actinopteri; order Clupeiformes; family Clupeidae; genus Alosa; species Alosa pseudoharengus. The sequence continues at coordinate 20,070,058 of NW_027468664.1, read as the reverse complement.
TGTGTGTGTCTGTGTGTGTGTGTGTGTGTGTGTGTGTGTGTGTGTGTGTGTGTGTGTGTGTGTGTGTGTGTGTGTGTCTGTGTCTGTGTCTGTGTCTGTGTGTACTGTATGTCTGTGTGTATGTCTGTGTGTATGTGTAAGTCTTATCATTGCTACTTGTTCATGCTACATTCAAACACATACACAAAATTCATTTAATATATTCTAGTAGAACATAGCAATTTGCATACTCATTTCACATGCTGCAGCCAACTATCATAACTGACACTACATTACATTGCCTTTTTACAATGCCCTTGTTTTATTACCGCACAAATTCACATTGACTGAAGAAAGCCGTAGTTGGACACCACACCTCAGACAGAAAGCGGAGGTGGGAAGCAGGGGATTCTGGGAAGACACTTGATTGATCTGGGGGTCCGTGCCTGGGCTTGGACTTATATGGTTTTCATGTCAAAGGAGGGAAGACCACACAGCATGTTTTATAAACACGGTCCGTCCGCAGGCCAGCCCTGCTCCGGGGATTCCACTCTGTCCTAATGCCCAGGCGACAGCAAGCACTGTCAGGCCCATTGTGTCATGGAACATTACAGATAGACAAATACACACACACACACACACACACACACATACACACCACACACAAATTCACATGTGCTTAGTGTTTGTGTGAAAGCTCATTTGACTGTATGTGTACCTTCATGTATATGCATGCGTGCATTCATTGAAACAAACCACGGGAACGTTAATGTTTTAAAGGAGAATTCCGGTGTGATATTAACCTAAAGTGTATTGAAACATGACACCGAGTGTGAACGTATGTCTCATAGCCCATCTCGGCTTGTCCCCTGCACTCCAAAATCTGGCGCTAGTTAGCCGATGCTACCAACAGCTTTTTCAATTGTGGTGCTTCTGCATCGGACTAGCCATGCAAATAAATAACTGTTTTACACCATTTACGAGGCTCAATGTATCTCCACACTTAACTGGTAGACTTCCGAGGGCCTTGACATTTAAAACGAGACATTGAGAACTTTGAAAAAGCACTGGTAGTTTACTTACAAGACGATTTATACAGACAGTATCTTCACGAAGTTTAGCGTTTGCAGCCATCTTGAATTTAGTCACGATAAGTCGAGCTACGAGTAAGAATGAACAGGTATGATAAGGGATCAGATTCCAAAAATAATTCAGTGGAAATGCATGGATTCCAGTTGCTGCTACTGGAAGAAACTGGAATCCATGCATTTCCACTGAATTATTTTTCGTCTTGTAAGTAAACTACCAGTGCTTTTTCAAAGTTCTCAATGTCTCGTTTTAAATGTCAGGGCCCTCGGAAGTCTACCAATAAAGTGTGGAGATACATTGAGCCTCGTAAATGGTGTAAAACAGTGATTTATTTGCATGGCTAGCCCGATGCCGAAGCACCACAATTGAAAAAGCTGTTGGTAGCATCGGCTAACTAGCGCCAGATTTTGGAGTGCAGGGGACAAGCCGAGATGGGCTATGAGACATACGTTCACACTCGGTATCATGTTTCAATACACTTTAGGTCAATATCACACCGGAATTCTCCTTTAATGGGCAGCTCCAGTTTATGATTTAAAACTCTTTTGGATAACAGAGTGAACCAACACCAGATATTTATAGACCAACACCAGATTTTTTTATGAAACCGTGTGGACTTGACTTACTAGTGTCTGGGTTGCTCGATGGGGTTTTAAGCCCCCACCGTTGACTTAAACGCAGCGCTGTGACTGTCGACTTCAAGGCTCCTAACTTTAACCTTTTTTTTTTTTTTAAGTTTATTTTTTTGGCCTTTTTATGCCTTTAATGATAGTGACAGTGGAGAGTGACAGGAAGTGAATGGGGTAGAGAGAGCAGGGGTGGGATCCGGAAAGGACCACGGGACGGGAACCGAACCCGGGTCGCCGGTGCACGGTGCAGGCGCCCCAGCCAGTTGCGCCACGGCTGGGGCCACTTTAACCTTAACTCTAACCCTAACCCTAGCCTAACCCTAGTGCCTTCCATGCAGCGCTGCCTGGAAGACAACGTTGGGGGCTTGAAACACCAAAAACCGTCTTGGTCTCAGCAGATGTCTCTAAAGTCCTCAGTGATGGATCTGAGTCTGTGACTACGCCTCCTGGTGGTGGATCCAGGACTGCAGGCGCGCCAGTCCTGCTGAGCGGTCTGGAGGATCAGACAGTGATGGACGGCAGCCTCGCAAGGATGACCGTGGACGTAACAGGTCAGTCAGTCGATGTGAGACTTACACGAGCAACCCAGAGCAAAAAATTAAATCATATTTACGGGATATTAATAGGTATCCGCAGGGTTTGTGTATGGAAGAGTGTGTAGTACTTTATACATATCACCTTATATACTGTATAGAGTCACCTCTATATATAGGTAGACTTGCACACACACACTCACAAAAACTATAAACAAACCTTATCTCTTCCCCATGTACACATGAACGAACAAAATGTCCACAGAGGCACACAAACACACATGGGCACACAGACAGACAGTCACGCACACACACATACACACACACATACACACACACACACACACACACACACACACACACACACATACACGTACGCACACACACACACACACATACACACACACACACACACACACACACACACTTCACACATTTTTTACTGGCCCATCATGCAGCTGTAATCAGATCTAACAGGTTAACAGGCTCTGCTCCACCTCTCCTCTGTTCTAGGACATTCCATTCATATTTGGTGCAGTCAGTTGCTCCTCATTTTGCCTGTTATATCTGGCCAAGGAGAAACAAGTGTGTATGGGTGGCAACAGTGCCAGTGATACTAGTGACTAGTTTCCCCAGGATATACTTATAACCATGACATGCTTTTTTTAGGATTTTAAAATACTAAGAAATATTTACTGTTTGTGAAAGTATGAGTGAACATTCTGTGTGACACCTGAGAAATGTTTTTTTTTTATTGTGTACTTCATTGAGACACGTGAACAAACAAATGAACCAAACATATAAAGATAATATGTTTACAGTTGATTGTATATAACCATTTAATGTATCACTCAGGTGATCCTAAGCCCAGTGTCTTTTGGTTGCATAATGGGAAAGAGATCATGGAGTCGGAGGACTTTCAATTCAGACGAAATGGGAATGAATGCCAACTCTGCATTCAGGATGTCTTCCCAGAAGATTCTGGGAAATACATATTTGTGGCCTGGAACCATAAAGGTGTTGTGAGAACTGAAGCAAAGCTCCAAGTGCAAGGTAACACACACACACACACACACACACATTTAAACAGCAAAGCATGTACATGCATTAAACTACCACGTATAGACAACTGTGCCACAGTAGAGTTTCATTTGTAGTTTCCTCAGCCTGGAGTTCCTGATAGATAGCGACAAACTGGTCCAACGGTTCCATCGTATTATGGAAAGCAATCACTTACACAGAACCCAGTAGAAGAAAAGAGAAATATAGATAATATATAGATGACATATAGAGAAAATAGCCATGAATGCTCTCGGAGACTTGGGCGATACTGTGAGTGTGAGCACCTGAAAGGGCACGTGAGTGAGCTGCATGAGTTCTGTGGTCTGACTGGCCAGGAGACTGCGGCTTGTCTGGGTGTCTTTGCATAACTGACTAAGAGTGTGTACATAAATGACAGTGAGGAATGGGCCGTCCCCTGCCTGTATTTGCATCTGCTGGGTGTCTGGTTAATGTTTCAGCCTTGCTGCGAATGCTGATGACGCTCCAGAGAAGACCGGCCGACTCTCTCTCTCTCTCTCTCTCTCTCTCTCTCTCTCTCTCTCTCCTTCCCTCTCTCTCTCTCTCTCTCTCTCTCTCTCTCTCTCTCTCTCTCTCTCTCTCTCTCTCTCTCTCAGCGTGAGCTAGTGCAATGACCACGACTATCGGGTCGTGTTTTTTAAAGTTGAGCAGAAACCCCCCCTGCCAGTAACAAGGGAATCCCTCCCCATCAATTCATTTAAAAAAATAAATTCTCCAAGTCACTGACCTTCAGAGGGACTCTGCTGTGTTCCAGAGCCTGCGGGTGGCACGCGGCCATGGTTAATCATCCGGCCGAAGCCCGTGGTGACGGCGGTCCCGGGCCGGCACGTCCTCATCTCCTGCGCCATCGCCGGGGACCCATTCCCAGAGTTCCGCTGGGCGAAAGATGGAGTGGACTTGGCGTCTGGAGGGGAGCTGAGGCTGGTTCAGAAGAGGAACGTCGTCTCACTGCTCATCAGGAGAGTCGCATCACACCATGCAGGACAGTATCACATCAGGCTTAGGTATCCCATCATGACAGGTTATACCACACCAGCCCCCACAGGTAGTCCCATCAAAGTGAACGTGATGCTTAACCCTTCCATAGAAGCACTGTGCGTGCCTCAGTCACAGATCACACCTTTCCAGAGAGCTTACAAAACCTTTTACACTAATCCTACTTCACAAAGAGTAGGTTTACCTTGATGGTGTGTGTGTGTGTATGTGTGTGTGTGTGTGTGTGTGTGTGTGTGTGTGTGTGTGTGTGAGTGAGTTTGTGTGAGTGAGTGTGTGTGAGTGTGTGTGTGTGAGTGTGCATGTTACCTTTGCCTAATCCATGAATAATAAGATGTACCCAGTCTTTTTATTCAACTCGTGTGAGCAAAGGAGTGAAACATTTTGTCCCAATTTGCATTATCATATTTGGTTGATTAAAAGCCCCTACTCTGACAGAGTAGTTGGCTGGGGTATGTTATGGTTCATTTCCATTCTAATCCATGTTTATTGTTATTGTTGGAACATACCAAGTCCCTTCAACCCATGTGGGAAATTAGCTGTGGTATTTTTTATTATTTTTTTGGTTGTGTTTTTCCCCTTGGAAAATCACTTACTGTTAGACGCAAGAATAACAGTGCCAAGCTATTAAATCTAAGTGAGACACTTGTGTTGTGTCCTCCCCTAACTCTCCTGTACACAGACACACATACAGAAACACAGGCAGCACACACACACATACACACACACACACACACACACACACAAACACACATACACACACGCTCGTACAGATACCGGCTGTGAGAATAGCAGAGATGTTTATTTCCATATAAGGAAGTACATGTAACATTTTAACATAAACTGTGGTAGACATGCGACTTAGCCCTGATTGGTAGGATGCCTTTGCGAGACGGGCCAATAAGGGACTGTGACTGAGAGGTCAAAAGGTTAGGCACGTCCAAATAAACACCCACTGAAAATCCAGAGCCCTTTTCGCGCTGGTTTCTGTCCAAGTGCAGGGAGAACAGGACTTAAGAAACGCTGAGAAACCTTCAAACCTTTCTCCCTCCCTCCCTCCCTCTCTCTCTCTCTCTCTCTCTCTCACTCTCTCTCACTCTCTCCCTTCCTCTCTCTTTCTTTCTCTCTTCCTCAGTATTCCTACCTCCTTCACCACCCTCACCCCCAAACCCCCTCTCTGTTTCCCCCCATCCCTTCTTCCCTTTCATTCCTGTCCATCTCTATCTCCGTCAGGAACTCTGTTGGCCAGTCCAGCTGCACGGTCATGCTGTCCATCCGCCAAGCGCCGGACCTTTGCAACAGAGGCCCACCTCTTCAGTAAGTGTCCCCTCACGGCCAGTCCCCTTTACCCCTGTGTTTGTCCTGTGGGACACCCCAAACTCCCTCCCCCTCCCCTTTCCCCCAGTCCTTCCCGACCCCCATTTTCCCCTAAAGCAGCCTCGGCCCGGAGCGCAGTCCCCTTTCCGAAGCCCAAGCCGAGGGCCTTCAGTCGGGACGTGTTTCCCAAATAAGGCCACGGGAGTCACCAGTGATGCCATGCAGCCGTGATATGTGTCCCTGTCTCCAATTAGCCTATTATAGAATAGAGGGCCGAGGTTTTAAACAATCCCTCTTTCTCTCTCTCCCCCTCCCCCTTCCCTCTGTGTCTTGCTCTTTTTTCTCTCCTCTTCTCTCTCTCTTTCTTTTTTCCCCCTCTCTCTTTCTCCAACTAGCCTGTTAACTCTCTCTTTATCACTCAATCGCCCTCCTTCCAGTGCTGTATCTCATCTCTCTCTTTCTCTCTCTCTCTCACTCCCTCCTCCCCTCTCTCTCTCTCTCCTCCTCCTCCCTCCCCTCTCTCAGCTCCGGAGGGGTTTCGGTGGGAGTTGGACTCGCGGACAGGACCGTGAGAGTCAGTGAGCCTGAGAGCTGCAGAGGGAGCAGGACCTCCAGTCAGCCCCAGCAAGCCCGCCACCAGCCCCAGCAGCAGCAGGCAGAGCGGGACTCTAGCAGCCACCTCCAGGTCCACACATCCCCCCCAGGGCACCAGGACCTCCACAGCCCCAGGCCCCTGCTAAGGAGGCGCGTGCACACCAGGCAGTGCAGCGAAGAGCAGGTCCGCGAGCATCAGCCCAAGCAGTGGGACTTCCGCTCGCTGCTCATACACTGCCACGCCACAAAATCAGAGGTAAACACAGACGCAGCCCACAGCTGCCACCAGCAATACCACTACGCGCAGGACGTCTGTCGGGAACAGGAGCCCAAGGACGCCACCATGAGCATGGACTTCAGGTCCCAGCTGAAGAAGTCAGGGGTGCGGCCCAGTCCCATTCCAAAGGCTGAGGCCCCCGCGCCCGTGAAGGACTTCAGGGCGATGTTGGGGAAGAAGGGGGGCGACTCCCCCAAAGCGGGCCCGGCCGGTAGCGGGCCCGGCGACTTCAGGGCGATGCTGAAGAAGCCGGCCCCTGGCGCCGAGAAGAACGACGCCAAGGACCAGACCCCGACGCCCAAAGCCCCGGTGGCCAAGGACAAGCAGAACGGCATCAATGGCGTGCCGGAGAAGAAGGACACACCGGTGCCGGAGAAGAAGGGGACGGCGGCGGCACCAGCCCCGGAGAAGAAGCCAAGCGCCGCGGACGCGGACAAGAAGCCGGTGGCAAGCGCCGCGCCGGAGAAGAAGCCGGCCCCTGCGGGAAAGCAGCCCAACTTCACCCAGACGCCCAGCGACGTCAGCGTGGTGGAGGGCCAGCGGCTGCAACTGCAGTGTGAGGTGACCTCTGACCCCGCCGCCACCATCACTTGGTCATTAGACGGCAAAGTCATCAAGCCTTCCAAATTCATTGTGCTATCTCAGGAAGGTGAGTGATTATTGCCCATATCGACCGAACAACATGATTGCAAATGTATAAATCATTCACAATCAAATGGGTTGGGTAAAAAATAGGTTTTGTTATGTTGTGTTTTGTTTTGATTTCTTCAAAAATGCTTCAGGCCATAGTACAGTGCTCTTTCCAGGGGTAATTTGTATGGCATTGAGAGGAATTTGCTCAAACACAGGAAATCCTACTTTGATAAGCTTGTTGCCTGCTGTTATGCGGCGCACTTAAACAGAGCAATTTGACGTTGTGTAACATTTCCCTCTGTGTGGTTCCCAGGGGCTTTCTTTGCACTGGGGTCTGTCTTGTAAAAGCTGATGGGTTTTAACTGTTCCTTTGGACAGCCCTGAAACAGTGGGAGTAGGGAGCTTTGACATAATATCAGCAGTAGTAGGTTTTATCCTCAGCTGATGAGTGGAGATTGTTGTCAAAGGGATTGTTTTTCCACAGAGCCAGGGAGCGGTTGCTGGCCAGTTGGGGTTGTTATTTCAGCACTTTGAGCTCACACAGCAGGGTCATTCGATCCAGTCTAGGGGTTACAGAATCACATACACGCACACCCTTATACAATCACAGGCACACAGTTATACGTGTGCACGCTTACACATATTCACACATCTCTCTCTCTCTCTCTCTCTCTCTCTCTCTCTCTCTTTCTCACAGACACACACAAACACACACACACATACACATAAACAAAGAGAGACATAACATTCCCAGCCTTCCCTACTGCCCCTGCTGACAGAAGAGGCTTTGGCTTTGCTGTGACCGACACAATTAGAAAGTTCTGTAATATCAGCGGAGGATCCCTCTGATATCTAAGGTAGCGGGGGATCCCTGGTTAATCCTCGGGATATGTGTGTAGACCAGCATGTGCTATACATATCAAATAAGCATCAGGAGTGCTTGTATCCCTGATGTACTAACTCTATGTGCACAGTAGTATCCATGCAAACTCACAATGAGCTGCTTTCAAATGATGATGATGATAATGATGATGATGATGAGGAGGACGATTACATTACATTACATTTGGCTGTCACATTTTTAGCCAAAGTGACTAACAACATGGTAAACAGTTTAAGCTTTTTAAAGCAATTCTCTCAATAATTCTAGGACAATTTAAGTCAAGTGTCAGTTCTAGTCAGGTGGTAAGTGCTAGGATCAGCAAGACCAGTGGTATGTAGTACTACATGGTTAGTGTGGGGTGCAAATGGGAGGTTTTCACCCAGTGGATGAAGAAATGAGCAGGATTAATGTCCTTCCTGTCCACACCGGTGTCTATTTACAGCCCACTGTCTAACACTGCCCTGTGCGCTATGTATGAAACGAGATGATGACACGAGTAAACAGAAAATCCATGTCACTGGGGCTCCATAGTGACACAAGGGAGAGAGTTCATGTTTAGGTTCGTTTTGTGTTAGCACACTCTGGAGAGCAGGAAACAGAGCAGGGAACAGACACTCTGTTCTAATATGCCAGGGTTATCAAGGAAGATTGACGCATGTTGAGAACACATCCTAGTGTACACATGGGAGCCTCTTAGGACTCCCATGTGTACACAAGGATGTAGGACTTAGAGTTGAAGGGTCCTTCCAGAAGGACACTTAAATTCAGCCAAACGCTCAGTGGACATGGGACAGTGGAATATCGGAGGATGAAACTATTTAGCATCTGCCAGCGAGCACATGGGCCTTGTCTTTTTTGGTGATTGCCATGATCGTGATGTGGTGATAGTAGCAATAATGTGAAGCAGATGTACTGCTAACAGCAGTAGGAATTGCACATATGCAGTGCAGGGAGACCGGAACTGCTGTTCTCAACTTCCTGCAATAGTAGAGCCAATGAGATTGCAGCAAACCAAGAGGCCCCACCTCTAGCTCATTTGTCAGCCTCACCTCAATGGCTGACTTAACCTATCATAAGACAGCTACAGGGATCCTCTGATGGTTCTAGTTGACATTTTCTGCCAATTTTGGTTTGAAATGCATGCGACAATATTCAGCATCTACAAGAACCAAATCCATAGATGTTCTGTGCCTTAGTTGGTTTATGCCTACTCCGGTCCTTTGTTTTCTGATTTGTAGCACTCCGTTTGGACTGTTTCCTGACGAATTAACTACCTATTGTGTGTTATGTCTGTTACCCTTTCAGGAGGCAAGTGTTCTTTCACCATTGACAAGGCTTTGCCAGAGGATGCTGGCCGATACACGTGTAAAGCCGAGAATGCAGCAGGGAAAGCGGAGTGCTCCTGCAAAGTCATGATCTCTGGTGAGTCTTTCCAGAACCACCACCACACCCCCCCTCTCTCTCTCTCTGTCTTCCTTCCAGAAAACCTCCCCTATAAGGCCACTGAACACTTCAGTTTGATATCCAGCGTCTGTGCAAGAGTGCTTGGCAATGCAATCGTGCAGTTTTGCAAAGCAGCCTGATCTTTTGCTAATTCAGCTAACATTTATCTTTTTATTTGTTTGTGTCATCTAGAACCCTCAGATGCCGCCTCTGGAGACAAGAAGTCTGCACCTACAACAGAGAGTGAGTCTTCACACAACATTCTGTCTCCACAAAGTCCATTGTATTCCATAAAAGGGAACTACCTGCGAATGAATAGTTCAGCATGCATGACATCACAGTCGTTAAATGAATTTACCACAGAATTAGCCAATCAGCTTTCTCCTCACGTCTATGTAACAAATGTCACTTTAAGCCAAACTTTAGCTCCCTCTTATCTGATGAATACTGAGCCCCCTTCATTAGAGGAAAAAAGGTTCCGCTCTGTAAATTTTCACCGGCTGAACAGTTCTCTGCCTGGTTAATCTCTGCACGCCATGAGGCGTAATTTAAAGGGTATCTGGGTGGGATTACAGGGGGTTTAGATGACTCTCTTTGCTATCAGACACACCTCTGTGCTCCCTTCAAAGGCTTTTGCTCAGTACTCCAATTCTAGGAGGGTTGCAGGCTGTATATGGACGGATTTGTGGGGGCTTCAGGGCTCAGTCCTCCTTCCAAGCTGTTTGATGGGGGGCCCCCCCTGAGATTTCAGGATTTTATGCTCCAAAAGTTACAACATGGATGCCACTGCTGACCCATCTCTGAAGGCATGTGCTGTGGTCACCCCCCCCCCCCCCCTGTCCCTTCACTTCCTGAGTGAGTTCTCTGCTCACCAGTGCTGGCTGTTTTGGTTTTTTTTGCCAATGGACTACAATTTCCCATAAGCCTTTGGGGTCATGTGAGCCACCTTGGTCTTGTCAAAGAGTCAAAGGCCTGTGTTGTTAGTCAGCTGAGCTGAGTTTATGCTCAGGACCAGGGCAGACATGAGGCTTCACTCTTAATAAAAGTCTGTCACCTGAGAGTTTGAGCCGGGATATAACCCAGTGGCATGCTGTACCGAGTTCCTGGTGGCCGGGATTTGTGGCAGTATTTTGGACACTTGGTGTCACCGTAGCTGGCAGCAGCTGGATTGGGTTGGGTGTTTGTGTTGGGGGTTGGTGGTGTACACTTGTGAGGTGATGGGGGCTGTGGAGGTGGTCTTTCCGTCTGTTTGTCTACACCCTCACTCAGTTCCATTCCATGACATCCAAGATATTAATCTGCAAGTATTAAAGGGTCGCAGTAAATGCATGGGAGGGGGCATGATATTTTGGAACATTGACCAACAGTTTTATCCAATGGATCCTTGACTCCCACACACCACCGTGAAACATCTAGAGTTTCACAGGCATAACAATGTCAACATGTGAGGGGAGAGAGGAGGAGGAGGAAAGACAAACGAGTGCTACTCTTTCATGTGCTGGAAATCAAAGCAGTGCAAAAGAGAACAGGAGAGGAGGAAGACCATAACTAAGAGAAATGGAGGAGGAGGGGGGGAGGAGGAGGGTTTTATTGACTAGGGGGAGCGGGGAGGAAAATGGCCTAAAATGGCCCAGTGCTCGAGCAGCAGAAGAGCAGAGGCAGGGCCTCCCCACTGGAGTCTGGAGAGAGAGAGAGAGAGAGAGAGAGGGCTCTGGGTGTACGTGCCTCTGCATTGTTTAATGACGGCTATCGACTGATAGAATAAATACTGAAGAAGAGAATGGAGGAGAGGAAGATGGAGGGAGGGGGGTGCAATGAGGATGAGAAAGGAGCGAGTGGGAAAAAAAGAGAAAAGAGAGAGAGAGAGAGAGAGAGAGAGAGTGAGAGTGCAGGACATTTCCTGGATCGTTTTCGGGGGTCTATTTATAGCATGTCCATAAAAGGGGAATTCCAGCATCCAGCGTCCGCGAGGCAGGCCCTCAGTTTGGGACGTGGTAGGGAGTGAGCTTCCCTTCCCTTCTCTGGTGCTTCTGCATGCTCTCTCCCATACACCCACATCATTCACATGTATAAATACATCTGCCCTGTAAAGTTATATTCCATCATTGCCAGAGTATTTTTCAAAACCGTGAGTGTGTGTCTGGCCCATGTGTTTCTGTTAATCAGTCTAAAATAATAGTGAATTTCTCTTCAACTCCAACCAGCTCTAACTAGAAGCCAATTCCCAAAAACATAACTTTGAAGAAGACTTTCAGATGTAGGAAGGGCTGTTTTTTGTTTCCCACGTTAGTCCTGATTTTTTGCCACTATTCCAACCCATTGACTATGGCTCCTTGATATGTTTGTGTTTTCTGTACCTTGTATTTCTGTAGATGAGGCCCTTATAAAGAAGAAACAAGCCCCCAAATCTCCAACCAAACAGGGTAAGTCTTCGGCTTCTGAGAATATTCCAGGGAACAGTAAAATTAACAGCAGCCAAAAAGCAAGAGTAATTTACCAGGGAAACGCACTCCATCGGTCAAAACATAGGCCCCGTTGCCCTGTTGTACTGTCTGTGAGCTCCACTTATCGGTTGTGTAAATAAAGAGATGCTTTCCATTGACAGCATGGCCTGTGGATGTTTTGTACACTGGCTTTTTTCAGCAGGCAGAGCAACCACAGCAGCTGCTTACAGTATTCTTCTTGTGTAGGGCAATTTCACACAAAACGCCAACACAATGCCATGGTATGGTATGATGTGAATGATGATTACTTGAAATTTGAGCATTCACTCTTCTTGGTTGTAGTAGACCTTACATGAAAAACTTTTCACATAATCATTCGCATCATACAAAGACCATGGCATTTAGTTGGTGTTATGGACGTCACAGTTTTGCGTGGAATTGCCCTGTATCGGAATTTGTGTGTTTGTGTTTTAGTGTTTGTGTGTGTGTGTGTGTGTGTCCTCCACATGACCCCCCTCCATTCGCTCTCTCCTGTTATGCTCTCAGGCTCTGGTCCTCAGATCACCCAGTTCCCAGGTGACCTAAAGATCCTGGCTGGGAAGAAGGTGGACCTGCTGTGCAACTTCACAGGGGCCGGACCCATCACCTGCACCTGGATGAAGTTCAAGAAGCCGGTAAACAACCAAAAAAAAATTAGTCTGGCTGACCAAACACAACAACCTGGTAGAACATCAGTTGTCTGGGGCTCTAGCTCTAGCTGAAGTGATATTATTGAGCCTACCTTTAGAGACAGGGAGTCATAGCGTCTTGTTTTCCACATGCTTGTAATGAAATGTTCTATCTTGAGCATTATAATGACTAGACTAACCACGTTGAACTCACCACAAAATTCATTTTACTCATTTAAATGAAACATGTCTCAAGACTGGTTTATGTGGATGTACCTTTGATGTCTGACATAACGGTTTCTGAAAACAAGATCACCAAAAACTCCTCATGAATGTTGGTTCTGGTTTAATGGGAGATCAGGTGTTTGGTGAAGAACCAAGAAAATGAGATTTTGAAACCTTGGGGTCATTGTTGCTCCAGATCCAGTCAGGAAGTGGAGGCATCACCATAGAGACCACAGAGAACAGCAGTCAGCTGACCATCGTTGCAAGCGACCCAGACCACAGCGGCTGCTACATCTTGGAGCTGCAGAACAAGTTTGGCACCAAGCAGGCCTCCTGTAACCTCACTGTCGTAGGTATGCCTTGTGTGCACAGGCTCTCACACATGCAAGCATACACACACACACACACACACACACACAAACACACACACACCACACCACACACACACACACACACACACACACACACACACACACACACACACACAGGCACGCACCAGGGTTGTGTAAAATTCAGAACTGAATTGAGAATGACTCAT